>NC_140582.1:193833649-194433649 GCF_964204655.1 Triturus cristatus
GCACTGGGGGGATACTATTCTTCTATTCTTCTATTATTCTTCTATTGTTCTGAGGAGCCTGGTGTTCTAGACCCAAGATTATTGAGCCCAACAGCAGTGAGCCTACTATTCCTTGCCTAGAAACTCGAGAGCCTTGTGTCAGAGCTTCAGAGGGCTGCTGAGCCAACCCCCCTCACACCGCCCTCCCTTTTCATGCACTATGAGAGAGATTGCAAACATTTCTTCCAGGTCTTCCCTCACAAACCCTGCCTTTCCCGATCCCCTATAGCACTACCACCTAAACCACAGTGAACAAAATAGTCCACGCAGAGATTTACCTCATGCTCCAAGTAGGTGGTCTATGGCTGTAGATTTGGGGCAATGATTTCCTCCAGAAGAAGGAAAACGTTCAGCAATAGACTTAGGGGCATATTCACAAGAAACTATCACCGAGTCAACGGCACTTTTTCGCAGCCAAAGTTGCGATAAAAATACCTCCCCATTTACAAGCCGGTGTAAACAGCCCACAGCACCAGTTTACCCACTATAGCAGCCGCAAAAAACATCGCCACAGAGGACCCGCGCAACTATCGCTAATGAGATGCAGAGTGGGCGTTCCCGTGCCAAAATCCGCGACAACATCACACCACAACATTCACAACGACCAGCCACATTGGTGATTAAAAACACAAAACAGGCGAAAAGGCGCGTTAGCACCAGGAAATCTACACCTGCTCTGACCTGGTGTAAAGTTGGACGGCAGCCTGCACCACAAAAGGGAGACCAGCCCAGGGCCACACCCGAAGGGCAACAGAAGCCATGGAGCCACCCATAACGCGGCCCAGACACCCAAGAGACCCACAACACCCACCAACACCACTCCCAGGACCACCCCTCCCTGGCACCCCCCGACCAAAGACATGCCACATCAGCTACACCCAAACGTGCACAAAATAATCTGCCTGACGTCGCACAATCACAACTGGTGACATGCATGTGTCGACACAGAAAAGAGCAGCACACATTCACTCAGGCCTCACCTTCCCCCACCGGCACGTAGATGGGAGGTCCCACCACATGCCGCTGCAAGCCACAAGCCCAGAGCCTGTGGACAGTGCACCCTCCACACCATGCAGCCACGCTCCGCAGGCCCACAGGTCTCACATTTAGTGCTGGGTCTTGATTACTCCATGGCAGATGACATACCAGTGCGCCCGGCACCATCGCAGGCTGCACACCCGCTCAGCCCAATGGGTGCCACTAACTCTGGGATCCCGGAAGCGACACCACATGGCTGTAGGCCAGCGCTGCCCGCTGGCTCTGGCCTAAACCGTGGTCCAGCAGGGTACACAAAACCTGAGCTGTCCGGACCACCGGGACAGGGCATCACCGCAGGCTAAACACCGGCTCAGCAGCATAAGGTGCTACTGGCTCAGTGCACCCAAAGTCACCGTCCCGCAATGCTCCGGGTGCCACTAACCCTGTGCAACCCCAGTCATCGCCACATGGTGGCAGGCCTGTGCAGGCCGCAGGGCCTCGGGTGCTAATAACCCTGTCCAACCCCAGTCAGCGCCACGTGGCGGTAAGCCCGTGTCGTGCACCAGGCCTCAGATGCTTCCAACCCTGTGCGCAACAACTCAAGGGCCCTTTATGAATGAGAAGCGTGGAGCAGCCATCATCTAGTCACCACCGGAAGAGGGGAATGTTGGCGGAGTCACATGGCCTGTGATGCCTGTGCCAGATGGGTGTGGTGTGTGTGCAAATCTGCCCTCAGGGAGTGGCTGTGACATGCTGACGACTAGACTAGTGACCTGCACACCACCAGCGAGTACGCCTGCGATGGGTAGAAATGATGGCCCCCCCTCGGTGCGTCATCAGAGTGGTCTGGCCTGCCGTACGCCGGACCAGCGCAGGGCTTGCCACAATCACTCGTGGGCTCGGGGCGTGGTCCTGTCCATGTCCGGACAAGGAAGTGACTTATGCGTTTGTCCCTGTTGTAGTGTTCACGGGACCAGGTGCACAAAAGGCAATGTCGCACCCTCTGACTCACATCCCACAGGATGAACATCATTGACGCAAGGGAAGGCACTGTCCCCACATTCATCCACACATCCATTCCTGAATGATGTAAGACATGACACAGCAGTGCGTCACTGGATGTTTATTTGCACATCCAGTGCAGTTATGCAGCTGGAGCGGTACAGGGCAATGCCGAGCACACTACACAATATGGGCCCGTGGAGAGCCAGCCAGAGTCCATCCGGGGATGACATGTACTGCGGAAGAGGAAGAGTACAATCTGCAGTCTGTCCGCCGTGTCATTGGTCATCGAACAGGATGTGGCAGTCCATGTTGCTGTCCAAGGTGAGTGCATCGGAGTGTATCGGGGGTCAGTGGAAGGTCATAAGGCCATGTGCAGCACCAAGCAGAAACAAGACAGGTGGCGGAAATGAATGCTAGTGCCTCCTGATGACAAACCCACCCAGGTCCTCATCCCTGGATGTGAGCCCTGCCCCCCTGTGGGTGTTGAATTCCCAGCTGCGGCACTGTGTGCCACTCACACATTAGGGGCCTGGGTGGATACGTCTGCTGCATTGTGAGGCACTGACACACCAGGGGGCGGGGATGTGGATGGTGTGGGGCAGCAGAATTCATCAGCACCACGCCTTGTGGCGGCAATGCCATGATGGAGGTCTGCAGGGCATTATAGATCCCAGCTACATTCTGATAATGTGCAGCGGTGGCTGCCATCCTTTCCGCATCCATATGCACCATGTCCTCCGTCCTCCATGAGCCTCCGCATGTTTGCCAGCTCACGGCTGGTATCGCTGGAGCCACTCTAAGCAGACAGCTGTTCTACTCTCCGCGTCATGACTCCAGCGATGTCAGTCAGGGCTCGTTGGAGACCATGGGGCGAACATAGACACCCAAGTATGGCGTCCAGTTTGGCAGCCATGAGTTTGAACCCCACCCGCACCTGCTCAGCCGTCTCCCTCTGGCCCTCCAGCACACAGCGTTGGAAGGTCATTTGTTGTTCCTGGGGCACTTGGGAGGGTGCCGGGGCTGTGGATGCCTCCTGCTGGGTGGTTTGGGTGGTGAGTGGGGTCTCCTCGATGTAGCTGGGCTGCCCTGATCCTGGAGGTGAGTCGGGAATTAGGTCATTGATGCCTAGGAGGGCTTTTGAGTCGATGCTGGTGTTGTCCTCCTTGTCATCAGTGAAGAGTGACTGGGACTGCTCTGCAGGAGGTGTTGGCGATGCCCCTGCGATGTGAAGGGGAGATGGTGTATTACAATGTGTCCACATGTATGTAGCCGCATGGTACAGGTTGACATTTTGACAGCATGGCATTGTACATTGTGACAGTCTGTGGGTCTGTGCGAAGAGCCAGGGTCATTGTGGGTGTGTACTGTGCCCTGCTTGATTGTGCATGTGTACCATCGTGGACACTCACCCTGTTGTGGTTGTGTTGTGCCCTGTCGAGCAGTGTCCGGTCCCCCAACTCCGGCCACAGTATCCACTCTGATGACTGTCGACACCAGCTTCTCCATGTCATCCAACTCCAGCTGTGGTGCTGGGCCCCCACCTCCGGCCTGCATTGCTGCCTTCTGGTTGGCAGAGAATTTCTCCTTGGTCTTCCGCTTGATGTCATTCCATCGCCTCTTGACCTCATCCATTGTCCACTTTTGCTCTCCGACGGCATTCACCTTGTCGACGATGTCCTGCCATATTCCAGTTTTGGTGCCCAATGACACGTTGGAGGTGATGAAGAGTTGTTGATGGTGTTCCATCACCTCCGTGACTATGATCCTGTTCGCCTGCGGACTGAACTTCGTCTTCCTCATCTTCTTGTCCTTGCCCTTCCCTGTCCCCGATGTCCCGGGCTGGTCGTCAGGAGTGCTTGTGGGGTTGTGCTCGTCCTCTGCGCCTGCTCCGGCTGCCTCCATGGTGCTTGGGTGTAGGTCAGTTTGCGGGTTGGTGTTTTTTCTACTTTTATGGTGATTTTTTCGGCCTGCCAGGTTTGTGTTACAGGCCTGGCGCTGCTTATCGCTGATTTCCTCATCGCGCTTTGGCCCATCGCGTGTTTTTGGTGTTGTGGGTTGTGTTTTTATCTCCATCGTGGTGATGTATCGCGGACATTTTGCATGGTGTCGGCGGACTATCACATGGTACCGCCTGTTTGTGAATTCCACGTTGACACAGGGCTATTTTCCCACGATGGGCTGCAATATATTGAAAGTTGCGTTACGCTACTCTTGCGGTACTTATCACACGTTCTTGTGAATATCCCCCTTAGTATTCCTATGTCTGTGTGTTATTCTCCATTCAGTGGAAATAACAAATAATCCCTGAATTTTGGTGGAAGGTTACTACCCAGATTTGGAGTTATAGCCCTCTGTTATCCCAGCTCCTAAATCCTGAGAACTTTTAATGAGGGCCTTAGACCGCACTCTTGCTTGTTATCAGCAGAGAGTATTTAAAACAAGCATTGCAATTACTGACAAAAAGGAAGTGTTACCTTTCCAGTATTCCATGAGGCATATTTACAAGAAACTGGCGTAGCACGGTGCTACTCCAAAATTGGTAATGTTGCGCTCCAACAGTTTCAAAATGCAGGGATGAGCCGTTTTTACAAGAATGTGGCACACCCCTGTGTTACCCCTAGCGCTAAAAAAGCTGCCTAGCACAAGCGCAAACATTCTAGCGCTATTTTCCTAGGGTGCCTGTGCTGCAGGGGCAATTGTTTGTGTGCAGGAAGCGACATCTTCCTGAACATAAACAATCTTAACAGGTGATTTGCTCTATGTGTTCTGCATGAATGCAGCACATATGGAAAGAGCAAAATACGAGGATAAATAAAACATTTCTCCTTGTATAGCTTGCTTAATACCAGGTATTCCCTGGCGGTATTTTTGGCACTAGGCCATACCTTGTAAATATGGAAAAGTGTCAAAAAGCAATGGGTGTTGGGGTAGAATGCCCACTGTAAAACTCATTGCATGCATTATTTTCAAGGTGGCGTGAAGCCATGTTAAGTAGCTTAACGCCACCTTGCAAATAAGGCTAAGGAGTTAACGCCACCAGAATGTCGGAAAAAGTGACGTTCTGGTGGCGTTAACTCCTGTTAAATATGCCCCATGTGTCTTGTCCGTCAACCAAAAAAACTGTAATCTATTGAGGGTATTCAACTCAAGATCTCATAATGCTCTACTGCTCACAGTTGATCTTCTTTACTCGAGCCAAAACCTTCCTTGTCACAATTCGAACCACATCAATTTCCGTCCTCACCCGAGAGAAAAGCAAAGATTTTGCCCCAAATGACATTGTGTTCATTTTTACAATTACAACTTCGAAATGCCTGGGCATAGTCATTTTTCTCTTTATAAAGCTTAGGGCTCATCCCATTTCTAACCTAGATACTACCATCAGTGAACCAATCCAGGATACAATAGGAGTATAAAGTGAGGCGCGAACCTCTGAGGGTATGAAATAACATTCATATATTGTTCTGTGAAGGACAATTTCAGAGGCTCCAGTCATGATGGCGACCAGAGGCAAAGAGGCGAGAGGCGAAGAGTTGAGGTGAGAAACCTAACAATGTCTGTAGGGAGAGGAAAAATGCAAATTAGTAGGCAGTGTCATAGGGTATGGTACTAATATCTTCTTGCAAATATTATTTCAAAAACATCTTAACAACTCACGGACCTGTCCGTAAAAGGCAAATTGTGGGCAACGCTGGGGCTGGTAATTGCAAAACGGAACATAGGGTGCCTGTGGGGAGCGGGCGCACCCCCACTGATTAGCGCATGGAAGAAGGACATGGACTGGTGTATGCTGCAAGAGAAGACAGTATATGTTTCGAGGGGTGCCCCGGGAAGTGGGTAGCTGTCTGGTCTTGCTGGAATGCATATCGCTGTAACCTCTGCGAACCTCCCATGTTCCCCCCCTTGAAGAACTGTTAACGCAATAATATGCCGATACTGTCTACCCCCCGTATGCTGTTCCACATTAAACGACAATAATGTCTGTGAGTCCAGGATGCAACACTGTAACATCAATAAGTGAAAACTGTGCAATGACCAACAAGTTTATGTTTGTTAATTAACCCCTTCAGTGCCCATGACGAGCTGGACTCGTCATGGGCCGCGGTTGCGCTGTGCCCATGACGAGTCCAGCTCGTCATAGACCCCGCCCGCTAATGAAAGGCGCGGCACAGGGCGGGGAAAGGGGCGGGCACTGAAGGGGTTAAAAGATTTTTAAAAAAATATAGAAAACGTGCACCCATTGCGACAATATTTTTGTGAACAATATTTATGACATAATATTTATATCAGATGATATTTCTATGTGCAATAGTCTGACCTACAACCTGGTATACCATACCAAGACAGTTTAATTTGCAAGTATAGCTGTCTAGCACGGGCAGCCTTTGTGCAGTTCATCCGCAAAGCAGAATGAACAAATCAATAAAAGAAATGAATAATAAAAAGAAAGCGGAAAGCAACTAGATTAGACTCAAACTGCAATGATGGGACGCTAACCTTGGGTTCCCCCATGGGCCCTTAATCACCGAGGTCCACACAATGGTATTTCTGCTTGTGCCATACCTAGGTTCAGATCCAGGAAAGTAAAAAGGAGAAGGTTACATACATGATCTCTTAATAAAAGGTTTGGATGAACTAAATCTCTATTATTTGATACATATGACCTTACTGAAAATAACTAATGCCAACTTACGCATTACCATACAAGATTTTTCCGATACCAAATAGAAATTCCCATACACTTAGGGAAAATATCATCAGTAAGTCAATGGACAAGTTCTCCTGAAGCATAGAGTCTCACGAAAAACATAGATTTCACGTTGACAATGTATATAATAAGAAAAGTTTAGTGTTCTTTGCTGTCTTGCTAATTAGGAGTGGCTCGAACAATGAGATGGTGCCTGATTGCGAAGAGGTGTAGTGCAGCGGCCAGGGTGGCTGACTCTAGAACACGGGGGCTCACGGTTCGATCGCCGGCAGAAGTTTAGCCCAGCAACTTATGACTCTGAGCAATAGCTTGCTTAATCTTCCCGACGGCCCCCAGCGCCGGGACACCTCTACGGAGGTAGCAATGCAGCCGCGGTCGGTAGTAGGTGTAACTGCAGGGCGGTGACGTGGGAGGGGCAGGGTGGGGGGGTAGTAAACTATGGATTATGGAGGTTTACGGGTAAATTAACATATAAATTAATAAAACGAATTTCGTTGTGTGCACTGCATCCCCAAATGCGATGCTGTGCATGCAACGAAATTTGTTTTATTAATTTATATGTTAACTTACATGTAAACCTCCATAATCCATAGTTTATTACCCCCCACCCTGCCCCTCCCCCTCCCCACGTCACCGCCCTGCAGTTACTCTTACTACCGACCGCGGCTGTAGCTATGCGCTTAAATGCTTGTGACTTCTTTTTCTATTGCCTCGTCACACCCACAGACCAAAAGTTTCTGTGGGTGCGAAATACACTTGCATGCATGTGAGTATTGCTTGTTAGTGTATTCCTACCCTTACGAGTCCCTGTACAGTTGCCACAGTTTAAATGCGCCTTCATACGTTTTTTCTTTTTCCTGGTTTTTAACTCTTCTTGTTTTGTGTCTTTTGGCTGGCTTTGCAATCTTCTTGAAATTATGCAAGTTCTCTGCTTCAATATAATTTATAAACATGCCAATAGGTCTGGCGTTAGCTACCAGCCCTTTGGCTCTGTCAGTGCTGGATTGTTTGGTGATGGGTTTTGCAAAAGTTTATTGTTGGGGATACGTCATTCAAAACAAAGTTTTTTGATTAAAGCAAACATACTCCCCCCCCCCCCCCCCTCAAAAATAGGAAAGTACTTTGGGGCATATTTACAAGGGCCATATCTCCGCTTTTTTGGCTTTTAAAGCCAAAAAAGAGGAGATAAAACTACCGCCCTATTATAAAAGGGTGCTAACCTGCATTACCGCATGTTAGCACCCTTTTTTCCGACGCCTCCCTTTGCATCTCTAATGAGATGCAAAGTGGGCGTCACTGGGCAGTACAACCTTGTAAATATCGCTGAGGTGCACATCGCACTATTTACAAGGTGGCCCATGCATTTTAGCATATGTTATTTTTGGGTGAAAAACGCTGTTTTCGCCAAAAACTAACGTCTGCTAAAATCATGACTAACCCATACCTAACATGGGGGGGGTGGATTCTTGTGTTACGACCACATGGTCGTATCAACAAGCATATCGCCGTTTTGCAGGGAACATCGCTGGAAAATCAGCGATGTTCCCTGCAAAACGGCGATTACCCCGCTATCGCTGGATTTATATAGCCATTGCGCTATGCGTTGAAAATATAGCGCAAGCATGGCGATAAATTCCAGCGATAGACGGCGATAAATATAAAAGCGCTAAGCGCGCTTTGCGATATTTATCGCCATCTGTTGTAAATATGCCCCTTTGTGTGTAGGTGTGCTTCTTGTGAAAGAGCGGAACGCCATAACTGTCAGTGAAGTTAGCCAATGGCTGAAGTGGGCTGAACTACTGCCTCATGCTGGATGCTGTAGTGGCCAGAAGAAAAATGTGAATGACTCCGTATCAGATAAAAGAATGAAGAGGGCTGGCTGAAAGTCCCTATAAAAACATTACAGCTATAATTTTAGTAAAATTGAAATGTCTTGACTAGCGCCAGACCTAGAAATAAAATAAGGAGCCTGGAAAATGCCAATATTGAAGTCTTACTGCACTCTCATGAATAACTAAATAAATTTACTCTGAGAGCACAAGATCAAAGCAAATTTTTGAAACTCTCAGTCCAGCTAAGAATAGAGATGCCACTCTCACAAGTAAATCTGCTATTAGTATCATGTTAACGTAAATTTTAACATTTCAGGTGTAACTCGCTGACAATACAGCAGAATAGTCTAAAGAAGTTGATGACAGTTTCAAAGAGTTGTCAGAAGCCGAGTCTTTGATAAGAGAGATCTCAAAAGACAATATTATCTATACTGTAAAATCTGTCACATCGTCATGTAAGACTGTCCCTGATACAAGAATCTTTATACCCAAAAGGTGCATGCCTTTCTCAGTTCACAGTCAGCCACTATCTGGAAGGTTCCTTACAGTCAAGAAATAGAAGATATCTATGAGAAAAAGGCAAGAAACATGCCTGATCTAATCTCCAGTAACCGCAGCATATAATTGTTCCAGGATATGATGCAGTATGCATTATTAAAGACCATATATGAAATATGTCATTACGATAAAAAGAAACAAGAAAACTTGATTCTGTGGTGGAGATCTATTTAAATTGAAATCATATTCAAATTCAGAGAATAGAATGCACTCTTCCGCCTATCCTAAGTGATGAATGGACATTTTGATAAATACATAAAAAGGAAAACAAAGATGTCCAGTTTTATCTGGAAGAAATCATATGAGAAAGCCTCAGGTAACAGAAGAAATAGTCTTCATGATTCAATGACAGAAGAATGCTGTTATGTATAATGTGGTTGGCTGTGCAAAAGTCAACATGTACAAATGTAAACATGTTGTTAGCACGGACCCTGTTTAGACTCTATGGATGTTCTAGAGTTTTGGGTCCGTGCCGTGAGGGGTTCTCAGAGAGCAGTTACTAGCCTGCCTGGGTCGTATGCGGATGTCATCTGGTGGTGCTGCATATTACAATAAATCTACATATTTACTTCATTGGATTCTGGCGTCCTTCATGACAAACTCTCTAAGGAATAAACCGCGTAAGGCCATTCAAAGAAACATGAGTAGACAACTTAAAAGAGTACTGACTTCACTTGTGTCACATTTGGACCAGTGGCATAACATAGGCCCCTGCAGCCCCCGCGGTGCGGTGAGCATGAGCTCCAGGAGGCCCCCTCAGCACAGTACCCTGGCCTGTGAGCTCCTGACTGAGTCCGGAGGGGGTGACCCCTCCATGTACTTTGCAGGAGGACCTTCTCAAGTTTCGTTAAGCCACTGATTTGGACACATCTATTAGCTCTGCGTACCAAATATAGTTGTAGGCGGTAAATGTTGGATAAGTAGAACAGTTTGTTGTATAAACAAACCACTCATCCCCTATGACATAAATTGTGAGTCGATGACAGCAAATCAACACAAGGGCTCTCACTCCCTATGAATAATGTGACTTAGTAATAATGGTGCTGGTGGTTAATATCACCCTCATAAATATTCTCTCACTCTACTTAGAATGTACATCAAACAGGACTCCTACAGGATGTAAATGCTCTCAGAGACTTAGAAATGACCCTTTGAAATCTAGCCATATCTTAGGTCATGCAGCACCTGGTTCCTCAATGTGCTCAATCACATCTGGCCTTACCAATGCTTCCCTCCAGTAGATCAGGAGGGTAATGGTAGATCAGAACCTCCAAGTATTGTAATCACCGGTGTTCCCATTGCAATGTCGCTAGTTCTCTTGGAGGTTCACTATCGGCTAACGTAGTCGCGATTTCTGCCCATTAACTGTCAGTCTGGACAAAGATCCGAACTGCTACAGCAGTCCCCAGGTGCCTGCCAGGGCCTCTGTTTTACTTTGAAGGAACATCAGGTGGTCGCTGGCATACAAGGCTATGTGGTGGGTTTGTCCACCTATCTCTATACCCTGGTAATTATGAATTCCTGGTTCCTGTGCAGTAGGCCAGGGGTTCCATAGCTAGGGCGAATAACTGGGGTGACAATGGGCACCCTTGTGTAGTCCCTCGGCCCACCTGATAGCTTTCCGAGATAAATCACCCTGTTCTGACCCTGGCAATGGAGTCTGCATATAACAATTTAGTCCAGCCTATAAACCCCTGTCCTAAGGCCCTCTTAAGATATGGGGTGGACCGCCACCAACAGTCTGTCAGTGGCGGTTCAACGGACAGCCATGATAGGGCTCCGACCGCCGCATTATGATGCAGTTGGTCAAAGTGCAGTGTCGGAGTGACTGACCGACAACTCCAACAGGCTCAAGGAGGCAGTCCGGGCGTCAGTCCACATGGTGCCTGGCACATGGTGCATGGATGGTTGCAAAATGCCTTTTCCATTGCAGCTTGTGCTGCAGTCCCTTTCCAGGCTGCAGCACAAGCCGCACGACGGTTGCATCGTAATTAGGCGGGTGGAACTGCCGACTACATGTCGAGCGGTTCTATTCATGCAGCGATGGTGGCATCGTAATCAGTCCCCTAGTTGGAAGCATTCCATGACGCCATATTTTGAGATTGTCTCAATCACTGTAAAGGACCATCGTGCTTTGTGGAACCATGATCTTGATTGAGGTCCCCGTTGGTCCTTTCCCTTGTTTTATCATAGTAGCCTGTTTTCAGAATTGATATCCCCTTTCTGTATATATGTTTAACGTGATTACGATGTGCCTTAGTTGCAGTGTAGGCCCTAGCTTGGTCACACTGTTGTAAATGGCGACTTGGGATGCTGTTTTCCATCTGCCGGGGGACGCTGGGCATGATGGTTTGTTATATACAGCTGTCTGACGCTGTTGTCTTGGATTGTGGCCGCATTTCTTATCTGCGCATGCGCATTGTAAAGACTTGCTGTCTTCCCCTTGGCACGTGCGCTATTGAATAGTGTTTCTGTTGTAACGCATGCGCATTAGCACTCTTTGTCTTCAATACGACACACCGGCTTACAATTAACGAGACTTTAACTACTATATATTCACAAAGATCTGCGGGGGACTCACCTCCGGTTACAGGCTCATTTCGGGCCCGGAGTACCGACGGAGAGGTGAGTGGCCCCGCAGCGTATATATGAATATTTGTTTCCCTATACGCCGAACAGTTTTTTGTGACACAGACGTTTCTAAACGGGCTTTTTGGCTCCTCTGTTGGCTGCAACAAGGTTAGCAGGTTATATGTTAGTTAAAACCTCTTTGAGAGCGCGCTTTCGACACATCAGCGCTGAGGTCTAGGGTTTGTGCTAAGCTGTTGGTGGGAGAGTATTAATCTTTCACTTATGTGGTGCAGGTGGCCACCATATACAACCACCCTTAGTGGTTTTTTCTCTTTTATATAATTTTTCATACATTGAGGTACCTGATAATTCTATCATCTGTGCTTTCACTCTTGCATTGGTAGCCGTCTCCCCAGTTTTAATACTACATACTACACAAGGTCCGCAATAGGAACAATGTTTTCCCGGTACCTATATGAATCTAGACTTAATAATGGTTTTTACATCGTTTTTTTCAGAGCGGTGCCCCATCCTGAGCTGTTGCCAGGTTGAGGTGAAATGGTTACCCAGCCTTGTTTTCATTTTGTAGTAGGACTTTGAGTATCTGGACCTTTGGCATTTGACTACAGAATCAAATATTATGTTGTGCGTTGTCTATTTCTTCCTCTGTAGGTAATGTTTTTTAGAAGAACAGCCGACTGATTCAAGTTCCTGTTCAAGTATCCTTTTTTGTTGATATAACACACACACATTTATGCAGCAGCACCATTAAAGGTCCTGATGAAAGCTTTGCCCACGATAGGGCTTTAGGCTGAAACATGTCGACCACTATTTTCCATCTCACCAAAGCAGTTTAAATCTATACTGCTGGTGCACTGTTCCTTTTAATCCTAGTAGGGAATGTATTAGAATAAAGTTTCCGATTTACACTCTCTAACTAGTTTTAAATTGCACTCCCTGCACATTTAGTTATTTTTTGCGCTGCGTCCTTCCTCACATTTACCAATAACTCATCATTTGTGGATTTAGTAAATTCCACCTGGATTTTGAAACAAAACATCCCTGAGCTCCTTCCTCGTAGAGAGGAGGTTGCAGCCCCCGGAGGAAGTAGGTTTTCCTCAGGGAGGAGATTCCCAAATGATGAAGCATGTCACTTACGGTGAGTGAGGGAATTCGTCCTATAAAGGGATATGCCCACAGCTCTATGCTGTGAGGTCTAGTCATTGGTTCAGATCTCTGAGGTTGATACATTTTGAATATTACTTATATACACTTTTTTCATAGTTTGTTCACTGACCGCAAGATTTCATACTGTTTTGTGATATATGTTATGGGGAATAAATCTTGTTGTGGTCATTAAAAGTTCCCTTAGACCCCCCGTTTCGAACTGTACTGTTTATTGGCCATACACGAAAGCTAGACTATGGAAAGCCTTTTCTATTTCTGCCAGGAAAACCGCAGAATCCTCTTGGTTATAGATATCAGCTTCCAATATTGTGAGAAGCCTTCGATTATTGATTGCCTTGTTAAGGCCAGGGATGAACCCTGCCTGATCGGGGTTTATAAGCTTGGGCATGTGGGGGAGGATTCTAGAGGCAAGATTCCAGCTTAGGATTTTATAATCGTCATTAACTATTGATAGTGGTAGATCTGCTTTCTTGTTGTGTGCCGGCTTCCTTGGTTTTAATAGTTGTACTATTAAGGCTTCATGGGTGGAGTTTAGTAGAGCTCCCATATCTATGCCAACAAGGGCTCTTAGAGTCTATTTCCCAACCTCAAGAATTTTATTTAGGAGGTTTCTCTCAGGGTTCTGGTAAATTCAAGATGCCTATTTGTGTTATTATTTTAATTACATTGTCAGAAAAGTTTTTAAATGGGGATTTTGATTAAAAAAAGGTATAACTAACGTTGATTGGACCTGTATTGATAGTGAGCTAATTCATTTTTAATTTTCTTTGAAACTATGTTTATATTATTCATTAGTTGACAGCTTGTATAATAAAATACAAATGTCTAAAGTGTAAACATTTGAAAAATGATTCCTTCACAGCTGCTACAACTCCTCATTTTCTACTCACTGCTACAGGTAGTGGAGTCAACATACTAACAGGGAGAGCCAAGCCAAGGGTCTGGCGTGGCCATATGAGTCCATGCATGAACAGAGTTCTGAAAATAGTTGGCATCTAAATCAAGCAACAGATATCATTTATAAGTATGATAATCTCTTTAAAAGTAACAAAAAGAAATATTTTTTTAAGTAACAGAACTGTTTCAACTTAACACATCAGATTCCACAGTGCACACCCTGAATTCACGTGTTGGAAGGTTCTCTACGGGCCCTTGCAGCTCCTGTGGCGCAGGGGAGGGAGGTCGCCCAAGCCTTTCAAAGTGGCCCGTTCCACCAAAGGCTAATGAATATCTGTGAGATAAAGGAGCTGAGGGGCCCTTTTTCACATTCTAGAGGGGGCCTCCATCATTTTATGTTATGCCACTGTCTGTAAAATAAACTATACTGGAAACACACAATTTAGTCAAGCAGGCAAGCCCCTTTTTTACTCCAAAGGTTTATGCATTGTTTCAAAGCTTTAAGTTTTAAAGCTTGGTTCGTTTTGCACTTTTGGGCCCAACAGGATATTGAGCTGAGCCCGAGCCAGGCCTTGGGTTCGAGCCTTAAGAGGCTCCCCGACCTCTACTCACACCTCCACATTAATGCTGAACTGATCTGCATTTGATCATTTCTGGTACTTGCCATCATCCCTATATACATATTGGTCCTGAAGTCTGGCCCAATTTGAAAGGTTGGAGTCTAGTTTCAGAAAACAAATGTGTGTTGATACTGTCCCCGCCCCTATAGCTTGGGGTTTTTGCCTTTTTTGGAATTGAGTCGGCTTCTCCTATAGAAAGGTATACTCAAGCCCCAATTGGATTTCAGTCATGTACTTCAAATAATTGAAAAGCTTCTCACTATCTTAGCCAGACCCATTGTTTAAATACATACCATAGGTGAGGAGAGAATTCTGCTTCAGAAACTTCAAATCTATTCAAGTTTTAGATCTTTTCATATGTCTTTTTAGGTCAAAACACACAAAGTCTCTTGTATATCAAAAACAAGTATACTGGTTATTCTTATCAGAGTGCCAGCCACCCTCACCCTGCTGAATGGGACAACACTCAATAGAATACTCCATTGGGATACTCTATTACAAGCGTGGCTGATTCCCCATCCGCCATACTACAAGTGTCATAGACTATATTCCACTTGAAATGTGGTGAACAGGATACCCACTACGTTTGTGATGAAGTATCAGTAAAACCGAGTCACAAGAAAAAGGTAAATAAAAGGTTGAAAATGACGAAAAGGGGGCAGGGTAGAAACACCCTGATTAACTAGGCCTGCTCAGGGGGTCCCACAGGGAACCCCAGGGCCCCAAAAATATATTTTTTGAATTTTCAGCAGGATTCGTGCTGGGTTTGCAAATCCGGCCCAAAATTGAGAAAAAAAACTAAGCGCGGGCTCCCGTGCTTCGTTTATTTTAAGCCTCTGAGTGGGCCAGGTCTCGTGGGCAATCCAGATTTATGTAGCGGGGCCCGCGGGGACCACCACCTCCGCGGGGCTTTACTTATAATGCACGGGGCACACGGCCATCCTGCAGCCACCTCCTGGGGCTTCATACAAAAATGTGCTGGGGGGCTCCTCCCTCCACTGCCCGAGGACCGCCACCTCCCCAGAGCACTAAGTATTGAAATACAAGGGTCCGTTGCGGACCCCTGGGGACCACCACCTCCCCAGGGCTGTGTATACATTGGAAGGGGGCTATGCGGCCCCCCTTCTGGAGTCCTTCATGCCCTGGGGAACGCCACCCCCCAGGGCCGGCTCCAGCAATGTCCCGGGGTGCCCACCCCCAGGATATTGCAGTCTGCAATGACAGGACGGGAGCACGGCTCCCCCCACGGTCCCCAACAAAGAGGCCAGGCCCTGGAGGATGGGGTACCCAGGGCCAGAAAAGGCCCAGGGAAGGTGGGCCTTGCAGCCCCCCTTCCATAACATAAATACAAAAATTATTTAAAAAGAGGCAATGGCCCGGGGATGGGGTCCACTGGGCCAGTAATGGCCTCAGCAGGGGGGCCGTGTGCCCCCCCTCCTTTAAAGGTAGTTTATTTTTGTTTTTTTTATTAAAGTGGCCATGCCCCGGAGGATGGGGTCCCCGGGGCCAAAATCGGCCTCGGGAGGGGGGCTGCGCAGCCCCTTTCCTGTTATAATTTTTTTACGTTTAAAAAATGGGTCAGGCCCTGGGGGATGGGACCCCAGGGCCCAAAAAATAGTAAAAGAAAGAGGGCCACACAGCCCACCTTCTAAAATTATTCAAAAAAAGAAAAGCTGACATCTCGCCGGAGGCCCCGCCCCCTCCCTGCACCCCTCTGCAAATGCGCCTCCTGGACCTCAGGACTAAAGTGGACTTCATCCCCCGAGCAGCAGTGCGCCAGGAGGTGTGTTTGCATAGTGGTGTAAAAAGGGGTTGTGGACGCAGACCACTCTCAGCAATCCAGCTGTGTGTGGGGCTTACTAGAGATACCAAGAGGGCTAGTTGGCCCCAGGGACCCTCAGGAGGCAAGGGGACTTCATCTCCCAACCAAAAGCATACCAGGAGGCGCGTTTGCAAAGTGGTGGAGAAAGGGGGCGTGGCCTATGTCCACCTCTCAGCAATCCCACTGTGTGGGGCTTAGGTAGGCTAGTTGGCCCCTAAGGGCCCCCACAAGCGAAGGGGACTTCATCCCCCAACCAAGAGCATGCCTGGAGGTGTGTTTGCAGAGTGGTGGGCAAAGGGGGCATGGTCTGCTATGAGAACTTAGCAATCCTGTTGTGTGGGACTTACTGGACATAATAGGAGGGGTAGTTGGTCCCCCAAGTTGACCTTGGGGGCTGACTACCCCTCCTGTTACCTCCAGTAAGAAACACACAGTGGAACTGCTAAGAGGCCTTCAAAGGCCAAGCCCCACTTTCTCCAACACTCTGCAAACGCACCTCCTGGCACACTACGGGTTGGGGGATGAAGTCCACTTTACTCCTGAGGGACTCTGGGGGCAAAAAAGACATCCTGGTACCTCCTGTAAGTCCTATGCAGCAGAATTCCTGAGCCCTGGTCGGAGGCCCAGCACCCTTTCTCCACCACTCTGCAAACGCGACTACTAGTTAAAGAAGCATTTGCAATGTGATAGGTTTCGCATTTGGGAGAGTTAGAGCTATTGGCATTGTAAATATAAACGTTTTTTACAAATGTTTTTTGTAGAGGAGTGGATGTACGTTGTGTGTTGTGGAATTATGCGGTATGTTGTGCAGTGAAATTAGTTGGGTAGAAAGTATGTGGTATTAAGTGTGTAGGAATTATGTAGAGTGGGATTATGTGTTATGGAGAGTAATTATGTGGTATGGTAGTCTGTGTTGTGGAGTGGTAACCTCAGGTTTAGTCTTCCTCATTTCCATAGAAGCTAAACTATGAACTCAATGATACAAAAAAAGGAATCACTGAGGACCACTTCTGGACCTAGTTAGAGATATGAGCAGTTCCACTGGAATTATGAGACTGTTTGGCTGCACCGACTTTTGCACAATTATACATTTTCTGCATAAGCCACATAATCCATCATCTGCTGCTAATCTGCAGATTTGAAGCTCAAACGGCTCAAACATTACCAAAAATGCATCCACAAGTGTTATAGCGTGGTGGAAGGTCCTTTGTAAACCTAAAATGGTCACCTGTTACTTATTGCTAAATGTAGGTGTTAAATTGGTACTAATGGTGAGCAACTCACTCTCGCCTCTTTCTGCACTTCTGTTGCTTCTTTCAGCACCTTTCTTTCTTTTTTATGGACTTCTCTTGCCTCTTTTTGCACATCTTTTCTACTTTATGCACCTCTTTTGCCTCTTTCTGCAACTCTGCTGCCTCTTTCAACACCTCACTTGCTTCTTTGTGCACCCCTCATGGCTATTTCTGCACCTCTCTTGCCTCTTTCTGCACCCCTCTTCCCTCTTTCTGTACCTCTCCTGCCTCTTTCTGCACCTCTATTCCTTCTTTCTGCACTTCTTTTGTTTCTTTCTGCACCACTCTTGCTTCTAACTGTACCCCTCTTGCCTCTTTCTCCACCCCTCTTCCCCCTTTCTGCATGTCTGTTGCTTCTTTCTGCACTTCTATTGCCTCTTTCTCCACCCCTCCTCCTACTTTCTGCATCTCTGTTGCTTCTTTCTGCACTTATCTTGCGTCTTTCTGTACCTCTCTTGATACTTTCTGAACCCCTTGTGCCTTTTTCTGTATCCCTCTTCTCTTTCTGCACTCCTCTTGCCTCTTTCTGCACCTCTATTCCTTCTTTCTGCACTTCTTTTGTTACTTTCTGTACCTCTTTTGCTTCTTTCTGCACCCCTCTTGCCTCTTTCTTCACCCTTCTTCCCTCTTCCTGCACCTCTGTTGCTTCTTTCTGTACCTCTCTTGTCTCTTTCTATCCCCTCTTCTCTCTTTCTGCATCTCTGTTGCTTCTCTCTGCACTTCTCTTGCCTCTTTCTGCACCTCTGTTCCTTCTTTCTGCAACCCCTGTGCCTCTTTCTGCAACTCTCTTCCCTCTTTCTGCTGCCCGTTTGTCTCCTTCTGTACCTCTGTTGCTTCTTTCTGCACTTCTTTTGTTTCTTTCTGTACCTCTCTTGTTTCTTTCTGCACCCCTCATGCCTCTCTGCACCGCTCTTCCCTCTTTCTTCACTCCTCTTGCTTCTTTCTGCACTTCTTTTGTTTCTTTCTGTACCTCTCTTGTTTCTTTCTGCACCCCTCATGCCTCTCTGCACCGCTCTTCCCTCTTTCTTCACTCCTCTTGCCTCTTTCTGCACCTCTGTTCCTTCTTTCCACACTTCTGTTGTTCCTTTCTGTACCTCTCTTGCTACTTTCTGCACCCCTCTTCCCTCTTTCTGCACCTCTGCTCCTTCTTTCTGCACTTCTTTTGTTTCTTTCTGCACCTCTCTTGTTTCTTTTTGTATCCCTCTTACCTGTTTCTCCACCCCACTTCCCCCTTTCTGCATCCCTTTTGCTTCTTTATGCACATCTCTTGCTTCTCTATGCACCTCTCATGCTTCTTTCTGTATCCCTTGTGCCTCTTTCTGCACCCCTCTTCCATATTTCTGCACTCCTCTTCCCTCTTTGTGCACCTCTGTTGCTTCTTTCTGCACTTCTTTTGTTTCTTTCTGCACCTCTCGCTTCTTTCTGCATACTTTTTGTCTCTTTCTGCACCCCTCTTGCCTCTTTCTGCACCTCTGTTCCTTCTTTCTGCACCCCTGTTCCCTTTTCTGCACCTCTGTTCCTTTTTTCTGCAATCTTTTGGTTCTTCTGCACATCTCTTGCTTCTTTCTGCACCCCTCATGGCTCATTCTGCACCCCTCTTCCCTCTTCCCTCTTTTTGCACCCCTCTTGCCTCTTTCTGCACCTCTGTTGCTTCTTTCTGTACTACTCTTGCTTGTTTCTGCACCTCTCTTCCTTCTTTCTACACCCCTCTTGCCTCTTTCTGCCCCCCTGTTCCTTCTTTCTGCTCTTCTTATGTTTCTTTCTGCACCTCTCTTGCTTCTTTTTGCACTCCTCTCACCACTTTCTCCACCCCTGTTCCCCCTTTTTGCATCTCTATGTACTTCTCTTGCCTCTTTCTCACCCTTCATCCCTCTTTCTCTACCTCTGTTGCTTCTTTCTACACTTCTCTTGATTCTTTCTGCACCTCTGTCCCTTCTTTCTGCAACCCTTGTGCCTCTTTGTGCACCCATCTTCCCTCTTTCTGCACCGGTCTTGCCTCTTTCTGCACCTCTGTTTCTTCTTTCTGCACTTTTGTTTCTTTCTGCAACTCTCTTGCATCTTTTTGTATCTCTCTTGTCTCTTTCTCCACCCCACTTCTCCCTTTCTGAATCTCTGTTGCTTTTTTCTGCACTTCTATTGCCTCTTTCTGCACCTCTGTCCCTTCTTTCTGCAACCCTTGAGCCTCTTTTGCACCCCTCTTCTCTCTAGCTGCTTCCCTCTTGTCTCTTTCTGCACCTCTGTTGCTTCTTTCTGCCCTTCTTTTCTTTCTTTCTGCACCTCTCTTGCTTCTTTATGCGCCCCTCGTGCCTCTTTCTGCACCCCTTGTGCCTCTTTCTGCACTCCTCTTGCCTCTTTCTGCACCTCTGTTCCTTCTTTCTGCACCTCTCTTCCTTCTTTCTGCACCCCTCTTGCTTCTTGCTGAACCCCTCATGCCTCTTTCACTCCCCTCTTTCTGCACTCCTCTTGCCTCTTTCTGCACTTCTTTTGTTTCTTTCTGCACCTCTCTTGTTTCTTTCTGTATCGTATCCTTCTTGCTTCTTTCTCCACCCCACTTCCACCTTTCTGCATCTCTGTTGCTTCTTTATGCACTTCGCTTGCTTCTTTCTGCACCTCTCTTGCTTCTTTCTGTACACCTCATGCCTCTTTTTGCACCCATCTTCCCTCTTTCTGCACTTCTCTTTTCTCTTTCTGCACCCCTCTTGTATCTTTCTGCACATCTGTTCCGTCTTTCTGTACTTCTTTTGTTTCTTTCTGCACCTCTTGCTTCCTTCTGCACCCCTTTTGCCTCTTTCTGAACCCCTCTTGCCTCTTTCTGAAACTCTGTTCCTTCTTTCTGCACTTCTTTTGTTACTTTCTGCAGCTCTCTTGCTTTTTTCTGCACTCCCTTGCCTCTTTCTCCACCCGTCTTTCCTCTTTCTTCACCAATGTTGCCTCTTTCTCTACCTCTGTTCCTTCTTTATGCACTTCTTTTGTTTCATTCTGCACCCCTCATGCCTCTTTTTGCACCCCTCTTCCCTCTTTTTGCTCCCCTCTTCCCTCGTTTTGCACCTCTGGTGCTTCCTTCTGCACCCCTCTTGCCTCTTTCTACACCCCTGTTCCTTCTATCTGCTCTTCTTTTGTTTCTTTCTGCACCTTTCTTGCTTCTTTCTGCACCCCTCTCACCACTTTCTCCGCTGCTGTTCACCCCTTTTGTATCTCTGTTGCTTCTTTCTGCACTTCTCTTGCCTCTTTCTCTACCCCTCATCCCTCTTTCTGCACCTCTGTTGCTTCTTTCTGCACTTCTCTTGCTTCTTTATGGACCTCTGTCCCTTCTTTCAGCTCCCCTCTTGCCTCTTTCTGTACCTCTGTTCTTTCTTTCTGTACTTCTTTTGTTTCTTTCTGCAACTCTCTTGCTTCTTTCTGTATCCTCTTGCCTCGTTCTCCACCCCACTTCCCCTTTTCTGCATCTCTGTTGCTTCTTTATTCACTTCTCTTGCTTCTTTCTGCACCTCTGTTGCTTCTTTCTGCACCCCTTGTGCCTCTTTCTGCACCCCTCTTCCCTCTTTCTGTACTCCTCTTGCTTCTTTCTGCACTTCTTTTGTTTCTTTCTGCACCTCTCTTGCTTTTTTCCTGCACCCCTCTTTCTCTACCCCTCTTCCCCCTTTTTTCAGCTCTGTTGCTTCTTTCTGCACTTTGCTTGCCTCTTTCTCTGCCCCTCATCTGTCTTTTTGCAGCCCTCTTCTCTCTTTCTGCACCCCTCTTGCCTCTTTCTGCACCTCTGTTCCTTCCTTCTGCACTTCTTTTGTTTCTGCAGCTCTCTTGCTTCTTACTACAGACTCTTGCCACTTTCTCCACCCCTCGCCCCTTTTTCTGCACCAGTGTTGCCTCTTTCTGCACTTCTGTTCCTTCTTTCTGCACTTCTTTTGTTTCTTTCTGCACATCTCATGCTTCTTTCTGTTCTTCTCTGCTCTTTCTGTACTCAAATGGAAAGTGCAAGCTGTCAAGTTTAAAGGTCTGCGTGCTCTTGTGACTGAGGTATATGTCCACTTGTATATGTATTCTCACATGTGTTATGCATCTGAAGAGGGTAGCTTAAAAAGTGGGTAGCTTCTTCGCTAGGTTGTTAAATGTTCTCAGTTCTGCTCCGACATGTCTTATGGATATAGGTGTTATAGAGCCCCTCAAATATACTATTGAATACCCATGTGCCCTGTGTTATGAGCAGAAAAAAATGCATTCACCTTTTTGTATACATATTTACAGAGTATGTTGAAACACAGGTATTCAAGTATTTCTATGTTTATTTTTATGTGACAAGTCACTCAGTAAAAGCAAAGACACGCATGCATACCTTCACAAACTTGGTCAGACTTACAATAGTGAAATGTTTAGGATTGCTGTTTTATGTTTGGTAGGTGGGCCTAACATTCTGAGCAGTGGATTAATAGTGAACCTTCAAGAGAAAAGTGGGGTTTAAGACATCTTGGGAGAAGTATTAGTGATTAGGCAATTTGTATGAGTCTGTTGTAAGGTACCGTCAAACTAGGCCTCTTTCTCCACCTCTGTTGGTTCTTTCTGCACTTCTCTTGCTTCTTTCTGCACTTATCTTCCTCTTTCTCCACATGTCCTACCTATGTAGGCATATTTAGAAATTGGCATTTAAAAAACCTTAGAAATTCACTGAAAAAACCCCAGGTTTCAGGGACGTTATAGTTAGTCGAGTTTACTATAACTTGCGCCCCCACAATGCACTGCTAATGACGTCACATATTACATCACTCATGACATGGTCAGTGACATCACTGATGACATCACTTGATGACACCTCAAATGACATCACTGATGACATCCTCTACTTAATATCTGATGCACCTCCTCACTCCCTAATATAACATTTAATACACCCACTCTAAAATACAGACTACCATTCACAAAATCACAGACATAGCAATACCAGTTAGTAAATACCCACTCACTGATTCATAGGTCTACACACATCCACTCACTCACCAATACAGTCACTCATCAATACAGCCTCTGATATATGCACTCATACACCCATACAGACACTCACATACTCTCATTCATCCACAGAGATACTCACACACCTACTCAGTCACCCAAACACTCAATCACACTGCCATTTAATCACCAAAACAGATATACACACACCACCTCACTTATTCATACAGCTACTAACACATACTTACTCTCTTATACAATCACTGACACAAGCACACACTCATCCATACAGCCACTCTCATAATCACTTACTGTCACATATAGTCACGTATATACTCCAACATTCACATATACTGCCTTTCACATATGTAGTTACTCACACATATACCACTGAGACATTCATTCACTCACCAACACAGCCATACGCACACTCACTCACCCATACAGCCCCTCGCAGATGCACTGTGAATCGCCCACTCACACATCCATGGAGGTAGTCACACACCCCCACCCACCCACACAGACACTCAGGCACCCATACAGGTTATCAGAAAACCAATCATTAACCCATTTAGACACTCATGTGGCTACTCACCAACTCATGCAGCCACTTACACACCAACTGACAAACTTATACATTCACACAGATTAGTCATTCACCCATGCATTCACTAACATATGTTTAATCTCTCACTTAAACAGTCACGCACCCACACAATCATCTATTCAGACACTCATACACCCAATCATTCTTCAATACACCTTTGTGCATCTATAATTAACATTCTTAAACTTTTTAAAAAGCAGAGCTGTTTTAGAGAGAGAGAACAAGGTCAGCAGACCTGCTTTAGAGCCAGAGAACCAAGTCAGCAGAGCTGCTTTAGAGCCATAGAACCAGGTCAGCAGAGCTGCTTTAGAGCCAGAGAACCAGGTCAGCAGAGCTGCTCTAGAACCTAAGAACCAGGTCAGCAGTGCTGCTCTAGAGCCAGAGAACCAGGTCAGCAGAGCTGCTGTAGAGCCAGAGAAACCAGGTCAGTAGAGCTGCTTTAGAGGGAGAGAACCAGGTCAGCAGAGCTGCTCTAGAGGGAGAGAACCAGGTCAGCACAGCTGCTCTAGAGCCAGAGAACCATGTCAGCTGCACTGCTTTAGAGCCATAGAACCGGGTCAGCAGAGCTGCTTTAGAGACAGAGAACCAGGTCAGCAGAGCTGTTGTAGAGCCAGAGAACCAGATCAGCAGAGCATCTCTGTAGCCTAAGAACTAGGTCAGCAGAGGTCTAGAGCCAAAGAACCAGGTCAGCAGACCTGCTGTAGAGCCAGAGAAACCAGGTCAGCAGATCTGTTTTAGAGGGAGAGAACCAGGTCAGCAGAGCTGCTTTAGAGCCAGAGAACCAGGTCAGCAGAGCTGACACTGACTGACACTGACTGATTGACACTGACTGACACTGATTGGCTGACACTGACACTGACTGACACTGACACTGACTGACACTGATTGACTGAAACTGACTGACTGACAATGACTGACACTGATTGACTGACACTAACTGACACTGACTGACTGACTGACACTGATTGACTGACACTGACTGACTGACACTGACTGACACTGATTGACACTGGCTGACTGACTGACACTGACTGACTGACACTGACTGACACTGACTGACTACTCTCAACTACTCTACTACTCACTCTCTACTACTCTCTACTACTCTCTCTCTACTACTCTCTACTACTCAATCTTTACTACTCACCCTCTACTACTCACTCTCTACTACTCTCTACTACTCTCTCTCTACTACTCAATCTCCACTACTCTCTACTATTCACTCTCGACTACTCACCCTCTACTACTCTCTACTACTCACTCTACTACTCTCTACCACTCACTCTCTACTACTCTACTACTCACTCTCTACTACTCTCTACTACTCTCTCTCTACTACTCACTCTCTACTACTCTACTACTCTCTCTCTACTATTCACTACCTCACTCTCTACTACTCTCTACTACTCAATCTTTACTACTCACCCTCTACTACTCACTCTCTACTACTCTCTACTACTCTCTCTCTACTACTCAATCTCCACTACTCTCTACTATTCACTCTCGACTACTCACTCTCTACTACTCTCTACTACTCACTCTACTACTCTCTACTACTCTCTACCACTCACTCTCTACTACTCTACTACTCACTCTCTACTACTCTCTACTACTCTCTCTCTACTACTCACTCTCTACTACTCTACTACTCTCTACTACTCACTCTCTACTACTCACTCTCTACTACTCTCTACTACTCACTCTCTACTACTCACTCGCTACTACTCTCTACTACTCACTCTCTACTACTCTCTACTACTCTCTCTCTACTACTCTCTACTACTACTCTCTACTACTCTCTACTATTCACTCTCTACTACTCACTCTCTACTACTTTCTACACTACTCTCAACTACTCTCTACCACTCACTCTCTACTACTCTACTACTCACTAGCTACTACTCTCTACTACTCTTTCTCTACTAATCACTCTCTACTATTCACTCTCTACTACTCACTCTCTACTACTCACTCTACTACTCACTCTCTATTACTCGCTCTCTACTACTCACTCTCTACTACTCGCTCTCTACTACTCTCTACAACTCACTTTCTGCTACTCACTCTCTACTACTCTACTACTCTCTACTACTCACTTTCTACTACTCACTCTCTACTACTCTCTACTACCCTCTCTACTACTCTCTCTACTACTATTCTCTACTACTCTCTACCACTCACTCTCTACTACTCTACTACTCACTTTCTACTACTCTCTCTCTACTACTCACTCTCTACTACTCACTCTACTACTCACTCTCTACTACTCTCTCTCTAGTACTCACTCTCTACTACTCACTCTCTACTACTCACTCTCTACTACTCTCTACTACTCACTCTCTACTACTCTCTACTGCTCACTCTCCACTACTCACTCTCTACTACTCGCTCTCAACGACTCTCTACTACTCACTCTACTACTCTACTACACTCTATTGCTCTCTCTACCACTCACTCTCTACTACTCTCTCTACTACTCACTCTCTACTACTCTCTACTACTCACTCTCTACTACACACTCTCTATTACTTGATCTCTACTACTTGCTCTCTACTACTCACTCTACTACTCACTCTCTACTACTCCCTACTACTCACTCTACTACTCACTCTCTACTACTCTCTACTACTCACTCTCTACTACTCCACGACTCTCTACTACTCATTCTCTACTACTCACTCTCTACTACTCTACTACTCCCTACTACTCTGACTGACACTGATTGACTGACACTGACTGACTGACACTGATTGACTGACACCGACTGATACTGATTGACTGACACTGACTGACACTGACTGACTGACTACTCTACTACCCTCTACTACTCTCTCTACTACTCACTCTCTACTATTCTCTATTACTCTCTACCACTCACTCTCTACTACTCTACTACGCCCTCTCTACTACTCTCTCTCTACTACTCACTCTCTACTACTCACTCTCTACTACTGCCTACTGCTCACTCTCCACTACTCACTCTCTACTACTCACTCTCAACTACTCTCTACTACTCACTCTACTACTCACTCTCTACTACTCTACTACTCTCTATTACTCTCTCTACTACTCACTCTCTACTACTCTCTCTACTACTCACTCTCTACTACTCTCTACTATTCACTCTCTACTACACACTCTCTACTACTTGCTCTCTACTACTCGTTCTCTACTACTCACTCTACTACTCACTCTCTACTACTCCCAACTACTCACTCTACTACTCACTCTCTACTACTCTCTACTACTCCACAACTCTCTACTTCTCATTGTCTACTACTCACTCTCTACTACTCTCCTACTCCCTACTACTCGGACTGACACTGATTGACTGACACTGACTGACTGACACTGACTGATACTGATTGACTGACACTGACTGACAGACACTGACTGACTGACACTGACTGACTACTCTCTACTACTCTACTACTCACTCTCTACTAATCTTTACTACTCTCTCTCTACTACTCACTCTCTACTACTCACTCTCTACTACTCTCTACCAATCACTCTCTACTACTCACTCTCTACTCCTCCTCTACTACTCACTCTCCACTACTCTCTACTACTTTCTCTCTACTACTCAATCTCCACTACTCTCTACTATTCACTCTCGACTACTCACTCTCTACTACTATCTACTACTCACTCTACTACTCTCTACTACTCTCTCTCTACTACTCACTCTCTACTATTCTACTACTCTCTACTACTCATTCTCTATTACCCACTCTCTATTACTCTCTACTACTCTCTACTACTCACTCTCTACTACTCTCTCTACTACATTCTACTACTCTCTACTACTAACTTTCTACTCTCTATTCTCTATTAGGCATTGTCTACTCTCTACCTCTTTCTACCACTCTCTCTACTACTCTCTACCTCTACCTCTCTATCTCTACTACTCTCTACTACTCACTCTACTACTCACTCTCCACTACTCTTTCTGCTACTCACTCTCTGCTACTTTCTCTACTACTCACTCTCTACTACTCTCTACTATTCACTCTCTACTACACACTCTCTACTACTCGCTCTCTACTACTCACTCTACTATTCACTCTCTACTACTCCCTACTACTCACTCTCTACTACTCTCTACTACTCACTCTCTACTACTCTACGACTCTCTACTAATCATTCTCTACTACTCACTCTCTACTACTCTACTACTCCCTACTACTCTCTCTCTACTACTCACTCTCTACTACTCACTCTCTACTACTCTCTACTACTCACTCTCTACTACTCTCTCTCTACTACTCACTCTCTACTACTCTCTCTCTATTACCCACTCTCTACTACTCTCTACTGCTCACTCTCTACTACTCTCTACTACTCACTCTCTGCTACTCTCTCCACTACTCTCTACTACTCTCTACTACTCACTTTCTACTCTCTACTCACTATTAGGCATCCTTTACTCTCTACCTCTTTCTACCACTCTCTCTACTACTCTCTACCTCTACCTCTCTACCTCTACTACTATCTACTACTCACTCTACTACTCACTCTCTACTACTCTCTCTGCTACTCACTCTCCGCTACTCTCTCTCTACTACTCACTCTCTACTACTCTCTACTATTCACTCTCTACTACACACTCTCTACTACTTGCTCTCTACTACTCGCTCTCTACTACTCACTCTACTATTCACTCTCCACTACTCCCTACTACTCACTCTACTACTCACTCTCTACTAATCTCTACTAATCACTCTCTACTACTCCACAACTCTCTACTACTCATTCTCTACTACTCACTCTCTACTACTCTACTACTCTCTACTACTCACTCTCTACTACTCACTCTCTACTACTCTCTACTACTCACTCTCTACTCACTCTCTAATACTCTCTACTACTCACTCTCTACTACTCTCTCTCTACTACTCACTCTCTACTACTCTCTACTACTCTCTCTATTTAACCACTCTCTACTGCTCACTCTCTACTACTCTCTACTACTCACTCTCTGCTACTCTCTCCACTACTCTCTACTACTTTCTACTACTCTCTACTACTCACTCTCTACTCTCTACTCTCTATTACTCATCCTCTACTCTGTACCGCTCTACCTCTTTCTACCACTATTTCTACTACTCTCTAGCCCTCTACCTCTACCTCTCTACCTCTACCTCTACACCTTTACCTCTCTACCTCTCTCTACCTCGATCTAAACACACACATATGCACATATATAGGCATATATATGCATATACAATTATATATATGTATGTGTATATATATATATATATATATATATATACGTGCATATATAAACATATATATAATCTGCATATCTATATAAATACAAATGTAAATGCATGCATACATATACATATACATATACATATACATATATGCATGCATTTGCATGTTATGTACATGAAAGTTTGAAAACCACTAATGAAAGCAAAGCTAAAAATCCACCTAATTACAAACAGAATTGCTTTAACTTAAACGAGGGCGAGACCTATTGCATTTTCAATGCTTGTTTACTTTGGTTCCATCAAGAAGGCATTCAGATGTGTCACACATTTGCCATACATTCTGAATGGTAGCCCTCTAGTTGCTCATTAGATCACTGTAGTAAAGCTACTGCTCACCAGGGAAGTCTGCTGCTGGTATTCAAAGTGCATGTTTCAGTCAACATGTCAGAATTTTTTAATGAAATAGAAGAGGATTTGAGAAGTCAAAATGTGCCCTAATTTTTCTTTCTGCAGCACTAATCATAATTTCTATGGCAAAATGAATCCCCTCATTTTGTTCCTTTGCAAATTAAATGTTTTAAGTGTTACCACTTTATTCCAATCAAGATTGCTTCAGGTGTGCCATACTTTTGTCATAAGTAAGACTGTTAGCGCTCTAGTTGTTCTTTAGAACACTCTGGGACGTTCTGTCATTGGACTATACTTGTGCTACATCTGGGTGATATTTGTGCTACATTTGAGCTCTTTTGTCTCTGGTGGCCATCTCTACTACTCACTCTCTACTATTCACTCTCTACTACTCACTCTCTACTACTCACTCTCTATTACTCGCTCTCTACTACTCACTCTCTACTACTCGCTCTCTACTACTCTCTACAACTCACTTTCTGCTACTCACTCTCTACTACTCTACTACTCTCTACTACTCACTTTCTACTACTCACTCTCTACTACTCTACTACTCTCTACTACTCTCTCTACTACTCACTCTCTACTATTCTCTACTACTCTCTACCACTCACTCTCTACTACTCTACTACTCACTTTCTACTACTCTCTCTCTACTACTCACTCTCTACTACTCACTCTACTACTCACTCTCTACTACTCTCTCTCTAGTACTCACTCTCTACTACTCACTCTCTACTACTCACTCTCTACTACTCTCTACTGCTCACTCTCCACTACTCACTCTCTACTACTCACTCTCAACTACTCTCTACTACTCACTCTACTACTCTACTACACTCTATTGCTCTCTCTACCACTCACTCTCTACTACTCTCTCTACTACTCACTCTCTACTACTCTCTACTACTCACTCTCTACTACACACTCTCTACTACTTGATCTCTACTACTTGCTCTCTACTACTCACTCTACTACTCACACTCTACTACTCCCTACTACTCACTCTACTACTCACTCTCTACTACTCTCTACTACTCACTCTCTACTACTCCACGACTCTCTACTACTCATTCTCTACTACTCACTCTCTACTACTCTACTACTCCCTACTACTCTGACTGACACTGATTGACTGACACTGACTGACTGACACTGACTGACACTGATTGACTGACACCGACTGATACTGATTGACTGACACTGACTGACACTGACTGACTGACTACTCTACTACCCTCTACTACTCTCTCTACTACTCACTCTCTACTATTCTCTATTACTCTCTACCACTCACTCTCTACTACTCTACTACGCCCTCTCTACTACTCTCTCTCTACTACTCACTCTCTACTACTCACTCTACTACTCTCTACTACTCACTCTCTATTACTCACTCTCTACTACTCACTCTCTACTACTCACTCTCTACTACTGCCTACTGCTCACTCTCCACTACTCACTCTCTACTACTCACTCTCAACTACTCTCTACTACTCACTCTACTACTCACTCTCTACTACTCTACTACTCTCTATTACTCTCTCTACTACTCACTCTCTACTACTCTCTCTACTACTCACTCTCTACTACGCTCTACTATTCACTCTCTACTACACACTCTCTACTACTTGCTCTCTACTACTCGTTCTCTACTACTCACTCTACTACTCACTCTCTACTACTCCCAACTACTCACTCTACTACTCACTCTCTACTACTCTCTACTACTCACTCTCTACTACTCCACAACTCTCTACTTCTCATTGTCTACTACTCACTCTCTACTACTCTCCTACTCCCTACTACTCGGACTGACACTGATTGACTGACACTGACTGACTGACACTGACTGACACTGATTGACTGACACTGACTGATACTGATTGACTGACACTGACTGACTGACACTGACTGACTGACACTGACTGACTACTCTCTACTACTCTACTACTCACTCTCTACTACTCTTTACTACTCTCTCTCTACTACTCACTCTCTACTACTCACTCTCTACTACTCTCTACCAATCACTCTCTACTACTCACTCTCTACTCCTCCTCTACTACTCACTCTCCACTACTCTCTACTACTTTCTCTCTACTACTCAATCTCCACTACTCTCTACTATTCACTCTCCACTACTCACTCTCTACTACTATCTACTACTCACTCTACTACTCTCTACTACTCACTCTCTACTATTCTACTACTCTCTACTACTCATTCTCTATTACCCACTCTCTATTACTCTCTACTACTCTCTACTACTCACTCTCTACTACTCTCTCTATTACATTCTACTACTCTCTACTACTCATTCTCTATTACCCACTCTCTATTACTCTCTACTACTCTCTACTACTCACTCTCTGCTGCTTTCTCTACTACTCACTCTCTACTACTCTCTACTATTCACTCTCTACTACACACTCTCTACTACTCGCTCTCTACTACTCACTCTACTATTCACTCTCTACTACTCCCTGCTACTCACTCTCTACTACTCTCTACTACTCACTCTCTACTACTCTACGACTCTCTACTAATCATTCTCTACTACTCACTCTCTACTACTCTACTACTCCCTACTACTCTCTCTCTACTACTCACTCTCTACTACTCACTCTCTACTACTCTCTACTACTCACTCTCTACTACTCTCTCTCTACTACTCACTCTCTACTACTCTCTCTCTATTACCCACTCTCTACTACTCTCTACTGCTCACTCTCTACTACTCTCTACTACTCACTCTCTGCTACTCTCTCCACTACTCTCTACTACTCTCTACTACTCACTTTCTACTCTCTACTCACTATTAGGCATCCTCTACTCTCTACCTCTTTCTACCACTCTCTCTACTACTCTCTACCTCTACCTCTCTACCTCTACTACTCTCTACTACTCACTCTACTACTCACTCTCTACTACTCTCTCTGCTACTCACTCTCTGCTACTCTCTCTACTACTCACTCTCTACTACTCTCTACTATTCACTCTCTACTACACACTCTCTACTACTTGCTCTCTACTACTCGCTCTCTACTACTCACTCTACTATTCACTCTCCACTACTCCCTACTACTCACTCTACTACTCACTCTCTACTAATCTCTACTAATCACTCTCTACTACTCCACGACTCTCTAGTACTCATTCTCTACTACTCACTCTCTACTACTCTACTACTCTCTACTACTCACTCTCTACTACTCACTCTCTACTACTCACTCTCTACTACTCTCTCTCTACTACTCACTCTCTACTACTCTCTACTACTCTCTACTACTCTCTCTATTTAACCACTCTCTACTGCTCACTCTCTACTACTCTCTACTACTCACTCTCTGCTACTCTCTCCACTACTCTCTACTACTTTCTACTACTCTCTACTACTCGCTCTCTACTCTCTACTCTCTATTACTCATCCTCTACTCTGTACCGCTCTAACTCTTTCTACCACTCTTTCTACTACTCTCTAGCCCTCTACCTCTACCTCTCTACCTCTACCTCTACACCTTTACCTCTCTACCTCTCTCTACCTCTCTCTACACACACACATATGCACATATATAGGCATATATATGCATATGCAATTATATATATATGTATGTGTGTATATATATATATATATACGTGCATATATAAACATATATATAATCTGCATATCTATATAAATACAAATGTAAATGCATGCATACATATACATATACATATATGCATGCATTTGCATGTTATGTACATGAAAGTTTGAAAACAACTAATGAAAGCAAAGCTAAAAAGCCACCTAATTACAAACAGAATTGCTTTAACTTAAACGAGGGCGAGACCTATTGCATTTTCAATGCTTGTTTACTTTGGTTCCATCAAGAAGGCATTCAGATGTGTCACACATTTGCCATACATTCTGAATGGTAGCCCTCTAGTTGCTCATTAGATCACTGTAGTAAAGCTACTGCTCACCAGGGAAGTCTGCTGCTGGTATTCAAAGTGCATGTTTCAGTCTACATGTCAGAATTTTTTAATGAAATAGAAGAGGATTTGAGAAGTCAAAATGTGCCCTAATTTTTCTTTCTGTAGCACTAATCATAATTTCTATGGCAAAATGAATCCCCTCATTTTGTTCCTTTGCAAAATAAATGTTTTAAGTGTTACCACTTTATTCCAATCAAGATGGCTTCAGGTGTGCCATACTTTTGTCATAAGTAAGACTGTTAGCGCTCTAGTTGTTCTTTAGAACACTCTGGGACATTCTGTCATTGGACTATACTTATGCTACATCTGGGTGATATTTGTGCTACATTTGAGCTCTTTTGTCTCTGGTGGCCATCTTGGGAGGCTTATTTGTTATGAAGTTTCCTAATTTCCTCATTTACTGCAGTCTCCTCAGTAGGAATACTTTCTGTGAGACCGGCCTCGTGGCGTGGGCCCTTCCGACCAGCAAGCCACCCTGCAACCACACCGATCCCCGATGTCACAGACTTCCAGCCACCATGGCCCAACAACCCGATGGCCGGCCAGACCCCAACACGCATGCCCGGCCGAGGGAGAGAGAAACCCCCCAAGCCAGACCGGGAGGCGCCGTCCCTGTCACACCTCTGGTCTCTTCCCCAAGGATGGTTTCGATCAGCCACCAGGCCCCCGGTGAGCGGGCGCCTTGCCTGCTGGGTGTCTGGAGTCCCTCCCGGACCCACCTGAATGGATCAAAGGGCCGAGCGACAGGAAGTCCCGACACACCGCCCCCAGGCACCAAGACCCCTCCCGGCGAGGACTCCGGACTTCAAAGAGGAGGGGGAGTATAACAAGGGGTGCTGAAGGGACGGGAGGCAGAGAAGACCTGGACTGACGATAGCCTGCTGACCTGGTCGCGGCTCGATCGCTCCCCGAACCGAAGAGCGCTACCCGACCTCTGAACCATCTGAGCCCTGCTGACGCTGTCGCGGCTCCCCGAACTCTGAACCATCTGAGCCCTGCTGACGCTGTCGTGGCTCCCCGAACTCTGAACCATCTGAGCCCTGCTGACGCTGTCGCGGCTCCCCGAACTCTGAACCATCTGAGCCCTGCTGACGCTGTCGCGGCTCCCCGAACTCCGAACCACCTGTGCCTGCTGAGTGACTCGCGGCACTCTCCTCCAAGGGAATCAGCAGAGATTGCCGAGAGAAGCAACATCCCCCAGCTCGAGGATTGAGAGCTGTGCGCAGGATACTCAGCAGAGACACTGACTCAAAGACTGTCCCGCTACCCCCATCACGAGATCGCCGCTGATTGTGGCGCTGTACCTGCATTTCGGATCATAAAGGTCCCTTACGTCTACGATAAAGTATACTGTCTTACGAAGAACTACTGTGTGGTGTCCCTCTGTCAGAGAGTGCAAGCGCAGTGTGTGCGATCCTAGGTACGAGACCCTTCCAGGAAGGGCCTCCCCGCCCTTGCTCGGCCTAACTCTGGGAGAGGTGGGTCAACGGGTGGTCAGGAACGCATTCCGAAGCCCCCCGGAGAACGCCTTCCAACACTTTCATTTTTTTACTTTGATTCCATCAAGAAGGCATTCAGATGTGTCAGACATTTGCCATAAATTCAGAATGTTAGCAGTCTAGTTGCTCATTAAATCACTGTAGTAAAGCTACTGCTCACTAGGGAAGTCTGCTGCTGGTATTGAAAGTGCACGTTTCAGTCTGCATGTCAGAATGTTTTTATGAAATAGAAGAGCATTTGAGAAGTCACTCAAAATGTGCCCTAATTTTTCTTTCTGCAGCACTAATCATACTTTCTAGGGCAAAATAAACCCCCTCATGTTGTTCCTTTTTAAATTAAATGATTTAAGAGTTACCACTTTATTCCAATCAAGATGGCTTCAGGTGTGCCATACGTTTATCATAAGTAGCACTGTTAGCGCTCTAGTTGTTCTTTGGAACACTCTGGGAAGCTGCAGTAGAACACAAAGGAATCAACTGACAGTCTCTGCCCTTGTTGGATGTACATGTTTTACTGAGAATGTCAGACTTCATTCTCACATGACTGAGAAAGATAATGTGAATTTACAGAAAATATTCTCTCAGTTTAGATTGTAGATCACCTTCCAAACCTCTGTGGGAAAAGCATGAAAAAATTGTTTTCTCTCAAACATGATTCATATCCCAGCAGAAGGCTTTTTCACATGGTAAAATCACCTTAGAACATACCTCAATTCCTACAATGAGTATGGTACCATCAACAAATGATTTATAATGTAACTAAAGTCTTAAATCCTTCTATTAACTGCAATGCTTTGTAATGAGGTGCAATCATGTATATTGGTCCCAAGATGGCTGCCAACACTTCTTGGATGAAGTGCTGACAGCCAATCAGATCTCACGATGAGATGTGTGGTTAAGCTCTGCCCAGATATATATGTGATTTTACTTTTGATTTTCTTAGGAAGTACTGAACGGATTTACACCATTTAAGCAAAAGGCACGACTCTGAACCAAGGTCTACCTTTCTACCAAATTTGGTGTCATTCCGTTCAGCAGTTCGGGCTGTAGCTGCGACTAAAGGTCCCTATGGAAAATTGCATGGGGAAAACACATTTTGGGACCCCCCTTTTTTCTTGCCCCGCGCTTGACGAATGACCCCAAGACTTTCAGGATAGGAGCGGACCGGAGCGGGCCACGAGTTTTGAAAATTTTGCGAAGATTCATTAACCGGCGCCAAATATATTCTAAATAGAGTGTTGCAGATTTCCTATGGGTAATAGGTCCTAACTATAACTATAAAGCCCAAAAACATGTAAAGGGGCTGTTTAGACAGCCCCCACACACATAGCCATGTTGAGGGAGTCCCCAAAGATCCCCCAAGGCCAAAAACGGAATTTTTATTTTTTCGGTAATTTCGCCGATTACGCTTACCGTACGCGTACGGTAAAAAATTGTATAAAAAAAAAATTATCCACACTCTCTCCACCCCGTGTGCAATTGGTGCCCGAAGTGCACCAATTGTGCATGGCTTATTACACAAGAGATAAACTAAAATATTTAAAAAAAAATAATAAAAAAAAAAATTATCCACACTCTCTCTACCCCATGTGCAAACGGTGCCCGAAGGGCACCATTTGTGCATGGCTTATAAAATATACGAAAAATTACAATATAACCTTTCAAAACGAAGTGCATCATATGTCCTCCATGTGCGCACGGTGCGCGAAGCGCATCGTGCGTACATGGCCCATCTAGCGTAACGTGGGCACGCGGTGCGCGTAGCGCACCGCGTGCCCACCGTGCGTGCACGGCACTAACTGCGTAAAGTGGGCGAGCGGTGCGCGAAGCGCACCGCGTGCTCACTGTGCGCGCACGGTGCGCGAAGCGCACCGTGCGCGCACGGAACGAACTGCGTTAAGTGGGCGCGCACGCCACGAATGGCGTAAAGTAACTTAGCATTTAAAAAAACGTACAAATTCACTGAAAAAACCATAGGTTTCACACACGTTATAGTTAGGAATTAGCATTTAAAAAACCTTGCAAATTCACTGAAAAAACCATAGGTTTCACACATGTTATAGTTAGCGGAAATGTTACTGATAAAAAACCAATGAAATTCCCCCGTTATAGTTAGTGCAGGCAACTATAACTCACGCGACCGCAATCTTCTGCTGATGACATATGTGTTTTTATGAAAAAAAAATATTTGTAATATATGTATAGCTAAAAATGTATGGAAGAAGACATGGGCAAATAAGTGTCTAAATACAGTATTAGCATCAGCAGAGGATTGCGGTCGCGTGAGTTATAGTTGCCTGCACTAACTATAACGGGGGAATTTCATTGGTTTTTTATCAGTAAAATTTCCGCTAACTATAACATGTGTGAAACCTATGGTTTTTTCAGTGAATATATATATATATATATATACAGTCCAAAGCTCACTCACCGTCCGAATGAGCCCGACACGTCACAGGATGTTAAACAGCTGGATTTATTTCAACAAATCTTAACAGCGCGTGGTGTGCAGAAAGAAAGAAACGTTATGGCAGACGCGTTTCAGCCGTGGAGGCTTTCCTCAGTGCCCAGTTTCAAAAGTCAGTTCTTTCTACTGGAGCTGATTTAAAACTCGTGGTGGTGTAATAGCCACGCCCCAAACTCTGGATGTTATCAGCTCTTCCTCTGCTTCGCTGCAACTCTCCTCGCGCTGATCATTGCTCCGCTGCATGCTGGTAAGTTGAGTCCCGATGTGGTTACCCGTCCAGTGAGGGGTTTACCATTCACCAAGTGGCGTCCCAAAACAAATTGGCATCATGACTTTACTCAACAACAGCCTCAAAACAGTGGGGATTAGATGTTGAAGTTGAGACCAGCTGATTCCCGCGTAGTAGCATCTACAGCCACTCTCTCCGTGCAGAAAGTGAAACCTAATGGCAATACATCCGCTTGGGGGGGTGACGCATTGTATTATAGTACAAAGTCCATATTTGCTGGCTGATATGCGTCTCACCAGACCGAGAGGGGGTGTCGGTGACCAGAGCCTGCTGCTGGTCCAAACATACAGTCCAAAGCTCACTCACCGTCTGAATGAGCACGACACGTCACAGGATTTTAAACAGCTGGATTTATTTCAACAAATCTTTAGAGCGCTTGGTGTGCAGAAAGAAAGAAACGTTATGGCAGACGCGTTTCAGCCGTGGAGGCTTTCCTCAGTGCCCAGTTTCAAAAGTCAGTTCTTTCTACTGGAGCTGATTTAAAACTCGTGGTGGTGTAATAGCCACGCCCCAAACTCTGGATGTTATCAGCTCTTCCTCTGCTTCGCTGCAACTCTCCTCGCGCTGATCATTGCTCCGCTGCATGCTGGTAAGTTGAGTCCCGATGTGGTTACCCGTGCAGTGAGGGGTTTACCATTCACCAAGTGGCGTCCCAAAACAAATTGGCATCATGACTTTACTCAACAACAGCCTCAAAACAGTGGGGATTAGATGTTGAAGTTGAGACCAGCTGATTCCCCCGTAGTAGCATCTACAGCCTCTCTCCCCGTGCAGAAAGTGAAACCTAATGGCAATACATCTGCTTGGGGGGGTGACGCATTGTATTATAGTACAAAGTCCATATTTGCTGGCTGATATGCGTCTCACCAGACCGAGAGGGGGTGTCGGTGACCAGAGCCTGCTGCTGGTCCAAACATACAGTCCAAAGCTCACTCACCGTCTGAATGAGCACGACACGTCACAGGATTTTAAACAGCTGGATTTATTTCAACAAATCTTTAGAGCGCTTGGTGTGCAGAAAGAAAGAAACGTTATGGCAGACGCGTTTCAGCCGTGGAGGCTTTCCTCAGTGCCCAGTTTCAAAAGTCAGTTCTTTCTACTGGAGCTGATTTAAAACTCGTGGTGGTGTAATAGCCACGCCCCAAACTCTGGATGTTATCAGCTCTTCCTCTGCTTCGCTGCAACTCTCCTCGCGCTGATCATTGCTCCGCTGCATGCTAGTAAGTTGAGTCCCGATGTGGTTACCCGTGCAGTGAGGGGTTTACCATTCACCAAGTGGCGTCCCAAAACAAATTGGCATCATGACTTTACTCAACAACAGCCTCAAAACAGTGGGGATTAGATGTTGAAGTTGAGACCAGCTGATTCCCCCGTAGTAGCATCTACAGCCTCTCTCCCCGTGCAGAAAGTGAAACCTAATGGCAATACATCCGCTTGGGGGGGTGACGCATTGTATTATAGTACAAAGTCCATATTTGCTGGCTGATATGCGTCTCACCAGACCGAGAGGGGGTGTCGGTGACCAGAGCCTGCTGCTGGTCCAAACATACAGTCCAAAGCTCACTCACCGTCCGAATGAGCCCGACACGTCACAGGATTTTAAACAGCTGGATTTATTTCAACAAATCTTTACAGCGCGTGGTGTGCAGAAAGAAAGAAACGTTATGACAGACGTGTTTCAGCCGTGGAGGCTTTCCTCAGTGCCCAGTTTCAAAAGTCAGTTCTTTCTACTGGAGCTGATTTAAAACTCGTGGTGGTGTAATAGCCACGCCCCAAACTCTGGATGTTATCAGCTCTTCCTCTGCTTCGCTGCAACTCCCCTCGCGCTGATCATTGCTCCGCTGCATGCTGGTAAGTTGAGTCCCGATGTGGTTACCCGTGCAGTGAGGGGTTTACCATTCACCAAGTGGCGTCCCAAAACAAATTGGCATCATGACTTTACTCAACAACAGCCTCAAAACAGTGGGGATTAGATGTTGAAGTTGAGACCAGCTGATTCCCCCGTAGTAGCATCTACAGCCTCTCTCCCCGTGCAGAAAGTGAAACCTAATGGCAATACATCCGCTTGGGGGGGTGACGCATTGTATTATAGTACAAAGTCCATATTTGCTGGCTGATATGCGTCTCACCAGACCGAGAGGGGGTGTCGGTGACCAGAGCCTGCTGCTGGTCCAAACATACAGTCCAAAGCTCACTCACCGTCTGAATGAGCACGACACGTCACAGGATTTTAAACAGCTGGATTTATTTCAACAAATCTTTAGAGCGCTTGGTGTGCAGAAAGAAAGAAACGTTATGACAGACGCGTTTCAGCCGTGGAGGCTTTCCTCAGTGCCCAGTTTCAAAAGTCAGTTCTTTCTACTGGAGCTGATTTAAAACTCGTGGTGGTGTAATAGCCACGCCCCAAACTCTGGATGTTATCAGCTCTTCCTCTGCTTCGCTGCAACTCTCCTCGCGCTGATCATTGCTCCGCTGCATGCTAGTAAGTTGAGTCCCGATGTGGTTACCCGTGCAGTGAGGGGTTTACCATTCACCAAGTGGCGTCCCAAAACAAATTGGCATCATGACTTTACTCAACAACAGCCTCAAAACAGTGGGGATTAGATGTTGAAGTTGAGACCAGCTGATTCCCCCGTAGTAGCATCTACAGCCTCTCTCCCCATGCAGAAAGTGAAACCTAATGGCAATACATCCGCTTGGGGGGGTGACGCATTGTATTATAGTACAAAGTCCATATTTGCTGGCTGATATGCGTCTCACCAGACCGAGAGGGGGTGTCGGTGACCAGAGCCTGCTGCTGGTCCAAACATACAGTCCAAAGCTCACTCACCGTCCGAATGAGCCCGACACGTCACAGGATTTTAAACAGCTGGATTTATTTCAACAAATCTTTACAGCGCGTGGTGTGCAGAAAGAAAGAAACGTTATGACAGACGCGTTTCAGCCGTGGAGGCTTTCCTCAGTGCCCAGTTTCAAAAGTCAGTTCTTTCTACTGGAGCTGATTTAAAACTCGTGGTGGTGTAATAGCCACGCCCCAAACTCTGGATGTTATCAGCTCTTCCTCTGCTTCGCTGCAACTCTCCTCGCGCTGATCATTGCTCCGCTGCATGCTGGTAAGTTGAGTCCTGATGTGGTTACCCGTGCAGTGAGGGGTTTACCATTCACCAAGTGGCGTCCCAAAACAAATTGGCATCATGACTTTACTCAACAACAGCCTCAAAACAGTGGGGATTAGATGTTGAAGTTGAGACCAGCTGATTCCCCCGTAGTAGCATCTACAGCCTCTCTCCCCGTGCAGAAAGTGAAACCTAATGGCAATACATCCGCTTGGGGGGGTGACGCATTGTATTATAGTACAAAGTCCATATTTGCTGGCTGATATGCGTCTCACCAGACCGAGAGGGGGTGTCGGTGACCAGAGCCTGCTGCTGGTCCAAACATACAGTCCAAAGCTCACTCACCGTCCGAATGAGCACGACACGTCACAGGATTTTAAACAGCTGGATTTATTTCAACAAATCTTTAGAGCGCTTGGTGTGCAGAAAGAAAGAAACGTTATGGCAGACGTGTTTCAGCCGTGGAGTCTTTCCTCATTGCCCAGTTTCAAAAGTCAGTTCTTTCTACTGGAGCTGATTATATACATATATATATATATATATATATATATATATATATATATATATATATATATATATATATATATATATATGTAACATCAAGGAAGGCGACAGCCGATACACGCCTGTACTCGCACAAGTTTGTTGAATAGACTGATGAACTTACCCGCTTTACCTTGTGAGGATACAGAACATCAACATATATATGTGTATTCAAAACAGAATACATTTAACAATATAATTCCAAAACATTTAATACATTTTCAAAGAAATACATTTTTTATAAAAGATAAAAAACACATTTACAAAAAGTGTTATGAGGATTTAAAAACAAATAAATATATAAACAAATACTATAAGATGAAAATTACAAACAAATATTAAAAACATATATTTAACCAATATTAGTAAATGCATTGGAGTTGGACTGCAGACGGGTTACATTTACTATTCCCAATCCAGTAGAGAAAGTGTTGGACTAGGGACAGGTTAAATTTACTGTTCCCACTCATGTCTGTGCAGCAGTAGGGAAAGCGTTGGACATTTGAGGGCTATGATTTACTATTGGTACTCCAGGCTGTACAACAGTAGAGAAAGCATTTAACTTTGGAGGGGTTACATTTACTATTCCCTCTCCAGTCCAGGCAACAGTATGGAAAGCATTGGACTTCGGACAGGTTAAATGTACTATACCCACTCCAGTCTGTTCAATAGTAGGGAGAGCATTGGACTTAGGAGGGGCTACATTTACTATTGCCACTCCAGTCTGCACAACAGCAGGGAAAGCATTAAGCTTTGAAGGGGTAAGATTTACCATTCCCACTCAAGTCTTAGCAACAGTAGGCAAATTATACCACTTCAAACACATTATATACTTGAATAACCCTATTAATTTAGAAAAAAATATAAAACTCTAAATATTATTACATTATTAATATTATTACTTAAAATATTTTATATAAATATTTAAAACATATAAACAACAATTATCCAATTAACCAAATTCATAAGCACTGCAATAATTAGTTTTCAATAAAAGAAATACTACTTATTTAAATATTACTTCATTAACTTTCTACTCAAAACCCCTACAAACCTAGCAACACACCTGAATTATAATGAAAATAAATAAGTATAGCACAATTTACATCATTTATAAACAATCCTATAATTAATTAACAATTAATAGTTAATTATTACTTAATTAACTTTCCACCCTACACCTTACAAACCCAGCAGCCCGCTCCTGATATATATCTGAAATATATAATTATTACACAAGTTACATAATTATTAATCAATTAAATATTTACTTATACATTAATAATAATTATTTTGAAATTATTATTTAATTACCTTTTTCACTGTATTCTCCTACAAACTTAGCAACCTGTAACACAAATATAACTACAATAAACCAATATTACATAATTTACATAATTAATAATCAATTCAATAACTAATAATAAATGATTAATTGATTGATGGTCAATTATTACTTAATTAACTTCCCAGCCTATCCCCCTACAAACCCAACAACCCACTATGACGCTATAAATTACTATTTACAATTACATTGAATATTCTAAATCATTTAAAATTACAAACTATATTTAAAAACTGAATAACATTTATACAAACAATACTAACAAATAAAATTAATATATAAACTGAATCACATTAAATTCATTTAAAAAAACATTCTTTAGAGATATGGTATTGAAAACGATAATTACAATAACGATATTCTTAACAACGTTACTACTTATATAAAAAAATGATTTTCTTGACAACGATATTTCTGCTTCACAATATCTTTATGTCACAATTTTTTTTCTGATTTTTCTGTCTCCAGATACTTACAACTGGATATTTTGTCCGATTACCCTATGTGTACCTCTTTTGTGAGCTTTTACAAGCATTGTGAATAAAATGTCAATGGTGTGCTATTACAATTTGTGTATAAATGTAAACAACATTTAATTATCAAACTTCATAAAAAGTAAGAATGGTGCAGTGATCTATCCTTTCAAAAAGCTTCAGCTGCCTCGCCGGACTATTTTTTCCAAAAATTTGATATGTACTTTATATATGCATAAGGACACTTTTGGTCAATGGGTTTCATCCATTGTTTTTTAAATTTTTCATTCGCATTTTGCTTATGCCCTCCGCAGTATGCTGCACTAGGCAATGTATTAGCTCACTCTCTTAATTGAATCGCTTCAAATTGAGTGACTGCACAAAGCATAATGAGCACATCCTTCACACCTGCCAAAAAATTGTTCCTTACTCTTCAGTGACAAAGCTGGTTCAAAGCGTGCTTTTTAAAATTTTAGATGACTTTTAAATTCTGGCTCTTTATTTAGTTTGCAGTTCAGATTCCCAGTTAGACGAAAATGTATTTTGCATTTTCTTTGTAAGGTGTGTTACACTGTAACTTTGCAGCCACCTGCGATTTAAGTGCTTCATTAGACAGTGTTTTATTCTTGTCCTCTTCCCAAATAGTAATATTCAAAATGCATAACACAACCGAAAGACTTGTTTAAAACATCTCTAGCAAAACAGCAACATAAGAGTTTTTTTAAAAAAAAAATATACAGTTATTATTGAAAGCATATGGCAAAAACGTTTAGTTGACACCATATTATCTTTTTTTCTTTGTATTTTTGTGCCACATACTTACATGTGTATCTCAAATGGTTTGTGTCTCTTCCTATCATAAATAAGCACTGCATCAAAAGCTTCTGATTTTTCATTATGTGTTTTCTAATCTAGCTTCGCATATCAGAAATGGAAATGGCCACCAGTGATTGGTCAAGTTTATCGCCAATTATGACCAAGCTAATAATGTATTCCAAAATCAATTAGAAACAGGGCTTAAAGCCTAAAAAACATAACACAACTACAAAAGGTGATGGGTGGAAAACTTGGAAAAAGTCTCAGCCCGTGCCAATCACTCAGGGCCATAATCCAGCCCATACTGGGCATGTCCAAATAAGAACAGCCCAGCCTAGACTGCCAGGCCGCATTCCCTCAGAACAGGAACCTGAGCACCCCAGACGTGGCACAGCCACAAGAATTTGGCCTAGAATAGGGCCTAGAATAATTAATTCAGATATTGCCATCTTGTTGAAAAGTACAGCCCTTTCAAGCATGCACGGTCACATTCAGTGTTTTCCATTGCAAAGCATCCTTTGCTTCTTTGACATAGTGCACCAAGGGCAGTGATTGGCATGCCCGAGAGACTTAATTAACATTCTCAGCTATAAGTGCAGTGAGTTTAGTTTAGCTGATCCTTCTTCCGAGGACAGTGCAAATAACGAGGAGGGCTCCTGTGATGGATTCGAAAGCCTCGGGTGCGCCACTCTTCGAGCCATCCCTGGTGGTCTCTTAGCGCTAAGCACCGTCACAAAGGTTATTCCTGGAGCTGAGCTAAATGTTACCAGTTCTTCGGGGAGATCATCAAATGCATTCACTAATGTGGGGCCGGACTTTTTTTAATCTGATAAAACCTTAATAAATAACCAACGGTTTTTGCTTTTCTTTTTTTTTTTAAAGCTGCTGGCCTTTCTGTGTGCTAATAGGAAGCAGCAACTCTCCAGGCCCGGGTGCCGCGTTTCTGGAAGGAATGGTGCATTTCAGTGGAAAGGTTTTTATATCAAGCCATGTAATTCGAATGGTACGTCGCTTTTCCAAATGGCATGTCTCTTTGTCCGATTGGCGTGTCGCTTTATTAAAAAGGCATGCTTATTTCCAAGAAATACAACATTGCCGATGGTGGAGTTGTTGGGGGATGGAGGATGCGTCAAGGTAACTGCAATGTTCAAACTAATAATAAGAATTCTTGTCATTGGTCAGACTGTATAGTGTGCGCACACATCTACCATACAGGCTCAGCTGAAATGTCTGATACGCTGGCGTAACCTTTTACAACGTCGGTAATTTCGCATTACGCGTGGTATGGAAAATTCCTGAAATGATGCCACTAAGCCATGTCACACGCCATTGCATCCAACAATGTACCACATGCGCACAGGAACAATGCAAACAACTAGAGCATGATCAACAGATTTTTGCAGCATCTGTGTTTTTTGAGCTATTTGTAGGCCTGGGCCAAAATTCCGTTCGCGGAAATTGCGATAATTTGGTATTTTCGCGTTCCGCGGAAAGCGCGAAAATGTCCAAATTTCCGCTTTCCGCAGCTTAGCGATAATTTGTTTCTTGCTCGCGCTGTAAAATAATACATTCTCGCGTGCGCGCGATCGCCTTACCTGAATCCCCACGTTCGCCGACAAGTTTTCCCGATCCGGTCGCGTTCTCCACGAGATGTTGGATTGTTGGTAGCCATTTGCGCTTTCTCGCGACAGTTCGCGCCCGTAGTAACGTCATGCGTCGCGCGATCACGTCTTTCTTCTCGCGATCATGCACAGCGAGACAAGTGAAAACAAGATGGCCGCGCCCGCGAGCAACCGCATGGGTAAGTTGGCGAGCCGCGACCACGCAGAAAATACCGCGAACGGGCGGGAAAAAAACTTCCGTCTCTTCGCGATATTTCCGCGTGTTTGCGGAGATTTTTAACATTTTCACGATAATTTGCAAAAGTGAATTTCGCAAATTCCGCCCACCCCTAGCTATTTGGTGTTATCAAATGCCTTCTTCCAAAGTAAATGTGAGGGTGCATTTTGCAATAAAATAAAGCGCAGCCAAATACCGGTTTTGTATTTCGCTTAATTATGTGTAAGTTTGTGTAATTTTTCAGAAATTCAGTTAATTGCGCAAAAGCAAACATGGTATTATGCCACACAGAGGAAGACAAGAAAGACAATCATTGGATTGTACAGTGACTGTAGCTTACTTTAGAAACAAAATACTAACCTGAGAAATCCCAGAAAGCTAATACCCAATCTTCGCTTGACACATACCATTGACAAATGTCAAAACGTGATTGATACATTCTTAACAGTTTAGAGTATGCTAAACTTTTTCCTTATCGTTGCATAATTATTAACACCATGGGCAGTATGATATCAGGAATTTACCAATTTATGTCAAAAAGTGGGGAAACCTCCCCATGATATAGCTTTATTACAACTGTCCCAGAAAATAAAGACTCCATGAGCTGAACAATGCAGCGGTAGATCTAGAAGGCAAGGACCGTCTACAGGCAACCGTTCACTCAAACCAAATCCATACCCATATCTAAGTAATTTTTTAACAGTTGGAATAAACACCCCATATGTTTGTCCATCATCTTTGGTTTTCAGTCATTCTAATGTAGTTCCTGGTGAGTCACTAATTAAGTGGATGGGTGGGAGGAACCAGCCCCGCTCCGTACATGTAAGAGCGGTGGGGCCCGGATTTGGGGGAGGGGGAATTTTGACATACGGCCACGAGGGAAAATTATTATGTAATATTCCCTTGTGGTCGTATGTTGAAATAGCCCCTACCCAGCCTCACCGCTCTTAACTGCACGGGCCGCGGCTGGGAGGAACACTACTGTTGTGCTCTGTCCTGGGGGGCAATGGATGTACACTATATTTATAAGCATTATTGCCGGCCTAAAACCACCCATGGATGTTGCCATCAAACATGAGAAAGGACCCCTTTCAGCTGGAGATTCAAACAAAGGGAGGAGCTGTCTCCCTTCCAAGGGGCGGGAGTGAAGGCCATATAGAGCTACAGTATGACTCTTTTACCTCGTTGCTCAGACTGGGGCCCTGAATACATTACTGAAGCGATTCGCTAGTCACCCTCTTTGTTTATAGAAATAGGGATGTGGTAGAGTGGCATATCATTTGTTATAAGGCACACCTGGGTGTTTGTGTGGTTGTATTGTTACTGGCACTGTTGGTAGCTTCAAAAACACAGATAAAGCTGAAAATATTTTTTTCAGATCAGACAACACTTTTTTAGTCTTTGCATAATTGCTACATTTAAACCAGTCCATGTGGGTGCAAACTTAAACAAGCATTTGCAATGCAATAGGTCTCGCATTTCTTTTTTTATAAGATTTTAATTATGTGTTTTCGAGTGGATGTATGTGATGGCAATTATGTGGAAAATGATACACACTAATTAAACTTGATAAGCTAAATATCAGGCCAAGAGATATTTATTAAAAGGGGCCTGATTTTAAAAGTGGGGTTATGGAATTAAATTCTAAAAGTTTGTTTCAGAATGCATAATCCCATAGTTCTGATGTGCCTTGAATGCAAACTGTTGCCCAAAATGTCCATTAAAGATATCCTGGAAAGTTTGCTGCACTCATTGGATATGTACTTTGATTTAAATGTAATTGTAGCAAAATATTTACTAAATGAAACACAAGCATGAAATTATACAATATGATAATACTGATGACAGTGTATAAAGCTAACAATTGGGTGAATGACAAACGAATACAATGCCAGTGACCATACGACGACCTGTGATGGAAAAAAAAATGACAGACAGGACTGACTTGGTCTTTCATCCATCCAAGATGGGAAACATCCATTACCACGCGGGCATTGCATCGCAATGCCTTTACATCGCGGGTAATACAACGCAAGTCATTACAACGACTTGCGCTGGATGGCGCTCTAACCTTAGGAATAGTACGATTTACAATTCCAACACCTTCCCTACTGTACTCAGTCTGGTTTTGGAATGGTAAATCATACTATTTCTAAGTCCAGCGCAAGTCGTTGTAAAAACTGCGATGTAACGTTCCGCGATCATTCTGATTGCTTTGGAACATCACATATTCATCCAAGATTGGTCACCAACACCTCACCAGCTCCACAAGACTAATCTACTAATATTGAGGTTAGGGAAGACAAATAGGGATGACTTGATCTTTCATCCTTGCAAAGTCAATTCAAATTGTCATTTAATCAGTGCATGCATTATAATTACTGAACACGCAAGGGGTTATGGGCGGTAAGGTGTAAGAATAAAACCATTCATTTTGGAAGAAAGGAAGGAGAGGGGGTATAATCCATAAAACGCATGCTCACACATGAGGAGACAGGGAGCTCAAAACAAGCTGGGAGTTTTAGATCCCCCCAAGCTTTGGTACTAATTGCGCCCCGGTATTTTCCACCTCACATTATTGTTAACATTAAAGGTATAACTTTACCGTATCTTCTTTAATGTTCTTTACTACATCGTCTTAAATGCTGTAGATTTCATTTTCACAATACAAGTTTCAATGTTGATTTATTGATTGGCAAGCAGAAGTTTATGTTTATGCCCGTAACAGGGTACAGTTGAAACTTTGTAGGCAATCCCATATATGCGATAACAAGGGGGTTCTGTTCTGTATTCATACTGTATGCAAACATTTGAGTAGGCCTTGAATGGAGATTTAGAAAACAAGTCAAGAGAAGTTAGTCTTCTCTCATTAACTTACAGTGCAATCAAATCGTTTTAAGCGCCACAATCAAAAGAATGTGTTTTTCTGCTGGAAAATGGAGAGTGTCCAGGGCTTTAAGTAGGATGAAAAAAACTGGGGGGATAACTCGGGGGGGGGGGGGGAGGGGGGGAGGAATGATATAATTAAGGGTGTGACTTAAAACATTTATGCTAAAAATATGTGCTCAGCATATTGTTCAACCCGACTGGTATTTTGCTGCTTTAGTTATTGCCTCCCTATACATAATACAACAAGTAACATTACACCTACAACAAGCGAGGACTATTGGCTTTGTCAAAGGCTGTTATTTGGATAAGATAAACATACTACATGCAAACATACAGCTATGACCTCGTGGCTTATGATATTGAAAATGCTGTAGTTCTTGCGCGAGAGGTTGTGGCGTAATGGTGAGCTGCCAACTTTGGAGCTGAGGATGCAGGTTTGAGTCTTAGCGTCGGCTCAACATCCTGTGTTTCTGGGCAAATTACTTAATCACCCGTGCCTACCAAAAAACAAGGGACAAGTCACAAAATAGAGGCACAATACAGGCTCCCCAAGCAGGGGCACGATATCTAAATTGGGTTGGCGGAGGGCAGACTCAAAACCTGCTAGACAGGGCAGCGTCACGACTGCAGTAATGGCACACCAGCAGAACTGCGGGGGAGAGAGCAGGTCCCTGACCAGGAGGTGTGAGAAGCGCTTAGTCACAGGCTTCACCAGTAGTGAGACAGCTCATAGGCTCAAAGCGCCTGTGGCAGAGATTGAAGTAGACTGCCTCGATGGATGTAGCGCCTGCTACAGATCTGTGTGTAAGAGGCGCTTGGTCACAGGCTTCACCAGTAGTGAGACAGCTCAGAGGCTCAAAGCGCCTGTAGCAGAAATCGGAGTGTACCTTAGAGTAAGAGAGTTGGCTGGGCAGAGCAGCCTGCTGGGAGATGGGTGTAACTGTAGAGACGTGGGGCACATGTCAGATCGGAATAAGACAGTTCAATCGGTTACTGCAACTGTAGCAGAGACCTGTGTGTGTAGTTCCCTGTAAGCTGACTCGGTTGGTTAATGCACCTACGGCAAAGGTGGCTCAATGGGTAAAACGCATGCTGCAATACCGTGCCGAGGTCCCTGTAACCTAGCTGCGTGGGTCCATGCGTCTCCTGCAGAGAGCTCTATGCCACATGCTGAAGGCCTAGATATAGTTTGTGGTTTTAACACACCTGCTGCTGCCTGTGGAATTTTACAGACTCAGCCTGTTTGACAGGCACGAGAAGTTACACAATTACATCCTGGTAAAGTCATGGAGCAAGTTACACAGCTGCGAGGCTCTGTTGCGCTTCCCTGCTGCTTTGTAACTCGTTGAAGCTGGACAGTATGTCCCGAACAATTGCGCGTCATGTTTTTCCCGCTGCGTTTGCCAGGAAATTGCACAATAGGAGGAAGGTAATGCAGTTCTGCCTTTAATGTATGAACGTAAAGCTCTCGTGGAGCGGAAGTGGTCCAAGTGTCTAACAAATATGGCAAGGGTGACTCCCAGTTACAAGCAGTGCTTTCGAAGCGCTCCCTTGTTTTTCTAATTCATGAAATGGGCGGGTGTTATTTGCGCAAGAGGTGACAGTCAGTAATAGGCGCTAGAAAACAACAATTAGCAAGCGGTCGTGCAGCCGCGAAAGTGATCGCGATCAAACATCCAAGCGGCCATGCGGCCGCGAAAGTGAATGTAATGGCGTCATGCACGGCGCGCGCCCGCGCACATGCACTGTTGCTCTAGGCTGGACTGGTAGCACTTTTTGGAGCCCTCTCAATAAGTCTCGCCAGACCAGCGCAAGCGCTGGGTCAGGCGAGACCTAAAAAGGAACTTAGCTGTGGTATATTGAATTGTACGTTTAGTAACTTGAACAAGAAGAGAGGAATTTAAGTTCCATGTATGATGTGCAGAGTTCAGCTGTTGCACCATACTAATGTAACACCTGTTGTTTCCATTAGAAGTGCTGTTATAATGTCTTTTCTCTAAAAAAGAAAACTTTATGGATCATTCAATGCAGTAGCCTCTGTGCATATTGATATACTGCCTACTGGAATAAGCCATCAAAGTTATATCGGTGTAGCAGCATTTACCTGATTCAAAGGGGTACTACGGCAATTTATTGCATAGGGCTCTACTAATGCGCAAGATACAGTAAACAAAGGGCATGGAAAGGCAAGCAAAAAGATTAAGGGCCTGATTATGAGTTTGGTGGTCTCACCACCGTACCGCCGCAGCGGTGGTCCCAAGAAGACTGCTGAGCCGGCGGTCCCCCCCCCCCCCGTATTATGAGTTTCCACTAGCTGCAGGTGTGTGGGCGGTCTCTGACACCACGGTAGGTGAATTGTCGGCAGGGGCGGCGGTCTTGTGGCGGTCTCACCTCACATATCAGAAGAAAACCCAAGACCACCATCAGCGTAATCATCATCAGGCCCTACGTTTTTTATCATTTAGTGCAAAATGACAATAGGGTGCCATTACGTTGAAAGTGGGAAAATGAAAATAAAGGAAATTGTCAAAATGACAATCATCAAATGAAGGTTTTGTGATAGAAAGTGTGATATAGTTAATGTTTGCAGATTGTAATGCAACTAGAGTTGCTAGATCATGTGCTCTATGCCAAAATGCATGTTTCTACATATGGAATTTCGTTTAGCAAATCAGCACATTAGGGGATTTGTCATGTATCACAGAGGTTTAGGAAAGGTCTGCAATGTCTGTCTGATGGATTTTGCTTGGAGGGCTGTGGCACCAGGCTTTTCCTGAAGTGGTGTCTGCTTCTCTAAAATAAACCTCAACGCAGAGGTGCCTGATACAGAACCGCGAATCTGTACATACATAGTACTGCATCTAACATAGCGGCTAGTCTGCTGGAAGTCAATGCTATACCTATATTATTCTCTACTGACTGTTAAGAGAGTCTTTTATGAAGTTGGAATTATGACATGGCTTCCATTACACTTGCTGTTTCCAAGGTTGGATCAGGAAGCTTTACAAAAGGGCTTAGTATCTCATGCCGCACCTTGAAACATAAACTGAGCCTTATGCCAAACTGGATTGATCTGGGAATGCTACAGCCATGGACCAGGATTTTTTTTTTTTAGGAGAGATAAAAAAAATGTTTGTATGGACTTGCATTGAATGTGAAGCTGAGAGGCATAAAATACCCTGAATGTTGCTTGCAGCATAGTGCATGTAGTGACTGATACCAGGTGGAGAGACCCCTCAGGCCTAACTGTTGCAGCCTTTCTTTGCTTCAGTAGTTCAGATTTGATTTGCATATCTGATGATAATGATTAGTAAAAATAAAGCCTGTGACTGAATAAAGAGGCTGGAGACATATAAGTCCACACTTAGGTGTAAATCAAGAATCGAAAAAGGTGAATAGCACAAATGTGCAGGTGTACACGTAGCAGCTGTAGCAGATTTACACATGAGTAAATATACATGTGTAAATGTACATTTGTGAATAGGACCCGCAGTGTTATCGAGATGCAGACTGATTATTGTGGATGCGACTTCAAGCACTGTACAGTTGTGTAGCCAGTGTATCATGGGTCCTAGTGCACGCAAGGAAATGCCCCCCCCACCCGGCTGCTGTTTGAATTTATTTATTAATGCTTATTTATATAGGGCAGAAATTAACAAAAGGTGCTACAGAGCTTTACTGGCGGAATATTTAATTACATGGTAGTTACAGATGGTTTAAGATAACTATACAGCTATAAGTTATTACAAAGGTTAAAAGTACAAAAAGGTTGATCATTACATAAAACAGAATGCTCAAAAGCCGTGAAAAGGTTGAGGGAGTGTACAGAGGGTACAAAACGTATATATGGCCGTAAAAAGGTTGAGGTAGTATAGAGCTCTGTGCAAAGAGTTGATTACAGTAAGTTAGCTAAAATACCATTGGAAGAGCAGGGCTTTAAGGTTTTTTTTGAAAGTTGTCAGCAAGGTAGTTGTGCACAGATTAGTGAATTCCAGATTCTGGTGGTGCTTCCCTAGAAAGATTGTGCCATCATTTGTTCCCTTTTAAATGACAGGTGTTCAAGGAGTATTGCTTAGGCAATTCGTGATGTTCGGGAGACGCCTGATAGCTTGAGTTTGTCCTCTAGGTATTGTGTAGTGGATATGTGTAGGGCTGTATGGGTGATACAGGAAGTCTTGAAGATAGCCCTTGCTTCCATTGGCAACCACTGGAGAGTGACCAGTATGGGGGTAATGTAGTAATTCTTTTTGGCCCTATAAAGGAACGGTGCTGGTGAGTGTAGGATCGTTTTCAGGGTGGTGAGATGGGTTTTGAGGAGACCCGTCAAGAGAGAGTCACAACTAGGGGTGGACAGAATCTCAGAGTGTCACTCTGCAGATTTACATGAAAACTCCTTCTGTGGAGTTCTGCATAGAGGCGGAATTAGGCATGTCACTTTGCTCATTCTAATTTTTAGTGACAGAGCACATTCTGCACTGAAAAATCAGTGTGAACGGCACCACGTGGTGCACCAGAGGGCGCTGCTTCTTGAGTTGATGTTGTTGCCACTCAAGTAGAAGTTCTATTTGAGCGGCAGCTTCCTGACCATAAACGCTCCAACCACCCGCGACGGGGCAAATCTCATCGGCTGGCCTCCTAGCAACTGAAAATCGCGATAGGGGACGCCACATTTGACTCACACGAGAAAAAAGTATGCGACGTGGTGGCAACCAGAATTTAGCCAGAACTCTGCGTTACTTCGGAGTGGATAAAATCCCCCCAAATCCGCTTGTGGAGTGGAATTTATCACCCTCCCCTAGTTACAATGGTCTATTCTGGAGAGCACCACTGTATGAGCAAGAGGTTTTAAATCTTGTTCCGGGATGGAATGGCGGATTCCACACAGAAGACACAGTTCATAGCGAGTGTTGTTGGCCATGGTGTTGATTTGAGAATGTAGGTTCAGTCTGATGCAGCATATTGGGCCAACCCTTTTACCATTCATCCTCCGATGGACCTTTCTTTATGACTGAGAGGGTAGGGGAGCTAACGTTACATCAATCAAATTCAATTAACAGTGTAACCCATTTGGCTACACATAAAAGGACCAGGAATCAGCGACTAGAGTTAAGAAGGTTTATTACAAATTAGCAATCAAGTTAATGTACAAGAATCTCAACACCATGCTATAAAGAAAGAGAATAACAGCTCGCAGCCCCAAACTCCTAAAGATGTTTAGGTGTACCAGTATTAATTAAACAGGAAATTGAGTCACAGCAATACATAATATTAGCCTTAGGATCTCGTGCTCAGAGAAGAACTTCTGGTCCTCTCTTCTATGCAGAAGTAAATCTAGAATCGTCTTAGTTAAAGTCCAAATTAAGAGAATTGTTCATTAGTCTAAGGATTCTCAAAATTCTGGGAATAGCAGAAAAATCAGAAAATCTGAGAAAGTACGGAAAGTACAGGAAGTAAAAGAAGGTGTTAGCATAGCAGAAGCTCGGTCAAGAGTCTTCTTAGGTCAGTGGAATTTTGAGTGTTTATCCTAAGGCACACTCAACAAGAATCAAAGAGAATAAACATAAAGGTCTAAACCTCTGAAAGTCTAAGAAAAGTGGATCTAGATTCAGACAGTGTAGACTCTAGCTATTCACACTAAAATCACGAAGATTACCACCACTCAGTTCGCATCATCAAGGGTTCCATTGTCCGTTTCAATTCTCACGTTATGCGAAATATCCCACACTGGACATGGGAACGACATCGTCCTTGCTCAACCAAGCCTTGTAGTAACATTGCAGAAAAGGACTCTTCAGTTAAAGCTCTAGCTCTCCATGTTCTTTCATCAAGGTCTTCTTTTCAGGCTGTCTCTCTTTCTATTGCTAATACAGTGTTGTATCCAGTCTCAAATTAACAATGTATGTGAATGCACCTGCAAGGAAAAATCATGTAAACAGAAATGGAAAAACAGTATTTTATACAGAATAGAAAACAGGCTTAGTAAGGGCAAGTTTAGAGTATTGAGTCAATGGTGCACATTTAATATGCATGTGCACGTTTAAACACAAATGAAGATAACTTGTCTGTAAATTAAATTCAGTTTCATGTAGCATACAATAAATCTTTAATAAGCATGTGTAAGTATGTCTATGAACTACATTTTATATGAAATATACATGGAACATGAGTGCACACATTATATAAATCCAGCGTAATTTCTAAAGAAATCACATTCTAAAAATGTGATGTTGGTTTCTTCATCAAGTCTCCAAAGAGTCTCTCATTTAATACAGCTAAGGCACACAGTATTATGTATGAATTAGGTAATTCTACAGTGAATGCAGATCAATAATTATGTCAAGTGCAACATTTCACATTCATTTTGTTAGGACACACAGGAAACATGTGCTATGTGCACATTTGGGTTATGTATTTGTGACATGTAAAGGTGGGGTCAAAATTACGCTGTACCAACTCTATTGTCTAGAAAGATTCCCAGAGACTTGGCATTATCAACAATGGTAGGTTTATTGTTGAAGAAGCTGTGTATGTCCATCCAGTATTGCAGCGGAGGTGTTGCTTTTGAAGGGGAGATAAGGAGAAATTCAGTTTTAGGAGGGGTTAGCTATAGGTTATGGGAGGTCTTCTAGTCGTGAACAGAGTTTAAGGGGGTGGCGAGCAGCAAGATATCATATTGTGAATATACCTTGATAAATAGCTGTGTGTCGCCTGCGCATTGGTGATAGAAGATCCCTGACTTCTTAGGAAGAACTCCAAGTGGCTCAATATATAGGTTGACTAGGATTGGGGCAAGGATGGTCTCCAGGGGAGCATATTGGCCCATCGCAAATTGGTGAGTAGAGACAGTCATACATTTTTATTTGCTGCGACCTGCCCATGAGGAGTGAAGCAAATCATTCTAGGACCATGGCATCAGTGCACATTCTATTATTGAGTGAGTCGAGGAGCGTTAGGTGGTTTACCGTGTTGAAGGTTGATAAAGGAGGCAAGTGTTGTGTGTGTCTCAAATTCGAACAGCATCATCAACCACCTGTAATTGTAATGTAACCTGATTGAAACCAGATTGGAATTCATATGGGAGGACATAGATTTTGATGTGTCGGGTAAATTGATCCCCTACACATCTTTCAATGATTTTATAGTTGAAGGGGAGGTTGGAAATCGGGTGATCGTTGTTGAGGTTCTTGGTGTCTGCAGAGGGATGATTTGCCCAGTTTTGAGGCAATCAGGAAATATTAATTGGCTGAGAGAGATTCCCAAGTTTTGACCAGTGGGGAAGTATCTGAGCATAAAGGTATTTTGCAATGTCACCACAAATTGGGTCTACAAAGTGGTTTGAAGGTTTTCTTTTTATGATAATCTTGAGTAGGTCTTCCTCTGTAACTGAATTAAATAGTTGCTGTTTGGATTTTCACACCAGAGGAGTGGTAGGGCGGTCATCATGATGTATTAACCATTGAAATTTGAAATCGAAGAACTGTAGAAACTCCTTCTTTTGATGGTCAGTCTTCAAATTTGCTGGATGTGGGTAAGAACAATTGTTGGCAGTTCTGACCAGATCGAAGAGTTGCTTCAGTCGGTTCTTGTCTGAGTCCAGCAGGGACCTAAAGTGGTTGGATTTCTTCCAGAAGATATGCTTTTTCATTCGGACCTAGCATTTGTGAGGCAAGTAAGGTTGGATGTGGAGGATTGAGCAATAATCAGGGTTCACTGGCCCTTCCAGCCACTGGACCTGGGTGTCACTGCATCTGCTGCACTAATGGAAGCTGTGCCCCTGGCACTGGAGGTGAAATGCAACAGCACCATAAATGTGCTGGCAGTAAGACACCCTTTGAAGTCCTTTCAACAATAGTGTGGAAAGACTGTGAATATTCAATGGATCGGAGTACACCAACCATCGCTGTGTCCACTTCTCCTTCACCAAACTCTCCTCACACCACCATACCCACTGCTATCCTCACTGAAGCTGGAACAAGGTCACAGAAGCACAGCTCACCACCTCTCTGAGAAAAACCCTCCACTGACATCCACAGACACCAACACCTCAGGACGCCACCTTCACCAATAGATCTCCGACTGCACCAATTCTTTGGTTCCCCTGAAGAAAGGCCCAAGCAAGCAACATTCCAAGTAAGCCAGCTGTTTCTCTTCCGCCCTTCATGAGTACAGATGCACCAGTAGATCGCTCGAGAAGGGAGGGTGCAGCAGCAAGATCCCGGAAGTCCACTCAGCCTTCAGGAACGCTGTCACCGCACACCACCACCTCATCAGAACAACGAAAAAAACGGCCCTACAAGAAAGGATCAACACCAATGTACTCAATAGTAAAGAACCTTTCATTGTGGTCAAAGAATTTACCAGCCCCAGCACAGAGACAGCACCTCAGCATCTACTTCCACAGCAAGATCAAGGAGATATATGACAGCTTCAATAGCCTCAATACCAAAGACCCTTACACTGCACCCGCAACCACCGCACCCTATGACTCTGGACCCCAACAGACCCTATTCAGCTGGACTCCACTCACCGCGGACGATACCCTCAAGATCATGAAGAGCATCAACTCCAGAGCACCCTCAGACCCGTGCCCACATCACATCTTCAACAGAGCAGGTACCACTATCGCCCCCGAACTTTGCTGCACCATCAACTGCTCCATCAACTTCACAGCCTTCCGGAAGACTGGAAACAAGCAGAAATCAACACCTTGCTGAAGACACCCTCTGCTGACCCGACTGACCTCGGGAACTTCAGACCGATCTCTCTATTTCACTTCCCAGCCAAGGTCATCAAGAAGGCCATCAATGTCCAACTTTCTGAGTTCATCGAAGTGAACCACATCCTTGACCTCTCCCAATCCAGCTTCCAAAGCAACCTCAGCACAGAGACTACCTTCCTCGCTACCACAGATGACGTCTGCACCCTCCTTGAACAAGGCAAAATGGCAGCCCTCAGCCTCCTGGACCTCTCTGCTGCCTTCAACATTGTCTCTCACCACACCCTATGCACCAGATTCCAAGACGCTGGCATCCATGACAAAGCCCTGAATTAGATCCACTCCTTCCTCACTGGCCGAACACAGAGAGTTTGACTACCTGCGCTGCGGAGTGCCTCAGGGTTCCTCCCTGAGCCCCACTCTTTTCAACATCTACATGGACCCGTTCACAGCCATTATCAGGAACCATGGACTCAACATTGTTTCCTTTGCTGACGACACCCTGCTGATTCACTCCCTCACCAATGAACCAACAGTCGCCAAAAACAATTTTCACGACGGGATGAAGGCGGATTCCACCAATATGAAGAACAGATGCCTCAAGCTCAATTCAGAGAAGACTTAAGTCCTCATCATGGGCTCCACCCCCTCCACCTCAGATGACTCCTGGTGGCCCCCAGCACTTGAAACCCCACCCACAGACCAAGCACAGAACCTCGGCATCCTCCTGGACTCCTCGTTCACCATGAGCCGCCAGATCAACACAGTGTCATCATTCTGCTTCAACACACTATGCCTGCTCCAAAAGATATTCCAGTGGGTCCTCAATGAGTCCAGAAAGATGGTCACCCATGCACTCATTCGTATCAGAATCGACCACAGCAACACACTCTAGGCTGGCATCCCCCAGAAGCTCCTTAAGAAACTGCAGAACATTCAGAACACATCCTCAACATTCCCCGACACAGTCACATCACCAGCCACCTGAGATACCTCCACTGGCTCCCAGTCAACAAAAGAATCACCTTCAAGCTCCTCACACACGCCTAGAAAGCCCTGCATGATGCGGGACCTGCATACCTCAACCACCGTCTTGCATTCCACGCGCCCACCACAGCATGAGGGGAAGAAAATACAGAAAAGGAATGAAGAAATAAAGATCAGACACACTCCTTCTCTGTAAACACAAGGCAATGCAAAATACATAAAGTAAAACAATAAGACTTGAGGAAGGTACAAACACAAAAATAGGTATTCTATCAGACACACTCCTCTGTAAACACAAGGCAATGCAAAATACATAAAGTAAAACAATAAGACTTGAGGAAGGTACAAACACAAAAAATAGGTACTCTTCTTCCCTTCTCCATAAAACAACGAGAAAAAGAATAGAAAGATAAACCCAAGAACTACTCCAGACACACCCACTAGCAGGAAAGGTATGAAAGGAGACAGGTATTGAGTAAATAGAAATAGCAAACAGAGAGGCAGAGGAAAGAACAACAAAAGATCCTTCATACCACCCTGTAAAACAGCATTAAAATAAGTGACATTGAAGAAACATTGAAAAATTTGAGAGGAATAAACCCCTATGTAGACATTGAAGAATAGAGAGGGATAAACCCCCATATCGACAACCTCAAAAAGTCAAACATTGAAAAGCATTGACAATTTGAGAGGAATAAACCCCCATATCGACATTGAAGAATAGGGAGGAATAAACCCCTATATTGACAACCCAAAAAGGTCAAACATTGAAATGTTGAGAGGCACCAACAAAAATTGACAACCTCATAAAGGTCACACATTGAGAAACATTGAAAAATCAAGTAATTGAACTGTCGAGAGTGACCATTTGAAACGTGAGTACAGTGGTAAGTACAACACAAAGTAATCCCAACAAGGGAATACTACTGGAATTCATGCAACATAATACGTAAATTGAGGTGTGCATTCCCTACTAAGGAATGCTGCATGCATGCATGTTCATTGAAGTAATTGAGTAATTAACCTCATGCAAGTACATTGATAATTGCATAATTGAAAAGACTGAGCAATTGGCATTGAAATCTTGAGAGCATGTAACTAGGGTGATATATATAAATACCCCAATGAACTAAATTGAAATACATAGATACCATACAGCGGACACTTGAGGACAAGGTCATGTAATGGTTAACCTCGAATTACCATTTTAGAAAACAAAAAAAGCACTGGAAAAACAAGCAGAAAAAATTATAGCATTTGAAATTGAGCATATTGAACTAAATGAAAGAGAACACAGCGAAACACGGTCTTTGATATAGTGCTAGAAATAAGCACATGAGGAGAAGTTATGCACAGGTGATCACTAGCTGAAATATACAACATAAAGACATTGAGCTAGAACAGCATGCTCCTTTGAAACCTAGTTGACACAGCGCTGGAACTGTCTTACCAAATGAACACATGAGGAGACCCATAACAGTCTCAACGATTGCGTAGTGTGCAAAATTGAAAAGTACCTTCACCGTATTGATGTAGAAACGCTTGAGGTGATGTTGAGTATACAGTGAGGCAAAAGCACTTCTAGAGTGTCGGAGTCGAGTCAAGGCATCCCTTTACTGGAGGGCATCGAAACAAGTGCCAGCACCTACGACCAGGGGCAGGCACATGAACTAGAAATAGAGTTCACAGTCTATCATGCGTTGAGACATTGGCAATGCTGCGCAGTGTCCAAAAGCAGAACGTTCTATAAAAACATTGTGACAGAAGATAACTGTTGAAACGTCTTGACAGTAGATGCATCCCCAGAATAGTAGTAAAGCATGATAAATGTAGAGAGCAAAACGACCAACTCGCAGTGACGGTAGAGGGTTAGAACTCCAAACGTCACCACAAAAATCAAATGAAGTAGCTTTATTGACAAAAATTGCTCTGTTGAAGAAAAACGTAGCATGGTTGACAAAACGGACATCGTGGTTGGCAAAACGATGTGAAGATCTAAAAATGGCGACATGCTGGTGACGTTAGGCCGGGTGGCTCACGGCACATTGGGGCATTCAAGAATAAGCAGGAGTGCTCAGGGACAATGTAAGTAGTCACCAGGACTCTCAAGACTGAAGACAGGAAAGGCAGGTGAAGAAGCACGCGCGTTTAGTCTGCACGAGCTGTGGGGAGACTCGTGCGATTTTTGAATGGCAGCGAAATGACAGCAGCGGTTTAACAGTCAAGATGTAGACAAAAGAGCAAAATAAATGTGAGTACACGCACCATACATGCGGCGAGGTCTCACTCTCTGCCCCAAATAAACGCTAAAAGTCACACATAGTGCTGCTTGGTGCATTCCACACAAGAAACAACACTACAAATCCAATAAGCTAAAAAAATCATTTTGAATAGAGATGCCCCACTGTAGAGAGTACACGCTTAGTAGAGATAGATGAAAGCACGAGCTACTGTAGGGCACTGAGACTTCCTACATGCCCGGAGGGTAAAGTCAAACAAGGAACTGTTGGAGTAAGGTAACACCCTTAATGTTGTTGGAGTAAGGCACACTCCCAAGGGTAAAACCGATGACACATTGACAAATAGATTTATTCAAAGTGACACTTGCCTGGACGTTTTGAAGACTTTGTATGTTGAGGTATTGAAGAGCATCAGGAACTAGCATGCAGCAGCAACTGGGAGGTAGCAGGATAATGTATTACAATATCCTTTGCTCACCCTATGAAGCTTTGACATTGAAAACCATAGAAGTTTGAAAATACACCGTAGGTTGTAGAAATGAATCTCTGCATTTACCTTCCCTCTTGAAATAGTGTATGAGCAGTAGGCACTAGGAGGCAGCGGGAACTAGAAAGCAGCAAGGAGGTGCAGGCAGGAAGAACTGGGTAATTTTTAATCTGGTTGAGTTTGATGTGCGCAAAAATTGAACACCATAAAACATACGGCAGACACACTCGGTCAACAACAGTTACCTTCCTTCTTGAGGTGCTGCTGTTGTAGTGTTGAGATTGAAGTAGTGTAGATATTCCTTGAATTAGAAGTTGTTGAGAAAACACTGGAGTTGATGAAATATTGAAGAAGAGTCTGGCATGTACAGGTAGGGGGCGACCGGTGTGATGGTCACTGGTGGGGCTCAGATGCCAGAGTCATTGCTTGAAGATAGATGAGGTTTGAATATCTTGCCTTCTTAAAAGTTGAGCTCTTTAATTGACGTGTAGGTAAGATCAACTCGTCGCCAATAAAATGTAGTAATGGAATCCAGACTGGTTGAGGTTATGTTATGTGATCACACATTTGTAACGCGCACAGCTACCCGGAAGTGTCCCGGCGCGATAGACCAATGCGGGGGTGAGCGGAAGAAGAAGTAGGAGCTAAGCCATCTAATTAAAAAGTAAGGTTTTCAATTGCTTCTTAAATATCCTCAGATCGTGATTATTTCTGATCTCAAAGGGCAGACTATTACAGGCCCTAGCTGCCCTTACAGAGAGGGAACTCCCTCCCGTTCTGACAAGGCAATAGCATGGAATGGCAACAAGGCATTGGCCTGTTGACCGGAGAAGCCTGGATGGCGTATAGAAATTAAAACGCCTCCTGAGATAGCAGGGTTCGGACTTGTAAAGGGCACTGTGAGTGATAGTAAGTGCCTTAAACAAAATGCGCTGGTCAACAGGGAGCCAGTGCAAGTCGCGAAGAGACTGCTTGATTCCAAGGCTACGCAGAATGCCTAACAGCATTCTAGTGGCCGCGTTCTGAATGGTCTGAAGCTTTTTTATCTGATAACTAGGTAGACCAATAGAAAGAAAATTGGCATAATCAAGCCGCGACAAAATAAGAGCGCGGATCACCATTTCTTTGGCCACTTTTGGCAGGAGCGGCATGAATTTCCTAAGAAGATTTAATGTGCCAAAGCACACTCCTGCCAGCTTGTTGATCTGAGTTCGAAAACTAAGATCCTCGCTGAACCAAACTCCCAGGTTTTTCGCTGGACTACCCTGTGTTTTTGGTTTGGGGAAGCTTGTTGGCCACAATTCATCGCGAAAATTTGGTGGGAAGGTCCCATAAAGAAGGACCTCTGATTTTTCCTCGTTACATGTAAGTTGGGCCAGGGACAGCCAGTTAAAAACTTCCATCGGGCAGTTTCTAGCTGATACCACAGAAGTCTCCTCTTTCTTCCGTGTGAAAAGCAGCTGGGTGTCATCAGCGTAAGCTATAATTTTGGCACCCAAACCTTCCGCCAAGTATATCAATGGGGTCACAGACACATTAAAAGCAAAGGGCTAAATGTAGAGCCCTGAGGGACGCCCGTAGAAATGCTTCTAGGTGAAGAAGAAAAAGGTGGGACCCACACTTTTTGCGATCTGTTGGCCAGAAAGGATTCAATACGGTCCCACACCTGGCCTGAAATTCCAATATTAGACAGGCAAGCTAACAGCTGTCGGTGTGGAACCTTATCAAATGCGGCAGAGAGGTCCAATAAAACCAGGGCCTCTCTGCCACCAGAATCACAACAGTCCCTAATGGCCTCGGTGCTGTAGGAGGCTCTGAAACCGGACTGTGCCGGGTGAAGAGCACCAGAGGTTTCGATAAATGCAGACAGCAGTTTGAAGACTGCCTTCTCGCAAACCTTCGCCACAGCTGGAAGGAGAGAGATTGGTCGGTAGCTAGCCATGGTGCCTGGGTTCAATGAGGGTTTTTTTAACAGGGGTAATAACTTGGCCTGTTTCCATTCCTCAGGCACCGTGGCAGACTGCAGGGACAAGGTAATGATGTTGTTAACTTCGGGATTAACTACCGTTGCGACTGCTGCCAAACTGCCTAGTGAGGCAGGGGTCGGACGGGGATCCTGATTTAAGAGCTTTAAGAATGGCCAGAATATCGACCAGTGGAATGGGCATGAATCCTGTCAAGGTCATAAGTGTGCGATCCGGCTCGCTAATGACACGGGCCGGATGTTCAGTCAGGCCCAAACTAGCTGGCCCCAAACTGGCCTGAATTGCTTGTATTTTGTTAATAAAAAAAATCAGAGAGTTGTTCGCACCAGGAACGGGAGGCGGGGGCAGCCTTACTTTCTGCAACTGGCTACAAATAGCTCTGGACAATCGAGAAGATTTCCTTTGAATTGTTCCTAGATTGAGCGATACGCTCCACATAAAACTGACCTTTAGCGCTCTTAACTGCATCATAGTAACAGTTCTAGCATTTCCTAAGAGCGAATTTGGCTAGCTGGCAGTACTCTTGTCGCCAGCTGTGTTCTAATTTTTTACAAGCTTTTTTTTGTTCTTTAAGTTCCTTGGAGAACCAGGGCTTAGATGAAGTCATTCTAACTCTCTTATGATCCTGAGGTATAGCCAGTTGATCCACTGCTCTCGCAATCCACTTGTGGAAGCTTCCTACTGCCTTAGACAGTCCCTCCCCCGCCATTGGACGTGACTCTGACAAGACCCTGCCAAAAGCTACCGGTTCTAGGCGAGGGGGAGTTCTACTTTCAATTAACCTCGAGGGTGAATCTGGAGATGTAATTAACCAAGAAAAATGGATTAAGGAGTGATTTGACCAAGTGACCGGCAGAGGGTCTTGAACTGTTAGAGAGAAATTAGAACATATCACATCAAGAGTATGGCCCCGACTATGGGACGGAGAATTGACCCATTGTCTCAAATGGGCAACGTCTAAGGTATCCTTCAATTCTCTCGTATCGGCCATCTCTTTACAGTCCCAGTGAATGTTAAGATCACCAAGTAATAAAAGATTAGCGTAGTGCAGGGCCCTAGGTACAATGGCATCATCCAAAGATTTAAGAAAGGAACTCGCAGGACCGGGAGGTCTATATATTAAAGTGGCCCTGAGAAGAAAATGTGGTGAGATAGTGAGGGCAAATTCCAATGCTTCCCCATCCTTGATAGCATGAGATTCTTCCTGCGTGAAGATCCAATTGTCCCTGTACACTAACGCCACCCCCCCCCCTACCTGCTATCCGGTCCATTCTAGCGATTTTATAGCCTGCAGGAATGGCTAGTGTGATAGCAGAAGCCGCATAGTCATTGAGCCAAGTTTCTGTTACAAAAAGCAGATCTAACTGGCTATCAGCCAAGAGCTCATAAATATCCTGTGTATGCTTTACTAGGGACCGAGCATTGATTAAGGCAGCCTGAATCCGCCGGGTGTTTGAGGGGGCACCCAAAACCTGATTAGGAAAGGAGGTATCACCCAAAGTGAGTTTAAAATGAAAGTTGCAGATCTGGCACACTCTTGTGGTACAATCCAGCACACCCCAGTCATGGACACACCTGCCCATACGTTCCCTTATTGCCAGGATCTCGGTGCGACCCAGTCCCAACCTGGCCTTAGGCAGATCTGATTGACACCAGGCAACATGGCTGGGGCTGGTCGCTATCGGGGCGTGGACGGGCGCAGACGGGCTTGCCTTAGGCATGCCTTTGGCGCGCCAGCGGCGCGTCTGCCCCTCGCGCATGTTATGTAGCCCAGACCCCCTAACAACTAGAACGAGCCGTAAGCAAGATGGCGGTCTAGTATGTCCCCCCAGGAGTCCCAAAGTGTGTGTTGGAGACGTGCGGGTAGGAGAACCTAAAAATTCCCCGTTTAAAATCGGCAGTTTAAAAATAGTAGCAGCAGATGATATAGATTTCAGCAATAGCAGCAGTTAGTGCCTAGACATGAATTTAGCAAATTGAAAGGATAAAAGTATTAGAACAGCCTGAGGAGTAGCAAACAAATGCCACCACTCACCCCTGAGCCGCTGCGAGTCCGCCCCTCGCGCATGTTATGTAGCCCAGAGCCCCTAACAACTAGAACGCACCGTAAGCAAGATGGCGGTCTAGTATGTCCCACCCAGGAGTCCGGAAGTGTGTGTTGGAGATGTGCGGGTAGGTGAACCTAAAAATTCCTCGTTTAAAATCGGCAGTTTAAAAATAGTCGCAGCAGATGATATAGATTTCAGCAATAGCAGCAGTTAGTGCCTAGACATAAATTCAGCAAATTGAAAGGATAAAAGTATTAGAACAGCCTGAGGAGCAGCAAGCAAACACCACCACTCACCCCTGAGCCACTGCGCATCTGTCCCTCGCACATGTTATGTAGCCCAGAGCCCCTAACAACTAGAACGCGCCGTAAGCAAGATGGCGGTCTAGTATGTCCCCCCTAGGAGTCCGGAAGTGTGTGTTGGAGATGTGCGGGTAGGTGAACCTAAAAATTCCCCTTTTAAAATTGGCAGTTTAAAAATAGTAGCAGCAGATGATATAGATTTCAGCAATAGCAGCAGTTAGTGCCTAAACATGAATTCAGCAAATTGAAAGGATAAAAGTATTAGAATAACCTGCGGAGCAGCAAACACACGCCACCACTCACCCCTGAGCCGCTGCGCGTCTGCCCCTCGCGCATGTTATGTAGCCCAGATCCCCTAACAACTAGAACACGCCATAAGCAAGATGGCGGTCTAGTATGTCCCCCCCAGGAGTCCGGAAGTGTGTGTTGGAGACGTGCGGGTGGGTGAACCTAAAAATTCCCCGTTTAAAATCGGCAGTTTAATAGTAGTAGCAGCAGATGATATAGATTTCAGCAATAGCAGCAGTTAGTGCCTAAACATGAATTCAGCAAATTGAAAGAATAAAAGTATTAGAACAGCCTGAGGAGCAGAAAACAAACGCCACCACTCACCCCTGAGCCGCCTTGTGGTATTTTGGGAAGATTTATTGTAAGTTGTTAAGTAGCCTGGAACAAGCCCCACCAGGAGCAGCCAGCAAGGAGGCGCAGGCAGGAGCTCAGCCCCATCATAACTGTGGCTTATCTTCAACCAGCACCCAACATTCCATAGGCATTCCACTAGAAGGGCATGACGTGGGTAAAGGCATACATAGGAATATAAAATAGGCAGGATACAACATATTCTCATTTTAGAATCCAGTGTTAAAAGGTCCATTAACAATAATCTTGGTTTGGTTTGACTATTTTTCTATGCCCTTCAGTCTAACAGTCCTTGTTTTGCCTTCTGAAGTTTGCTCTATCTTTCCCGTGAACTTCAAAGAACTGTTTTCTAAAATATAATCTGATTGTGCTTTTTGAAACCAGCCAACAGTAACAGAGTCTCTTTTAAACTTTGCTAATCATGATTACAAACTTTCTTGGCAGAACTTCCACTGCTGCAGAGATGTCCCCAATCTGTGCATAACTGGCATTAATTACTATGTCAGCTGTTTTGTGAATCCATTCATCATCTGTCACATTAGTTCTGTCCATAAAGTCTGCGGGGGATAGTTTAGTAGGTTTCTTTGTTCTTTTTTTACCTTTTAAGTTAGTTTCTGTCATTTTCCTTTGAATACTTCTAGCAGAATGTTCTTTTATCCCAAAAAGAATAATGAGTTCCATTCTTTAGAGATCAAACATAACCACCTACTTCAGTGTTTTCTGTGGCTCATCGATAGTCAGTTAATCGAAGTTCCTACTGTACCCATTGTACCTATCCATCACCCTCCAACAGCACTTAGGATTAGGGGTGGGTGAACAATTTTACAATAAAATGAATCTGGCGAGCGCATCCTACTTTTATCCCACCTACAGAGTGAAATGCTGTCCTTAATTTGAGCCAGTGGCCTCCAGTGCTTGGCACCAGTAATTAATTTTCAGTGCCAGCACTTATGACAGTCAGCCACATGGTGGCGCTGTTTGTCTAATTTATAGATGAGCACAACAACAGTTGTTCAATACTGACCAGCCAAACCATTCTTATAGCTTTGGGTGGTCTGGTATAGTCTGAATTGTCATGCTTGTATGGGTAGGATGGTCAGTAGGTGTGTAATTAGCATAGCTGGCAGGGAGCAATGGGTGCTGCAAGCTGCAGTGGACTCCTGACAAAGGCCATTCCACGTATGTTTTTTTTGTTTACAAATTAAGCATTGGCGAAATGTGGCTTCAAAAAGCACAACCATCTGTTTAATGGGCGGACTAGGGAATAGGAAGAGTTGTTGTCCTCTGTATCTGACCTGTTCATGCCTCCCTGCATCACAAAATATGATCTAGGGATTTGCGGGCTGCCTATATCAACAATGATTGGTTAACCGGAATGGTTTTGACACAGGGACATATTCTGATTGGTTGCAGTGGTGGTCATTCAGATTGATGTTACTTCAGCAATCTGATTGTCAACTTTTTCAACTAATCAGAATAGAACCACATGTTATGCCTATCTGGGTAGGTAGCTAGTAAACAGAACAAAGCTTTGACAGACTGGTCATGACTTGTCTTAAGTCTGGCCATCGCGTAGTGCTTCGTGGACCACTGCAAAGCAATACCTGAAGTGTGCCAGGCCTTTTTCAGTTTGTAGTAAGCAGAAGATTCTCCCATGAAAATTTGTTTTCGAGCTAACATTTGTGCCACATACAACAAAGTGAAAACATTGTCCTCCAGTGCTATATACTACATTACTACCAGCTTTCACAAGCTATTCCACTGCATTACATTTAGATGACTTTTTCTGAGGCCTACATTTATAGGTGCATCGGGCCTGAAAAAACATGCCACCAATGCACCATCACGATATTCAACCCAGTTGCCGCTTACTTACCAAACCATTGTATTCAATTTTAGGACTGATGCATCAAGTTTCTCAATGGGGAGCCTTAATCATCTCTGTGTATGAAATATGGTGGCATCTTGTATTTTTTGCCGTTTCTCTTTGGCAGCATGCATGGCCAGACTACTTCACTGGGTAAAGGTGCCTGTAATGTGAAAAGGTGACTATTTTTGCGACTCAACCTTTCTGGAGGTGAAAATAAGCTTCTGGTTCTTACCTCATCTTAGTGCCCGTTTATACTTTCTTGGTGCCCCTTCGTTTCTCGATGTGTTCACTCCTTTTTATCCTGTTGGTTCTTAGCATGCGGGTTTCTTATTTCTCATCTTCCTAACGGATGCATGTGTGTATTAATTGAAGGCGCAAACATGCCAAGAATCATAGGCACATGTAGAAGTCGAGAAAATGGCTGGGTGTCTTCCTGGGCTGTCCTGGGCTAATTATCCTGGTTTGCAACAGTTTTCGTCAATAGAATTGGCACAATCCAAGGAACGTGTGTTTTGTGGTCAGTTCCTGATCATCACATTTCCAGGGAATTCTAAAAATGCCTGTTTAGATCCACAGCAACGCATTCCTCAGGGTCGAAGAGCCCAGGGCCCAGAAGTGAGGTGTGCAGGGACCAGAACTCCCAGCCTTGATCATAAGCCCATGATGGTAACCCAGGAGGACACTCAGCCTGTCACCGGTTGTTGCAGCTGCTCTGCACATGTTTTCACTTCCACTCTCAGTCACCAGTTCCTCGACTAGCATCGATGCTTCATCAAGCACAAAGGAGGAGGGCGAGTACCACTCCCATGTTAAGAAATCAGCACTTGTGCCAACAGCAATGGAAGTGATGGCACCAGGAGTAACATCATAGCCACAGGTACAACTAGTGGCATTTTGCTGGACCTAGTCATACTTTCACCAGCAAGAAAGAACAATTCCAAGGGTCCTGACTGGCATCACATTCCAGCTGTGCGGATGTGAGATGAAGAGGGGGAATCCACATTCTGCGTTTTCACTCGGTACAAAAGCTCTGTTGTCCTCCTGTGCCAGTACCATAACTTCACCAAGTCTACAGGAGGAGCCAGACCACTGCAGCTTGTAGCCTCACCACTGCCACTCCAGCACTTTCACCATCTTTACCAGTTCCAACACCACTGAGTAAACTTTTGCCCCTCAGATAGCAGGAATGCCTATGAGACGAGCCTGTCCCTCCCTGGCCCATGACCAGTTGTTTAGTGGTATTCCAGTACTTTCCGCTAGTAGCCTTTCTTGGCACTCGGCATGATTTTGTGTCGGTTGTGCTCACTCATCTGGTCTTTGTTGAGATGCTTCCTTCGAGTCTCTGGTAGACCCTGAGTGAGCACACTCAACAACAACAACTAGTGCAGTTCCTGTGCATTCGGGAGGAAGAATTAGGGAAAGCAATGTAACAGGAGACAGCAGTCGTCCCGGGAAGAAACAACATTGTCAACATCCAAATTAGATGGTGGCAAGGAAGCAGGTTGGTGGAAACCAGTGACCTGTAAATATTATGACTTATTTTGTGTAGTTCTGTTCTTCTGATGGCGCTTTTCTGCCGCCTCCTTGCGCACGCACAACATGTGCTGTCTAGTGCCAATGCAGGCACCCTTGTGCCATAGTGCAAGGGTGACTGCAGTACAGACAGGATTATTTTTGTGCAGGAAGGGAACCTTACAGCACAAAAAAGATACTTAAATACATATTACTTTTTCGATATATGACACAGAATGTTGCACACATGCCAAAAGGAAGTAACAAGGAGAAATAAAGAAATTTCTCCTCGTTATGCCTGAGTCTGGGAGGAGTACCATTTTGATGCATTCCCAGGTATACAACTCTTAGTAAATCTGAGAATTTGCCAAAATCCATGGGTGGATGTGTGGGAACTCCCATACTCCACCCAAGAAGCTCCTCTCTGCCACAAGGGAATACAAGGAAGTGAACCCCCTCCCTTCCCCCCTCCCAGCAGCTTGAGACCCTCACGAGTGCACTTAAAATTCCCTGATTGATTAATATAGCCCGCCTTGAGTTACTTTGTATTTACTAAACTATGCAGAGCCATACAAGGTGGCTTTGTCTGACTTAGTAAATCTCACTAAAGGACTTGTGTTGCCTTGCAATGATTTTCAAGGGCAACTCAAGCCCTTAGTAAATCTGGCCCAAGATGTCTAGCTCCACTTGCGTTGTAATTATGTAGAGTAGCGCAATTTAGACTCCATCCTTTACACGTCATCATCGTGCAATTTACTTTGTGTCTTAATAATATTAAAGTGTGTGAACAGATAGACTCATTAATTAAATGTATTTACTGTAGAAACTAGAGTGTTATAAACGTGTGCGCTAATGTTCAGTTTAACATCAAGACATAAATTCTGTATTCACCTTTGCATTTGTTTTTTGAGTTACATGTGCACAAGTATAACCATGTATTTGAAATGCACATTAAATGTTTAATTGAAATTACCCTGACTAAAGGGCCTGTGAAATGTATTTTGCCTGGTTCGAGTGTTCTCGCCACAGGGACGTCACTTTTTACAACGTTCCTGTGGTGATAGGGGCCTTGCCTTATTTACAAGGCAGCGTTAAGAACCTTAATGTGGCTTAACACCACCTTGTAAATAAGGCACCCTTCCACACTAAGGAAATGGGGTGGCGTAAATAGGAGGCAGCGCCAAAATTAAGTCCAGGGAAAACCTAGTCTGAACATGGCAAAACAAGGAAAAAGATTTATTTCTTCTCGTTTTTGCTGTTTCATTGTGTGCTGCATTGTGCAGGACACATCGAAACAGCAAACTGCCATGAACGATTGTTTATGTGCAGGAAGGTGTCTGCACATGAATAGTCATTAAAAAATGATGATTTACAATAATGCAGCACACATAGAAGTTTTAAATCACCATTCTGCGTTGTTTATGTGCAGGAAGGGACTCCTTCCTGCACATAAACATTCCTTCCCTCAAAGCAGGCGCCCTTGCACTATTGTGCAAGGGCACCCTCGTTGGTGCTAGGTAGCTGAATTTAGCGCCGGGTCGATTCCCAGTGGTAAGACAAGGCTGTTGTCTACCATCACGGCTGGCTCCGCTCTTCTGCATAAACTGCATGTCTCATACTGCCATAATTCAGACCGCTGCTTGGGGCCTTCTATTGTCGTGCCCGGTCCATTGTCACTTCAGATCTTCCACCCAGCCGCAGCGTATTCTTCCCCTTGCGAATATTGTGCCTGGGCCTCAGCTGATCGCCGCGATGTCCCCGGTTGTGGAGTCTCCGCACCATGGGTCACTTACAGCGTCGCAGGCTGTCCCGCTCACCCTCTCCTAGCACTCCGCATTCGGCACTTCTGATCCCAGGTGGGTCTGCGGCAGGTGCTTCACATCGGGTCTGTTCTCGATGCCAGGTCAGGAGGCTTCCACACTTCCCCATGCCTCATCGCCAGTGGTCCTGTCTTCCTAGGCCATTTGGAGCTTTCTGCTTACCGCTGATTACAGCTGCGGCTCTCGTGCCCTCTGTCGTCAATCTAAATACACCACCACTGCTGCTTAATCTTGGGCTGTTTTCAACAACGTCCATTTCGGGTGGTCTTTCCCTTATCAGTTGTGTTCAGCTCAGCTGCAGAGGATTATTTCAGGATAGTTGGGGGTTTATTTGGAACAGTCCGGCAGAGCTACTCTAGCTTGAGGCCATTGTCAATTGCGGCAAGCCACGCCCCCCCTACCCCTCTGGGAAAAGGAATCCAAGTTGTAGGAGTCGCAAATAGGCAAATTAAAAACCCCGTAAAAGAAGAAGTATATGTTAAAATCAGTCTTTTGAGGAGAATCACCAGTTTGTGGAGTGATTCAAGTCTTTTGAGTGTACTAAGAGGAGATCTATTGTGCAAGTTAAATTGCACTATCTATTGTACTTCGAAAGGAGTATAATTTCAGATCCATGATGAAGATGTCACTTTTAAATTGGTGAGTCAAGGGCCATTAATTGGATTGTACCCTTTGATGACAAATGAGGAATTACCAACGGGCCTTAAGGGTATGGTGAAGCCTGAGGTCTGGGACTTTTCAGGAAAATGTGTTAGTCTCATAAAGGGAGTTGAGCCTGTTTGCCGAAAAGTAAAACCCAATGAGGAGTACCCAAGAATCCCCATGTATAATCTGACCCCTAAAACTATTGCTGGGGTTACTACAGGGATTGAGTCAATGATACAAAAAGGTATTTTGAAGGAGATAATGGGGAGTCCATGTAATTCACCCATTATGAGCTTGAGGAGCCCAGCAGTAAGTACCGCATAGTGCATGACCAGAGAAGTATTAACAGCATTGTTATTCCCCATTGTCCCATGGTACCAAATCTAGCTGTAATTTTGTTGCAAATTCCATGTGAGGCTGAATGGTTCACCATCATCAATTTGTGTCAGGCATTTTTCTCTGTTTCTTTCATAAAACAGTCAGTACCTCTTCGCTTTTTTTATCCAAAACCGTGTTTTGCCATCGTGCAGAGTCCCACAAGCGTATACAGCGAGCCCCTCAATTTTTAATCAGATCCTCAATAAGAATATCGAGGCTCTGATCATGCCTTGTAACTCTGTCCTAATTCAGCATATTGATGACCTGCTATTGGTGTCATATACCCAAGAAGCTTGCAGATGAGACACGAATTGCATTGTTGAACCACTCAGCTGATATTGGACAAAAAGTGTATCCGAGTAAGTTGCAGTACTGTCAGAAAAAAGTCTTGTATCTCGGACACCACATTGAAAAAGGAACAACGAAGGTGTCACAAGAAAGAATGTCAGCGATTCTCTAAAATGAATCTGCCAACCACCCAGAGTGAAGCCAGGATGTTTTTGGGAGTGGCGAGGTAGTGTTGTCAGTAGATACCAAACTTTTCTCTTGTGCCCAAGCCTTTACAGAGGCTGACACCAAAGGATGTGTCTGATCCAATAACATGGTATAAAGACGGACTCATTGCCTTTCTAGAGCAGAGATAAAGTCCCTGTCATGCCCTGGCACTGGGAATGCCTGATTGCAATAAAGCCTTTACTCGTTCTTGCAGTGAGAAGGTGGGCAGCGCTCTCTCACTGCTTACACAAATGCACGGAAATGTGAGACGACCTGATTCTGTAGCCACAGAACTTCCTGGGTGCCTTAAAGCCATGGCAGCAGTAGGTGTCAGCATCGAACGGGGTGAGAATATTGTGATAGGACATCCCCTAACTGTTTTTGTGCCCCACTCACTAGATATATTTTTGGCATATACCCAAACATACAGCAGTTAACCAGCCACCGCTTGACAAAATCTGAACCGATTATACTTACTGAGAAAAATGTCACTCTAAGAGACGTGCTACCTTGAATCCTGCCAATTTACTGCCTCTCTTGGAGAATGAAAATGATGAGGGGGAGGTTAGACATGATTGTCTCGATGTCATTGATCTACGTACCAAGTAAAGTGCATGTATACAGAATGTGCCACTAGAAGTAAATTATTATATACTGTTTGTGGATCGGTCATGTTTAAGAGACAATGAAGGGAATTTGAGAGCTACCTAGGCAGTTTGCACAGTCTTAGGAGTGTCAAAGCCTCCTGGCTTCAAGAGGTATTCTCTGCACAAGTGGCTTAATTGATAGCTCTCACTATGGCTTGCTGTGTTTCTGCACAGCTCAGAATGACTATATTTTCAAATAGTCAGTATGGCTTCAATGTCGTTCATGACTTTGGGCAGTTATGGTCACAAAGAGGATTTATGACATCATCTGGATCCCCAATCCGCAATGGGGAACATGTCAAGAGATTGCATGGAGCACTACAGCTGCCTGCAAAAATTGCAGTTGTGAAGTGTCCCGTTCACTGCAGTGGTGATGATTATGTGACAGTGGGCAGCAGTTATGCTGATCAAGTCACCCAATAATGTGCTCATGGGTCAAGAACATTGAATTGTGAATACATGAATGAAAACAACAACAAAGACCTGGGAGGAAGTGAAGAGATTGCAGGAGGAAGTGTCAGAGGCAGAAAGGCAGGTCTGGATCAGAGCAGGATGTGTGAAGAGAGATGATGAAATAAGTGTTTCTGTAGATGGCAGACCGGTGTTGCCAGACAGCATGTTGTCCCCAATGGCAAGACATATCCATGGACCCGCTCATGTTGGAAGGGATGCCATGGTCCGGTTGTGTGGACAGCATATATTTTAATCTGCAATTTTGATTGGTGACTGAAGAATGGTGCCACAGATGTGTTGTGTGTCAACAGATGACTAAAGGAAAAAGAACTCCATTGACATTGAGCCATATTGGAAGGTTAGAATGGCCATTCAACAGAATGCAGATGGACTTCATCGAAATGCCTCTGTGCAGCAGGCTGAGATATGTCCTGGTGATTGTGTGCATCTTCTTGCTTTGGGTTGAATCCTACCCAACCAGATGAAATGACAGTCTCACAGTAGCTACATTGTTTTTGAGGGAGCTCATACCAAGGTTCAGTTTACCAACTTCGCTGGAGTCAGACAGAGGGACTCATTCCAATAATGAGGTTCTAAAAATGTTGTTTGCAGCATTGCAAGTGGAGCAGAGATTGCGTTGCAGTTATTGGCCAGAGGCTTCTGGCATTGTGGAACTGGTGAATGGGACGTTAAAAGCCAGATTGGCCAAAGTGTGTGCATCAACCTCTCTGAAGTGTCCTTATGCTTTGCCTCTTGTCCTGATTAGTCTTTGTAGTGTTTATGTTAAAAAAACTGGATTGTCCCTGCACAAGATAATCATGGGGAGAGCAATGAGACTGCATGCAGTGACTGCAAGTGTGCTTATGAATGTTACAGATGGCATGGCTCTTAACTATTGCAAGGGGCTAGCTGATGTGGTCCATTCTGTGTGCCGCCAGGTTGAAGCTGTCGCCATCTCTCCATATTTGGAGAAGTGCTAATGACCTCAGTCATGGCAACTGGGTCTTGGTGAAGAAACACGTTCGGAAAACATGCCTGGAGCTCAGATAGCATGGACTATACCAGGTTATCCTTGTGAAGTATACTGTTATAAAGTGTGCAGGTCTTCTCAACTGGAGCCATGCAGCCCACATTCGTAGAGTGGAGTGTCCTCTTGAAGACGTGACAATACCTCTCCCTGAAGTGTAACCCATAAATGAGAGACAGTAAGAAGACACAGGTTACCGAGACTCAGCAAGAGCCTGACAGAACTTCCTCTGCCTGAGGGAGGGTCTTGAGCTGGCAGTTGAAAAGAGTTGGCCTGAACCACTTCCTGAGCCAGGCTCAGACCCTGACATAGGGTCTAGTGCTGTGTCACGCCAAGCAGAGAACAAGAACTGTGGTCTGAGCAGGCAAGAAGAGAGAGATTAGGATTACCTATGGAACGAGAACTGAGTACTGAGCATCTGGCCTTAGTGACAGTGAAGGTGAACAGCCTGTATGTACTCAGGAGATCAAAAAGAACTAGAATGCCATGTCGGAGATGCTCATCCCCTGAATGGACATACTTTGTCACAAATGAAAGAGAGAACAAGACAACTATGGGACTAGGAGAATAAAATTGCAATTCCAGTTGAACCTCCGTGAATATAGACTTGTCACTGAGCTGCTTTTTAAATTTATCTTGCCATGGAACAAATTGACACAAATTATCATTAGTTGGATTTCTAGATTGAACTTTGAGATGCTCTTTTGAATAAAGATAATTGAATATACTTTGAATTAAGAAGATTGCCTAGGCCTGAGGCTGCTGAAGGAGCATAAGGGTATAATTTTAGAAGACAGAGTAGGGCTTAGGAAGACTCATGAATACTTTCTAAATAACTTCATAATGTGATTTATGTACTTTTTCACCTGTATAAGAAAAAGAACAAGGAAGAAACTCACTTGTTGCAAACCTTGTTTAATGATCTGACACTGGATATGGCTTATGCTCGTGGTTACAATTTGACATGCTCTTTAACTGAGGTTGAGAAAAACATTTTGGATATAATATAAGACATGAATAGAGCAATGGATGAAAGGGTGAAAACAGGATAGGATCACAAATATTAAGGACAGTGAGAATACGGAGGAAGTGCAACACAAGACTTAGCAGTTATACCTGCACTACTTCTAGATGGGCAACATAAAGGGAAATTGTGTGTGAGTATAGATAAATCGACCCTAAACACTAAGTTCACGGGAAAAAGTGATTGTGATCATATTTTTGAGTATGTAGGAGTTTAGCTTCTGTTCTTGGGAGGACAAGATCCTGCTATTCCAAACGTTTATTTTGTTCATCTGGAGTAGGCATAATTCAAATTGCCTAAGGGATAGTATGGTACATGTTATTTAGGTGTAGTTTTCCCAAAGATTTATCATGTGGACATTAGAATGATCCTGTGTAAGAAATGAAAACTAGAATTAAACAAGGTAGTAGTGGTGCTAAAATTGTGGGAGACATTGGTGAAATGATTCCATCCCTAGGAGTAGTCTTGAATGATTGCCCACAAGTACAGCAAGTACCTTTTTGGCCGGAGATACTGAAATGGTAGCTATGAGATCCATGGTTTTGCAGAACTGTCTAACGAGTCAGAGCCATCAGAGTCAGCAAGATGTTAAAGGGTCTAGCAGCAATGCTGTACCTATAATCCTGACAAGAGCGAGGGCTCAAAGAAATACATTAAGAACATTACTGATCTGGAAGGAGATGTGAAGGAGTTAGAAGCTACAGGTGCTTGGGAAGTAACTGGCAATGAATTTTCTGCAGTAGACAAATGGTTTGGAAACCTTGGAAGTGGAACACCTTGTTCCATTTTGAGACCCCTTGTGATAATTGCCCTTTGAGAAGTATCTCTACTTGCAGTCTTTAAGGGGTACAGTACATGAAAGCAAAAGGAGAAGTACAAGAGTGGAGGATATTGAAAAGAAAGCAAAGGGTGTGGAAATGGAGAAGAGTCAAGGTAGATTTTATGATGACATGAAGCAGCTGGAAAATACTAGACAAAGATGGTTGAAAACTTCAAGGTTTTGACTTGATCTCACCTGATAAGGTTTCATATGTGTGTTATTATGATGACTAACATTGCCATCAGAGGGGGTATTGGAGTAGTGCAATTTAGATTCAATCCCTTACACATCATCATTATGCAATGTGTTTTAACACTTTACATTATATCTACTGTGTGACTTATTAATATTACCATGTGTGAACATATAGACTCATTAATAGGATGTAATTACTGTAGAAACTAGAGTTTTATACATGTGGGCACTAATGTTCAGTTTAACATGAAGACATGTTTTCTGTATAGATATATGACGATACAACGCAATCATTTAGATCGCGGTACATTACATCGCTGTTTTAACAACGCAAGTCGTTACAACCACTTGGGCAGGACGGCGCTGGACTTGGGAATAGTATGATTTACTATTCCAACTCCAGCCTACGTAACAGTAGGGAAGGTGTTGAAATAGTAAATCACACTATTCCTTAGTCTAGAGCGCTATCCAGCGCAAGTCGTTGTAACGACTTGCGTTGTAAAAACAGCGATGTAAATGTACTGCGGTGTTTTGACCGCGTTGTTAAGGTCGTTTTCCATTCTGTAGTCACGTTTGCATTTGTTCTTGAGTTACATATGCACAAGTATAAACATGTATTTCAAATGCACTTTAAATGTTTATTTAAAGTTAGCCAGACTAAAGGCACTGTGAAATGTATTTTACATGGTTAGCATGTTCTTTCTTTTGCAGGTGCATTTTTAAGGTTTCATTAGCTAGAGAAAAGGAGCATTGTTGTCTGTATTAGTTTCTTGATAGTAAGGTGAGGCTCGTGGAAGTGAAGTTACTGTGCCTACTCTCCCTAAATATATCTCTCTTTTCTTTGTCTCTTAAGTTTGTGGTTGTATAAAAACCTGCTGTTGCAGCTAATGCTGGGAACAGTGCAATCTTCTCCTGCTATTTTGAGTTGTGTTGTCTATCACATGACTGCAAGAATTTTCAAATTTAACATTAATGTTTATAATTGTAAATATTTTTACATTGGCTCAAGTCACAAATAAAATGTTGTGGGGACTCAAGATCTATCTGAACATTGCATTCTTTTTGTTTTTAGATGTTACACTCTGCTTAATTAAATTTGCAAATGCCAGCGAGGATTTTGTTGTATTTTGGAGTCCTACATCTTGATGGTGGGTATTTACTAGAACATCATAATTTAATGCAATGATTATTCGTCTCCCAATTACAACCAGATGCTCCAAGTCTGCGAATCACCAAAAGATTGTTTTAATTCCAAATTAACTGTAGTAATTAGTCATTTGCACAGTTCAATGTGGACATTTTTGCTGCCCAGCCCTTTGGGAAAAAAGTACATAAACTGAAGTCAAATAATTTGTGCAACACTATATACCTTGATTATTCTTCCTTTTCAATTTCAACCGGAATTCTGCTTGGCCAGATGTTTTTGACCACAGTCAGTCACAGCAGAAAGAACATTTTGTACATGTTTCATACCAGTTTCTGCCACCTCAAACTATGGAGCAAGTGTTGTGTTCTCCGGTATGAGATGCTGGTTCATCTTGAAAAATATCCGTCTGTCGACACTGTCTCTTTACCAAGACATGAAGAATCCATTATTCTGACCACTCATTTCCAGTGTTATCCTGATTTCTCAACCTATCAGCCAATACTTGGATTTCTTTTCACAAATCATTGAAATACAGAGTAAATCATACATTGAAGATACCAATGATTTCTTAAACAAAATGGAAAGGCTAACAATAGACAACAATGGGCAAAACCTTATGCCCACTTTAAATGTAGGCAGTTTATACTCTTCCATAACCCACAAAGAGGGATTGGAACCATTGAAGGGCTCTGCTTGCCATAGGCGTTATAGGAGGTAAAATATGTTTGCTATAACTCATCAGTTAATTTTTCAGTCTACCACATCCTTTTCAATCATGCAAACAAATTTGAAAAATAATATATCGACAAAGATGAAACATGGAATGCGCATTTAAAGACCTATCTGATATTCATTCATGACATCTTCATAATTTAGAATGGGAACAGAAACAGAAATAGCAATGAACATCAATGAACATGCAATTGACCAACAAACACAGTACAATCATGAATAACATATGTAAGAAAATGGGTTATTAGTTGTGCAGGATGTGAGTCCTCTGTAAGTACTGGGTTGACAATTGGCTACTTACTGGAAACCAAGCACCCCATTGTAGCACTTGACTCCCTCAGAGGATCACAGCAGAGCAGTCAAAGGCCTACCCAGGGGACCTGGTGTGGGTTGGTAATCTCCATCTGCCGGCACAGCACAATAACAATCAATTAACCATTGTGCTGTGAATGCTTTTTCTTTGAAAAAAGAAAAGGGCATTTATTACAGACATACATTACTAAATATTATGCACTAGATACTTTGGGGTCTCACTCCCTTCCTTTTTTCTTTCTAAATCCTGGGAGCCACTATCCAACGGGCACCCTGGTGCAAAGTCAAGCAAATGGGGGCTTTGCAGGCAGCCCACTCCCAGCTGCCCCAGCTGGCTCCCTATTCACCTTATGGGTGGATCACTGCAGCCATGGGGCCTTTCCCTCTCCACTAGTCACACACACGTGAACAGGGAGGTGGCAGAGGCAAAGGTGGTGGCTCTCCCCTCATACAGGCATCGGTGTCCGGAGATTGGGTCCCAAGCCCCTTGCAGTTTTTCACCACCATTGGTATTTACTTGTGTTGGCCTCTGGGGAGATTGGGGCCCCTGGAGCTTAGGGTGAGTATAGTGAGGGTTTCTCCTAATGCTCCACTCCTGCCGGTGGGCGCCTCTGCTACCAGCCAGTATGGCACCCTCCTGCCCCATCTCCAAAGCCCCAGAGCCTCCTGGATGTCTTGCAGGGCACTTGGAGTGGCAAAGGAGTCCTGATCTCCCCCCAACTGGTCCTCATGGCTGTGGAGAGGCTCATCTAGTCCTGGAGGTCAGCTGCAGACAGAATCTTTATCAGGGCATCAGCTGGGTTCTCTTTACACTTTTCTAATATTCTACTGTTGTCACCTTCCAAATTCAGGGTCTTCTTCACTGTCCTTCCTTAGTGCAGCAGTTTATAAGTCATGATGGAATGCTCTAGTTGCCCAACACCCCTGTCCAATCCTCACATGCTGCATCATCCCTCCACCTTGTCCCAACCTTCATGCATACTGTTCTGGGACGATACAAAAAGGTACCGTTAGGTTTTTCCTGTGAAAAGTTCCCCTGAGGGACTCAGTTCCATGCCTAGTTTACATCACTGCCAGATACTTTCCCACCAAAACTTCAAAGGGGAGTCCCTCCTGTGTCAGCTCCAGATGTCTGGGCTTCCTCCTTTGTTCAGTGGGCCTGGGCTGACCCAGCCTGCTTGCAGTGTGAAAGCTGATTATCAGTTGCAGATTTTCCCCACACCGCCTCACTCTTCAAGGAACTAGGTCGTTCAACGATAATTATTCCAATTGTGTGGGGAGGTCATTGTTCCCTCTGTTGGGGAGCAGAGTGAATAATTTGGCCCAGCAGGTGGGACAAAAGCCTGGAATTGGATTATGAGCTGCGCCAGAGATATAGGACAATTCTTTTTTTTTTTTTTTTTTTTTATTGTTTCCAAGGCGGATTCACAAATATAAACATACATAAGTTGATATAACAGAATACGGGTTAAGTACAGGAAGGAAAAAAAAACAAAAAAAAAAAAAAAAAAAAAAAAAACAAGATATCACATACACTACAATATACCCATATCATCAGATAGAAAATTCATAAGAGTTCCCCAGATTGAAATACCTAAACGTTTCTTCCTAATCCCTTTTAAGGCATATAAATGCATTTCCATTTCATACATACGATACAGCTTAACTCTCCAAAATTCGAACGTAGGAGCCTCAGGTGATAACCACTCTGTTGCTATACATAACCGTGCAACAGTCATTGCCAGAAAAAGAAAATAAGAATGTTCTTTTAAAACCTGATGGGTATATATACTCTGACATCTCCCTAATATCAGCAATGATGGAGAAATCTTTATCGGACAACCAAGTACCAATGAAATAAATTTTTCAATTTCTACAAAAAAATGTATCAGTTTTGTACAATTATAAAATATATGCACCATGTCTGCCTCTTGTTCTCCACACCGAAAGCATTTACCATCATATTTATCACCCCAGGTCGCCATACGTTTAGGAGTATAGTATAACCTAAAGATGGTTTTATAGACTTGGGCTTTTAAATTGGCTGCCAAGCAAATTTTCTTAGCAAGACATAGCGATTCCCCTATGTCAATTTGAGAGTCTGCCAATTGTGTAGTCCAGTACTGGTTGTATTTTTGCATGTCGTCATTTTTATAATCATTTAACATCACATATAATGGACCAATCTTTTTCTGAAGTCGAATTCCCTCAACTAAATCATTTGGGAGTGCTTCGATATGATTTTTTAAACAAAAATCCCGGACTTGAAGATATTTAAAAAAAAACGTAGGTGAGAGCCGAAATTTATCTGATAATTCTGCATATGTTACGAATATGGCATTTTTATGATATAAATCCCCAATTCTTGAAATCCCTTTTTTAAGCCATATCTTAGCGATATCATCCCAAAACACCGAGGGAAGTAGTTTACAGGCTTCAAAGGGAGTGTAATATGTAATTTTACCAAATTTCATTATTTTCTTAACATTTCTCCACACTTTAAAAGCAGAAGCAAGAGTCTTGAATCGTGTATGTTTATAATAATTGCCCTCTAGTTCTTTTAATAGACATCCTTTTGCTTGTGCTCCTAAAAGTAAGTAAAAAATAGAAGGGCTATCAGCCTCATTCTTCGGAGATTCCCCTGTCAGTATATATCCCATTTTTTGTAGAAAACAAATATAATAATAATAAAGAAAATCAGGTATACCGCGTCCTCCTCTTTCTTCCGGTAATGTAAGCCATTTCATAGATCTGCGCGGTTTACCGGGAGCCCAAACAAACTTCCCACAAATATTTTGTAGATACTGTATATGTTTAAGTGGAATTTCTAAAGGTATACTACGAAACAGATATAGTATTTTAGCTAAAATGCTCATCTTAATTATATTCCCCCTTCCAATAATGGATAGTTGAAGCCTACTCCATTTATCCAATGACTGTTTAACCTGGGCGATGCTCACTTCCCAATTTCTCTCAACAATTTCTTGCATTTGAGTTTTAATTAGAATACCCAAATAGGTTACTTCATTAGTAACCCGACAATCATTAAATTGTATATTTTTTGTACAGAGAATTTGGGTTTTTTCCGCATTTAATTTGTATCCTGACATACTTCCATAATCTTTGGCTAATGATTCTATCTCCACTATTGCCTCCCTGGGATCAGTAGTTACTATGGCTATATCATCTGCATATGCAAATACAGTAAATAAAATATCAGCAACTAGAAAGGGTCTGATACATAAGGAATTCTGTAGGCTTATGATGAAAGGGTGGATATATAAGGCAAACAATAACGGGGAGCAAGGGCACCCTTGCCTTGTTCCTCTGGTTATTTTAATTTCCTCTGATTTTAAGCCCATTGCTACAATTCTGGCCTTTGGTGCGTTGTATAGTACCTTAATTGCCTTTAGAAAAGCACTTCCAAAACCCATCCGTTTCATCACCTCCCACAGATAGACCCATTCCACGCGATCAAAAGCTTTCTCAGCATCTAGAAGAATTAAAGCTAGATCCTTTTTCTTCACGTCAGCATAGTCAAATAAAGTAATAACTTTATTAATATGAGAGACCGTTCCTCTTTTGGGTATAAAGCCATGCTGATTAGTAGTAACTAATGATGATATAACCTTAGAAATACGATTGGCCAACATTTTAGAGTATAGCTTGCTGTCACAATTAAGTAAGGATATTGGACGATATGATCCGGGTAATTCAGGTGATTTCCCTTTTTTACTAAAAACAATAATAGAGGCATCATTCCAGGTAGCGGGTGATATTCCCTTTTGTGCCATCCTAAATGTAGATAACAATACATTCTTCAGTGGTTCAAAGAAGCATTTATACACCTCCCCCGGGATAAAGTCAGGGCCGGCAGCTTTTCCATTAGGTATTTGACTAACAGCCTCCTCTAATTCCTCCATAGTAAAGGGACTATCTAAAATTTCAGCTTCAATGTGGTTTAATTGTTTTAACACTGCGCATTCAGGAATCTGAGCCTTAGTGGAATTTGATTGCTGAGTATACAGTTCCGAATAGAATTGGTGAAATACGTGTAAAATCTCCGAGGGGGCTTCCCGAACCACCCCATCTTTATCCTGAACTCTGGAAATCACTCGAGAGGTGGATTTCATTTTTAACCTCAAAGCTAAAGACCGACCGATAGCTTCCCCATATTCATAAATGTGTCTTCTATTTGTTAGATATTTACGCGCTATCTCTTCGGCCCATACTCCAGTAATAGTAGCCTTACATTGTGCAATAGACTCTTCCATAAGCAATATCTGATTTAAATTATCTTTATTTGTCAAAGCGATGGCCAAACCCACTTCCGCCGCCTCTAATCGCTGATAAAACCCTCTCATTTGCCCTCGTATCTTGTGTTGGTTATATAATCCAAATTTCGTCGTTTCTCCTCTTAAACAGGCCTTAAATGTATCCCAGACTATCGAAATATTCGCCGAATCTAAATTAATCCTAAAGAATTCCATCATCCATTCAATTATATGGCTTCTGAATTGTATATCCAGACAAAGCTTCCTATCAAATGAGAAGTTTTTTACAAAGTTCATCTCAGCCAAAATAGAACAATCAATCATGAGAGGAGAATGGTCTGAAGTAACTCTGGGAAAAATCTGTATCTTTGTAGCTGTGTGAATACTAGAGGATATAAAAAAGTAATCTAGGTCACTTTAAGTTTTGCAGGGTTCATAATATAAGCCTGCGCGCCCTGCTTTTGAAATGGATCCACCAATTGACGCAGCTGCCAGCGAGTATCCATGGTGTACTTCGAATAGTCAGGCACCGCAAAGAAGGTGTAGCCGTCGGCCATAGATTTACTATTCACTCGAGTTTGTAAGTAGATATCTTCTCTTGCACGGAAGCTATTAAATGCAACTAGGATCGGCCTCGGTCTTGATCTTGTATTTTGCCCAGGCCGAGACTGAGCATTAAAAGGGAAACGGTGGGCCCTTTCAATTTCTCTATCCCAATCCCATTTATTTAAACCAGGGAAAGCCTTTTGAAATAAATCCACAACAAACTTCCGTGGATCTTGCCCTTCATCACCTTCCGCAATCTGCATAATCCTTAAATTGTTCCGTCGTGAACGGTTTTCCAAATCAGCCATTCGCCAAAGGACATCATCTCTGTTGGTGCCCAAAAGTTCGGTTGTTTTTTTTTGTTTAGACATTTCGTCTTCTATATTAGAAATGCGGGTTTCAACTTCAGTGAATCGTTCTCCAAAGTCAGATTGAGCTTTCACAAGCCGCCTGACTGAGCCTTGTAATTTCCGGCAAGAATTTTGAATCTTCTGGCAGTCTGATGCAGTTTTGTCCATATGGCTCAAGATTGTTTGATAAATTGTATTCAGGGTAATGTCAGCCGATTGGACTGCTTGAAAATCGGCAGCGTCTGGAATACCAGCCGTTACAGGAGTATTACGGCCTCTTACTGTAATAGGGGTGTCTGCTTCCCCGGGCTCACCACTGGCATTCGCCTCATCTTCAAAAGACTCCACCAAGTCCTCACACGAAGACGCTGAGTTCTCTGAGACAGAGTAAAAATCCCCAGATTCAGCCTCTGTCGGCATAAGTCTAGCAGGCTCAGCAAAGGTTGATTCTTTCTCTGTAGTTACATTGTTACAAGCAGCTGCTACTGTATTGCTATCAACCCCGTCGTTCGGCACTTCATTTGTAGCAGAGTCTTCAAAATGTGAAATAAAGCTGGTGTTAAGCAATACAGGTTCACTAGTTGGCATCGTGGAGCAAGTCTGCTCAATGTTAGTATTAGTATTGGAAAACAAAGTCATAATTGTATGCTTAACTTTTCCGGGAAGAACGCCGGAATCTTTCTCACCTCTTTTAGTTGCGGGAATAGAAGTTTTTAAATCCTGTCCGCGACCCTTGCGAACCTGTTTTGGAGCCATTTCTCCCGTCTTCAGCGAAGCCTTCCCCTTGCAAGCAGAGTATTCACCGCGTAACCAGGCCGGCACACCTGTGCTGACCGCCGCCCACCACGCTCTTCGCAGCCTCCACAGCGCGGCACCAGCGGTAACTGCCTCCAGCATCCAGGCGTTAGCTGATACTGATACCGGCGTCTTCAGTGAGTTTTTGATTCAGAAATCCGAGCACGGAAGACGGAAGACGGAAAGAATAAAACTGGTTTTTTTTCCTCGACAATCGATCTTTTCAGCCGCTCAGACCGGATCGCATCTCCGCGCTAGCAAGCGAGCGGGGCACAGCAGAGCAGAGCTGTGGGCCAGAGGAGAGTCAGCTCACACTACCGGCGCGAAGACTCGCGCAGGCGCCATCTTGCCTCGATCACAGGGTCCCAGATATAGGACAATTCTTTGTGATCCATATGATGAGTATGTAGGTTATTGGGACCTGCAAAATCAAAGTTTCTGTGCATATTTTGCCCCAGGTTGACATGTTACTGAACTGTGTAGGCCTAAGTGGAGTGAAACTGCACGTTAAGGCAGATTTTACCTATGTGCATGATGCAGTGAAGCACAACAGAGTTCCCTGTAAACCATGCTCCGCTTTCGCTGAATGGCCCTTTATTAATATAAGGCCTACACCAGGTCAGCACCTACCTTGGCAGAGTCCATTCTGTACCAGGCTACCTGTGCATGAAAACAGCATTAGGCGATATTTGATCAATACGATTCTGGACTGCTCTCTCCCCCTTGCACAACACAGCATAGCAACATTGGTTGGTGCACTTCTTTGCGCTGCATTTGAGTAAATATGCATCTTAAATATAATTTACAAAAATATTGTTCCATTGTATGTACATTTTGTATTATATTTCTCAATGGGGCAATATTTTTCTAAATTATATTCAAAACATGATATTTCCGTCAGGCAATATTTGGTGATGATAATCTGCTACCATACCTTAAAAAAAGAACAATGAAAAAATCTGTATCCGATATGTAAAAAGACAATGTGGGTTTAGACACTATTGTGGTAAATTACCTTCTAGATATTGTCCGGGAAGGTACTGCTAGAATAGAAAGTGTAGGTGATATCATTTTATTATAAGGCATTTGTAGACAATATAGCAACAAACATCCATCAATACACGAATTGTACAGATCTTCTCATTTGGGCCTTCCAGTTGTCTTTCTTCTGCCATCTGAAGGTGTTCCAGGGGAAAAGCTCATGAGCAGAAACCAAAGACTAGAGTATAAGTGTAAATTTCAATATTCAGTCACCAATTCAACAGGGCAATCGGCTCAAGATTCAGTGACTGGGTTGTTGGAGGCTATAGTGGAAGATGTTTCTGTAATGGCAGATACTCCAGAAGCAGAGCCAGTAGTCCAGGAGATTGGCCTGAGCCTTCTCCTATGCTTCAGTATCACTGATGTCGAAACTGGTGGGAAGGAAATGCATAATTAACATCACTGTTCTAATGATATAAAAGGTTTTGTGTGTGTGTGCGTGTGTTAATAAGTTTAATTTATAGTTGATATTATGTTTATTATATTTTAAAATAATAAAATATGTGGGACCTGATTCACAAAAGCAAACGTGCACTTTTGTATTAGTTTACTATTTTGTTTAGAATTCACATACTACGAGTTTAATTTAACTAATTGTAATTTTAGGACTTTGGAGAGTCTGTACGCATGGTCCTGTCCTATCTTTTTATGTGCAGAGTTCTCAACCCTAACTAAAGAGGTCCACGAAGTGGAATACCTAACATCAAGAAAAATAATTTTGGGATTGCCTGATTATAATATATGATCTTATGAAAAAAACTGTTGAATAAGCAGCTAAAATCAGGCCCAGTCCACTTGTTCAGGAGCAAGAAACATACATTCTTCCACAGCAGTGGATTGAATGTAAAAAGGCGTTGTGAAATGATTGGCACAAATAAATTCTGAAAGATGCTCACATCATGGGGCTCGGTAGATAGCCATCCAGTTTTAGGGGATAAGATCTCCCAAGTTTGTTGGACAGACCACTTTGAAACTTTATTTCAGTCCGAACCCACACTTGAAGATTTTGTGAAGTTTACCAGCAATCCGCTGTCGGGACAGTCAGATACTGAATTGATGATTAACTTAATTGAAATCAAGAGCTGGTAGTCCAAATTGAGAGGACTGCCCAAGAACTGCAAACATAAAAAAGCACCTAGGCCTAACCTTACGCATATGAGTTTTACAATTTTCTCCCAGGATGGTAGGAGACAATTCTCCAGGATCGGCAAATGTGTGTTTTCTACTCATGGCTTAGCAGTGTTAATGTATCCTTCTATATGGAAGGAAATTCAACATATCAAAAAAAGAAGGCATTTGAAAAGCAGCTACAATTATCTGTCTGATGTAGAAGCAAATACATTCACTAAGATAATCCTTTAGAATAGGGTGACCAAGGGACTTTAGAAACTCCAAACATTTGGATTTGTCCTGTGTATTATGGGATGTGTAGAGCTTCTCGTAGAACTCTCTAAACACTTCCAGCATATCCTCAGTTTTAACTTTCTGTACTCCATCTTGCACCTTAATATATGTAATTGGGAGTTTGTCTTTTTAAATTTTAGCGTATTGGCCAAAGCTTTACCCGCTCTATTACAGAAAAGAAGGTGTTTGGACTTTTAGGGATGAATATAAAGATGACCTCTCTTACTGACGATGGTATTACACATATATTTTAGTTACTCAATAGCCTTCAGTAGGCATTTATCACCCGAATGTCTGAAGTCTGCACCCTTCCTTTTGATGTCAAGGCCTAGATACTGTAAGGATTCTTTAAAGTTTCAATTTTTCTTTGCCATTCTTTTTATAATTTGACCCCTCAGGATACTTTTGAAAGTTTCCCAAAGTATCACAGGAGAACAAGTAGAGTCTTAATTGTCCCTAAAGAAAAATTCAATTTCTTTCTTTATTTCATCAACGTCTGTTATCCAGGTTCTCCAAGTTTTACCGCTATATTCTATTTTTTCTTTTATCTGACTGATTTGAAATAGATAGTAGATTGTGGTTGGGTCCAAGATTAGAATAGGGTGGATGTTGGCATTAGAAGTGACTTTAAGAAGTGAGGCATATACCAAGATATAGGCTATACGAGAGAAGCTTGAGTGGGGAGGTGAAAAGAAGGTAAAGTCATTACCCGTTGGGTTATGCAATCTCCACATATCTAGGAGTCGGTGTGAAGAGCACAGATTGATTATCTGTTTGTGGGCCATGGGTGTTCTGAAGCTGAAAGCCGAATGTCTATCCAAGGGGGCGATTACAATGGCGGACGGATTGTCCCTGGGTTTGCGACTACCTGCCTATATGGCGGTGGTCCCGCACCCCAAATTACAATGCAGCCACCACTACGGTGGCCGCAAAAAGCGGTTTCAACTTTGCGGCGGGTGCTGCTGGATGCAGCACCCACAGCAATTTGAAAAATGCAGATTTTGCTTTTCCCTGCACTACGTGGCAGGCACCACGTTGTATGTATGTATGTCCCGCACACCATTTTAGATCAAGTTTTTCGTAAAGTATTCCATTGAGGGGAGCTATCTCGGAGTACGCTTCATCCTGGTAGCGCCGAAGTAATGTCCATAAAGTTGCTGATATGGGTAATATCAGTCCCGAGATGCTCACACCATGTGAAGATGATAAAATCATCTAAATCGATTTCATTCAAAATTTCAACTCGTTTAATTATAAGATCATCATTTTATTGTTCGTTTATGCAAATTGTGAAACCGGTGATCTCCAATATTCAAATGCATGTATTATGCTCAACGCCTTTGATACAGCATGTTAGGATCCCAGTTTCTTGTGAGAAATACAAGATGTTTAACCCAATGCATTTCATTGTGCCTGACACATGGTGCAGGGAAATGTAGGGGACACCATAGGTGCCACCGGCAGGCTGCCGGTAGCGGGTACACCGCCATCATAATCACCCCCAAATTTGGGTCCATTGGCAGCTTAAAATACCCTCCCAAAATTAGCTTCACCTCCAATGGAAAGTCATTTCGTTTTTTTATTGAGAGAGAGGCAAAATGTTGGGTCATCGATGTTGGGTGCATACAAATTCAGCTCATACTGATCCTGTTCCGCGTTATTCAATCTGGATAGAAGCCGTCTGTCATTGGAATCATGCTCTGATGCACTGCCATATGCTTCGGTGCAGATAACGTCCGAAAGTCAGCCTTTCCTCATCAGTAGGGCTTCTATAAAGCCTATCTTGGTTTCCTGGAGGAGAACTATATCTCCCACTAGCTTTTTGCAGTAGTCAAGAATTGTTTACCTCTTTACTGGGTGGTTTGTTCCTTTAATGTTGAGGGAGATTACATTTAAGGAGGGCATTGGTAGAGTAGTCTGTTCCCTGATATGTTTTTTGAGAGATGGATCAATAGAAAGCAGGCAATAATGAATATCATGAAGGTTAGGGAGTATAAGCTTTGTAGTAGCTTCATCCCACCTGGATTGGGAGTTAGGAGTGAGTGGGGCTGGGAGGAAAACTGAGGAAAAAACGAAAAGTCATGTAAGGACCACAATAACCGGGGACAGCTGAATCACAGCTACAGGGTCTGCCCACAAAGTGAAGTCTGTTGAAGGCAGAGTTCATGTGGAACCGAAGTGAATCACCGGAGAAGCAGCTGGACTCCAGCAGCGCAAGCTGGCCAGATGCACATGGGCAGAAAGTTCTGTAAGCATGTGAATATGTAAAGTTTGACATAGTTCTGGTCAAGAGGGAAAGAGCAATATAGTCTTGTAAATGCACATAGTAATAGATAACATGAGAAAACCTAACTTGAACAGGTCCCAATCAGATTGAGTAGCCTGCATAAAAACATATTAACTTGAAACAAATATTAGATATCATACAAAGCCTCGTACATGGAGGAACCGGAAGATATGATATGACATATGATATGGTATGAGATGCAAACGAAAAATACAGATGAAATATTGGAGCTTTAGACCAACACAAACAGCAGTACTGGAGACTTATGACCGGTTTGAGTTATGAGACCTACTGAGATAGCCTTGTCACACTCAGCAACGCTAGTTAAGGAAGTCATAATAATATTTGGAAATCATAAAACAGAACTGCATCCTAGTCAAGAAAGGGAAGTGCTTTTGGGGTGAGTAGAACTATGACCCAATCCTCCAAACCAGACACATGAAGCTCACCCTTTAATCAAAAGTCCCAGGCCCAGCATCCCTGCACATTTGACTTTGAGGAAGTAGTTCTAAGGACAGAGTAGGGGAAGCCTATCATAGCAACCATCTCATGGCATTAAGAGTGTGGAGAGGTTACCAAAGCAGTGACATGTATGATTAGAGCAAAAAAAGAACAGATCAACATCATTCCTATTTAATTGACCACAATTTAGAACATGTTTTAGGTCAAAGAAGACATCTTTTCCAAGAAACCTTGTGTAGCATCACACCAAAGTATTAGTAATCAGAGAAGGACTAAGGAGTTCATAAACACCACCTGCAAGACTATCTGGACAAAATCCTAGAGGCCATGTTGATAGTAACGTACCACCTCCGGCAGCAGCACCGACTGTCGTTTAGGTAGGCCAGACAGGAGACATGTCTGCCCTCCTTAGCAAGAAGAAGAGGGACAGCAACAAAGGCAACAAAAACAAACCGGCCCCCTCTAAGGTTGTTAGCCAGAAGTCAGACTGGTTGCAGAATTCGACTGTCAGTCCGAGTCCATATGAGAATCCAATTTGTTATCCAGGAAGCACGAAAGTTTTGCAGGTGCTAATAAGAATCTCATTTGGCCTTTACATGTAATACGGAACTTTGAGGGGCCCAAAAGAGAGAAGGGGATATCCATTGCAATCAGTCTTTGTTGAAGGGCCAGAAAACCTTAATGCCGGATAATGGTGTCCCTCGCGTAGTGCTGAGAAATTGAGATATTATGAACCTGCCATTTATTTGTTCTGATCCTCCTCATTTGGCCCAGAATTTGTTCCATGTGTTGATGATATAGTGGTTTAAAGATGAGGGGTCTCAGAGAGAAGATATTTTTTGTTATGAAGGTTGGATCCCTATGGGCTCATTTGATCTCAAAGTCTTTGGAGAAGGAGAGTTGAAGAACTTCTGGGATCCATTTTTTTAGAAAGTCAGCCATAGAATGAGCTGAGGTTTCAATAACCTCTGGGAGACCAAAAATACAAAGATTGCTCCTTCGGTTGTGGTCTTGCTGGTCTGTAAGATCTCTTCTTAGGAGAGCTGGGAAGCATTCAAGGCATTGTATCTGTTTTGCCTGGCCATTGGTGTAGTCTTCAACATTACTTATTTGTATCTTTGTGTTAGAAATTCTTCTTGTGAGGTCTTTCAGATCTTTGTGAATTACAGCTACTTCCACCTGAAGTAGATATGTGTTAGTCTTGGTGCTCTGCACAATTTCGTGCATCAAGTTTAGTTTCAGCAGGATAGCCTCCAGGCTAGAAGAGAAATCAGGGCTTCCTTTTATCGTTGACTCTGGAATTGGTGGTGAGTGTTTGTTGCGCTTGAGGGCAAATTAGAATCTCTCTCATTAACGTTACTCTCCCTGGTTTCCTCTAACCTGTGATATTGTGATGTAAAGGGCTCCCAGCAAAGACAGAGAGTCAAGGCTTTGACCTGCAGAGAGAACACCTAAATACACCTTTTACTTCGGATGAGGCTAATAAAGCAATACAAGCAGTCTACTCTGGTAAGGCTCCTCGTCCCAACTGGTTTTCCATCGGGTTCAACAAACCTTTTACACACTCAATCATTACGCATCTCAAAAATACCCTGGATAATTTTGCACTTTCTGATAAGGTGACTGAATCAGCTTCTGAAGCGACAATAGTTGTTATCCACAAAGAAGGGTAAAGACCATTCTAATCAGAAAAACATTTGCCCAATTTCATTACTAAATAAGGAAGCCAACATTTTTTGCCAAAATTCTTGCCAAAAGATTGGAGCTGCCCATCCCTAAGCTGAATCATAATTCTCAAATAGGATTTGTCAAGGGGATGCTTGCCAGAAATAATATATGCACTTTTTGCCACATCATCAAAACAGGATGTTTCTCTTCCACACCATCTGCGGCGACCGACCTTGATGCTGAAAAGGCATTCGATAAAGTGCCCTGGCCTTTCCACCAAGTGGTGCTTGAAGCTCATAATCTTGGCAACTCATTTATTAACATGGTCATTGCCCTTGATGGTAACCCCAAAGCTAATATTAGAATAAATGACGCCACCTCTACCTCCTTTAGCCTTCACCAAGGTACTAGACAAGGCTGCCCCCTGTCCCCACTGCTACTTTTACTTTCCATTGATCCCTTACTTACACTTCTCAATTCATCTTCTGAGATAAGAGGGTTACATTCAGACCCAGTTCTTATAAAACCGGAGCATACATGGATGACATTCTGATTTTTACTGAGGACATTAAAAAGATTAATCCAAGCATCACCATTGGTTACTCAGTAAACTTTAAATAAGGCCAAAACTGAGGTCTTCCCTCTTAACCCCATATGCTTCACCTCCCACGTATGCGACTCTGGTCTTTAGTGACAGCCAAGTTATCTTAAATACTTGGGAATTTGGTTCTGCAAAGATCTTGCTGAAACTTTACATTACAATGAAGCTCATACTATCTCCAAAGTTAAAGATCTTCTGTCATTCAGGTCTACCAAGTATATTACATGGTGGGGTAGGCTCCAGACACTTAAGATGATGATAACCCCATTCATTAATTTTGTGTCCGCTATACTACCGATTAAACCAGTTCCCTCCTTTTTCAGGAAATCAACTGACTAACCTCTAAATTGTTATGGAGCGGCAAAATAGCGAGGATCTCATATAAACCACTTCTCAAACGTTTTGCTCTTGGGGGATGCAATCTCCCAATTGGACCTTTTATCAGTCAGCATTCCTTGCAGCGCAGGGGGCCTTCTGGCTTGTGCTAAATCCCCAGAACCCACCACGAGGGGTGGAAACTGAATGCCCTGTTTGTTCACCCTTTCTCCTATCCTCCAGAATCACAATGTCAAAATTCTAGATGCCGCAATCTCAGAATATTTTTACAGATACCAGAGCTGCTTTGAATCTACTAAATAAACATATGCCAGACTCCATTCACAATTATAAACTAGCCTCACTTTGACACAACTGTAAAACATACACCGATGTGGCTAGGAATATCCCTCACTTATGGGCTATCAAGGGAATTAATCAAATTAAAGACCTGTACCACAATAATAGCTCTCCTCTTCCCTTCTCACCCTTGGCACATCTATATGACCTTCCTAACTTGGAATTCTATTCTTTCCTGAAAATCAACATTAAGTTGTCCAAGTTCAAACATGTTATCTGGCTGACACTTTTGGATCGTCTAGCTACATAGCTGCAGTTAGGTCACATTGCCTCCAAGATTTACAAACCCATGGTGAATTCTCCCCAAACACAGCCTACGATTTTACTCACCAAATTGGCTACTCAGTTTGATTCTAATGTTTTTGAACTCAGAGGACAGTTGGCAAACTATTAATAAAGTATCTCTGTGCAATAAAATAGCCCCTTCTCTCCGCCAGTCACAATTATTTACAATGAACCTACTTCATTGGACCCCAGCTAGGTTACACAAACTATATCTGTGGAGACTCCTGTTGGAATTGTGACAAGATTCTGGCTCTTACCAGCACATGTTTTTTCATTGTCCCCTTTTTGCTTACTATTGGACTTCAATGCAAACTTATCTCTTGGCTGTTTTTAATACTCGCATTATTTTAGATTTTCCTATGGTGGTGCTAGGTCCCTGGGCCTCGAAGGCTAATTTGTACCTTAAAGCCTTGTACATGGCTCTGCTTGAACTTCTATTGCTGTGAAAGTAATCCTGTCTGAATGGAAATCGTTTAACCGTCTTTCCTTCCACACATAGTGGGCCTGAATCCTTTTTTGAAAGGAGCCCATGGCTCTCATTCCACATATCAGTCCTACCCTCAAATCTCTAGTGGAGTCTGGAAATCCTTTGAGAAAATTGTGGAGTCCAAAAAGACTAACCCCACACATCTACCAATTTCAGTCTTCAGAATATAGCCGTTTTCTTACTTTGAGATCCTGCTTACCTCTCCCCCATCTCCTTTCTTTCCTCTTCCACTGTCCCTTATAATCTTTTTGGCTTTGGGATACGCTTGCCCGATAAGTTCTCATACTTGTGTTTATGCGACACAGTTTTCACGCTACATTAGCCCCTACAACCTCATAGGGTTCTACTTCATTATGCTTCCAGTGACTGCAAATATCTCCATTTGCGCATTTTGGTATCGTGCCTTTTTTTCTTTTCGTTTTTTGCAGATTTCTATAGAGAAAACTCGACCTGAAGGTATTGGAGCAATTTACATGAGCACCAGTTACGTTACACAAGGACACATTCATTTTTTTTTGGTAGGCACGGGGAGATTAAGGGGCATATTATCAAGAAACAGCATTAAAATTATCTCCGCTTTAGCGTCAGGAAACTGCCGCTAAAGCGGCGATAATGGGCTTGATAATATGCCCTTGAGAATTCCCATAGAAGCCCATGTTCTGGTGTCAACATGGGCTTCTATTGGAATTCTCTGCAGCATATGCGGCGATAATTTTAACGCCGCGCTTGATAATATGCCCCTTACTGATTTGCCAGAATCACAGGATGTGGAGTCCACCCCGAGGCTCAAACCTTGGTTTCCCAGCTCCAAAGTCGGCAGTCTGTCCATGAGACCACATCCTCTCCCCTTGAAGTTGGTTGTTTCCTACCAAGCCTACTCATGCATGTATATCTCCAAAACTATATTGCACGATCTCTTGGCTTGTTCTACCTCTGCATCACAGAGCTTCTGTAATATTAGTCTGTTTGTATGTGCTTTCTTATTAAAACCACTAAAACTTATAGAACACAAAATAAAAATAGGGTGATTAAGACATTTCTGTCAGAAAACGCAAACACTATCTCTGCCTTTCTATAATTCCTTTTGCCTTTCATATTCTGAGAAAGGTACATATACCGGACACAAATCTAGAATGTTTTAGTGTTTCATAATCAGTTCTCGTTTTCCAAGCTCTGCATGGACACATCTGCATAAAGGAGATTTGGTGTAAATGATAGATGAGATCAAAATTACAAATAAACTCAGGTGTAAAACAAAGATGTCTGCTGGCTCACCTGTTTGACACCTACATTAAAGACTTCCTGAAATACATTTTGGAGGTGTCACTAAATGTGCCAAAGTACACAAGTGGAAATAACCAATCATTTGGTGTGCAGGTGATTCTCTCCTACTGGCCCGCATATCAAGGGCCCGATTCACAGAACAAACTTAAGACAAAATCCTAAACTTAGTACCATTTTGGTATTCACAGAATGCACTTACTACTTCTGGTATTCACAGAATGAACTTACTACTTTTGCGATTCACAGAATAAACTTACTCCTTTTGCTATTCACAGAATGGATTTACGACTACTAACTTTACGTCCGCACTCGGGCCGGAAATTCCGGCCCGGAGGCGGAGCTTCCGGCCCGGAGGCGGGGATTCCGGGCCGGAGGCGGAGCTTCCGGCCCTGAGGTGGGGATTTTGGCCATGGCTAAATCTCCACCACTGGCCGGAATCCCCACCTCTGGCCCGGAAGCTCCGCCTCCGGCCCGGAAGCCCCGCCTCCGGCCCGGAAGCCCTGCCTCCGGCCCAGAAGCCCCGCCTCAAGCTCCGCCTCCGGGCCGGAATTTCCGGCCCGAGTGCGGACGTAAAGTTAGTAGTCGTAAATCCATTATGTGAATAGCAAAAGTAGTAAGTTTATTCTGTGAATTGCAAAAGTAGTAAATTCATTCTGTGAATACCAGAAGTAGAAAGTGCATTCTGTGAATACCAAAATGGTACTAAGTTTAGGATTTTGTCTTAAGTTTGTTCTGTGAATCGGGCCCCAAATGTCCTGCAAACGGCCAAATGCTGCGAAAAGGACATCATTACGCGAATAAAAAAAATGCCAATCATCAAGTGTGGCTTTCATAAAAAGAGGGCAGAAGGCACAAAGGTCTTTCTTGAAGATGGAGCAATTGAAAGAGGCAAGAGTTTTCTATATCTAGGGCTACATCTTAAAACATGAAATTCCTGGAAAGCTCGCATCAAAATTATAACAAAGTTGACACACTTGCCAAGGGATTTCATAGATTGATGAAAAATTGTGCAACAGGATTTTTTAAGACATCTGAATACAGTGCAAGCTAAAATGGACTGGTTTTTGTTTATATAGAGCAGGCATTAGGACATCATTGGACCAAACTGCGGGATCCAATTACTCCAGAGAAAACTGCAGAAATAGGTGCTTTACTTCCCACAGGCAACACTGGAGCATTGCATGCGGGTTGTGCCTGTGTCAGTGACGTAGCAAGGATAATGGGCCCCCAGTCCGAAGGACGGGCAGATATCAAAGCCATAACTGGGGCTGTCCCTCATGTCCCTTGTAAGGGTGGTGTGTTTTCGGTAAAAGAAATGTAGCTTGCACAACCCACCTGATTGTTTCTTGCACCAAAGAGTTTTTAGATCTGACTTAAGATCTTCGACGAAGCATCAGATGGAGTTTGAAGCCCTGAATCAACCGACAAAAAATGTTCCTTTCGTAGAAAACACACATTTTTATCCTTGCTGTGAAACAGACCTCAGAGGAGAATATACCAATCCTAATCAATGGAAATGGACAAAGCAATGGTGGATCATGATAGGGCCACCTGAAGCTGAAATAGTTGATCTGCAATCTCAGCAACAATACTATGGACCCGATTGACAAAGGTAAACTGAGACGAAAGTCTAACTTTACGACGTTCGGTATTCACAAAGGGCATTTACGAGTAGTAAGGTTAGAATTTTGTCTCAGTTTAACTTAAGTTTTTGTCTTAAGTGTAACTGAGACAAAACGTAAGTAAACCTGAGACAAAAGTCTAACTTTACTCTTAGTAAATGCCCTTTGTGAATACCGAAAGTCATAAAGTGAGACAAAAGTCCAACTTTACTACTAGTAAATGCCCTTTGTGAATACCGAAAGTCGTAAAGATAGACTTTTGTCTCAGTTTAACTTAAGTTTTGGTCTTAAGTCTGAGACAAAACTTAAAGTAAATCTGAGACAAAAGCCTAACTTTACTACTAGTAAATGCCCTTTTTGAATACCGAAAGTCGTAAAGTGAAAAAAAAAATCCAACTTTACTACTAGTAAATGCCCTTTGTGAATACAGAAAGTCGTAAAGTTAGACTTTTGTCTCAGTTTACCTTTGGAAATCAGGCTCTTTGGGCCCAATTCAGAAAGGTAAACTTAGACATTTGGTCTAAACTTAGACCAAACGTCTAACTTTACGACTTTTAGAATTCACAAAGGTCATTTACGAGTAGTATCTTCAGGTCTGCACTAGGACCGGCGTTCCACCCATTGGGCCATATGTAGGTAGCCCAATACCGGTCGGTAACGGCCGATTTTCGGTAAATATACCGTTACCGACCGGTATTTAGGCTTTTGAGATGTAGGGGGATCATTTCTGTATTCGGTAATTTACCGAATCGGTAAAATTACCGATTCGGTAATTTTACCGATTCGGTAAATACCGAATACAGAAATAAGATGTAGGGGGAGTGTGTGGTGGGTGTGGGGATTCGTTATTTACCACCAACTGAAAGTTGGTGGTAAATGACGAATGTCTCTGTTAATGTATTACTTGGCCCTTAGATGTGTGCAATGTGGCAGACACACATGCCCTCAGGGCATGTATGTGTGCCACATGTGCACACATGCAGGAATCAGGGGTGCAACAGGGTGTCAATGTGACACCCTGCCACCCTTGATTGAGCTCCCCCCATTACCGATTCGGTATTTACCGATTCGGTAATGGTAACTGGCTTCCCATTGATTCCTATGGGCCTCCTGGCCCATAGGAATCAATGAGATACAGGTTACCATTACCGAATCGGTAAATACCGATTCTAAAATACCGACACTTACCGAATCGGTATTTTTTTACCTACATTACATTTACCGATTCATAAATACCGAATCGGTAAAATTCGGTATTTAAGAATCGGTAAATGTAATTTACCTACATAAGGCCCTTAGTGTGGACGTAAAGAAACTATTCACAAATGCCCTTTGTGAATTCCCTAAGTTGTAAACTTAGATGTTTGGTCTAAGTTTACCTTTGTGAACGGGGCCCACCTTACAAAGTGCCAAAAATGCAAGATATCGTTTTTGCTATAATTAATTTGTGAGAAACTGGTGTCCAGAAAAGCTAAAGGAAGTGGCCTTCACTTGCAGAAGGTTTCTGTTCTAGAGAACATATTGACCTAAGGGCTCGCGTGAATGACTCGACATCTCATGGGGTGATTCACAGGCATCCAAGTATCTAGCATTATTATTCAGTCTTTTAGAAATTCAAAAATTAGATCACACATTTGGAGGGAGAGTTGATGAAGTTGTATTAAGGATTATCACACCACACCGAATTCATCAGTTCTACAGCCTCTCCCACACCCTTCGGAATTACACACTTGATTGTGTAAAGTGGGCGTAATGTTAATAATGCAAAGAGTTTGATGGCTTGATACTTCTCTCTCCTTTGTCAACTCTAAACGCGTTATGTATATTAGAAGAAATTGTGGTTGCCTTGGATACGAGATGCTCCTTTCCCATCCGCGCCCATATTTACTATTCTGCACAGGTTAAAAATGTGAACTATAAAATGAAATTGGTAAAAAAAAACATTGATATAAATTGCATCTCAAGCATCAAAAAAGGTTATTCCGATTAGAGTGACACAGTTTTTAACCTTTGAGTTGCCAAGATGCCACTTTAAAAATGGAGATTATAAATACATTACTGATCCTTTAGGTGGATGAAGCTGCAGCATATATTGCAGTTACATATTAAATTGAAGAAAATGAAATCTGGAACTGCAATGTATAGCTAAGCTTGAGCATGTGCTATTATAGTATGTGTTCCATCTTTAACCCAGTCATATATAAACATTTTCTCCTAGAACCCGAAAATATGCTATAAAATTAAGCGACTTAATATACTTGTTATGTATTTTTAGTGGTTACATTGTACTGAATAACTTTAATGAATTTATTTGTGCACATAAAACGAAATACAATAGCCAAACATAATGCTATTCTGTAATGTGTCCTGCATCCTACCATAAAAAGTGCAGTTCCAACTGATACTAGAGTGAATACTTTCGAAGGGAGGGAAGGTGGGGGGGGGGGGGAGAGAGAGAGAGAGAGAGAGAGAGATCCGTTGATGTGTAGTTCCCACTAATCTGCACATTTGTTGGACAACATAAACTTTGGGTGAGGTGCCTGGACTGATTCCGAGCACTCCCACAGGATATGTTGGCCAAGAGACCAGCTAGCTCACAGTGCTACCACAAGCCCCCCAACCCTACCAAGGAACAAATGGTTTTCTGGCAACCAGTGAACATGACAACACTGACCCCTCAGGGATCGTGGTAACAGATCAGAACCTCTCGCTCAGTCACTCGTGCTCTTTTGTTCTCAGAGAAATATACAAAGAATACACAGTGGGACGTCTTCAATATATTTATTGAATCTACATTATTCTTGTATAAAGTGCATGTGCTACGATAATCAGTAGACAGAAGCAGATGAAAGTGATTACAAGCACCAAAAGAGTAAATAGTAGCTGTAGTTCTACCATGGTGCTAGAACAGTGTATATTTGCAGGCATATAATACAAGATAGTAATCAGGCGTACTCCTACTGTGCAAACCCTACTCTGTGTGTACGTAGAGTGTGTGTAGATGTGAAGCCAAAAATCCCCCCAAGGGATGATCCAACCCCATTACCTGCCGGATAGAATATAGGACACCATCTTTGTCACAAACAGGACACCCCTCACGGTGATGTCAGACCGCTGCGTGGGGAAGTCTAAGCATGCAAGGACCTTCGGTGTCAGCTGATGTGCTTTCTCTGCTAACCCTATGAGATGATGATTATTTATAATAAATAGCATCCTTGCGATGTACGTGCAGATTAGCAATGTTATGGATATATAGATAGCCCTGTAGATGAAGATAGAACAACATTTCTATATTTGTGCGTAGAGGCCATGTACTTGGTGTTCCAGGCATTGTGATAATGTTATATGAAGCCAGATGTGTAAACAGAAATAGTTTCAGAGAAACTAATCCAACACCGTCATACACAAGAATATGTGCAAAAGGTCACAGCAGAAATGTTATTTTGAAAAAGAGGACAATGTATGAATGAGCAGCTTTGCTACATGGCCGTAACCCGAGCACATAACAACGAGTGTATGTGTGTGTGTGTGTGTCAGTGTGTCTGTGTGGATGGTCAATGACCAGTCCTCATAATGATAGCTGTTATGTTGTGTGTGTGTGTGCTTTTTTATGGCACTACATATCAGCCACTCACAACTCACAAACTGAATACTCTTTGTAAAATTATGTTAAACTTATTTGTACCGATATAGGTATTTTCTATCATGAAACATTGTCTTATCGCCACCACCGCTTTAGTGACTTACTCAGAGACGGAGAGAACATTCAGCAACTAGTGCTATATCTTGAGGCTGTCTCATCATAACACAAACTTCAAGGAAAGGGTTACATCATATATGAGTATGTAAGGAGATTACATACCATTCAATTTTTCACAGGCATCAACTGAAGCAAAGTTACTGATAAGACGTCACAGGTTGTGTGACTTCACAGGATATGGTACCTGCAGAAACATTATTAATGCAGGCTAAAATAAAGAACTAGTTTTAGAATTGCACTAAAATCTGTACATCTATCAGGAGGCTTGCAGTACATGGGAGAAAAAGGAGTGAAACCCATGGGCGATTCCAGACAGCAATCGATAGCTGAAAGGTAGGCAAAGTTATACATCAAATAACAGGTCTGAAAAAGCACTTTTCGCTTTGTGGATTCAGCCACATTTTTCATATGACAGGCCTAGATGTAATTAAAATATCTATTTTCAATTTTCATCTGTGAAAGTGCTAGAAAAGTCACTCAAGGTTGATTTACACTTAATTTTCAGAATCTAATTTAATGGTAAATTCAGATGTTTGAAGAATTTAGTGGAAAAGTAACATTATATAAAAGTACTTTAGGCTGCCTGAGCCAGATTTGGCTTAAAACAATTTCTGCCACTCATCACACCTTCAAAGCTGGAGCATACATCCTAGGTAGGGACCTGAATAGAGGCCTTGCTTGTAATTTTACAGTAAGAAAAGAGGAAGTGATGCAAAAGGAGATGAGCTTGGGTGAGAACGTAGCCAGGATTGGGTACAAAAATTACTGGATAGTGCTAGGATACGGCTGGCATCTCCTCACCACCTGGGACTTCACTTGAAGAAGAAGACCATGCTGGAAAATAGAAGACTGATTACTCCTGCTGGAAGAAGAGTGCTCTCTCAAGGACTTCTGACTCAAAGGTTCAAGTGGTGACCTCCAATTTGACTGCTTCAGGGATACAAAAAGCAGAATGTACCTCACTCCATGAGGGTCCAGCTGACCACAGAGAAATGGACTCTGCAGACCTGGTCGGAGAACAACTTGACATCAGGAAGCCTGCCCTGAGGATCTAGGGGTCAAAGGACTGTCCAGAAACAAATTTTCCCAAAAGCTGGAAAAAAGTGGGACCTAGTCATTTTAACACCTCTACAAACTGGGGCAAGATACCGAGGCATGCACGGGGAAGTTTCTCCCCAGATGGACAAGAAATCCAGGTTCACCCCACCTAGAGCTTTTTGCCATGCTGAAAATGAATTCAACAGGATATCATGGTAAAGGCACCAGCATCACAGGCTCTGCCAAGCTCCAGCTCTAAACATTGTCCTACTGGAGGATTTTAAGAGCTAGAAAAGTGGTTAAGTCCACTGTAAATTGGACAACGCAGCAAGCGAAGCGCCCTTAGTGGTCACAAATTACAGTTTCGACACTCAGAGATTTTGGTGCCAAAACAAACAGCTTCAGCAGGAGCTTGATGGGAACCTCAGTAGCCAAACCTTTGACCTTGCCCGACTAGCAAATTTTAACTTCCATTTCAGAGACTAAGTCCAAATATAATATTGTTCATTGGGATAACCCAGTTGGTGAATTCAACCTCCACTCCATCACAGTCCACATGAAAATGTGCCTACGTCTGGTGCAGTCTAGCTAGGCAGGTCTTTGCTGTCCCACCAATCTTCACCAGCAGCATACCTTATAGCTGTCTGCAGACAAGGGATCGGGGATAGCAATTGCTGCCTCTGAGCCAAGTTTCTTCACAATGATGTCTATGTGGCAGTTATGTCGATAAGGCCAATCCTGGCTTCCTGCCTGGTGATGGTGCAACGTTTTCTTCTATGCCTGCAACAGCAGTACCAATAACTGAAGCCCTAAGTGGACTAAGGAGCAAGACAGGAATCTTTGCTCTGGTGCAATTGTGATACAGTTCACTTAGAAATTCTGTAGAGACGTGGGGCAACCCCTTTTGGAGCACAGTCAACCTTGGTTCACTTTATTGATTTGCCAGCTTTCTCTGGGTTCGCCACATTCCTGGAACACTATTGACCTCTCCTCTCAGACACACTCTTTTCCTGAAGGGTCATGCACACTTGTTCCCTCTCTTGGTAGGCAGGCTTCTAGGCTTTTTAGGCTGATCCTCAACTCTTCCTGAAGAAAGTGCAGAATTCAGGTGTTAATTCCTCTCCTGTTGAAGAATGGCTGTTAGGCATACACCAGCCTTGGTTATATGACAGCTGCTCGAGTACTATGGGGAGCACTCTCTTCCTTGGGCAAGAAGAAATTGGAACTGCAATAAAGTGTAGTGGTTTGAGTCCCACTTTTCTATACCTTACCCAGACAGTGAATATGGATTCAATGTCATTTCCAGCCTGCTCTCTGCACACACACACAGCCTTTGTGGTGGTTTTCACAATAGGCAGAAATGGGGTTCGCTTCAATCAGCAGTACCAAAAACATTTGCATAATGAAGTGTGAATTTTATGCTTGTGGCTGTCATCGACCTTCCTAAATCAAGAATCAGACAGGCAAAAGGGCAGACCCATCACCCAGAATTTTTCTTGCCTCGAGCAACAGAAACTGCAGTCCAAATCCTCACCCCCACTATCAACCAAATGGCACATCTCTGGAAGAACTAATCAACAGTTATTTGCTAACAAGGGCTTGATGGAATCTCTAAAGGGAGTTCTGTTTCCATCCTCCTCACATCAGTGTCTGGGTCTCCACCCCCAGCCACAAGAATGTAGGCAATGCACTGCCACTGTCTGGAGAAGTTTCCCTCTCCCTCCATTTTGTGCGATCATGAACCAAGAGCTTCCAAAATATATCCCGCTGGCCCCAGTACTCAGACTCACACAACACACAGAACCCTACTACCATTCATGAGCTACACATGCACTCCACATATACACACACTCAGCCAACACAAGGGTTGTTTGAGTTTCACTTATCTCTGGAATTTTATGAGAGAGGTCAGTAGACCATGATCTCACTGACACAGATAAAAAGATCTGGCCACACTACAAATTCACAAAACTTAGATGTTGCCAAAATCACTTTACGTGATGTTTCCTGACCTGAAAGGCTTGCCATGGGGACATGTTGTTCCCCCAGAGCACAATGTGCTGAAAACTGTATAGGCAAACACGAACTGTTTTGGAATGGAGTTGTGGAACTTCAGGTCCAAATTTTTATCACATTAATTCCACTTAAAATGAACACTGGCTTTCGTGTGTTCGACAAGTCATCCTTACTTCATCTTCTTTTATGTCTGTTTATTTAAAAGGCCTCCCCCATTTACCTTACTGTCTTTCCCTTTTGCACTCGTATAGTTGTGTTTCTTTATGTGAATAAACAGTAAAGCCAATTCAAGTTAAAAATATATATAACTTATACTGTTGAGACTGAGCACGTTAACATTTGACATTCTTTCAATGGTACTTGTTTGCAGTACAGGTGGGTGAGCCACTGAGAGCTCGAGCCAGGCTTGAGACAGATGCATGGCTCTGGCTCAGCTTGATGTCCTCTTGGAAACTTGAGCGCAAAACGAGGTGATCTTTCATGGCGGTCAAGCTGCTTAGTGTCCACAAATGTTGACCATGTAATTCAGGGAACCAGCAAATCTTTATGGAGTTAATGATAAACCTGTAATGTAAATAAAAACAAGAACTTTCTGATGTTCACTGATGGAAGCTGGCCTTGTATATGATGTGCCCCTATGTAAGTGGACACCTGGCACCAGTCCAGACAACCCTTATGGGGATTTAAGTGGTCTCAGACAACCTTGGAAAGCTCTCTAAGTGGTAGCTGTGGAGAGCAGCCTTCAGGCTTAGTCCAGAAGGGGAACCACGACAATCCGGAAATCGCTTACCTGCTTGACGCCAGCTACGCGCCCGGAGGCGCTTAAAACACCGCGGCTTCCTCGGGGGAGCGGGAACCATGACAATCCGGAAATCGCTTACCTGCTGGGGGTCCCATTTGCTGCCCTGCTGCCCAGCGCTGCTGCCATCGTTTCTGTGCCTCTCTCTGCGCTGTGTCTCCCCCGCCGCCGCCACTGCATCCTGCGGCCGAGAGCGGGAGGAGACTACAGCCCCCAGACTCCCTTGCGGGTCTTGACGCCAGCTACGCGCCCGGAGGCACTTAAAACACCGCGGCTTCCTCGGGGGAGCGGGAACCACGACAATCCGGAAATCGCTTACCTGCTGGGGGTCCCATTTGCTGCCCTGCTGCCCAGCGCTGCTGCCATCGTTTCTGTGCCTCTCTCTGCGCTGTGTCTCCCCCGCCGCCGCCACTGCATCCTGCGGCCGAGAGCGGAAGGAGACTACAGCCCCCAGACTCCCTTGCGGGTCTTGACGCCAGCTACGCGCCCGGAGGCGCTTAAAACACCGCAGCTTCCTCGGGGGAGCGGGAACCACGACAATCCGGAAATCGCTTACCTGCTGGGGGTCCCATTTGCTGCCCTGCTGCCCAGCGCTGCTGCCATCGTTTCTGTGCCTCTCTCTGCGCTGTGTCTCCCCCGCCGCCGCCACTGCATCCTGTGGCCGAGAGCGGGAGGAGACTACAGCCCCCAGACTCCCTTGCGGGTCTTGACGCCAGCTACGCGCCCGGAGGCGCTTAAAACACCGCGGCTTCCTCCGCGTCGCGGGACGCGCGCCGGCGGGGCCGGCTAAGGCCGTCAGGGGCCGGAGGAGGCCGGGCTGGGCCACATCTCTAAGTGCTTGCCTAAAGATACATCTGGTTATAGCCGTTAAGGCAAGTACTCAACCATTGGCACGGGACCTGGGACTCTGAGACTGTCATAGCCGATGTTGTCACTTTGGTTGTATTAACTGCCTCCTGTTCACTGACCTCATCAATTGCCATAGTATTGCATTCATCTTGCCTTTTATATTGGCCCTGAGGTGCTCTTAAAAGGTAGTGGTGGGGGAACTTGGTCTGGGGTCCGCACTCCCTCTCCTGCCCATAGTAAATCAAGAGCCGGCCAGCTTATCAGATCAAGATCATGGTAAAGACTAAGAACTCCCAGCCTAGGTTGGAGGGAGGGGTAAAGGGTACCCTCGATGCCTTCATTGTAAGAGCGGAGTCCCTGCTAGCACACGAAATCTTATTGACAGAGCGGCGGCTCTCTTTGGACTCTTTAATAGCAAAGAAACGGTCCTCTTTGGGCAATATAGCCCTTAGCGCCACGCCGGGGGGAAACCCCCCGACTCTGCCGCAGCTTTATTGACGCGTTAGAACTAAGGGTAAACCCAATAATCACTGGGACCTGGGTAACATACAGTGGAATAGAAGTGGTCCCAGAGTATAAATGGAGATTTAAGAAAGATCAACAAAAATTGCAACAATTATAAGGCAAAACCATAGTGTTATTTAATCACACTAGGAACAGGCAAATAAATGCATACAGTAAATCACACTATTTCCAAATGTGCAGGGTGCCACGGGGGTGGGAAGGGAGTGAAGGAATGGGTAGGGTATTTGAGTAAGTGACATAAACAATTTCAAAACAATGGTACAAATCAATTGTTGGGCACCTTAGTGGCGTGCCAAAGGTTCAAAAGTCATTCATGAACAAAATCAAATATTATTGCCAAGAAGCCATATACAAATGAGAGTTCACAGTGCTCAACGCACTATTGAGGGTACTGGCATGATGGGATGTCGACGTTTCGACCCCTCTTCAAAGGTAGGTAAATTAATTCCTTACAGGTGGGGTCTTCCTCAGGACGGAAGAGGATGGTGAACCGGGGAAGGTAGGCACCTATGCAAAGATATAGGTGAAGATTAAAAAGGGAATAGTGCCAGGCGGACATTCAACTGTAGGACTAGATAAGGATATGACTGCCATAATTACCAGAGAAAAAGAAGGCATCAAGTCAGTGACAGCTTGGCATCTGGGCACAGAGGCTCAAAAGTCAGGTGGGAGTGAAAGTCACCTACAAGTTAATTTGAAAGCGACAGTAAGGTCAAAAGTGCAAATGGCTAGAAAAACGGGAGGTGGGTGATGACTCCAAGTAAATCTAGACTCACGTTTATTATTTGAAAAAAGGAGGAAACGAATACTCCATCGGAAACACACCGCTGTATAATCGGTATGTGGGGTGAGACGAATCACCAAAGAAACAGCCTCTAAAAACAAATGGAGAGAGCGCTCTATAAATGAGTGAATACATACAACCTCAACGCCGACGAACAGGCGGTACTTTGCAAGGGCCTATCTTTTGTCCCAACTGCCCATCCGAACACATTCAACCTTAAAACTGAACTCCAAGGGTTTTTCCGTAAGATCCGTCTCAGGTATTTTTTTAAAAACAAGGAAGACATCCTACCCAAGTCGGTCACTGGATTAAGGCCTCCATCGAAGTTTTTTCCACCGGCTAATGCTATGAGTAGCAGGATTTTGGCTTACGAGAGCATGGTTCTGAACGATGTTGGCACTTTACTCTCAACATACAAACACACCATACCGAATACCAGTAAGTCTGAGAAAGCGGCTCTCCAAACCCTCCGAAATAACAGAGATATTGTGATCAAGTCTGCCGACAAAGGCGGGGCTATAGTGGTGCAAGATACGACTGCATACAGATCGGAGATTCTACGGCAATTACAAGACGGTGTTAGTTACTCACTGTTGAGGTCTGACCCAACGAAGGACCTGATGGAGGAAATCCATTTAATAACTCTGGATGCTTTAAACTGTGGTTTTTTAAGCAAATTGGAATATGAGTATCTGAATCAACAACATCCACGACTACCCACCATCTATACGTTACCCAAGATACATAAGGATATCCTACATCCACCAGGTCGTCCCATTGTATCCGGCTGCGGATCACTTTTGGAACCTCTATGTAAGTACATAGACATTTTCTTGAAACCATTGGCAGAAGAAACAGAAACATACCTCCGAGACACCATGCAAGTTATTACAATGATTGATCAACAACCCTTCAACCCATGCGAGCAGTTACTTGTCACTTGCGACATAGTCTCACTATATACTAGCATCCCGCAGGAGCCTGCATTGACAGTTATGCGAGAAGCACTGGATCTAAGACCAGCACCAACAAGGGTACCTACAGACTTTATCATAGCTCTTTTGACCATCGCTATGAAAAAGAATTTCTTTTACTTCCAAGGGAAGTACTATGTACAAACAAAAGGAGTCGCGATGGGGGCTGCCTTCGCACCAGATCTAGCGATCCTTTATATGGACAACTTTGAGAAGCGGTTTGTCCTCACCAACAACCCTTTTTTGGCACATGTCAACACTTGGAAGAGATATATTGACGATATATTGATGATTTGGAATGGTGAGACTATCCAACTCAATTTGTTCCACCAATGGCTAAACCAGTGCGACCCTAACATTCAGTTCACTATGCAGTCCAGCACACAGGAGATACCTTTCCTCGATTTAAAAATCTTCCACGAAGATGATAAACTTCTTACTACCCTGTATAGGAAGCTAACGGAAAGGAATTCCCTACTGAGATACAGTAGCCACCATCCGCGCGGCTTGCGCGACAATCTACCAGTGGGACAGTTCCTGCGGATCCGCAGGAACTGCACGAAACGATCTGACTACACTACAGAGTCTGAGAACCTAACAGCCAGGTTAATACTAAGAGGTTACCCTAAACGCCTGGTTAAGAGGGCCCGGAAGAGGGCATGGTACAACCCACGGGACATTCTGCTTTCGCCTAAACATCGCGATACATCAAGTCAAAATAACAAAATGATTTGTGTTACAACATTCTCCACGCGCAGTAATGCAGTGAAAAAGATCATCAATAAACACTGGAACATTATATCCACGGAGATTGACCAACCTGACCCACCGATGCACTCTTTTAAGAAAGCAATGAGCATCAAGGACCACGTGGTACATTCCTTCCTTGAGGACCCGGTTGAACCAACGATTCTATCACTCTGGAGTTTACCACCCATCATAGGTCACTTCAAGTGCGGCTCGTGTAAAGCATGCCCCACAACTATGCAATCAAAGAAATTCGAATACCAGCATCAGACCATTATTTTACAATCACATACCAACTGCAATTCTAGCAACGTCATCTATGGGATCCTGTGTCCATGTGACCGACTATATATTGGCCAGACACAACAGAAAGTCAAGGCAAGAATCCTTCAACATCAAAGTCGAATCAGATGTAATGTGACAGGTGCACCCTTAGTTGATCACTATCACCAACTGGGACACCATCCCGAAGAAATGAAATGGATCGTCTTGGAAAAGACAGAACTGGGACCTCGGGGAGGTAATATATCCTCCATCCTGCTCATTAGAGAGTCAAAAATGATGATCCGTTTTGACACTATCCTAACTGGTTTAAATGAGCAAGACCCGAGTAATGCCCAATTAGCTACCCTCGGTAGCACATGAACTAGGTTCTCTTTTGCTCTGTTCTCCCCAGCCCTTTCTCTAACCTGTGGTTAACGTTATTTCTTAGACACTGTATGATGCTGACCATGAGCTTTTTCGACCAAATGTACGTATTATGCACATGCATTGTTTTTCACTCACAGGAACCATAGTCTGTCTTATCCAGCAAGCTTGTATCCCTTGACATGTAGTAACATTACTTTTTGATGTCATTTTTCTAATGTAACCTCTTTTTACTTTCACATCTGTAATTGCTGACCGAAATGAGCACATATGTCTGTCTGTTTTAAACAACCACTGTTCCCCCTTTTTTTCGTTAATATATTGTGCCGGTTCTCATCCCTGAGACGCTTTGAACCAAATGCATTCATTTTACAATTGTTTTTTCTTTTATGTGATTACTTAATTGATCAAGAGCCTCACTGTATATATTATGCCATGTTGCAATCCCAAAGTGTACAATCGATTCTCTCTTGTTACTTCTACGTGATCCCCTACGTATACATTCCTTTGATTAAGGTTGTTCCCCCGGGCCCTGACGATGCCCTTTCAGTTTTGTATTTTCCGTGTACACATTTAATTTGAAATTATTCTATTTACTCTATTTATTTAGTGTGGGACTTTATTTACCCACCTTCTTTTTCCCAACTTTGCAAATGACCGACTCGAATGGTCTTTCTTCTAATCTCCCGTTGTTGGCAGCATCCAGCTGCTGCACCCGGTTGAACGTCACGCGGTTTCAGCGTTCTCCTTATCTGGGAGCCGCTCCGCGTCCTCAGTTAGCTGTTAGAATCGAGCGAGCTCAGTCTGGTACGCCGTCTCTAGGTAAGGGAACCTTTCGGATGACACTCCGTTTACTTGGATTATTTGACCTAGAATTTCTGTCCCTGTTTATTTCTTTAGTCCCCCTCTATCACTCACAGTTAATTTCGGACGCATATATTGTTTTTATTATGTGCACCATATGATTAATCGCCCTTTTTGGTTTTCCTTTGGGTATAAGCAATTCCTGCTGGTTTCGACTTATACATTTTCCCAGTTTTGCTTTTCACTGGACTTCTTAGTCCCGTTTCATGACATCTCAGTCTACGGATGATAATGTGGGTTACCAGGTCCTGTTAGCTCTGTATTTCTCTAGTTTAGGACCACCTTCTGTTTCACTCATTTATAGAGCGCTCTCTCCATTTGTTTTTAGAGGCTGTTTCTTTGGTGATTCGTCTCACCCCACATACCGATTATACAGCGGTGTGTTTCCGATGGAGTATTCGTTTCCTCCTTTTTTCAAATAATAAACGTGAGTCTAGATTTACTTGGAGTCATCACCCACCTCCCGTTTTTCTAGCCATTTGCACTTTTGACCTTACTGTCGCTTTCAAATTAACTTGTAGGTGACTTTCACTCCCACCTGACTTTTGAGCCTCTGTGCCCAGATGCCAAGCTGTCACTGACTTGATGCCTTCTTTTTCTCTGGTAATTATGGCAGTCATATCCTTATCTAGTCCTACAGTTGAATGTCCGCCTGGCACTATTCCCTTTTTAATCTTCACCTATATCTTTGCATAGGTGCCTACCTTCCCCGGTTCACCATCCTCTTCCGTCCTGAGGAAGACCCCACCTGTAAGGAATTAATTTACCTACCTTTGAAGAGGGGTCGAAACGTCGACATCCCATCATGCCAGTACCCTCAATAGTGCGTTGAGCACTGTGAACTCTCATTTGTATATGGCTTCTTGGCAATAATATTTGATTTTGTTCATGAATGACTTTTGAACCTTTGGCACGCCACTAAGGTGCCCAACAATTGATTTGTACCATTGTTTTGAAATTGTTTATGTCACTTACTCAAATACCCTACCCATTCCTTCACTCCCTTCCCACCCCCGTGGCACCCTGCACATTTGGAAATAGTGTGATTTACTGTATGCATTTATTTGCCTGTTCCTAGTGTGATTAAATAACACTATGGTTTTGCCTTATAATTGTTGCAATTTTTGTTGATCTTTCTTAAATCTCCATTTATACTCTGGGACCACTTCTATTCCACTGCAGCTTTATTGACGGCAGATTCTAGCCCACGAGGGGCCTTAGAACTAGTAAGCCCGTCTGCTAGAGTTACTTCCCTTACACACAGGGCACCGCAAGTGGTCGGCCTGACACACACTAATACTGTGTTAGGAGAAGCTGAAAGGGGGGACCTAGTGCACTTCCAATAGTACCAGACATCGAATCTATGCAATCGTCCATCAGGGAAGTGGTAACCCGATCTAAAAAATCCCAATTGCAGACAGGGCCTTTAGCTAAAGGTGGGATGCATATTCCTAATACAACTAGTAGGCCTAGCCGTAGAGGACCACCAAAGTCCACTAAAGGAACCACTAAGAACCCTGAGTGTTCAGAATGCCCAACTTGTAAAATAGCAAATGGGTCGGCAGGGCTGCATGAAATCATTACAGCATTGGAGGGAAAAATGGAACAGCTGCTAGCCCAACATTTAGGCCCAGTACTAACAGCAATCTCTAATTTGGAAGGCAAATTAAGGAGGTTGGCAGACCCGGTTCCTGGAAAGCCAGCCGGGACTAATCTACAGAGGAGACAAGAGGGAGGTGGGAGAGAAGAGGAGTCACATATGGTTGACAGTGGTAAAACGGTCACCATCAATATTGACCCCGAGCCCAGAAACCGTAGGGAAGTTGCTCCAGAACAAACAAACACTGGTAACAGGAATTCTGGACAAAAAACCCAGGGCAATATGCGGGTTCCCCTTGACCCAAAGGCCGCTCCCCGGGGACCAAAGGAGAACGCAGTTTGGCTTAACACTAGCAATAACACTACCTGCGCTCAGAATACCCCAGGTCTCCCGATATTGGATTTACCCCCCGCATCTAGCCCTTACACGCTAGTGTTAGTAGGCGTTCCGGGTCTTAATAAAGACATTGAGGAATCGACTTGCACTTTGATTAATAAGACCTTACATTGGGTGCATAATAACTCACACGGGACGAGGCTCCAGCGTAGGCATATTTTAATGGCTAGGAGGGTGGCCTGGATTGGAAATAGCGAGAAAAGATTTACAGGCGACTGTATCATAGTTAACCTCAAACACCCTGAGATGGTAAGAGAACTGCTTGATAATCGATACATGGATGGGGGTTTTGGATCATGTATAAGGATGCTACCCCTGCACTTCTTTTATAGGAATAGTGCACCTGAGACTGGGCAGAGATGGCTGGGGCCCTGGGATGCCAAAAAACGGAGGGAGGTGGCACCTGCACACGACACAAATAGATTTGCTCAGCTCTCTTGTTTCTCCGCATTGGACGAACAGGACTGACTGATGGAAATAGAGAGTATGGAGCCCGAGTTGGTAAATGACACCCCGTGTAACATTGCAGACACCAATATCTCAGGGGTCCCGGACCCAGCTTCAGTAGTCGTCCCCATGGTAGGGCAAGGGACGGAAATGGAAGTCAGGCCGAAATTGCTAATTGGCCTTGAAACTAGCCCCTTCCCAAGAAAGACGACCAGAATGATTAGGGGTTTAGATCCAAACCCTAAGGATCTGAGGATTATTTCCTGGAATATTGCAGGACTCGCAGGTAAGATCCAAAATACTGAATGGTTAGCCTTTATCACTAAATTCCAAATCATTTGCCTACAGGAAACATGGGAAACTAACAAAACTGTCCCATTCCTGGAAGGATATAAATTGTTTTTTGTGCCAGCCCGGAAATCCAATATGGGCCGTGCCAAGGGCGGACTAACAATGTATGTAGCACTGTCACTGCAGGGGAAATGGCAAGATTTGGGGTGGGACTCCGGCTGCCTTCAGGGTGTTAAATATTCATTGACGGGCTTAAAGCTCATTTTTATAAATGTTTATAACGTGGGACAATCCTTAACAAACTTGATGGAGCTAGAGGAAAGACTGGTCAACCTCCAGGACTCAGGGGACGAAGGCTCTCAGTTAATCCTTATGGGCGATTTTAATTGCCACCAGTGCCCATATTTGAAATGGGAAGGTGGTATTTGGGATGATTGCCCTTCCACCAAGGGTTGGCACTTGGAGCACACCAGAGAGGGTCTGTCACTGAGCTCAATATTGAGTGAGTTCGCCCTAACTCAGACGATGGACATGATCGATTGGGGGAAGTCTGACAATATCGCCCCCTCCTTTAAGGGAAGGGGCTGTAATTCAATAATAGATTATATTTTTGTTTCCACCGTCTTAACAACTAGGGTAGGCCACTTTACGATAGTGCCCAGTGCGTTTAGTGACCATAATCCCCTGGTTATGTCACTGGTGGACATTATTCCCTGTACTAAAACGGACAGAAGGACCACTACGGGTGAATTCAAGGCAAAGGATCAGGGAAGAAGAATTAAATGGGATAATATTGATGGGGAAGAACTCCACAGAGTACTCCTTGCCAATGCCGAGAATCACTTGTGGAGGTGTCTAGATCTTACTGTCGAGGGGACGGACTTGATTGCAGCATTTGAAGGCACTGCCCAGCATATAGACACCCTCTTAAGGAGCAAACCAAAGCCCCAGGTAGATCTCTGCCCTAGATGGTTTGATAAGAGCTGCTCTAGAGCCCACAGGGACCTAAAGTTGGCATTATCAATTGCCCCTAGGGACAGAGGAAAGATTGCTGATTGTAGGGCCCGGTATAAAAAGGCAATCAAGTCACGGAAAACATCCCTACAAATAGAGACCTGGGAATCCCTGAGAGAGGCCGCGGAGCTCCACGATATGACCAGTTTTTGGAGGATCATAAATGCCCCTTGCTTCCAACGCCCAAATAAGTCTCAGCTGGTTTCCCATATCCTGTCAGATGAATGGGTGGCACACTTTAGAGGCTTATATAACCGGGGCGAGCCTGAGGAGCTGCCAATTCTAGCTGCAGGATCCCTCGGCGGTGACTGGTCACCCTTCACGGTTCACGAGGTTAAACTGGGAATAGAGGGTTTGGTGGTGAGGAAGGCTCCAGGGCCAGATGGGATACCCCCTGACCTCTTTAAAAGCCAGGTAGATCTCTGGGCCCCGATACTGACCAGGGTGCTTAATACAGCCATTGAAGCAGGTATGCCCAGATCCTGGTCCACGGCTACCATTGTGCCAATATTTAAAAAGGGCAATAGAAACGACCCACAGTGTTATCGCCCAATCTCCCTCATAGACGTTACGGCGAAAATTCTGGGGAGAGTCGTTTTAAATCGTCTATTGACCTGGGCCGATGAGTATAACACTATCACGGACGTACAGTACGGGTTTAGAAACGGGCGTTCCACTACTGACCAATGCCTTAACCTGTACCATCTGGTAGCGAAGTATACTGTGGCCAGGGAAGGCACTGTTTACTTGGCATTTATGGATCTCTCAGCAGCATTTGACTGCGTAAACAGAAGAAAGCTGTGGGAGATCCTGGATGCTTTGGGCATTGAGCCGGGCCTGATCCACATCTTACGAACACTTCATCTAAACACCACGGCACGGGTCAGATTTAGCGAGAGGGGGGAAGTCACAGAGGACTTTGGGTGCAGTGGAGGGGTGAGACAAGGGTGCATCCTTGCCCCTTTCCTGTTTACGCTCTATATCAATGGGCTTGACAAGGCGCTTGGAGATCTGGAGGCCGATTGTCCCTGCATTGGGAGGAGAAGTATACCAGTCCTCCTTTATGCAGATGACGCGGTACTCCTGGCGCGCACAGGAAGGAGCCTGCAGATCCTCATCAGCGGATTCGTACGCTTCATGGCAGATTTAGACTTAGTTCCCAACCTTAATAATCCATCCACATTGGCTAAAAAGGATCTGGGCCTTATAAAGGCAGATTACCTACGATACACAGTCAGGGCCAGAGAGGACAGAGAAGGGCGGAAACGCAGTGTTAGTGATTATCAGCTCACAAAAACCTCTCTAGGGATGGAATTCTACCTGTCTAATATATATAATAGACAGGACAGATTCCTGATGACTAGATTTAGGTTTAACCTCTTGCACCACATCCTGTCAGTCCCTGCTGGTTTTGTAAGCGATGTTAGGATAAAAGGGTGCTGCGGCTGCGATCTACGATCTCCGCAAGACACCCTACATTTCGTCCTACTGTGTCCCTTTTATGCACTCCCAAGGTCCGGTTCCTAAAAACTGTCTTAAGACGAGCTAAAATCAGACAGGCCAAAGTGGCCCTTCTGTTCCTTAAAATGTCCACCGACCCTTTTGTTTTATTTAGCACTGTGCACTTTCTGCGATTGGCAGTTAAATTAAGAACGACCAGAGGAGAGGCCCATTGAAGTAGGCAGTGGATAATTGTGTAGGATTTATTGGCTGCTTACAGATACATTCTATATTTTTCAATGTATGATAGTTGCATATAAAGGTTTACTGCAATTGATTGTCCCGTTTTTTAACCTGTTTGTACAAAGAGGTTTTAATATTACTGATTTTACACAGTACGTGCATAATTGATTCGAATTCTTTTAATGGATTGTATGATTGTTTTATGATGTGTATCTTTTATGGATATTTTTTTTTATCCGAATAAAGATTATTGAAATAGTCCAGAAGGAGTGTAAAGAAGCTTGTTTTAGCAGAATACAATCTTATAGTATAGATTAAGTGAAAAGAACCAGATTAAGTATTTATAAAAATGTGTATTTATTATATAATACTCTCTAACACATAGAAATATCTCCTACCCAGAAATTTGCACAATGCACACAATACTACAGCAAAGAAACACAGTAAATAGCACAAAATACACAGTGGCCCCAGGGGGGGACCAAACTATATACTAAGAAAGTGGAATAAGAACCACGACTTGAGTCAAAACAGGGTCGAGAAGATGTAGAAGTGCTGGGGCCTCAACGAACCACCCAAGGATCAGTAGATATGGACCCCACCGACAGCGTGTGCAGTGTGGGAACATGACCGCATGCTCCGTACAACTCTAAGTGGAAGTCGCAGTTGGATTTTTAAAGATTAAGGACCCTTCCCAGTGGACTATATAGAAACCCCGTGGAAGACAGAAGGTTGGAGAGCCACCCCACCCGTGGATACCCTAGTACCCACATTACCTACACCAGGGAAGCCGGGTGCATACGTGTGCAGTGGTGTTGGAAATCCCCGTCGAACCCAATGGAGGACCTCAGGAAAGTACCGCTGTGGAGGAAGGAGAAAGTGCATGGTGGAATCTGAGAATGGATTTTTGATGAGAGGTACCTGCAAGCAGAGGGGACAGAGTCTATGTCACTCAGGGGTGACCAGGAGACTTGGAAAACGAATGACCTCCGATGTCGGGTGTTGCAGGATGGATGACGGAAACCTTGACTCTGCAGCTGTGGGGACCAGGCGATGCTGAGGAGGACAAGGAGCTATGCACAAGCTGTCCCACAAAGTATGTCGAGTGCTGAGGGGGTCAATGTTTGGCAGGAGCACCAACAAGCCTTGGCAAAGGCAAGCCATGCTGGAATCCTAGAAGAAGCAACGTCGGGACCAGCAAGGTCCAGGGGACTCACCAAAGGCAGGTGAGTCACGACAGGTCTGAGCAATCAGGTGAGCCCAACAGAAACAAGTGTGATCCTCAAGTGGACCCACAAGCCGGAGGCACTGGAGTCACAAGAGGACTTCAAGTAGCTCACCAAAAGATGAAGGCTATGATGCACACAATGCGTTGTGGCCCAAGATTCTTGTCACTGGAGATGCTCGAGGTTAGGGCTATTTGGAGCCCGTAGATGTTCTTAGAAAGAAACCAACAAACTTTTGCAACTGTTCTTTTCACGTGGGTCGCACTCCGCTGGTCTTTAGCAAGTAGCCCCATAGGATTCTGGATGATAGAGTAGCAGCGGCGAGTACACCTATGCTACAAAGTGTAATAATAAATGCCATCCCTGGACACGTGTTTCGAGGTAGTTGCCTCTCGTCAGCAGGGAGCAGGACTGTGTGAGGGGTGCCGTAGACTGCCAAAAAATATGAGGTTTAAGTACCTTTCGTGGCGGCGCGCGGGTGCAGACTCCAGGCTCGTCAGCCAATCGCTCAGGGAGCTTCAAACATTCTTTTCACGTGGGTCGCACTCCGCTGGTCTTTAGCAAGTAGCCCCATAGGATTCTGGATGATAGAGTAGCAGCGGCGAGTACACCTATGCTACAAAGTGTAATAATAAATGCCATCCCTGGACACGTGTTTCGAGGTAGTTGCCTCTCGTCAGCAGGGAGCAGGACTGTGTGAGGGGTGCCGTAGACTGCCAAAAAATATGAGGTTTAAGTACCTTTCGTGGCGGCGCGCGGGTGCAGACTCCAGGCTCGTCAGCCAATCGCTCAGGGAGCTTCAAACATTCTTTTCACGTGGGTCGCACTCCGCTGGTCTTTAGCAAGTAGCCCCATAGGATTCTGGATGATAGAGTAGCAGCGGCGAGTACACCTATGCTACAAAGTGTAATAATAAATGCCATCCCTGCGACCCACGTGAAAAGAATGTTTGAAGCTCCCTGAGCGATTGGCTGACGAGCCTGGAGTCTGCACCCGCGCGCCGCCACGAAAGGTACTTAAACCTCATATTTTTTGGCAGTCTACGGCACCCCTCACACAGTCCTGCTCCCTGCTGACGAGAGGCAACTACCTCGAAACACGTGTCCAGGGATGGCATATATTATTACACTTTGTAGCATAGGTGTACTCGCCGCTGCTACTCTATCATCCAGAATCCTATGGGGCTACTTGCTAAAGACCAGCGGAGTGCGACCCACGTGAAAAGAATGTTTGAAGCTCCCTGAGCGATTGGCTGACGAGCCTGGAGTCTGCACCCGCGCGCCGCCACGAAAGGTACTTAAACCTCATATTTTTTGGCAGTCTACGGCACCCCTCACACAGTCCTGCTCCCTGCTGACGAGAGGCAACTACCTCGAAACACGTGTCCAGGGATGGCATATATTATTACACTTTGTAGCATAGGTGTACTCGCCGCTGCTACTCTATCATCCAGAATCCTATGGGGCTACTTGCTAAAGACCAGCGGAGTGCGACCCACGTGAAAAGAATGTTTGAAGCTCCCTGAGCGATTGGCTGACGAGCCTGGAGTCTGCACCCGCGCGCCGCCACGAAAGGTACTTAAACCTCATATTTTTTGGCAGTCTACGGCACCCCTCACACAGTCCTGCTCCCTGCTGACGAGAGGCAACTACCTCGAAACACGTGTCCAGGGATGGCATATATTATTACACTTTGTAGCATAGGTGTACTCGCCGCTGCTACTCTATCATCCAGAATCCTATGGGGCTACTTGCTAAAGACCAGCGGAGTGCGACCCACGTGAAAAGAATGTTTGAAGCTCCCTGAGCGATTGGCTGACGAGCCTGGAGTCTGCACCCGCGCGCCGCCACGAAAGGTACTTAAACCTCATATTTTTTGGCAGTCTACGGCACCCCTCACACAGTCCTGCTCCCTGCTGACGAGAGGCAACTACCTCGAAACACGTGTCCAGGGATGGCATATATTATTACACTTTGTAGCATAGGTGTACTCGCCGCTGCTACTCTATCATCCAGAATCCTATGGGGCTACTTGCTAAAGACCAGCGGAGTGCGACCCACGTGAAAAAAAACTTTTGCAACTGCAAGTTTGACACGGTGCACAGGGGTTCGGTTATTGCAACCCCCACAAGGGATACTGGCCTCAAACTTAGTGAGAGTGCAGGGCAGGCCTCGCGAGCTGTGGAAAACCACCACCTGTTTTGCAGAGCCCATGAAGTCCGGAGGAGCTCAGAATCTGCAGATTGGTCAACTTAGTTGCGGTGCCTGCAAATGCTGGGGAGTGACTCCTTCACTCCAAGGGAGATTTTCTTCAAGCGTCTTTGATGCTTCATAGGCCTTGGAATGGTGCTGTATGATGCACAAGCACAGACGATGCAGCAGACTGGAAAGGAGACTAAGTGAGGCCCAAACGAAGTCCACTGAAGTCCAGAGTGCCCAGACAGTAGAAGAGCAGTGGTGTCTGATCTGAATCTTGTCCCACGACAAATCTAGGGACCTACACCCAGGTAAGCCCTCAAGTACCCTACGGAAAGGGTTGGGAAGATTCAGGTCAGGGTCTGGACAGGGGGGAGGTTACTCTCATGTCCTTTGTCCAGTTTCATGCTAGAGCGGGAGCCAACGACTCCCAGAACTGTTTTGAACGGACTATGCACAAGGACATCAAATGTGCTCCTCATGCAGACTGAGTGGCACTGGCAAGTGCACCCACCCCATCCAAATACATCAAGTCCTGTCTGGGAGGTGGTCACCCCTCCCTGTGACAGGATGCCTATTGTCCTGCCTTCCTCTGCTCGAGCTTGGCTCAGTAGCAGGAGGGCAGAATCGTGTCTCTGGTCGGCAGCAACCATTTTGTGCTGTCCGGGTCTCAAAGGCTGGTATCGGAAACACTGAGAGCCTAACGGAGAGCTCTTCCAGTGCTTGGAATCAAACCTCCCACACCTTTTACAGTGTGAGGGTATGATTCCAACATGTTTGATACCAAACTGTATAGAATTTGTTGCAGCCAGTTTAGAGATGGTCATCACGTAATTACGCAGTGCCCCTCTATATAGTATATGGCTGCTTCAATGACAACCCGGGAGAATGGACTCCGTAGGCTGTAGGGGTGTCCAGCTCATGCAGGGGTACCTTCTCACTTAGATCCAAGCGCCCTGCCTTCAGGCTTGCAAAGGCCTGCTATAGGGGTGACTTATAGGTTTTAAGTGCAGTGACCTCAGCTATAGGAACCCTATATCTGTTAAGTGGTGCTAGCACCAGCTTACACAGGCTGCAATGGCAGACCTGCAGTTCCATTTTGAATGGTCTCTCATGGGTGGCATAATACATGCTTCAGCCCATGGGAGACTTCTGGGTACCTATGCCCTGGGTACCTTAGTGCCATATACTAGGGAGTTATAAGGGTATCCCAGTATCCATTCTGGGATGTACCTCAGTACTTGTCATAACAATTTAACGGAGAAAGCAGATAGACTGGGGCCCTGATTAGCAGGATCCCAGTCAGACTAGTCCAAAAACAGCTTAGCACCAAGAAAAAAATCGGGGTAACCATGCAGAAGGATCCTACCTTCCTCCATTCACTGAGTGAGACAACAGTTAACCTGCACTGGTCTTGGGGAGGGCTCCTTATATGTTGAAAAGGTCCCTATGCCCCTACGTAGGGTTCACAAAGTAAAACATATATTCATTTTCGATTGAGAATCGCAGCTTGTAGTCTATAGGACCCTTATAAACTTACTCTAAATACAGACACTGGCATTGTATCTTTCACCAAAAAATGCCTACTAAAAATATGGACAAGCTGTGCTCAGTTCATGATTTACCTAAAAAGTAGGAGCTAAGTAAATAAACTGAAAGCAACAATGTATTAAACGTTAACTCCATCTGTGTACTCCTATCAAAGATTCTAATATATACACCAAATATAGGGGAGGTTTGCTAAACCATCTCAGGCACACCAAGACCAATACAAAAATGCACAAGACAAAGAGCTTTTTTCCCGTTTTGTGGTGCTGGTGGGTGGTGGCTCTGTCATTAGTGGTAAGGCCCCTTGCATATTTTGAGCATGAAGCTACTGTTAACTTGATGACTTTAGTCTGGTGTGTGGTTAATGCCAGCGAGGATTAAGTTGGTATTTTCCGGCAACGAAAGAGTTCTAAATTCACCTCATTTTGCAACCACCTGTGACTATTCAGTTTGCCCAACATTCCCACCCACTGTCCTGCCACGTGGCCTATACTCTGTAATTGTAATTGTAAATGTATTTATATAGCGCTTACACAGGGCACGAGTCGGTGGTACACGTGGGTGGACGGCGTCCACCTGCTTTTTTCACAGGTTGAACGCCATCCACCCAGCCAAGAATTTGGGCCCCACTGAATAAATTGCTGAACTTGTCCCGGTGTAATTTCCAAACACCGGGACACTTTCATCAGTGCCTGCACATTGTCTGCTTTCCATCTGCAGCAAGCAACAATGTGCAGGCAGGGACAGGGCTTTCCTATTTAAGACTTCTGCTGGGCCCATAACAAAGGCCGAATCTGAGGGGTCATCAGGCCTCCTTTTGTTTGAGTCTCTTGGCTGGGAGCAGTCAGGAGCCTCACACCTGTTGCAAATGAAGCGGAGAGGAAACAAAGGTTCACACCTTGTTGGCACTTCACACATATTTAAGAGAGGCAGCTTTTTACTTTGTTCATTCCCTGTTTAGGAGCTATGAATGCACTGTAAGAATATCAGATGTGTTGGTCTTTCCCAGTATTTACACCAAGCAAAATGCATTTATATAGAGCATACTTCCCCTGAGGAGGAATTGAAATAATTTAAGTATCACTAATTTTTCTTGCATAGCCCTACTCATTCCAATGCAAGGTGTCAAACCGTTTTACATCAACACGTGCATATTACATGTACAATAAATTATATACGTTTGTAAACGGACGCAAAAGCGGGGATAAGTTTTTTATCGCCTGGTTGATAATATGCCCCCAAGTCGGTTAGTTCAATTTTTTTCTTGTACATTATTGGTGTGAGGGTTGTGCTCTTGATTTCCTGCGTGTTTAGTAGAGTTTGGAGAAGGGATCTAATGATAGGAATTGCAAGAAAATGGGAAGTCGTTTTTTAGGTCGAGGACCGCCGGTCTGCCGAAGGCAGAACCGGAAGTCGGAGATTTAATGACTTGGAGAAGAGGGGCTTGAACGCGCCCCTCTTCTCCCCTGTTCTCCATTGGCTGGCCTCTTCAATGCTGGCCAGCCATTGGAGAAGAGGTCCCGTCACTCCGATCAGGCCCCGTCCTTTTCGGATCGGGGGCGTGTTTTTTGCAGAAAGTCTAATTATCTCCTCCAGCCAATGGCAAGAGGAGATAACAGCAAAACACGCCCCCGAATCCGAAAAGGACGCTGCGTTTCTCCGAGGCATTTCTGCTCTGCCTCGGAGAAAGGCAGTGGTGTGCTTGTTTGCGTATGTGAAGTACCTTAAAATCAAATTCAACCTTTCCAATTGCCAACACGACACAAACGCATGAATGTTTAGGGGGGGGGGAAATCAACGATTGCTGGAGGCCTCTAGAGTACATTTTATTTTCCCGCCATCCGGAGCTCCACGACCCTGTGCTTGAAAGTTAACAAGGTGCCTCTGGCACGGAAACGCTGCAGCAGTAAGTTGAATGTTTCAATTGAAACATGTTTGAATGCTGTAGCGGTGGTAACTAAATAACACAGCTCTATTTAAAACAAGCCTCCTCTCTAAATGTTCATATTTGCTCGTCAGCCCCAGAGCTTTGGGAGAAACTGTGGCTGGCTCTCAGCGTCGGTGCTGCGCGGGTGTAGACTGCTGCGACGCTGGGTCTGAGTCCACAGGGGTCTGGAAGGGGTGAACCAACAGCGAGGCCTCATTAACATGCAAATGGTCTTTTTAAAGACCTGTGAAGTGCTCGGGCGCGGCTTTGTGTCTGCCCGGGAAGCGGTCTCATCCCGGGCTGCCAAACACGACGGGGGGGGGCTGAAGCCCTTTGAGTTCAATGGGTGTTGCGCGCCTGATCACAGGTAAATGAGGGAGAGAACGGGGTTGTTGAGCAGGGCCGGGCTGGCTTGCTCGGGCATCGGGCGTTTCCTGTAGCAAAAGTGCTTCACAGTTAACCTCCCCCATGACCCTCCAGCTGGTCCGACATAATTGCTAGGCCTACTTTGGGGTTCCAGTTCGGCCCTGTTGTTGAGTATCCTACCCAGGGCTTTAAGTGGGATAAAAAAAAATGGGTGGGGTGGGGGGCGGGGATGTATGACGTTACAACGCATACTATTACAACGCATACCATTACAACGCATTTTTTACAACGCAAGTACTACTACAACGCATTACTTTACAACGAATACTTTTACAACGCAAAACCTATTAAAATACTGAAAAGTGCTGTTACAACTAAATCTATTACAACGCATACCATTACAACGCGAATTTTTTTTTTTTTTATTTAAAAGTACAATCAAATCTGGCACGGGATGCAGGGAAATTAGGGGTTTTAGGGTGGGGAAGTGTATTAAAATGTGGAGAATAACTGAGCGTAAATCTACTGAAATGCATTACCAAATTAATACTCGAGTATTAAAATTAATACTCGAGTATTAAAATTAATACTCAAAATCCCCCATAAAATTCCGTTTTCACACATTTCAAAGTTTTACAAAAAGAACGAAAGATTTAACAACAGTACATACACATTTTTATCATGATTACATCGGAAAGTAAGTAAACAGAGTAAAACAGAAGACACATACACCTAGGCGCCATTTTATCCATCTCACTTGTAAAACTTGTCCTACAACACTTTCTATGAAAACAATACCAAAAGACATGCTCCAAAATGGATGCCAAAACGGAGCAAATGAATGAAAACAATACATTTTAAAATGCATTTTTAAATTATCATTTTCCACAGTAAAATAAAGTATTAAAAAAAACACAACGAACGCAGTTTTTAAAAAAATTAATAGTGACACAGAGTAAAACTTATAAATACCAGGAAGACACCATTTTGCAATCAGTTGATTATCAACTACCAGAGAGACCAGACGTCAAAACCTGACCCTCTGTCACCTCCACTGCGACCTCCTCAGAGAGAGGACTGAATTCGTTCGGAAAAGCATTATTAGTTAGCAACTACTAGTAAGTCAGTAAAAAATATATATACCTTGGTTTAGCGTAAAATATGTTTGCTTTCCATACAAAATATATTTTAAAATTTTTAATATTAACTTTTAAAATGTACTGTTTCTAATTTGTTATGACTAAAAATATATACCAACTAAAAACAACTACTTTCTTTTCCAAAAACAGAAACTTGCAATATATTGAGAATCAAGAATTGGTGTACCTAATTTTGCATCACCTCCACGTAATCGACTCACCTTTACTATTGTGAAGGTAAATGTAATTTAATTTTAATTATTTTACTTTAAAAATATATTTTTAGCATTAGCTAAAGTGTTGTATGGCAAAGGTGATTTTTTTTCTTTCCTCATTCTCACTACATCATAAACGAAATTATACCATGGTGCAGGGGTAACAATTACTAATAAGACTTCAGTTAGGTACTACATCTGAAAAAGCGTTTCAAGTTACTGAGGTAACTATTAGTATTCTAAGTCCCAGAATGTTCAGCAGTAGAGTAATTGAGTGATAGTGTAGGTGTATCCATTATTACTCTTATTTTAAAATGCATTCAATGTGTATTATGTTTTGCTTAACCAATTGTTACTCATACTCATTTGTCAAATATCATACTTTTCAAAAATGGGTTTTTTTTTAACCAACGTTGGCTAAGTAACATTAATTTTTAAAACTTTTTTTTTTTTCCAGAGTAAATCGGTTACAAAAAAATAACTTTATCCTGCAGCAAGCATTACCTTAAAGGCACGAGAACAAACAACAACTGAAAAAGGTATTTTACATTATGAGTGTTATAATTTCCACAATTTAATAGTCATTCCTTTTGCTATTGTTACTCCACTAAAGTGCAGAAATAGGATAACTGATGGATAGTGTAGGGGTACAATTTACTATTCCAACTCCAGGAAGGTGCAGCAGTAGGGAAAGTGTTGGATGGTGTAGGGGTACATTTCTCTATTTTAACTCCAGGAAGATGCAGTACTTAGGAAAGTGTTATGTAGTATTAGTTATATTCTATGTCAAAATTTTTAAAAGTTAATCTGAATTTACATTTTAAAACAACGTTAAGTTTTTTTTTTCCTCTTTTTTTTCCAAAGACAATTGTTTTTTTCGTTGCTGAAAGATTCTTTCCATCACATACGTTACAACTGCAGCCAACAGGCCAATTCAACTTTACAAGCCTCACCAAGAAAAGCAATTTAAAAAAAACAAGGTATTGTTATACAGCATTGTTTTTAAACCTTCAATATGTTAGACTAACCATTTAATTGTTAATGTAAATAAAATCCCAAAATAATTAGAAAAAGAGTTGCAGTTTGAAGAATTTTTTTTCAGAACTCCAGGATGGTGCAGCAGTAGGAAAAGTGTTGGATGGTGTAGGGGTGCAATTTACTATTCCAACTCCAGGAAGGTGCAGCAGTAGGGAAAGTGTTGGATGGTGTAGGGGTGCAATTTACTATTCCAACTCCAGGAAGGTGCAACAGTATGGAAAGTGTTGGATGGTGTAGGGGTGGAATTTACTATTCCAACTCCAGGAAGGTGCAGCAGTAGGGAAAGTGTTGGATGGTGTAGGGGTGCAATTTACTATTCCAACTCCAGGAAGGTGCAGCAGTAGGGAAAGTGTTGGATGGTGTAGGGGTGTAATTTACTATTCCAACTCCAGGAAGGTGCAGCAGTAGGGAAAGTGTTGGATGGTGTAGGGGTGCAATTTACTATTCCAACTCCAGGAAGGTGCATCAGTAGGGAAAGTGTTGGATGGTGTAGGGGTGTAATTTACTATTCCAACTCCAGGAAGGTGCAGCAGTAGGGAAAGTGTTGGATGGTGTAGGGGTGCAATTTACTATTCCAACTCCAGGAAGGTGCATCAGTAGGGAAAGTGTTGGATGGTGTAGGGGTGCAATTTACTATTCCAACTCCAGGAAGGTGCAGCAGTAGGGAAAGTGTTGGATGGTGTAGGGGTGCAATTTACTATTCCAACTCCAGGAAGGTGCAACAGTAGGGAAAGTTTTGGATGGTGTAGGGGTGCAATTTACTATTCCAACTCCAGGAAGGTGCAACAGTAGGGAAAGTGTTATGTACTATATGTTAAAATGAATTTAATTTTTGCAAAAAGTTATTGTAAATTTGCATTTCTCTACAACGTTCAGTTTTCTCATTTTTTCCTTTTATCACTTTTGCAGACAATTGTTTTTGTTTTACGATTGCAATCAACACATAAGTGTCTACTCCAGCCTACAGGCCATTCCCACTTAAGAAGACTCACCAAGAAAACCAATTTCAAAAAAACAAGGTATTTTTAAACAACATTATAAGGTGCAGCAGTAGGGAAAGTGTTGGATGGTGTAGGGGTGCAATTTACTATTCCAACTCCAGGAAGGTGCAGCAGTAGGGAAAGTGTTGGATGGTGTAGGGGTGTAATTTACTATTCCAACTCCAGGAAGGTGCAGCAGTAGGGAAAGTGTTGGATGGTGTAGGGGTGCAATTTACTATTCCAACTCCAGGAAGGTGCAGCAGTAGGGAAAGTGTTGGATGGTGTAGGGGTGTAATTTACTATTCCAACTCCAGGAAGGTGCATCAGTAGGGAAAGTGTTGGATGGTGTAGGGGTGTAATTTACTATTCCAACTCCAGGAAGGTGCAGCAGTAGGGAAAGTGTTGGATGGTGTAGGGGTGTAATTTACTATTCCAACTCCAGGAAGGTGCAGCAGTAGGGAAAGTGTTGGATGGTGTAGGGGTGCAATTTACTATTCCAACTCCAGGAAGGTGCAGCAGTAGGGAAAGTGTTGGATGGTGTAGGGGTGCAATTTACTATTCCAACTCCAGGAAGGTGCAGCAGTAGGAAAAGTGTTGGATGGTGTAGGGGTGCAATTTACTATTCCAACTCCAGGAAGGTGCAGCAGTAGGGAAAGTGTTGGATGGTGTAGGGGTGCAATTTACTATTCCAACTCCAGGAAGGTGCAGCAGTAGGGAAAGTGTTGGATGGTGTAGGGGTGTAATTTACTATTCCAACTCCAGGAAGGTGCAGCAGTAGGGAAAGTGTTGGATGGTGTAGGGGTGCAATTTACTATTCCAACTCCAGGAAGGTGCATCAGTAGGGAAAGTGTTGGATGGTGTAGGGGTGCAATTTACTATTCCAACTCCAGGAAGGTGCATCAGTAGGGAAAGTGTTGGATGGTGTAGGGGTGCAATTTACTATTCCAACTCCAGGAAGGTGCAACAGTAGGGAAAGTGTTGGATGGTGTAGGGGTGCAATTTACTATTCCAACTCCAGGAAGGTGCAGCAGTAGGGAAAGTGTTGGATGGTGTAGGGGTGCAATTTACTATTCCAACTCCAGGAAGGTGCAGCAGTAGGGAAAGTGTTGGATGGTGTAGGGGTGTAATTTACTATTCCAACTCCAGGAAGGTGCAGCAGTAGGGAAAGTGTTGGATGGTGTAGGGGTGCAATTTACTATTCCAACTCCAGGAAGGTGCATCAGTAGGGAAAGTGTTGGATGGTGTAGGGGTGTAATTTACTATTCCAACTCCAGGAAGGTGCAGCAGTAGGGAAAGTGTTGGATGGTGTAGGGGTGCAATTTACTATTCCAACTCCAGGAAGGTGCATCAGTAGGGAAAGTGTTGGATGGTGTAGGGGTGCAATTTACTATTCCAACTCCAGGAAGGTGCAGCAGTAGGGAAAGTGTTGGATGGTGTAGGGGTGCAATTTACTATTCCAACTCCAGGAAGGTGCAACAGTAGGGAAAGTTTTGGATGGTGTAGGGGTGCAATTTACTATTCCAACTCCAGGAAGGTGCAACAGTAGGGAAAGTGTTATGTACTATATGTTAAAATGAATTTAATTTTTGCAAAAAGTTATTGTAAATTTGCATTTCTCTACAACGTTCAGTTTTCTCATTTTTTCCTTTTATCACTTTTGCAGACAATTGTTTTTGTTTTACGATTGCAATCAACACATAAGTGTCTACTCCAGCCTACAGGCCATTCCCACTTAAGAAGACTCACCAAGAAAACCAATTTCAAAAAAACAAGGTATTTTTAAACAACATTATAAGGTGCAGCAGTAGGGAAAGTGTTGGATGGTGTAGGGGTGCAATTTACTATTCCAACTCCAGGAAGATGCAGCAGTAGGGAAAGTGTTGGATGGTGTAGGGGTGTAATTTACTATTCCAACTCCAGGAAGGTGCAGCAGTAGGGAAAGTGTTGGATGGTGTAGGGGTGCAATTTACTATTCCAACTCCAGGAAGGTGCAGCAGTAGGGAAAGTGTTGGATGGTGTAGGGGTGTAATTTACTATTCCAACTCCAGGAAGGTGCATCAGTAGGGAAAGTGTTGGATGGTGTAGGGGTGTAATTTACTATTCCAACTCCAGGAAGGTGCAGCAGTAGGGAAAGTGTTGGATGGTGTAGGGGTGTAATTTACTATTCCAACTCCAGGAAGGTGCAGCAGTAGGGAAAGTGTTGGATGGTGTAGGGGTGCAATTTACTATTCCAACTCCAGGAAGGTGCAGCAGTAGGGAAAGTGTTGGATGGTGTAGGGGTGCAATTTACTATTCCAACTCCAGGAAGGTGCAGCAGTAGGAAAAGTGTTGGATGGTGTAGGGGTGCAATTTACTATTCCAACTCCAGGAAGGTGCAGCAGTAGGGAAAGTGTTGGATGGTGTAGGGGTGCAATTTACTATTCCAACTCCAGGAAGGTGCAGCAGTAGGGAAAGTGTTGGATGGTGTAGGGGTGTAATTTACTATTCCAACTCCAGGAAGGTGCAGCAGTAGGGAAAGTGTTGGATGGTGTAGGGGTGCAATTTACTATTCCAACTCCAGGAAGGTGCATCAGTAGGGAAAGTGTTGGATGGTGTAGGGGTGCAATTTACTATTCCAACTCCAGGAAGGTGCATCAGTAGGGAAAGTGTTGGATGGTGTAGGGGTGCAATTTACTATTCCAACTCCAGGAAGGTGCAACAGTAGGGAAAGTTTTGGATGGTGTAGGGGTGCAATTTACTATTCCAACTCCAGGAAGGTGCATCAGTAGGGAAAGTGTTGGATGGTGTAACTGTTATATTTTAGGTATTTCATTTAATTTTTCAGACTAATTTGTTTTTCTTCTCTTTTCAGATAATGTCTAGTCTGGAAGCTGCAAAGTATATTAAATCCAGGAAGGGCAAAAATGTATTAAACCATGGAGGATACATATATAGTAAGGAAAGAATAAGTTTAACTAGAAATCATTGGAGGTGTGTGCAATACTACACTACCCATTGCAGTGGCAGAGCGGTTACTGTTGATAATTTAGTTGTGAAAACCACAGAACATAACCACTCTGCCTTTGCAATGGAGGTAGAAATTAGAGAAACAGTGAACGAAATGAAAGCTATTGCAAGCACCTCCAATGATTCTACAGGATCCATTTTAAGAGAGGTTGCACAGCATGTCCCCAGTCATGTTGCTAGTAACATGCCTATAATTCCTAATTTGAGAAGAATTATTCAAAGACAAAAGCAGGCAAGTAACATTCAATTATCTACACCACATTCTTTCTCTGACATTAGAATTCCACATGATCTTTCTATTTCTTTTTCTGATGAACCTTTCCTTCTGCATGACAACGAAAACCCTCAGAAACGAATTCTCATTTTTAGTACCCCACGTAACCTTGCTAAGTTAGAAAGTAGTGAAATTTGGATGATGGATGGGACGTTTAAAAGTACACCCCATCCTTTCACTCAAATTTACACTATACATGCCAAAATTAACAATAGTGTAATTCCCTTAGTATATAGTTTGCTACCTGATAAGACTTCTGCAACATACACTGAACTTTTATCAGTGATTAAAAGTAAAACATCTCAAAGTCCTCGGAAAATAATTATTGATTTTGAATTGAGCATGATCAATGTGATCACTAAAACGTACACGGATACCCAAATTCAGGGATGTTTTTTTCATTTTTCCCAGGCATTTTGGCGTAAATTACAAAAAACATCCCTAGTTGCAGAATATTCTCGTGATAGCAAACTACAATTTGAACTAAAAAAATTAACTGCACTTTGTTTTGTTGCTCCCGATAGTGTGGACGAGTACTACACTGCAATTATAGAATCTGTTTATTATACGAGTAACGAAGAAAAATTGGCACCCATTCTAAATTATTTCAAGGACACATGGATTGGACACCTAAGCAGATCGGGTCGCAGGAGGAAGCCACGATTCCATGTGGAGTGGTGGAACTGCTACACGAGTTGTTTAGAGGGAGAAGCAAAAACAAACAATGCCATTGAGGGATGGCATAACTCCTTCAACCACACAATTGGCAAACCTCATCCAAACTTCTACTCTTTTTTGGAAACTTTGAAGAAGGAGCAAAGTTTTCAAGAAATGAGAATAGCCCAAACACTCGCAGGTAGTCTAAACCCACGAGTAACAGTCAAAACAAGGGAAATGTCTGAGAGACTATTGGCTATTGTACAACAATTTTCGTTGTGTGTGGCTATAGACTACATGGAAAATCTTTCTAACATTCTTTCTTTCTAAATTTAGTTTTTTACTTACTTTCTTGCTTTGCTTCAAATTTAAAAAAATTTCAAATTACAATTGGCATACAATGTTTTTTCTAAAAAAAATTTCAAACAAACAAGTCGGGTCCTTTTTTTTTTTTCAAAATCTTCATTTCTAGCACAACTACCAATGTCAACAAATTTACTGTCCCATAGTATTGGACCAATTTTTCAACATCCGAACGCCATTAATATAATTACAGAAAACTTCGTTTTTTATTTCCGACCTAAAAAATCACCAAAACTCAAACCAATCTAAATTGTACATGTCAAGCCATAATCCAAAATGCACATTGCTGCATAAACACCAATTTTTATTCAATCATTAATTCCCAAAATTTACGAGTACGCTATTTTTTTTCACTTAGAAATGAAGATCAAAATCACTTTTTTTAGTTCCGAAGTAAAGAAATAAACTTTGTGAACAGTAACTTTAAATTTTTAAACAGTTACATACATTTTTTAAATAAACAAATAACTTTTCGCGACCCGACATAGGCATACATTAATGACATTATTATGGACATGTTTAAAAACATTTAAAACATCAATTAGTTTTCCCGCAACCTCTCCTTATTCTTTCCTCACTATATATGTATCACTATTAAAGGTTTAATCTATATTTTAAAGTGAAAATATTTCCTACCTGGACGCAGATCAGCTCCCTGCTGCTTCCTCCTCCGATGCTCTTCAAAATGGCGCATTACGTCGACGCTCACGTCATTACGTCATCGCGTGCATCAATATTTATAACGGACTACTTTATTTAACTAATCTGTAAATAAATGTTTAAAAATGTAATTAAAATATTTATATGTTTTCTAAAAAATGTTACTTGCTTTGCAAAATTAAATAAAAATATGGTTTATTTTTTAAGGATTTTTCAATAAATAAATATTTTGAAAACATTATTTGTTTACTGTTATTATTTTTTAAATTGTAATTTATTCATTAAAAATTTAACTTTTTTAATGTAAATTTACTAAATGTGTTCCTTACCTCGACTCTATTGTCTTTTTCCTTCAAAACTTGCTCTTTCTTCTCTTTCTGATCCTTCTTTTCTTGTTCCGCGGGTTGTATATTCTGAAGCTGCCAAAATAAATGAAGGACAAATAAGCTCATAGACTTCAATGCAAAAGCGTGGGAATTTTTTTTTAAAGAAGTTCTTTTTTTCCTGCTATTTTTTCTTAAGGTATTATTATTTCTGAAATTCATTTCTTATTACTCTTTTAATATTAAAAATATATATATTTTTTTTTAACATTTCTCTAATTTTTTATTATAATACTCCAAAAGTACTCTTCCTTTTTTTGGACAAACATTAAACTTTATATAAGAAACTTAAAAATACTCTAGTATTAATCTTTCTTAATACTAATTTTTTCTTTAATTAACTGTTATTAATTTTAAATAATTGGTCTAGTATTAATATTTAATAATAATCCTTATTTCAATTTTATTTACATATTTAATTTAAATTAAAATTACTCAATTATTAATTCCTCATAATACAAATCTTTTATTATTAATATTAATACTCTTTTATATTTGAAAAATACTCAAGTATTAATATTTTGTTAAACTACTCACACTTATATTTTTAAATTTAAAATAAAATATACTCTTTGTATTTTGAAAAATACTCAAGTATTAATTTTACTTAAAAAATACTCTTTTATATTAGAAAAATACTCAAGTATTAATATTTAGTTAAACTACTCACACTTATATTTTTAAATTAAAATTAAAATATACTCTTTCTATTTTGAAAAATACTCAAGTATTAATTTAACTTAAAAAATACTCTTTTATATTAGAAAAATACTCAAGTATTAATATTTTGTAAAACTACTCACTTTTTTAAATTTATATTTTAAAAAAAAACATTAAATTATACGATATATATTTATTTAAGTTAAAATCCCAAAATTAAAAAATGCGTTGTAATAGTATATGCGTTGTAAAAGTACTTACCATATAACATCATGCGTTGTAAATGCATGCGTTGTAAATGCATGCGTTGTAAAGGCATTTTCAAAGAATGTGTTGTAATGGTATATGCGTTGTAAAAGTACTTACCATATAATAGCATGCATTGTGAAAGCATGCGTTGTAAAAGCTTTTGCGTTGTAAAAAATGCGTTGTAATAGCATAGCGTTGTAAAAGTTGCGTTGTAAAGGTAGTTCCCCGGGGGGCGGTGTTGCGCGGGGTCTATACAACTTGTATTTTGCTGTCTTTTTTGTCATTGCATCGAGGCATAATGATACAACAAGTAACATGATACCTACAGCAAGTTAGGACTATTGGCTTTGTCAATCGTTGTTAGTTGCATAAGATAAATTAGCAGTAACTATGGCTTGTATATAATATTGAAAAAGCATCCACTTGAAGCCCTAGTGACACCACGACAATGTTACTGCTCCTGAGTTTCAAAAAGAGACAACAATATAATCATGCAGTGGCTGAACTCGACAGATTAAGAAATATATCCCAAATGATATATAAGAGTCGGTAGACGCATGCCTCTACAGTGTTCTCTTATATTTTGAAACCAGAATGGGTCAAGTTCGTATCCTTTCAAAGTTCCCTTTTCAAACAATCATTATCAACGCCAAGTCTGGGCCTGGCACGGTAGTGCGATTTTTGTTTAGTATTAATAAAATTTGACACTTCAGACAGCAGTTTCAGCAGAGAGGACAAAGAAGGAATGGGCAGGGAATCCAAATACTAATCATGCATATTAGTCTGGGCCACTGGCATTTTGCGATGCTGCAGCGTTTTCCTCATAATTATGGATTTGCCAAACTTCCCAAATAATGCTCGCATAATAAATCTCGCTTTTGAGAGTGATTAAGCTATTGACATTGTAAATAACAATGCCGTTTCTTTAAATGTTTTAAAAACAAAAACATAAACAAAAATAATGTCATGAGAAATGCCAATAGCTCTAACTTTAACAATGCCGAGACCGTTGCATTGTAAATGCTTGTTGCAGGTGGTGCTTGTGTGTAAGCAACGTCATCACCATCTGTACAAATGTCCTTCTCCTTCCCCTAAACAGCGCTGAAAAGCATCTCCGCTCGCAGAACTTGCTGAATTCGGTGTCATAGTCGTAATATTACTAAACAATATTTAAAGCACAGTCAACCCATTGATTCTGTTATTGAAACAATAAATCATATTTTGGACACCGTTATATGTGAGATGCATTCCGTTCAGTGTATCAAAAGCAAATCGGTGAATCCGTCGTTATTTATTGCTGCTAATTAATCAAGTAAAAACTATGATGTATGCGACCGTTTGTCTTAGGGGGGACGTGTATTTCGTTCCAATGGTTTATGCTGTTGGCTGAGAAGAGGCTGTCGTTTCTTTGCCCTTGAGGTTCAGGCGCGCTCGTCCATATACGATGTTTTACTCTGTGTGTGTGGAGACAGGGCCTTTCCCGTAGGTTTAATTGCCATTTTGCTTCAATAAATGGCTTTTGTGACAATGTGAAACTCATTTCTGGATCGACACATAGAGTGCGCGAGGCGGACGTAAGAGGTGGGGGGGGGGGGGTCATCTTGCGTGGGTACCTTGATGCGTCCATGGAGATTGCAGCACGCAGGTAAATAGACACCACACATGGGAAGGCTAGGTCACAAAGTGTACGCTCTTGGGCACACAAAGTTGTTCAGAGGACACAACATCTCTCGGCCCTGCACAGCAATGAGTAAAACCAGAATTATTCGCTGTCTTATTTTTCGAAGTTTGTTCCATATTCACAGATGGGGATGAAATGTTTTGAAAATATGGGTCTAATGAGGACACATTAACCCCAACAATAATTTACCTCACCATCGTAAAGAATCCCTTTGATTCGTATATGTTAGGCCGCACTGGCACATACGGCATGTTGCGGTGCAGCAGGTGCAGGGGCACCCGGGCACAAGGGATAGCGCAAACCACTACATCCAAAACAAATGAGGGTGAATTCCAAGGTATACCATTGCTGTGCTAAACAGTACTGCAAATTCGAAATTAAAATTGCATTGACAATAACAAATACTAAGTCCATTCAAATGTGAGCAGATACTTTTTTAATGTTAACATGTTCAAGTGATTGCCAACACATTGGGCCCGATTCACAGAATTAACTTAAGACAAAATCCTAAACTTACTACTTTTGGTATTCACAGAATGCACTTACTACTTTTGGTATTCACAGACAAAATCCTAAACTTACTACTTTTGGTATTCACAGAATGCACTTACTACTTTTGGTATTCACAGAATGCACTTACTACTTTTGGTATTCACAGAATGGATTTACGACTACTAACTCTACGTCCGCACTCGGGCCGGAAATTCCGGCCCGGAGGCAGAGCTTCCGACCCGGAGGTGGAGCTTCTGACCCGGGAGCGGAGCTTCCGGCCTTGGGGACGAGCTTCGGCCGGAATCCCGACCTCCAGTCCGGAAGCTCCGCCTTCTGGCCAGAAGCTCCGCCTCTGGGCTGGAAGCTCCGCCTCTGGGACGGAATTTCCGGCCCGAGTGCGGACATAAAGTTAGTAGTCGTAAATCCATTCTGTGAATACCAAAAGTATTAAGTGCATTCTGTGAATACCAAAAGTAGTAAGTGCATTCTGTGAATACCAAAAGTAGTACGTTTAGGATTTTGTCTTAAGTTAATTCTGTGAATCGGGCCTATCATAATTATGATCGGCATAGTGTCCCACCTCATGCAATGGCCCTTGTCTGAGGCAGGGCTGAACTTGGGTTATGCTGCACATTGGAGCAGGTGGCAAGGGGTTGATTGTCATAGGCAGTCTTACAGCGGAATGCAATTGCACAACAAGAATTTCTCACTAAGACTTTCCTGGCTTTATTATATTTGGTGAAAGTTCAAGGCTGGAACAACACTTTATCATCTGCCACTGGTGATTGTTGAATGGATGTTTTAGACCAGATGGTGTGCACAACACACTCACGGAGAATGAACAGAATTGACATCATTGACATCATAGTGTGATGTGAGCACTGGCCTGCAATTCCTTCCTTCTAAGTGGACCATTGAGGATTCAGTGACAATGCTGCCCAATTCACTTGTCTAGAATTGATATCCTAAAAGAGACTCTTCCCACCTAAGAGGTTGTAGGTTTTGGAATACTCTTGAAAAAGTTGCCAGATGTGTGCCAGCTGGGGGTAGACCACAACCCCCAGGATTCCTCGCGGCCAGCGTGCCGCAGCTGATGTTGCCTGTTTGCGCCTGGAGATGCTCTTAACCCACAGGGGGGTTCCTGCAGCGTGGGAGCCCATTTTGCATTGTGTGCAAGCTAGGGGGGAGACCACCACCCCCAGGATCCCTCACGGCTGGCGTGCCACAGCTGACGTTGCCTGTTTGCGCCCAGAGGTACTCTTAACCCACACGGGGGTTCCTGCAGTGCGGGGGCCTGTTTTGCATTGTGTGCCAGCTAGGGGGAGACCACAACCCTCAGGATCCCTCGCAGCTGACGTTGCCTGTTTGCGCTCAGAGGCGCTCTTAATCCACAGGGGGGGGGTCCCGCAGTGCATGAGCCCGTTTTGCATCATGTGCCAGCTAGGGGGGACACCAAAACCCCCAGCATCCCTTGCGGCTGGCGTGCCGCAGCTGACGTTGCCTGTTAGCGCCCGCTCTTAACCCACAGTGGGGTACCTGCAGCGCGGGAGCCCGTTTTCATTGTGTGCACTAGGGAGGAGACCACAACCCCCAGGATGCCTCGCAGCCGGTGTGCTGCAGCTGACGTTGCCTGTTTGCGCACGGAGGCGCTCTTAACCCACAGGAGGGGGTTCCCCCAGTACTGGAGCCCGCTTTGCATCCTGTGCCAGCTAGGGGGGAGACCACAACCCTCAGGATCCCTCGTGGCTGGCATGCCGCAGCTGATGTTGCCTATTTGCTCCCGGAGGCACTCTTAAACCACAGGGGGGTTCCCGCAGCGTGGGTGCGAAGTTTGAATTGTGTGCCTGCTAAGGGGGAGACCACAACCCCCAGGATCCCTCGCAGCCGACGTGCCACAGCTGACATTGCCTGTTTGTGCCAGGAGGTGCTCTTAATCCACAGGGGGGTTCCAGCAACACGGACATGCGCGGGCCAAGGTTGGGCCCATCCATGCCTGTCGGAGCGCGAAATAGGCTGGGCCCCCCTTCCAACAGCAGGATTTTAGGCAGGCCTTTCCCCTTACTGGGAAGTGGAGCCATCGGTGAAGTCGCATCCGTTATTGCCTGTGGAACTCGGATGACCGAGGCTCAGGCTCAAGCTCTGGCTTATGGGTGAGTCTCTTACCTACCACTTTCATCGTTTTTAAATGAGTACTATGTCACCTGGGCAAGCCAAGCCTAGTTGAGATTTATATCCTGGTCTTTGTTCCTTTAATCAAATAACAGGCACAGGCCAAGGCCCATAATGGGAAAGTGTAAAACCCCGGGCCCCCAAGAGCCAATTATTAAAATTACGAACAGTATTACCCTGGACTCCTTTTTGGCCAGAGCAGTGGGGGTCATCACTACAGAAATCGACTTGGCGGAACACAGACTATCACTGGACGGAGGGTGGGGGGCTGGTCCCTCTCACTGGGGACTAGTTGGACAGGCCTTGCAGCCTACCTTAGAAGATCATTCAGTTCCCCAGTGCAATAAAAGCCTCTCTCACCTCCTGTGGCGCAACTTCCTGCAGACCCCGTCATGGTAACCCCTAACAACAGTCTTTGTTCTCCCCCACCCAAAAGGAAGAGGCAAACCAAACAGCCACTTAAAGCAAGGGGTGCAAAAGGATCCACAGACTTATCCACTCTTCAGCCTATTAATGAGCCTGGCGGTAATTGTTCGCCCTCAACGAGCCTCCCTGTCACGGATTGGGCTGATCTGTTTAGCAAACTCAAAGGCGCAATCCAGATTAGCATTGTGCTGATGAAAGTCTCTACTAGATCTTTCCTGTTGTTGAAAACTGTCAGTGGCCCTGAAAATGATCTCACGACAGTTAAGCACCCCACGGATAGATCCTTACTTACCAATTTCTGCTTGGGTACTCTCCGTATGATGATTTGCTTTCCGCCAAGCCAGTTTGACCCTCACGCTCTTTTAATTTGCCCTTGTGACGACCATTTCCCCGGACCCTAATACATCTGGCCCTATTTCTCCGTAGAAGATATTTATTACCACTTTTAAAAGTGAGGGGCTTCACCCAACATCGCCCTGCCTTTTTATTTTTACAACTTATACAGGATCAGGTGGTGATGACGGCAGTCATCGGCTATTTAAAAGGTGTCCTATTTTGGAATAAAATACTGTGTGCTTAGTAATAATAACGTTAGGATTTTATGAGTTTATGTATACTTTAAATTGGATGAATCCAATCGGTATGTGCCTAAAAAAGGTTTTAAATGTCTTTTGTGCTCTTTTATAATAAGTACCATTGTGTTTCCTCATGTTTCTTTTTTTAACACATGAATTTTCTCTTTTATGATTATTGTGTAGAATCGAAATAAAGATGATTTACTACTACTTACTACTTCCAAGGTAAAGACGCAACCTTACTCAACAACTTAACAACCAGCATTTTCAAAAGGGTTTTTCAGCTCCCTCAAACGGCGTCCCAAGCACAAGTGCGATTAGAATTTGGTTTTCTGAATGAGTCAGTTGGCAGGCAATACTCAACAATTAAAGTGTGGTACCGCATAAAGCAAAACACGGTGGACTCTAAATTAAATGAGGTTGGAGCAAGAGAATGGTCCCAACACACCACATAAGCGTCATTTGCACAATGCTCTTAAATCTACTTGCGCTTTAGATCAGTGGAATAAAAATCTGCCTTACCTTACATTTAAGTCCACACTTAATAAAGTTGCAAAACGGCACTCGATTTTGCTGGACAAAAGTATTTTGTGCCAGAGGTCACACGCCTGGACTGTCCTTAACAACTACAAGATTCTCAAACGAGCAGGGAACTTAGATTTAACATTGCCGGTCCACTTAAAAAAACAGCTAATGGCACTGCGTTTTGGTAAATATCCTTCACTGGCAGACGCCCCAAAGTGGAACAATAAGGAAGTAAAAAGTTGTTGTCTATGTGGAACACCTCATCCAATTTATATGCATTTGTAAGAAACTTCAGCCTGCATGAGATACCTTACTAAGAAAAGCATTTTTGGATAGAGGAATACTAACATGTTGGAAGTCTATAATTAAAGGGCTTGATCCATCTGACTCCCAGATGAACTGTAAATTGGTTAAGTTCCTGCGCATACATGATCAGGCCACAAAGTCAATACAATAATGAGAGGGTCCACTCATAGAAAGCTTAATGTTAGTAATAACTGATCCTTTGTTTGACGGCGCCATCACAAGGAGGGAGCAAGAGGTCTGGCGCATCTGCCCGCAGAGACTACTACTTTTACTCATATTGACTTATTGCTGGTACCGAAGTGACTAACTTCTGTCATCTGTCAATTGTTGGTTTATAATTGCAATCCACGTAGAAAAAGTAGAGTACAGGCATTATTTCATCGAATTTTAGAGTATATTTATGGTTTAACAGTGATTTTAACCAGTGAGACACTTTTTGGTGTGATTGACTGTTGAACGATTTTAAATCTTGTTGATTCTCAGCTGCTATAAACAGTGAGGAAAATTGTAATGGTTTTAATTAACTAAACAATAAAATTGTACTTACTTACTTACTACTTACTACTACTTGCCAGATTGCTTTGACTGAACACATGAAGGGATACCATACCAGATCCACAAAGGTTCCACTGTAGGCAGGCATGAGTAGTTGTGACTTACTCTTGTAATATTCTCACCTTCCAAGAAGCACTACATGAGTGAGCTTTTCCACAAGCAGGGGTTCAGCACACCTAGTGTAGAATGATAACCGCGAGTGGATTTTAAACAGAGCAGACTTTAAATGAGTCTGACACTTTGGGTCGATTGCAGCACTTCCGTGAGAATCTATCTCCTCATCCCGCATTTTGATTCCGCATACCATTACAGGGGGGCGCTGGATGTTGAAATAGTATAATTTACTATTCTAACTCCAGTCTGTGCGGACACTAGGGAAGGTGTTTGATTTTAAATCCAACACCTTCCCCCCCCCCTCCACAAGTCGTTGTTCCGACTTGCGGAGTAATGGTATGCGGAATCACAACACGGTCGTTGTGACGACCACGTTGTTATTCCCTGCGGGGACAAAGATTTGCAGTTAACGTTGTTTACCCTTCTGTGATATTACCATGTTTACCAAATTCTGTTTTCCCTCTTGGTAATCATGTATTATATTCAGTAAAAGGGATCCCAAACGTCTTACAGCCTGCATCAAAGGTATGTGTCTGGAGACCTCTCTCCATCTGGAAGCTTACACCTAAAAAGAGTGAATCACCAAATAATGGCCAAGCTTCACTTACATGATGGATGGATGTGGGGAGGTTTCCACTTTCAATGCAGGCCAAACTTTTCAATTTCTCGACTTTTTATGTTTTATTGTGAGAAACTCTTTGTTGCTTTCAATATATTTTTAAGAGTCCAGCCTCTATCGGCGCTCAGGACATTTAATAATCTATTTCAACATTTCCAATCAGAAGATTTGACCTTTTATGCTATATGAGTGCATTTTGAAAAGGCAGCAATTTATTCGTATGGATCGATTCTGTCAACAATGTATGAATTACCTGTTTCAAGAGTAATTGACAATAACTCCCTAGAAGGAGAACCTAAGTGTAAGAATCCCCTGAGCTCTCACCTCCTTCCTGCAGGGACTTCCACGATTAATAATTTTGTTGCGGTATTTTCTGAATGAATACGACTCTTTCCAATTGGAAACGTGCCAGTGGTTTTCAAATGAGGGTAGCATACTGTTTCATTTTCTGGACAGATTCAGTTTCTTCATGTTTTTTACAGTACACAAAGTGCCTTTCCTCCCTGGAATATCCCACGCTTTGTCATTACTGAGTTTCTCGATCGTTGTTGGGTAAACTTAAGTTTATGGGTAAAATGACTTATCTATAATCCTGCAGAACATCAAACCATATCTAGATATGGATTCCTTTACTCTTGGGAAAGCTAACACCTATAACTCATGTTTCATTTGGCATGCTTTGACCTATGCTTGCCCTCGTCTGAAATGTAAGTTCTTGAGAGAGGGCATGGTATTGCTTTACCAGAACCATACTGTGATTCCCACAGTCATATAAGGCTTGTAAAAGGCTACTGTTCCTGTATGTGGAATAGTATTTGTGCCTAAAAATAAAAGATTCATGAAAGCTGAGGTCGGGGATGGATCAACAATAGTTCTAAAATGTTAACTTTTCACACAAGACCTACTTTTCATCCAAGCATTCCTTTTTTCTATGCAGAGTAACAGTTCATGTGCAAGATTCGCTTCCCAACTAAGGAATTCCTTTGCAAATAAAAATCTACATTATTGGCACTTTGGTGCATGCAGGACAACTTTTTCGAAAAGGGAAAGTGGGAGAGTTAAGAAAATAATAATCGGGAGAATGTATTTCCCCCGTTGACTTCTGTTGAAGCAAAAACAATTTCTGGCGTGAGTCAGCCGAAATAACGTAATTTGTAACTAGAAAATTGGTAGTCTCCCGCCCGAATTGGGTCTATTGGCATCATGTATGTTTAGGTTATCACAAATTATTAGAAATCTGTCTGGGATGTGGGTTAAATTGCTGTTTAGAAGAAACACAGGTCAAAATATACTGAAGTTCGCTCAATGTAGCGCTCTTTGAAACTTTGCAGTGCAGAGATGCCCGAATGGCCATAAAGATTGAAGCGCTGTGCTTCCTATGAGTCGCGGGCTAATGAGATCATCAGCCATGCTCGCGCAGATAATTTCCATGCTAATGTGATGCTAGGAGTTCAGCACAGAGCTGGACTAACCATATTTTGCATGAGTATTGCATTTGAGTAACTTTCTCAAGGACATATTGATGTGTGCAGGTAATCACTCAGTCTGAAATGCAATATGAAATGTTTTCCCATGGTAAAATTAGACGATTTTCCCTGTTTATTTATTTATTCAAAATGTTTTATATAGCGCTGGCTAGACCCAGGGGTATCAGAGCGCTTTACAGGAGTTTGAAGAGGAACCGAGATAAAACATTTGCTCAAAGATACAGCATTCAGAACCATAAGGACAAAAAGCACAAATTTAAATGGCAAGGAATATTTACATTAAGATTACATATGGCTTTCGTGGGTAATGAGTAATAAGGCTACGGTAGGGGGAGAGGAATAGATAGAGGAAGGGGAAGAGGAGTAGGTGGAGGGAGACTGTGAAAGGGGATGGGAAGGAGTAGACCTGGGAAGAGTAGGCGGAGGCTGGGAGTGGAAATAGTGGGGAAGGGGGAGAGAAGCTCAAGGGAGCTAGGTAAAGAGGAGAAGTGCAGAGGTGCGAGACAGGATGGTAGTGGAGGGGAACCTGACAGGGGGAAGCAGAATCGGGGTCAGCGTCCGAGGCAATGGATTATGGACCCCAATATTTGTTAAGAAGGTGCAGTTTTAGTTCTCTTTTGAAGCTGAAGTAGGAGGGGTTACAATGCAGGTCTTTAGGGAGGGTATTCCAGATGGTTGGAGCGGTTCAGGAGAAGGAGCGAGATTGCGTGGATTTTTTATTTAGCAGAGGAGGGACTAGAACGAGAGCGTTGGTGCTCCTCATCGGTCGAGAGCAGCCTGCTTTGTGGAGCTTATCTGAGAGGTACGGCGGGGTGTTTTGAAGGAGGGCTTTGTGAGTGATGCTTGCAATTATATAGGAGGTTCTGCCTTCGACGGGCAGCAATTTGAGGGCTTTAAGGGCAGGGGAGATGTGGTCAAAACGTTTGTAGTCGGTGATGAGCCTAGCAGCTAGGTTGTGCACAGATTTGAGTGGTGCTAGGTGTACTTTAGGTGTTCCAGAGAGGATAGTGTTACCATAGTCGATTCTTGAGAGGACCAAAGATTGGACCACCGATTTGAAGTCCTCAGCAGGAATGAAGGGTTTAATTTTCTTGAGATGACGGAGAGTGAAGAGTGCTCCTTTAGCTGAATTTTTTATGTGGGAGAAAGGAGTTAGGCTATTGTCAATGGTGATACCTAGAGATGTTACTGAGTTGGATACAGTCAGCGTACAGTTGAGGGCATTAAGGTCAGATATCCAGGATAGGATGGGGAGCAGGTTGTTTTGGGAGAGAAGAGAATGATTTCGGTTTTTTTAGGGTTGAGTTTGAGATGATTGTGGTGGAACCAGGATTGGATCTTAGTCAGGGTGTCATTTAGGTGCAGAATATCAGAGTGGGTTTTAATCTTATAGTAAAGTTGAGTGTCATCGGCATAGAGGTGGTAATTGATTACAGCTTGTTTTAGAATGAGGGTAAGGGGTTCCATGAAGAGGTTAAAGAGAGAGGGAGAGAGAATAGATCCCTATGGGACACCAAGGGAGACAGGTGTAGGGTTAGAAAGGCAGTCGTAGATTTTGATTTGTTGAGTTCTGTGTTGGAGAAAGGAGGTGAACCATGTGAGGACAGGACCATTGAGTCCAAAGCGAACTTTGTGTGTGGTAAGTAAGGCAGAGTGGTTAACTTTATCAAATGCAGGTCGAGTAGAATGAGTAGGCAAGACTCGCCCTTGTCGAGGCAGTGGTGAATCTCATCAACTATATTAAGCATGGTAGTTTCTGTACTGCAGCCTTTTCTGAAGCCTGATTGCAAGGAGTCCAGAAAGTTGAAAGTGTCGATGTGTTCATCCAATTGGAGCAGGGCGCATGTTTTGAGGGCTTTGGAGAGAAGAGGGAGGTTAGAGATAAGGCGGAGATTATTTGGGTCGTAAGGATTGGCATTGGGATTTTTGAGAATGGGGGTGATTTGTCCAAGTTGGAGGGAGACATGGACACACCCCGTGGCCAGGGAGGCGTTAATGATGGTAGTCCAGTATGGGGCAATGATGTGCTTTAGGTCTTGGACCAGGTTAGAAGGGAGCGGGTCTTTGGTATGAGAAGACGGTTTTAGTTTAGCAATGATGTTAAAGACTTCATGTTCGGAAACGGGGTGGAAATTATGCCAGGAGGCATTGTTTTTTTGCAGGGGGTTGGTGAGGTTGGATTCAGGAGGGGATGTCATGAGAGGGTGGTGTGAAGAGTCGGGGGCAGATTTGATAGGGAGGGTGATTTAGGAGAGCTGTCAGAGGAAAATTGGGGGTTTTGTGGGAGCGGAGTTGAGAGGAAGTATTAATCAATTTTGGTGATCTTTTCAAAGAAGAATTTCCCAATTTCTTCGCATCTCTCAATTGGGGCCGTCATTTTGGGGGGGGAGAGGATGTTTGTCTTTTTACAATGCTGAACAGTTCTCTGGGTCTATTTTTGGCCCGATCGAGTTGTGCACGGAAGAAGGAAGCCTTTTCATTGAGAATGTTCTTGTAGTTGGATCTAGCGGATCTGAGGAGGGCAAGATGGGAGGGGGATGGGTGTTGCCTCCAAGTTCTTTCAGCCAGTCTAAGAGAGCGTCTTTTGTTGTTGAGTTCTGCGTTGAACCAAGATTTGGAAGGGATGTACCTTTGGGTTTTTAGTTTGGGTGGGGCAATTTGGTCTAAGACCTCTTTGACAGACTTATTTAAATGTTCAGTGAAGTTGTTTGCATTTTGGGAGAGAGGAGTGAGCAGGAGTTGAGCTTGGAGTTTAGATTCCAGTTCGCCAGGGGGGATAAGATTAAGGTTTCTAGTCAGTTTCCTGTGCTTGGTGTTCTTAGGCGGAGGGGGTTCGGGCAGCGGTTGCAATCGTGAAGAGAATGAGGTGATAGTCGGACCAGTCAATGGGGATGATGTTGGAAAGGGAGGCCAAGTCATTGCTAGTGATGATAGCGTCAAGAGTGGCCCCTTTGGTGTTGGTTGGAGAGTGGCACGGTTGCTTAAGGTCACTAATCTCAAGAAGATTAGAGAGGAGGTTGACAGTGGAGTCCTCAGTATTATTCCAGTGGAGGTTAAAATCTCCAAGGAAGAGTTTTTTGAGTTAGAAAGTGAGGATTGGGTGAAAAGGTCGGATAGTTCTTCAGCGAAGGGAAGAGGATCACCAGGAGGATGATAGGTATTATGAAGACGAATTGGTGATGAGCCTTGAGCTTTAAATTCAGCTCAGAGGTATTCAGAGGTGTCATGGTCAGAGTTCTTAACAAGAAAAAGTTGTAGTTAATTTTTAAAGATGAAAGCTAGTCCACCTCCTATTCTGTCAAGTCGGTCTTTTCTGAGGATGGAGTAACCGGGGGGAGAGTAAGTCAAGCATAGATGTAGAATTGTCCTTGAGCCAAGTTTCAGTATGGAAGGCGATGTCAATGGATTCGCTAAGGATTTTTTCAGCTATTTCAGTCGCGTGTTGGATGGCCGGTCGGCAGTTAACCAGCATGCAGGCCTGTTGCCCACTGTTTGTTCCTATTTCGATTCAGTAGTAAGGATCCTACTAGTTTTTGTTCTGTTCCGGCTCTGTTACCCCAGTGTGCCTGAATTATTATCCAAGGTCTGGTGAAATGCACTGTAATCCCATGTATAGTTGCACCCACCTCAACTAAGCTCTTAAATCCAAAGTTGATCAAGGATATCATTTCCATCCCTTGGCATTTCAAGAGTGGCTGCACAACACAGAAGGAGGCATGCACCAATTTTCCACATATTTGGGATACCTGCAGTCCATAGTCTAACTCTATAACTCTACAAGTTAATGCAAGAGCTGCACAGAACACCGTTCGGAAACGTGAATCAGCAAATGGAGGAGATGTGTGACTGTTTTACAAGAAGTGCACTCCTGCAGGACCAGCTAAGTCTTACTATTTCAGAGTGACAAGAGTGGCTATACTTGAACTCCAATACAGTAAGTAAAAGTTTATGGGCCAGATTTACGAACATATTTTCCCATAGACAAAGAATGGGTAAAACTATTTGATACATCTGGACCTATTTTCAGAAAAATTAATTCCATAAAAGGTACACTTGATATTTCATTTAATAAAATACCCAAAATTTAGGAAATAAGTTTGAGCTCCAAACCCGTGCAAAAATGCAGATGTGCCTAATAACAATTAAAAACGTTTCACAGCTGGTCTATGCCCCTCTTCCAGAGGCTGGGAAATATTGAGTTGTTTTACATGTTCCTTTGAATCAGATAAGTCATAGGGTAAAACACACTAAGAGCCATTTGCTGCCAAAAATGTGTACGACTACTATAGTTTGAGCCTGCTACTTAATTGAGCGTCTTCCCCACAGGGCATATGGTGGATGTGACATATGCCACCTTTGACTTTACTCTCCTCTTTTGCTTAACTCATTTTTGTTGGAATAAGGACTCTGTGATTTTCTGTGATTTACTACTGCTAACCAGTAGTTAGTTGTTACTTGCGATCTCTTCCTTAAACATAGCAAAATTGTCCTACATCTAATTGGCACATTTAATTTACTTATAAGTCCCTAGTAAATGGTATTACATGTACCCAGGCTCTGTAAATTATATGATACTAATGGATGGCGGCACTCATTCTGCCACCCACTAAAGTAGAACCTTAACACGTCTCAGGCCTGTCACTGCAGCCTATAGTGCATCTTTAAACTGCCATTTCGACTTGGATAAAATAATCCTTTTGCCAGGCCTAACCCTTCCTTTTTAATAATTCTAAATCAGCCCTAAATTAGTTCCTAAAAACTCATTTGGCAGGGTGCATGGTGTTTAAAAGATAGGACATGTGTTCTTAAGTTTTACAGGCCCTGGCGGGGAAAAACTCTTAAAGTCACTTTTCACTGTTGTAAAACTATCTCTTTTATAAACAAACATTGTGTTACTTTATTACACTTAATAAGTGATAACCTCAGTGTGGAACAGATAGAGAAATGCTTCTTCCACTCAAATGAATTACAACTTAAAATCCTCTTCAATGGTAGAGTCAGAATTTATGTTACTATTTTCAAAATGCCTGTGAATGCCTCTCCTGTGGTGTATTCCTTACAGAAATAGGGACAAAAGGGCTTTAGGTGTGGGGCAGTATGAGAAATTTGGGGTTGTTGGTTGAGTGAGGTGTGCGCCCTAGTCACGCAGCAACCACAATCCTTGTCAGAGTAAGGCAAAAGCAACCCCAAATTAGCATGTGCTCAATCCCCTGGTAACTTGGCACAGGGCAGTCAGCCACATCTTAGAGGCAATGTGTAAAGTATTTGTGCAACACTTCAAACAGTAATAAAGTGAAAATACCACACAAAAAGTATCCCACACCAAGTTAGAAAAATAAAACTTATTTTAATAAATAAAACAAGATGAAAACGACAAAAAAGCCAATTAGTAGAAGTGGAGATATTCAATTATAAAGACTTTGGTAAAAATAGTGCCACAAAGCACAAAGCCCCAAATGTGGATATCTGGTTGTACTGGACTGGGACAAAGTCACAAATTCAGGCAGACCATGATGAAACTCAGACTGGCTACTGAGTCCCAGTTAGGCCGCTGAACAGAGCACCTTGAATCTGATTTGCAGAGCATTGTGAGGATCCGCATCGAAGATGCGTCACTCAGCCGAAATGATGCATTGGTTCCAAAATGCAGCAAGGCTGCAGTGTGAGGGCCTGTGTTGTCATCGAGGATCCCCTCAACGGGGCTTGCAATGTGAAGTCTCGTGCTGAGGATGTGGTGTGCAGCTGGGGCGATGCAGTGTTTCGAAGATGTGCGAGACAGCAATGCAGAGTCCGGCATCAGTGTCATCAAGGCTGTCGTCGACGAGGGACGCAAGGGTCTGCACTGAGGATGTGTCGCAAAGTGATGGTTCAGAAGGCAATTCGGGATGCGAAGGTGATGCAAGTCTTTGCGATGGGTCCAATTCACGCAGCTGCAGAAATGCGTTGGTTCTGCTCGGGGTTGCACCGCGCAGTAGAGTATATTCCCCAGTTCTGCTGGTCCACAGAGGCTGGCACAGCACCTTAAGCCCACTTTCTAAGGTACAAGACTGGAGTGGCACCACTTGGCAGGGTAGACTCACAGATGGCAGAGTCCCGATGCGGATGCAAGGTTGTTGGAAGCATATTATGTCCTTGAGGCTCCATATCATGAGACCAGCCAACTAGCCCTTGGAGTCACTCTAGGTTCTGGGTTCAAGAAATGCAGGTCCAGTCCTTCTCACCCAGGCAAGAGGGCAGCAGGTCAGCACAGCAGACAGCAGTTCCTTCAGAGCAAGAGCAATAGTCCAGCAAAGTGCCAGTCCTTGTTGCCACACAGTAGTCCTTCTTCCTGCCAGAGTATCCACAGGTCCAGAAGTAAACTGAAGAGTTGGTATCCAAGTTCCTTCTTTTATACACAGTTGTGCCTTTGAAATGGGGAGACACTTCTAGAGGCATTCCTTTGAATTGCACAGATGCCTTGCCTTCCTGGACCTGGCTCCAGAGTAACTACAGGAGGTATGCAGTCAGACAAGGCATCTTCTATTTAAGTGTACGTGCGCCTGCACCTAGCTCCTCCCATCCATCCTGCCAGTGATGGCCCATTCAGTCACACCTAAGCTCCCCATGGGCCTTTGTATGTGACTATCTAGGAGGAATACACAAAACACAAATGCCACCCAAACCCAGAGACAACCTGCAGATAATAAATGGCTAAGCCAAGAAAATGCCAACTTTCTAAAAGTCACATTTTCAGAATTGCAATTTAAAATCTGACTTCACCATAAGTTAAGATTTTAAATTTTGATCCCAGAGACATCAACCATGAAGGGACTACCTATTCCCATTTGGAAATTAAAAAATCTAATGAGGTAATTCCAATGTTATCCTCTGGCAGAGGTAGGCCTTGTGTAGTAGTGAAAAACGAATTTAAGAGTTTTTCTCTACCAAGACATATAAAACGTCATAGGTGCATGTCAAACTTTTTAAATACAGCGCACCCTATGCTCTGGGCTGTCCAGGACCTACCCTACTGGAGACTTATATGTATTAAAAACACGTAACTTTAGTCCAGTGCGACCAGATAACGGTGAGCACCACTTTGCAGCTTTTGGCACTATTTTAATCAGAAACTTTAACAATTCATAACTCCGGTTCAAGTATTTGGATTTTTGCTGTCACTTCATTTATTAAATTGTTTAAATATTTTTTATTGGTTTGAGTTTTTTTTTTTGTATTTTCACTTTATTGCTGATTGAATGCTGCATAAGTACTTTACACATTGCCTCAAAGGTGAGCCTGATGGCTTTAGTGCCATGCTACCAGAGGGTTAAGCAAAGGTTTATTTAGTGATTTTTGTGGTATAAACTGACAACAATTGGGTCTGTTACTTGAGTGGGCCCCATACTTCCTAAACTAATAACCCAGTTTCTTATATTTCCTTCATGCAAGATGTTGAAGCTTGCCTCAATATGATTGGATGTCTCGTTAAATAGTTTAGTGAAATGCATGATTTTGTCTCTCCCAAATGCTCTGTGGTATTCAGAACCCTCACCTACTTATCTATAAGCAAGTATAATCCTATCATGCCACAGCTGTTCCAGGTTGCCGTTAGCATATTTTAGGTCAGGTAGTTCTGCACTGAACCTCTTGCTTTTTGCTTGATATCAATCATTTTTACAGCATTTGACAAAAACTAGGATAGTAGAAAGTAGGGATACCTTTACTCGTCATGCGTGTCACCAAAAGTGACAGGTGTGTGTGTGTCACCAAAAGTGACAGCTGGTGCGCAAAAAGTTTGGGGACATGATGGATGTGTGGCAGGGTGTGGCACATGGCAAGAGATGAGTGGTAGGGTGTTGCACATGGTTTGTGGCAGAGTGTGTGCAGGGGTTGAAGGCGTTGTTAGGCTAGCAGGGCCTTTAGGTTGTGTAAAGAAAAAAGTGTGCGCAAAGAGTGTCTTCATGGGCTTGTTTTAAAACTGTAATGGCAGTGCTGTGACAGAGGGTGTTTAGGCATGCTGAGCTGTGAATGTGCAGGCCTTCCTCAAATCCCCTCACCCCCGAGGTTGACAGTGTGAGGTTCATGAAACGCCTGTCCTTAAAAGTGCCAGGGTGTTTCTGTCCTTAAAAGTGACAGCTTGTGAGCAAAAAGTTTGGGGACATGATGAATGTGTTGCAGCCCTAAAGGAGCTGAGCTGTGTGTGGGGGTGTGGCGCAAGGTTTGTGCCAAAGTGTTTGCAGGTGTTGAAGGCATTGTTAGGCCAGCAGGGCCTTAAGGTTATGAAAAGAGAAATGTGTGCGCAAAGAATGGCCTTCATGTAAGAGGGGGATGTCTGGGCATGTTTAAATGTGTGCAGAGCAAAGCTGAGAAGAGGAAAAAACTAATCAGTCAGTCCCAAGCTTCCCACGAGACTCAAGGGGTTAGGCTCACAAGTCACAAGAACACTAGAACAATTTCCCAGGTAAGGGCTCTGACATGTAGGTGTCAAAGTGCTAAGATGACAAAAGTTGTGAGCAAAGCTGAGAGGAGGTAAAACAACTAATCAACCAGGCCCAGCCTTCCCAGGAGAATGAGTCCCAAACACAGCTGATTACGCAACCCTCCCCTCAGCAGACAATAGTTTAATTAACAGATGTCATAATGCTAAGGGGTGTATCTAACACACAAAGCCCTGATTAGAAAATGTACCCTGGTCATCCGGCATGTCCCTAAACTTCAGAGGGCGCTTATCTTCCCAGGAGATTGAGTCACAAACACAGCTGATTACCCAGCTCTTCCCAGGACAGGCAGTAGGTTTAATTAACAGATGTTAAAGGGGGCATCTAGCATAAGCTGTACATTGGTCAGAAAAGTTTCCCACCCAGGGACCCCACTACCTGGTACTAAACCCCTCCTCCATAAGGGGTGGTGACCTAATTAGCAGGCCAGGACAGGTATAAAAGCATACTTTGGGGTAAGCAGAAATAGCCATTCAAAAACGCCTTGTGGAACGACATACGTGGATTGTTTTGCTGCACAGGACCAACTCAGGAATTTAAAGGGAATAATGGATCAGAGCAACTTATCACAGATTGACGCCGCCTGCTACACATTATGGGATGTAAGTAAAATAGGGGGGCTGACGCAATGTTGCATGTTTAAGGTTTTATTTAAATATTGGGGTAATGCATTTAAGGTGAAGAAGGTTGCATTTTAAAAAGGTACCTAGCGCTATGTAGGACTGTGTTTATAGTGTTTTAAATAATATAAGATGTGGGGTTGTGGGCTGTTGGTTAATGTAAATAAGGTTGGAGGTGAAACATGGTTGTAATTTTAAGGTTTTTTAAAAGGCGCAAAGTGCAAAGGGGGATCTGTATGTAATGTGAATAATGGTGTTTTTGAAGCATTGAATTTAAAGCTATGTGTGTAGGCATTTAATGTGAATATGGGTGGTGCTGACAAATAGGTTGCAGGTGTGTGTATTTGAGGTGCATAATGTTGGGGGGCTTATTATGGGACATGCAGAGACATATCCCAGAGCCAACAAAATAAAATAAATAAATAATACATGTTTGTACTCACCCGCTGGCTATGCTGCTGTCTTTGTCACGTCTTCAGACAGTAGTTGTCCTGGGGGGCTTATGCTTAAGGCCCAAACCGGCAAAAAGTCCACAGGTTGGAAGGGCAATGGTGGGGTCCAAGGGTCAAAGTTTCTGCGGTCCCCTAGAACCCAATGCTGCTAGATCGATGCTCCGAGGGTCCGTTCTTGGGGAGTTTTTATTGTAGAGCCCTCTCCCAGCATGCTAGGGCTCTGCAGGATGTGTACCAAAATGTGTCTGTGTCCTAGAAAGTGTGCGAGGTCCAAAGTTTACCCTGTAACCTCAGAGCCGTACGAAGTCTGGAGGGGCTCTGGGATGTGTGAGGCATGGTCCAGGGTGTGGTCCAAGGTCCCAAGCAGTTGTTTAGAGCCCCAGAGCACACCGAGGAACGGTCAGTGCTCTGGGGACATGTGCGGCCGCTTTGTGGTGCTGAGGCCCCGGTATTTATAAAATAAAAGCCGGAGGGGTTCCGTGCGGGTGGTAGGGGCCGGTGTGCAGGGGCGAAGTGCGGCATGGGGCTGAGGCCTAGGGTGTAATGAATAAGGCCCCCAGAGTCCGATGCCCAAGTGAGGGACTTTGGGGGCTCGGACGGCCTTGGTGCGCTGGGGGCTCGAGGCCCCCTTTTTTAATAAATTAGAAACCCTCAGAGCACACTTGTTGAAGGCGCTACTCTGGGGATCGTGAGGTAGGGTCCGGTGTGAAGGGGCAGCCCAAGAGTCCTCGACGATCCGGGAGGGCTCTGGGGCATTGTGAGGCATGTGGCGCGAAGCCCCTGATGTAATAAATAAAAGGCCCCCAGGATCCCTTTTCCCAAGTGTGGGACTCTGGGGGCTCCTGCGGCCTTGGGCCTTTGGGCGGGAGTTGGTGCCGGGAATAAGCCCCAGAGCCCTCTGTATACCGTACGGGGCTCTGGGGAAACGGTTGTATTTTCTGCGGTGTGTGAGTACTGCGGAGCCCCCAGAGCCCTCGAGATCCGGGAGGGCTCTGGGGGCAAGTTGTGGCAGTGTTGGTGGGGCTCTAGGCTCCGTAATTATAAAAAATAAAGGCTCCCCACAGAGACCGCTTCCCAACTGCGGGACTCTGGGGGGCTCCTGAGGCCTTGGGGCGTTGTGGGGCGCGACGACCCATTTAAAAAAAAATAGAAGCCCCCAGAGTATGCGTGTGTAAGGCGTTGCTATGGGGATCGTATGGATAGCGCCGTTGAGTGGTGGGCTGGCTCTGGGGGCATTGGGAGGCACTGGGGAGGCATTGGGGCTCGATGCCCCAGAAGCAATAAAATATGGCCCCCACCCCAGAGCCCGCTTACCAAAGGGGCTGCTCTGGGGGCTGGGTACCGCTGCCGGCTTTTCCAAGGATCCCACGTGGGTCATGATGGCGGTGACGGCATAGAGCAGGGAGCTTCCTCTTCGTGTCTGCTGTGGAAGGACCCAACCCTTCCATGATGTCACAGGGGACACCCCTGACATCACGAAGGGGCGGGTCCTTCCACCTCAGCCACGGTTGGGGAAGCTCCCGTCTGGGGGCTCGTATACGGCTATGGTGCTTGCAGCACCCAAGGGGCGGCCAATAAAAAAAAAGACATTTAAAAAAAAAAATACATCAGGGCCACAGGGTGCTTCCTCGCAGTGTCTGCGATGAACGGCCCCGCCCATCCGTGACGTTACCGGGGACACCCCTGTGACATCACTGAGGGGCGGGGCCGGCCCTCGCAAATACGGCATGGAAGCTCCCGGATGGGGCTTCCTCCACGGCAGCTGTGCCCCAAGGGGGCAATCAGTAAAATAAAATATAAAAAAATAATTTACAAAAAAATGTATTTACAGCCACGGGGCCCATATAGCAGCGACCCTGTGGCTTTCAGGATTTTTTTTTTCCATATGTGGGGCATATTAATTTAGCACGACCTTGCCCTGAGTGAGGGCAATGAATAAAATAAATAAAAAAAAGGTATATTGACAGCTGCAGGGGCCATTAAGCAGCGTCCCTGTGGCTTTTCTTTTCTTTTTGTTTTATATAGCGCAAACTCAACCTCAACATGAAGGTCTTGGAGCGCTTTTTGGAGCTACTGTTACGTTACACAAACGCACATTCATTTTAGGTAGGCAAGGGTAGATTAAGTGATTTACCCTGAATCACAGGATATAGAGCAGGGTTTTTCTTGTGCTTTTGCTCCCCCATGCACCCCTTTTTTAAATGCATGTTTTATGCGCTCCCCACAGGCAGCCCTTTTAAATGCATACTTTTGCTCTCCCTATGCAACCCTTTTAAATGCAGCCCAGAGTGTGAATATAATGTAAGTGCGGCGCATAATGTTTCTAGGGGTGGATTGTGATTGCTTTTTTTCCTAGGAGATATACTTTTGTTACATGCAGTTTATAAGTAAAATTCTAAACGGTCACTATGGTTGTTAAAGGGTTGCAAAGAACAACTTGAGGATTGTATACTATGGATATGCACAAATGTTATGGGTGTACATGCGTTGGGGCTTGTGGGTAGAAATGAAGAGCTTATTGTTAAAAAGGTAGCGGCATGCACCTAGATGTCGTTGTACGCCGTCTCTATGTAAGGATGTTTTTCTCTAGGTAATATGTAGTTATGTTTTCTAAGGTTAATGTAACAATCTGTAATGCTGTGTATATGAGGTGTAGTTTTAAACAGCCATTTTTTTAATCTAACCCTAAACACAGGACTTACCTGTAATAACCATCACCGACGCAGTAATACTAGCTCTGCAAGCAGGTATATGTATTTAGAGTTGTGTAGTTCTGAGTAGTTTTTGTACACAGCTGTCTCAGTAGCTCTGCTTTTTTAATGGTATTCTCATATATGTATGTTTTTGTATATTATGATACCAATGTGCAACTAAATCTTGATGATATAAAGCAGTACCTGGGGTCTCAAGACGCATCGCAGAGTGTGCAGGATACCGTGATTGTTTCAGGTAAATCAAAACATGCCATGTTCTTTAAACTGCCTAAGACTTAGACTTTGTTAGACCAAAAACCCCCAGGGCATACTGTAGGAGGGCTCCTCAGAAGGGACTGCTAAGGCCTTGTTTATACCGCAAATGTGATTATTTTTTCCTTTGCAGGATCCTCAGAGTCATGCATGGCCGACGCCGCTTTGCAAGAGGCTGCACAGCCGACAAAAGAAAAACCGCTAAAGAGGAAAGCTTCAACATCTGGAAATGGACTGGTGACAAAGAAAGGAGCTGGCAAAAGACCTCTAAAAGGTGTGTTTTTACAAAAGGGTGCGAAAAAAGAACTCTCTGTATTTCATTCTCGCCAGTAGAAGGGGGCATCGCCGTGTAGTAGGGGTTGTGTAAAGGGGGCGTGTAGAAATTAATGTGGTGGGGTGTCTGTGGGTAGTGTAAGAATCTTATACATGTTCTTTCTTTTTCTAATATATATATATATTTTTATCTTACATTCTAGGAGCCGTTCAAAAGAACCATGGAGAAGATTCGTGTAAGGTCCGAGGTCTGCAAAACCATTAATGAACAGTTCAGAATGCAGAGCCTGCAGCAAAAGGTGCGAGTAGGCGTGTGCGCCAGGACAAGCTCTGCACATACTACACGCACATATAACAGAGAACAGGCACTGCTGTGAAATGCCAAATCAAGCCCTCTGCCAAAATGTTGAGCACTCCTACAGGAATGTCTATTCTACAACGGGTGGGGGAAAACAGCGGAGACGTGCTTACAAACCCAGGCAACGTAATGCCTGTTCGGTGTAAAAGCGATGTTGCGTATCTGAACCCTCTCATTGACTCAAAAGGGAGTACCCTCTCAAACAAATCCACCCTTAACAAGAAGCCGAGGGATCAGGAACCCCAACACGGTCCTTTATACCTCAAGAAGATGCCTGTGGTCCCGAAGTCCCAAGCAGGCCCTTTAGACCTCAAGAGGAAACCTGTCGTCCTTGAACCCCAAACTATGTCTCTAGATCTTTCATTAAAAAATATTGTGACATCTGTGAATGATCCCTCTACACCCCTGATCTCTAATGGACCAGCGGCTGTGACGGCAGTTGTAGAAGATCTGGTACAGCCCCAACCCCCTAATGTGAATCGCCTCTCAAGAAATTATCTTAAGAAGAAGCAGGGGGTACAGGCGTTACAAGTGGAAACAGCAGCAGATCCCTTAATCAAGCCCCTTACACCACAGTCCCCTACCCACACCCTGAAACCCTCCATAGTTTCAAATAAACTAACAGCATCTATAGAGGGGCTCCACCAAGACCACCCCCCAAAACCTGCTATAATCATGCCTGATGGCCTTAGGAACTCAGAGTCTGAAAATGCACAACCCTCAGGACCCCCTTATAATGGCGGCAGCTGGTGTCTCAAGGCGTTGACAGGGTTGATAGACAAACTTGATAGAACCTCAGAAGCAGCGCACAAGGGTCCTTCTAAAGCATACAATGGGGATTTGTATACAGATGTTCGACATTCACCCTCCAATAGCCGATAGGGCCCTTGATTATTTTGACGGCCATTTAAACTCCCCAACCTTTATGTCACCTATCATACCCCCCGGAGCGTACGACCCAACCAGCCCCGCGGACAGTTTAAACCACACATCATCACCAGCAATATACGGCAATAATAGTACGGGTTGGGACGACTGATCAAATCAGGATATGGAGGGCGTATTCGATAATAGTACGGGCTGGGATGACTGTACAAATCAGGGTTTGGAGGGAGTATTTAGTGAGGACCCTTCCATGGCCGTTGGGTGTTCGCACTGGGACCCTGTGTCTGTGATTCCACCGATATCTGTGGCGGACGGGGCGAGAGATGGTCAAGGAGTGTTACAGGCAGTTGTAGAACCAAACACTGTATTCATCCCTAATCCGCCGCAATATGATTCTGTAAACCCAAAAGAGGTACTAGGGCCCATGTGAAGGACATACAGCTGGCGGTCAGAAAGTTAAAATGCCAAGCGAACACAGCCACCTTAAAACTAGGGGTGTGCGATAGCGGCGATGGGGACAGGCTGGAGGCGCAGCGAAAGAAACTACAAATGGTTGACAAGTGTAAAAGGGTGATCCTGTCAAACAACAATGGCCGACATATGGAGTATCCTCTCGTGACTAGGCATACGTAGGCCCCTAAAGAACCATCATGCCCCGGGTCTTAATAAAAGTAAGTGCAAATATAAATATAGCAATAAGGTCCATACGGTGCTGACAAAGTCCCTGCGCTTCTCATGCTTGCTCAAGCGTAAAAAGTACAGGGAACCCACCAAACATAGGCATACAGTTTCACAAACAACGCCTGAATCACATACTCCAGTACCATGCACCTTAGATTACATAAGTTCAGAAGAGAACCGTCCGAGGGGGGGACAAGTGAAGGGATCAAGGGGTAGAGCAACAACACACCAAGACCAGGAACACACAGAAGATCCGAGGGTTGGGTCTGTAGCAGAGGCCTCTATGAGCACGTCGCCCACCGACACAAACCAAACTGCTCAGATAGGATGGGGTAGGCTACCTAGAAAAGTATGGTCCCGTATAAAACAAAAGTGGGCTAATAGTACTAAGCAGCGCAGGCTTTTATTAAGCAAATTAAAGAAAGCCAGAATATGCGCTACATGGATGCTTAAAAGGACGCCAGAGCCCGGGCTAAACCAGAATCCCCAAAATGATACAGCAGCAAACTCCCCCGTAAGTCAGATTCCTCAAGATGAGGATTCAGAAGCAGTGTTCTTAGAGAGTGTTAAAAGCTACAGTCGTACTGTAGAGAGATTTAACGCTACAGAACACTACGGGGAGTTTAGGTTTATTAACCTACATCATATAAGGTCCTCCACGCATGGGCTTTTAGCCATACATCAGGCTGTGCAAACACTCATAGAAAGGTTGTTACGCGATGTGGGTCCTAATGATTTTTTCCAGCTACGCTTCCAGGGGCAGGGTATTGACAGTCCTTTGTTCACCAAAATGTGATGTGTTTGATGCCGTGGAATTTCTAGAAAACCTCTCGACTCATAGCCCTCATTGTACGGGGTCGTGAGGGGGGTGTGTTTCCAGGCCTTTAAAGAGTGTCCTATACAGCAAGATAATTGGTAAGAAACAACGTTGGTTGCTCAACTTTTACAACGGAGCAGTCAACACATGTCTGGCGGCCAGCATAGTGGGGTTGCTGATGGGGCACAACACCACCGACGCTGTCATCCTGTCTAGAGCGGCTGAAGCTCATGAGGTTCTTGAAATACCTCCAGACCGCATGGTCGGCTTTGGCGACATATGTCTTTTTGAGAACTATTTTGCCATTACGGTGAAAGTTCTTTATCACGATGGTTCTTGAAAGTACTTTACAACTGGGGAACGTGTGAAAAACAAGACTGTATATGTCCTTCACCACGAAAATCACTTTTACGGTATCTTGAACCTTAACAGTTTTTCTGGGAGTCAAATACGTGTGCACACATTGTGACCATATATACAACACTAAGGCACATCATCAGTGTGAAATACATTGTAAGATGTGTCAGAGGGATGGGTGCATCATAGACGTCGCCCTGAAGGTGCTGTGTCGTAACTGTAAGATGTTTTGTCGCTCGCTAGATTGCTTGCGCATACACCGCAAAGCTGTTAAATGCAGCCCTAAAATGGATTGCCAAGAGTGCGGCCGGTATGTGTCGACAGATCACAAATGCAAAGGCATGAAATGCCCAAGGTGTCAGATTCCATGTAGGGTAGGAGTTGTTCACCATTGTTACATGGTTAAAGGCAGACCCCAGACCAAAACCGAAGATTACATCATTTTTGATATAGAGTGCACACAAGAGACGGGGGTACACCAACCTAACTATATTGATGCCCACCATCTAACTTCCGAGGACTGCTGGGAGTTTGAGGGGTGAACGTGCGTTGATGATTTCCTTAATACATTCATTCAGTCCAAATTCAAAGGGTATACCATGCTGGCCCATAACTCAAAAGCATACGATTCATTCTTTATTTTACAGAATATGATTCGTGAAAAGGTGCAAGTAGAACTCACCACTCAAGGTTCCAAGCTGATGTTCTTAGTGGCTGGCCAGTTACAAATAAGGTTCATAGACACCCTGAATTTCCTACCCATGAAATTGAGCAAGCTGCCAAAAGCCTTTGGTTTCCCCGGGTGTAAAGGTTATTTTCCACACTTTTTTAACACCTGGGCGAACCAGAATTATGTGGGGCCCATGCCGCCTCCGGACAGCTACGGGGTTGATTATATGATGCCTGCTGAGAAAGAGAGCTTTCTACAGTGGTAATCTGAAAACCGTGAAAAGGAGTTTCATTTTCAAACCGAGTTGAAAGCCTATTGCCAGGCCGATGTAATGATCCTGCGACAGGCCTGCAACCTCTTCAGAGATGTTGTGGTGTCCATGACTAAGAAACTCAGGGTCTTGAAGCCCTAGATGCCTCAAATGACTAAGAAAGTCAGGGTCTTGAAACCCAAGGCGTCTCAAATGACAACGTCAGTTTAATACATAGACCCTTTTCAAAACATCACATTGGCCTCCATGTGTATGTCCATCTACAAACATATGTTTTTAAGACCAAAAAGTATCGCTCTAGTGCCGCCAGACCTCTATAACGGTAAACAGAAACGTTATTCAACCCCGTTTATCCAGTGGCTCATGCACGTCTCTGAGAAGGAAGACATACATATTTAGCATGCCTTACAGGGTGGTGAATACCGCCTGGGTCCCTATTACCAGGATGGGTACGCTGTAATTAAGGGAGTGCCGACGGCCTTTGAATACAACGGCTGTTTTTACCACGGCTGTCCTCAGTGTTACAAACTCCACAAGTTTAACAGACTGATGGGTGCCAAATTTGAACACTTACACAGACGTACTCTGATGAGGGCCCTGTATATTGAAAAATGTGGCTTTGCTATGAGGGTCCTATGGGAGGACGAGTGGTTAGATATGCTAACAACCGACACAGAGCTCTGCTCTTTCCTTCAGAGTCGTGACTTACCACAACCTCTGGAACCCCGCGATGCTTTATTCGGTGGGCGTACAAATGCCATACAACTGTACAGGGCCGCTGGTGAGGGTGAGAAAATACACTATTATGATTTCACCAGTCTGTACTCATTTGTAAACAAAATGAAGGTATACCCCTTAGGACACCCTACCATCATATATAGAGTCTTAAAGCCCCTTTCCGAATACTTTGGGCTAGTCAAATGTGAACTCTATCCTCCAAGGCAGCTTTACTTTCCAATGTTACCATACAGAGTCGATGGTAAGATGATGTTCCCCCTCTGTTGAACATGTGCGGTGTTTAAAGAGGTCGGTGGTTGTAGTCACACCGAAGAACAAAGAATGCTCACAGGGAACTGGTGCAGCATCGAGGTCCAAGCTGCCTTAGAGAAAGGCTACAGACTCGGGAGAGTACACGAGGGGTGGTATTTTAAGAGGACCACAACACGTCTCTTTTCACGCTACATTAATTTGTTTCTCAGAGACAAACAGGAGGTCTCGGGATATCCCGATTGGTGTACTAGTCAAGATGCAAAGCAGAAATACATCGATGACTACCACACGCACAAGGGTATATGTTTACAGCCCCATTTGATAGAGGTCAACCCTGCCCACCGACAGGTAGCCAAACTCTGCCTCAACTCCTTATGGGAAAAATTCGCACAGCGTACACACATATCAAATACGACCTTAATAACAGATCCTGACGAAATGTTTAAGTACCTTATTGCCCCTTGTTACGAGGTGTCCAGCTGCGAGGTTATCGATGACGAGACCGCTGCTGTGTGCTGGAAATACACAAATGAGTACTCCACAACGTGTAACAACATAAACATCCTCATAGCATGCTTCACGACTGCACACGCCCGTCTAGAGCTCTACGGGGTTCTGGATAAACTCCAGGACCGTTGCCTGTATCATGATCCTGACTCTGTGATTTTTCTGAGTAAACCGGAGGATGAAGATCCACCTCTTGGGTATTATCTAGGTAATTTGACCAGCGAACTCGATAAGGATGAGCACATAATAGAATATACCTCAGCCTTGCCTAAGACCTACTCGTTCAAAACGAACACCAACAAAGTGTGCATGAAGGTCAAAGGTATAACATTAAACGTTAGCAACACTCTAAAAATTAATTTTGACAGTCTGAAGTATCTGGTGCAAGAATGCTCTGCATCGGTCGATCGTGAAAATGATAGAACCATAGTTGTTAACCAGCCCTGCATAGTCAGATCCAAAAAGAAGTGGGAAATTACAACCCAGCCCCTACATAAAACCTTACGCGTTGTTTTTGACAAAAGGGTCCTGACTACGGACTATAAAACACTGCCGTACGGTTATTAGGCACATTAGAGAGGACACCAACAGCACAATGGACACCAGATTACAGCATCCGTTCTGCTGCGTGTTAGCAGGGCCCTCAAACTGCGGTAAAAGCTACTTTATAAAAAAGCTCTTTGAAAATGCTGCAGGTGCTTTATCCAAAACACCTAATAACATTGTGTGGCTTTATTTGTGCTGGCAAGATCTTTATACAGACCTGTCCCACAGCTTCCCTCATATCAGATTTATAGAAGGTATACCGGATAATCTCAACGATGATGAGCTGCTACCCCCAACCCTTGTAAACAAGGTAATTGTCGATGACCTTATGCGTGAAGGTGGTGACCATCCTGAGCTAGAGCGAGCTTTTACTCAATATTCACACCATCGCAATCTAAGCATATGCTACATTGTGCAGAACTTGTTTTACAAGGGAAGAACAGTCGCTCTATAGCACTCAACGCCTCATACCTTGTCTTATTTAAAAATCCCTGTGACAAACAGCAAATATCCGTCATAGCTAAGCAGATGTACCCGGGAAACACACACTTCTTCATGGAGGCCTTTAACGACGCTACATCAAAACCCTACAGCTACCTGCTGGTCGACTTAAAAAATAACACTCTAGAGGACTACAGACTGAGGGCTGATATTTTTCCCCCTGATATCCCAGTCGCTTACACCCCAAAGACTAAGTCCCGAGCCTATAAAAAGCAGCGCTGAAGGCCTTTAATGACATTTGTAGCCCCGGCCCTTATAACCCAGGTGTTGACCACGTCTGACCGCCTACGTCGCAATTTGGCCCTCCTGAAAATGTTGGTAACAGCCAGTCCCCAGCAAAGAAAGACCCTCCTCTGCGCTGCTTCTGACGATTTAGTGGCTGCCATTTCAGAAATAGCTCTAAACACCCTAAAAGGCAACGTCCCTATATCAAAGAGCCAGTTACAAGTGTTGAAGAAGAAGCGTCATCTTATCAAGAAGCTCAGTAATAAAAGGGCCTCACTCATCGCCAAGAAGAAACTGCTGCAACAGTCTGGGGGTTTTTTAGGCTCATTGCTGGGCATAGCTACACCTATAATTACAAGCCTCCTATCAGGACGGTGATGGAGCATGCTTCAAAGATGTATTTGGTTCCTAGACAACAGTTGGAGAAACTGGGCTCTTCTACGAACAATGTCTGGGATATACGTCGAAATGAAACTCTACGACTGGATGCTAAAATTAAAGACATTTTGAACCGGACGGATCTAAACACGTACGACAAAGCTACCCTTTACACTAGCACCCTTGAAAATGTTCTAATCTACTACAAGCAGTGGGATACTGAAAAAATAAGCTAACTTTATGTGCCCCGGACTCTGAACAGCCAACAATGCCTGTGCCTGCTACGCACCCCCAACAGCCGTAGCCGACCCCGCCCCGACTTCGGATATCTTTGTTGATGATCTCCTAAAAAATATATAAGTCAGAGGCACAGGGGGGCTGCGCAAATGTTGCTGAGTAAACTCGCCGCTTCTAAAGACCTAACAACGTGGAATGAGCGAGGTGAATTTCTCTACAAGGGGCAGCCGGTTGCTAGTTCACACATGTACGACCTAGTCAAAGGTCTCACGCACCCCAAGCCCCTAACGCATCAAAATACTCCTAGAGGTAGGCATCAGTTTTCACGAGCAGCCGCTGAACTCAACATCCCTTCCACACTTGTGGGTAATAACGAGCACCGCCGTATGCTTGAAAGTTTAAAGACACATTCATCCTTAATGTTTCTACAGACTTTTTGAATAAAATGTGCTTATTACGTGTATAATCGTGTCTGATTTTTCTTCATATATTTCTTTAGTAATAGATGTCATTGTGATGCACAACCTACATAACTGTTTGTAATAAACACTTTATAACTTTTATAACTTTTCAACCTGTCTCACTCATCTTTTGAAAACATTTTTTTTTTTTAATTATGGGGTATGGAGCAGCATAGAAATACAGATTCTGCATGCGTGTTTTGAAAAGGACTTTATTTTAAACGTTCATTTTTAAACATATACATGCTACAGGCCCTTACAATTTTGACAAACGTTATATTCTGTTTTTGCAGGTCTGACTGATGCCCTCGTGTTTTCTTTTCCATATTTCACAACTATGCTGTCATTGTTAACAAGGTTACTCGAATATAGATTTAAGAAATTTCTAAACGCCACACCCTCCGACATTTTACTGATAAAATAAATACAGTGTTCCCGCATGTGATGGCTAACAAATCCTGGACCCTTAGCTTGTTATTCTCAACCCTCGTTGCGGCTTTTTTCACAAACTTGAATATGGGCTGTGTATAGATACTGTGTTCGGGTAACTCTTCTGTACTGTCAAACACCGTAACCTTGTCACTATCTATAAACACTGCAGCCCAGTGGGTTCCACCCTTGTAATGAGGATCTGTATTAAAGACTAGGGTGCGTGGTCTTTCCGACCCTATTTCGGTTGGTAGCCCATCGCTAGGGAAAACACCAAAAAGTATTTCCTAGCGTATTTATGTCTGCTTAAGAAGTCCCGTATCTGTACAGTGTCCATTTCACAAACTTTTAAAGATAGACAACAGGATGTGGGAGCACACCGCTGACCTCTCAGGTAAGGTTCGCCCCTGGCATTCTGGGTAATGCAGTCTCTTGTAGATCGCTCCGATATTTTCGAGTGTTTCACCAAGGTTGGCACAGATAGTGCTGATCTCTAGACACGTGTTTCTGGTTTATTAACCGTCATCAGTAGAGAATACAGTCTTGTAATTTGGGGTTTGCTGAGTAGGCTGCCCCTACTGATTACGGTTAATAAACCAGAAACACGTGTCTAGAGATTAGCACTATCTGCGCCAACCTTGGCGAAACACTTGAAAATATCGGAGCGATCTACAAGAGACTGCATCACCCAGAATGCCAGGGGCGAACCTTGCCTGAGAGGTCAGCGGTGTGCGGAACCGTGTGTATTACAAAATGTTGAACTCTGTGGTGCTTTAATAATTTCTGAAATGTATTGTTTAAGAATTCTTTACTGGCGTCTGTTTGTAGTTTTTGAGGAATTCGCCCCTTCTCGAAGATGGCTTTAAAAGCGGCCGTGACTCTAGTCCCAGTTTTATCGCGTAGTGCTTCTGCGTAAGCGTACTTGGACAGCACGTCTATGACGGTTAATATATAATGAGCTCCGTTGTTATGTTTTGCTAAATCTTGAAAGCTGATGATATCCGCCTGTCATTGATAATCTAATTACGCATTAACGATTGTAGGGCGTCTCTTAAAGCGTCTTCTGGCTGGTTTATGGAGTGAATACGCCTTCTCTCCTGATAACCAGGTCTTCACCAGGTCTCTGCTTACAGGTTCGTTTTCATCTACAGCCCTTCTATATAGAGCTTCAGTGCTTCCCAAGCTGCCAATTCCCCGTGTATCATAATAAAGTTTTCTTAACAGCACCCCCAGCATGTTATCATCCGCTCCACCACAGGCAATGAATGACAAGTGTTTTGCATAAGGACCTTTTATTAAAAGTAAAGAATATTAACAAAACATAAACAGAAGGTACTTTACATTTTCACAGTAAACGTCATAAGTACGGTTTAACACATAACCACCTTGAGGTGTAACATTCCACTAGTTTGTTCTAAATACACGCTATCATGTCACGTTAAGTAAGACCTTCTTTATTTAAAATAGTCTTCCAGGGGCCAGAGACCCTATTCTTTTATTTTTTAGATACAGCTTACACATACGTCTTTCTACGAGTCTTTCTATCATCTTTCTATCAGAAGCCGCAAACAGCCCCTGCATACACATCATTTTTAAGCCAGGGTAATGGGCATTTTGGGTTTCCTCGAGTGTCGCTGTCAAGAGCTTCAGCATATCCGTGTGAACATATTTCTTTTCAACGGACAGCCTGTACAACACCCTTAACAGTTTATACACCTTGTACGGGTCTAACAAACTACATATATAGCGGATTACTCAATCTCTGTATGCATTGCCCAGACACTCATGCGCTGCCTGCTGAGGATCATTCATTTGATGCCCGTAACAAAGGCCGTAATAGTCATGCTTGACACAAGCTTGTACCACAGCCACTGCGAAACCTTTAACAGTCATCATGTTATCGTGGGATACTCTTTGAATTTCTTTTACATCAGCGTCGCTCTTAGAGACATAGTCACGCTTCACGGGAACATCGGTACTTTGGCTTGTGGAACTTTCAGTCTGTTTTGAACAACATAGACAGTAATAATTTACGCTGTCCGCTTTTGTGGGAGGCTCCACATCCTCAGTTCTTTTTGGGGTTGCTCCCTAGGGTCAAAAAGAAGAAAGATTAACATGCTATTAGTTTAGTTGAAGAAATAAAATACATCATTATGTAACTGTCAGCTCATAAATTTTTTTTTCCTTTTTTTGTTTTGTTTTACTAACCTCAGCATTTTCACCACCCTATGCGGCGGCTCTGAAATCTTGAGAGTCGCTAATATCCTGCGATGCACCATTATCTTCGATGCTTGTCCTCCAGAAAAACCATGTCTTCATAGTCGGGTGTGTTAGGAGGTGCTCCAGCTTCTTCCCCATAGTGCTTTATGAAGTATGTGCATCCAGCTGAGGTTGCTCCCTAGGGTCAAAAAGAAGAAAGATTGACATGCCATTAGTTGAAGAAATAAAATACATCATTATGTAACTGTCTGCTCATAACATTTCTTTTTTTTTTTCTTTTGTTTCTACTAACCTCAGCATTTTCACCACCCTCTGCGGCGGCTCTGAAACCTTGAGAGTCGCTAATGTCCTGCGATGCCCCATCATCTTCGACGCTTGTACCCGGCTGTTGCACAACTACCTTCTCAGGAGGCGTATCCTCCTGAAAACCCGTGTCTTCATAGATGGAGGATTTAGGTGGAACTATCGTATCTTCCAAATCATCCAGCTCCACGAAGCTGAATCCCTCATACTTGCTGCCATTACACGAGTCCACACTCTCGCTGCTATCGACCTTAATAGGGGACATCCGACATACGCAATCCTTGAGACTGTGTGCTTCCATACGCCGACACCGGTCATCGCCAAAACCAGTAACATCGCAACCCATATCCTTAGGTGTTTCTTGTTGAGCAGTCACGTCCATTACCAGGGGTGTTAAGCTGCGGTAATATCTATCGATAGTTGGCTGGCCTCCACCCCACATGGGCCTTTTCACGAGCGGGTTGTATCTCTTTATTTTGTTATGGGAACCTTTTCGTATTCAGGCGCTGACTTGCTGTACAAGGCTCTTAAGGAGGCCTTGTATGTATCCTAAACAACACCTAAAAGGGGCGTGCACCTCTACATCACAACATTTCCAGCCTCCATCATAGGGCGCTGCTGTCTCCAAAAGCAACCCCGCCCTACGGAACACCGCCCCTTGGCTCAAAGGGGGGCACCCACATCCATCTTAGGGGTTTGGCACCTGGCACTTTTAAGGACACAGCGAGGGGGCGTGGCAACTGTCACTTTTAAGGACACATCATAGGGGTTTGACACCTGTCACTTTTAAGGACACAGCGAGGGAACGTGGCACCTGTCACTTTTGGTGACACGCTTGACGAATAAAGGTATCCCTACTTTCTACTTAGGATAACTAGGGCAGACAGAATAGTGTGGCACAGGTTGCTCAGTGAATTTACTAGGTCTGTTTTGTCAGCTTGTATAGACTTCTTAGGACTACAGGTCTCAAAGTCATTGGTAATATTTTGTAAATGTCTATAGGGATGAAAGGTATGGTCTGGTATCGGTGGGAGATATGTTTGTACGTATGGTTGGCAAGTTGTATGAAGATAAAGGTGCGATCCAACGATGTTTGTAACTCTAAATCTGAAGTATTGCAGTTGAATGTAAACAAGAGGTTTAGCGTGTGTGTGTGTGGGTGTGTGGGTGTGTGTGCATGCTCTTGAGGGGTTCTGTCACAGGTTTTCAGTCTGGTCTGTTGACTCCCAATTGGTCTGTAAGTGGAGTGTCACCTCAAAATATTTGCCTTTAATCTCCTCCTATGTCCGGTCTGGAGACTTGAAAATCCTGTTCTGCCTCCCGATCCGGAAGATTGCGTACCCAAATTATTACTGTTAATGAATCAGAATGCATAAGCCTGCCTATGAGACACAGCAAAAGAACAGAAAGTTCCTGCCCTTCAAATCATCAGACAAAGGATAGGATTTATTTGGAGGAATTGCAGAAGGGAAGTGGTATGAAAAATGGTTAATAAGTGCAGTAACCAAATATTCAAAGATTGAAGTGACCATATGTGATGTCTAATACTCACTGTTTCTTCATTCATTTGGCTCTTTTTGGTATAATAACACAGAAGGTGAACACACTAGCTGCAAATATCAACATGTAAATAGCAGGCTACAGTTTCAAATTAGGGCAGGGAGACCTCAAACTTACATCATTTAAAGATGCTCTGATGAGTAATAAAACAATGGGGTGATTCTGTGAGACCATTAACCCCTTCGATGCGAGTGACGGAGCGGTTCCATCATGCGCGTCGGTTGCGCTGTGCGCATGACGGAACCGCTCCGTCACGGCCCTGTCCGCGCACGGAACCTTCAGCACGGCGCGGTAATCCGCGCCGCGCTGAAGGGGTTAATTCTTTTTGTATTTACATGCTTTTGTCCTTTTTCTACTTTCAACTTTTCAGATGCTTTTGACATCATTGAGCACTACAAGCTTTTTGTTCAGACTCCTTGGGTTTGGTTCTTTAAATCGGCTACATTCCATGATCAAGCCTTTTCTTGGGGACTTTCCCCCCGCAGTGTTTATCCATTCTTTTCAATATTCTGTCTGCAACTTCCCATCTCTGATCCTATCCTTGCAACTGCATAAACTCTATGAGTGTGTGTACATTTCTGTAGATCCTCATTCCGTAAATCAGAATCTGTGTCTGAGTTTACAGGAATGCAAGACAACGGAAGGTAAACAATGGAGATATGGAGCCTGCATAAAGGGTTTACCCACATTTGTTAAGGTCACTAGAGGTCAAAAATTAAGAATATAGAAGATTGGTAACTGGAGGCTAGCACGAGATAAAGTTAGACTTACTGGTAATCTCCTCCTGAGTCTAGGGTCAGATTTCCGGGGCAATGTATGAAGCGGCAATGTCCGTGCTTGGCAAGTCTCCTCATTGTTTTGGGTACTTTGCTGCCACTTACTTTATCACTATTTTGTATTCCCCTTTTTTGGTTCCCTTTTCTTTTCTTGTTAACTTCACCTTAAACAGCTGTTTGATCGGCTTATGTTGACCTTGAAACTTACTTTCTTGTGACTATCTTAAACTTGGTTACCCTCTCTTTGCGTCCTGGGACTTTGCACCTGGCTTACAGCCAGACACAGTGTGTCTGCTCTGAGAAAAGGCTAGAGTATTATTAAAAATATTTGTATGGCATTGAAGAACACCAAGGGATGGTTATGTGAATGTCCGCACCGATATCCAGGTACCTGTCTTTAATCAGCGTTTCCATCAGTAGCGGCTCGCACAGGTAAGAGCAGTGGGGTGGTGGGGCGGGCGGAGTGGGGGGTGGTGTAAGTTGACAGACGACAGGATAAGTAATATTAAATAAATATATAAAACCACTTACTTTGCGCTGGCCGCATCGCCGACGCAGCAATGCGGCAAGCGCAAAGTAAGTGTTTTATTTAATATTACTTATCCCGTCGTCTGTCGACTTCCACTAGCCCCCACAAAAACCTCACCACTCTTACCTGTGCGAGCTGCCACTGGTTCACAGTCTCTGTGGGATCTCCTGTCCCACATTTTTGCCCTGGTTCCTAATTGAGTTTTCTCGTACGGATTTCATTTTGGAACCGGAGGATGAGTGAGATTCTCTGTGGGCTCAATTTGGGCTTCCTCACACTCTGACAATTTGCAATTAATATTAAATAGAAAACTATTACTCAACTTGGCAGAATTTAGACCACCTAATCTGAATTTAGTTATACAAAGGAATCAGCCTCTTCTGCCCAGTATTCATAAATAAGGGAACGCTGCAATGTGCTGGCATCATTTGTTATTAAAGTGCCATTGAAATGAACTGAGTACATGCACACATTGTTGCTTTCCCAGTCAAGAAACAATTTCTTTCAGACACAATTGAAGACTCAAGTTCACATTGGGAGCTAAAGTCTAACAATCTGAAAAGTCACGGTAAAGAAAGCATCTGGTGTGCACCTTCAAAGCAAGGCATATGCGTTCGCAGGTCATAATGTCCTAGCAGGTTTCTTTGGAAGTTATTGCTGGCTGGAACAGAAGATTGGCTCCACGCGCTGAATGTGACGGTGCCTGTATTTGACATTGCCCTTGTAAATAGGCTGGCACATCAATAGGCCAGTGAGGTGAAATCATAAGCAAGTGACATTTGTCTCATCGGGGTCCAGCTTTCTCTTTGTCAGAATGTTCAAGTGCAAGCTCACCTTGCTGAAATGAACCAAAGTGATCTAAAAATGTCTGTAGCGATGATTGGATGAAAGGCAAGCAGGCTGAATTATGAAAGGAGACTTTTTTTGCTTAACACACAATGCAAGCTGAATCGTTTCTAGACACATATATACATTTAGGGCCCTACCGGCACTTTTGCGCCGCGGTAATGCCACTTTTTTGACATCCCGAGGTTGCAATGTGCCACTGGCATATTTATAAGGCCACGAAAAGGCATGTAATGTGGCTTTTCATGGCCTTATCCACATGATCCCCTTTCACGCACAAAACTGCGTGAAGGGGGGCAGTTTTTGGGTGTTGCTGTGGCGTTCCCAGCAACATCCATGGCTTTTTGGCACTGTCCCAGATTTATAAGAAATCGTAAGTTTAAGGCAGCACAAAAGACTTACGCCTCCCGAGGCACAGCGAGGAGAAATATCTTTATTTCGCCTCGTTTTCCTCTTTCTATGTGTGTTGCATTTTGCAGCACACACAGAAAGACGAAAAAGTATCTTGTGATTGTTTTTGTGCAGGAATCACAGAATGCTTGAGCCTCCCCCCAGACTCAAACCTGGATCCCCAGCATCAAACTCGGCCACTCTGGGCGTTAAGCTACATTCCTGTGTGCCTGTTTTTTCTTTGCAAATTTTTGTTGCTTCACTGATATATGAACAACTTGCAATGCAATGGCTGTGAATGCTATTTTTTAAACGTTTCTCTCTGGCTGGCCACGTATGACTGTATGTGACTTTCCTTCTATTTCTAGGAAGCGTGGGGCCACGGTGCTATTCAGGCTTTAGGGTCTGGGAAGCTATAAGCATGATCGGTCACTGTCACTATACACAGCCACAGTGCTCATGTGGCTCACTATTCCAATCCCAAATTTGGCCATGGGGTTGTCCCCGAGACTCAGCTCTGTGTTAATTTGATGAACCGAAACAAGGAAGGTGCTTCCTCCTTGTAATCCCACATGTGCCTCATCACCAACAGTCCTAAGCGTGCAGAAAGGAACAGTGCGCAAAACACAGGTTAGACCGTCAAAGACAGAAAGCAGCCAGTGCTTTATTTGTAAGATGGTAAGTGCCAGGGCCCTTGGTATTGCAGTTTGCACCACACACTGCCCCTAACAGCTTTGCCAAGTGCCGTTACCAGTGCTATGAAATAACCATCACACTCTTACAAATTACAAATATGACAGTTTGAACTATTTCCCATCACTTAAAGATGTTAAAAAGGCCTGGATGAGCTGGTATTGTAGTTTGTTAATGCATTAAATTGTTAAGTACTCTGTTAGTGTGATAGATTAAAAACTAATTAGACAGCGCCACCTTGTGGTAGATTATCAAAGTGCCGATGTTTTAAAAATAGGTGCCGGTTTAGCACCAGAAAACACTGGCGCAAATTAAGCACTGAAAGTAGTATTGACTTCACATGCACACATGGATGTGACTACCTTGAAAGAGCACAGGAGACACACAGCAGTCTGCAGGTTCTGCAGCTGCAAGGAACTTTTCACTCACCTGACCTGCTCCTTTTGCCACCACATATGAATTCCAAATTGACACAGGTCGAGGTTCCATCATCTGACTCACAAGACACAACCACTTCAGAAGGGAGATGGTAACCTTGGAGGATCCTTATATGCCTAGGGACCCGTGGGGGGAGGTGTTAGAGGTGTTAGAAGGGCACCTCGAGCTGACATATCTATGAGATGTTCGAAGCAGAGCTCTAGTTTGTGAGCCTGGGCTATCATATGTGCCAAGAGCACTTTCAGTGCTGTGTGAATGCCTTTGTTGTGCAGTGCTTATGTAAGGGGCCTGGTGCTGTAAGATCCCAGCTGGAACAGTGGAGTCTGTGTTATAAGCTGTGCTCCCTGCCACTCTAGAGTAAGATCTAAAGCTACAGGGCTCAAAGAGTGACAAGAGATGAAGATGTGAGAGTTGGTGCTGCAACTGGATCGGGAATCATGGGTTGGAGTTGTGTGATCTAAAGCAGGGATGGCAGTGGGGTAGAACTGCAAAACACACAGAGCTTTGCCTCATGGATGTGGGGTCTAGAACTAAATGTTTTAGAGCTGGGAGGTGAGATGTTTTGACATCTGAACGCATGTGTTGTGAAGATGTGGAGTCTGTGGTTATTTGATTTGTAGAGATGTAAACCCCACGCACTTCTTGAGTAATGTAAGCAGAAAGCATAATGTGCATTAATGGAGGTATCTGGATCACAACTTGCAAAGGTACTGTTAGACCTCTCAGCCTTAGGGGGTCTTTCCCCCAAACATTTTACTTGTTTGCTTCACTTTTTGCTGATCTGTTTTTCTTGGCCTTGGAACTCTGGGGCACTTTGCCACTGCTAACCAGTGCTAAAGTGCATGTGCTTTCTCCCTAAACTTGGTAACATTGGGTTATCCACAAGTGGCATATTTAATTTACTTATAAGTCCCTAGAAAAGTGCACTATGTGGGCCCTGGGCATGCAGATTAAATGCTACTAGTGAGCGTGCAGCACTGATTGTGTCACCCATTCAAGTAGCCCTTTAAAATGTGTATCAGGCCTGCCACTGCAGAGCCTGTGTGTGCAGTTTACACTGTCTTGTCAACTTAGCATTTAAAACCCCATGTGAAGTCTTAAATGCCCCTTTTAATACATATAAGTCACCCCTAAGGTAGGTCCTCGGTAGCCCATAGGGCAGGGTGCTGTGTAACTAAAGGCAGGACTTGTACTTTCAAGTTTAACATGTTCTGGGAGTGAAATACTCCCAAATTAGTGTTTCACTACTGTGAGGCAAACCCTTCTCATAGGTTAATATTGGGGATTTCTTATTACCTTTAGTAAGTTTTAATTCCTGATTGAGAGAGAGAGTAGATCTGTCATGTTTGGATAAAAAAATGCTCTTTAGTGGCAAAGTTGGATTTATGATTACAATTTAATGATGCCCCTTTTTAGAAAGTTGGCTCTTTTCCTCTCTTAACCCTTTTGCCCTCAGTCTATCTCCAATACAGGTCTGGGGTGGGTGACAGCTGGGACTTGTGCCTTCCCTCTAGACAGCCACACACAATAAGAGCTGAGGTGTAACTGATGAATCTTCCACATTCTGATGAGGCATTCAGGGCGGGATGGGGGTGAGGAGCTCGGCACAACCTCACACTTACACCTGAATGGACTGTGCCCTTCTGTCCCCAACACAAAGGACTGCTTAACCCCCTCTAGTGAGTCTGGAGCCAGGGCAGGAAAGGGAGGACCTCTGTGCACCTTAAAGCCCATTTTTGAATTCTCCCCAACTTCGAAGGTGTCAGTGGGTATGAGAACTGGACTTCTGACCCCACCAAGACAGTACTCTTCTGGACCTGTGGATACTCTAACAAGAAGAAGGACTGCTGTGCTGGTGAAGAACTGCCACTCTGCTGCTGGACTGCTGATCTTATAGAAATGTTTTTCTGCTGTGCTGACCGGTCTGCTGCCTGCTTCCCTCCTTCTCTGGGTGAGAAGGACTGGATCTACACCACTTGAACCCAGCGTTGTTCAAAGGGCTTGTCTGCTTGCCTCCTTTTGGAAATCTCAGGGACATCAAGGACTTCAATCTACTGCACATCCAGCATCTGCACTCTGCCAGCTGACAGCCTTGCCATGTCAAGTGGTGCCAATCCACTTGACTAGGCCTTTGGATGTTGGTTTCGCATCGCCGTCATTGCGCGGCTTGAAAGAGGTGCATCCCTCTCAATACTGATGCAGCCGCTAATGCCAGGATCGAAGACATCACATCGCCAGCTGCGCGTCTCGATGATGATGCATCACCTACTTCAGAGGGGTTCAACGGTGACGCAGCTCTGATTTGTGTGGCTGAGAACCAACGTACCGCCTACATCCTAAGGATCAACGCCGACGCATTGCTGCAATCATCTCATCTCTCCCCCAAACCCTGAACCATGGGAAGATTAGTCCTTGTATCTGACCTGCACTCCATCACAGTCGGACTGATCTTTTGGATTTGACCCGGTCTTGCATGACCAGATAACAATGTTGGCGCTTCATACTTTTAAGCACTATATTTCAAGATATTCTTTAAAAATTCATAACTCTGGTTCTCCTTATTGGATTTTTGTCGTTTTGGTCTTCTTTTTTTCAATAAATTAAGCTCTATTGTTCTATCCAGGTACGGTATCTTTTGTGTGTTGTGTTTTTACTGTTTTACTGTTTTAATTGTTTTAATTGTTTTAATTGTTTCACAATTATTTTACACATTGGTCTTAAGTTAAGCCTGACTGCACTGTGGCAAGCTACCAAAGGGTGAGCACAAGGTAATTTAGGGTGTGCATTTGACTTACCCTGACTAGGATTGTGATTCCTGGTTAGACACGGTACCTACCTCTGCCAACCAGAAACCCAGTTTATATCAGCTACTCTTTCATTGACAGGGACTTTCCTGGGTGTCTTTCTTTTAAAAATGTTTAGGTTTAATATGCTTCCCTGGGTTTCCTTGGCTGGTAGCCGAGCCCGGGTCCAAATATCTCAGTTACCTCTTTTGCCGATATCTCCATGTTGTGTTTGGGGGCCTGCTGGGTGGTAGGAAATGTTTGGATTCCTGCACATTCCAGAAGTCTAGATCACAGAATTGTAGGGAAATTTTTGTGATTTTAGGCAATGTTTGAGATTTTCAGGGCATAGAGGGTAAGACGTGTGGGATCCAGTAAGGCACACACCCTGGACTGTCCTAGGTGTCTAGTTTTCTGAAAGTTCTGGGCTTGATGGGTTTACCTGGTGGCAGCCAACCACGAGCCTGAATAGTGAGGCCATTTTATCATGACAAGTGGGACAATATTGGGGTTAAGCCCCACTCTGTTGATCATATATAAAAACACCATCCAGAAGAGAAATTTCATCTTGCTTGCCCTAGGGATGGGATGCCTCAGTTCTCAGGGTGCAGTAAGACTGTGAAGGCTTTAGGGATGGGGTGAACCCTGATGTCTGGATGAGCAAGACCCCACCCCATCATTTTATAAAAAATATACTTGGCCTCCAGTGGACTTTTTACCCCCCCATAGGGAATGATGCACAAACTACGTCTCTGGCGTAGTTCTAAAAGGTTTGCGTTCCCACCCACTGGTGACACGGGAGAACTCAGTTCAATGTACCAGCGCTGAATGTGAAAGACAGAATATTGTTGTCCCGCAGAATCCTACCCAATACCTTGCTGAAGGAGAGTTATTGCTTTTGGGTTACACACAGTCACTTCAACGGTATCAGGGGCACCATGATAACATTAAAAAAAAACTACTTTGTTATTCGCAATGTCACACACACACTATACTAAGAAGAATAGACACTTTTAATTATAAGCATTTATTACAACAGGGAAAATCTGTTTCCCAGCACATCTAAAACAACTACACAGGATATCATAAAAACAACAAGAATGCACATCGTGAGCAACGAGAAAAAAATGAATATTTCTAACAAATTTAAAATGTTATTTAGTACCTTGCACCCTAAAACCTACGTCTATGCGCTACACTAACGGTACATGGAAAGTAGAGCAACTAGCGGTTTAAATTTTCTTAGACAGAAGACAGGCAGTGCATACCTTGTTGACAGCAAGACCTGTTGGTATTGATGGAGGCATGAAGGAACTGTTTCCTGCGAAGGACAACCATGCACTGCGGTGGCAGCCTTCCTCAGGGACTCAGCTTTATCAGCAGCAAGCAAGATGGAGCACATTTGAGTGCACTAGCAGTAGTTGAAGCCATCGCTGGAACAATCTGAGCGAAGGACCTCTCCCAACAAGTGGTCAAGTGGCAGCCCTTATATACTAAATCTTATTAGAGACTGGAATTCCTGGGATACATTTAGGAATGTCTGACATACATTATGTGCAACAAGGTGTGTGTGTCAAACTTTTCCTTTTGAACATATAAGGTGAAAGGCTGTCAATTAAGACTACACTATTTTGGTTATATATCTGTATTTGTTCTTATTTGACCTTGATATGGTGATAAGTAGGCACTTGTCCAAGACTGATGTCACACCAGGTGTTATATCAATGTCATTAGCCAAATGACTAGACACGTTCACGGTTTTTAGGAAGATAATGTCAGAGTACGTCTGCATCAATGGCAGGCATGAAAGTGATTCTGCATAAATTGAGGAAAATGGTGACTCCCATCACCTAAGATTGACAAGATGGTGACTTCCATTACCTAAATGGATTGGGGGCCTAGTAAACAAGCATTGGCATAGCCAATAGGTCTCACGTTTGAAACCTTATAAGTGTTTGGCCATGCAACAGTTGATGCTGTTGCAGGAAGGATATTGTGCTGCATAACTAAATACTTATAAGGCCCCAAGGCGAGACCTATTGGCTACGCACAATAACATAATTCCAGTGGCCCTGGGAATAGGAGCTTTCAACCCCCTAGCATCCTTGCAGCTTGCAGTTCAGTGTGGTATACACAGAGAATTTTCGCTGGCATCTCAGTATCACTTCATCCTGGCATGGCATGTTAATAAATGTCAGAGGTGTTTCCTAGACAGCTAGTGTTCTGCTTACTTGGTTTACTGAATTTCACTCCCATGTGTTTTATTCCTGACGTTTTCACTAATGATGTCATAGGAAGGTGCATAGACTCTATGTGATGTTTTTGTAACCTTATTGAACTCTTTATATGTGTATACAGTAGAAATGTTTGTTGTCAAGTGTAGGGGTGGGCGGAATTTGCGTAGTCGCGCTACGCAAAGCTCTGCGAAACGGTAAAAAATCTCTGCGAGCATGCAGAAATTCCGCGAACACGTGCTCGCGGGAAATATCTCCCAAACACGCATTTTGAAAGCGCGAACAACCAAAAAATCCGCGACGCCGTGGATCGCGGAATTTTGATCAATTCCGCATTTTCCACGGAACACGAAATTACCCAAATTCCGCAAATTCCGCATCAAGTGTATCACGCTGGAACGTGAGAAGTTTCCTTTGTTTTATATCACTACTGTTAGAGTACATTTCCTTATTAATGTCTTCCAAGGTTTTGGTTAATTCCTCTCATTTCTAATGATACACTATTTACTGTTTTCGATCATCGATTTCTGATTGAATTGTATTGATCACCTTGAAGAGTTTCTCGATGGTTAATAAAATTCGATCTAATAAAATGTATTTAAGATAGTGCTCCATTTAATGATTAAGGCTTTGCGTTCGCTGCACAGAGCTGTTGCCTGTAGCTACGTTAGCATATAGGAAAGTGCTTGGTGGGCTTCATGATATTTGACTTGTGTGGTTGAATGTTGCCATCGGTTAGTTTCTTCAAGAAATATTGCAAGTGGCGAACATTTTGCTCTCATCTGCAGTGGGTCTCCTCGCTTCTATTTTTGTTTCTTTATTGAGTACTTGTATCTTTTCAGCATCTTCTTGTGAATAGTCAAGCATTTGTGCTCTTTTCTGGATTAGGGTGCCTATGTTCCTGTAAGCCATAGTGAATGCTTATATGGTAGACCCTGTGACGGAAGCAGCAGCAACAAGCCTTGGAAAGCATAACCAATGGCAGTACACCTGCAAGTATTTGGAAGGTAACCAACTATGTAATGAGGGTAACTTTATAGTCTTTGGTGCCTATCATTGTCTGGAAGGTTGCCCAGATTCCACCTTGCAGATGTATTTGCAACACGTCCTCTTTCGTTTTCTTTTTTGGTCTGACAAACCAGTTTCTCATTTGACCGTAAAGTCTCTGGTGAAACTTTAAGATGGAAAATGGATTGGGCAAAGAATGCTAGAAATGGATTTTGAATAATACACGTTTATTCATTGGAATACTAATGTTCAAGTCTCTTGGGGCCACCTGTATGAAGCCTTATTGAGGTCACAAACGGCCGATTCGCAGAATCGGCCCGTTTGCAAACACAAAAAAGGCTTTTCACATGTATCAAACCCGAATTGCAATTCGGGAACCTGTTACCAAATAGCAATTTGGGTTTGCGATTCGATATTAGGAAGGGGCGTGTTTAGTGCATCTCTTCCTAATACCAAATTGCATTGGTATGTAGGAATGTTTTGTGACTGAAATGCGGTCGCAAAACATTCACATTTTACCACCTACTTCAAGTAGGTGGAAATCCATTCGCAAATGGGAAGGGCTCCCCAAGGAATCCCCTTCCACTTTGTGAATGTTTGTAAACACATTATTTAGGAGCAGGCAGTGGTTTCACGGACAACTGTCTGCTCTTAAAAAATGACAGGAAATCTTTTCTTTTTTCTTTTTGTAAAGCAACCTGATAGAAATGGGGTCTCTAGTTGGCAGAGGTAGGTACTTTTGTCCAAAAAGGGACCCTTGCTTCTAGTCATCTAGTCAGGGTAAGGGGGATACACACTTTAGATAACCCCTGCTCACCCCCTTAGTAGCCTGGCACGAGCAGACAGGCTTATTCCAAAGGCAATGTGTAAAGTATGTGTACCAGCACTCACAGTAACAGTGAAAACACCACAAATGGACACCACACCTGTTTAGAAAAATACATTATTTTTATCTAAACTAAACAAAAATCCAACATACAGATACAGTAAATTGTCTTCAAAAGGGAAGTTGCAAAAATAAGCTTGTAGAAATCAAATAGCACCAACTGGGGCTATCATGACGTCAGGACAGCACAAATCCAAAGTACGCCGCCGCCCGCTTGGATCGCGGCGTCAAGCGCAGAGTCACACTGACCCCCAAACAACAGTACCCTGGAAAATGAAGTCGGCGACGATGCACGGCAACGAAGATGGCCGATGTCGGCTTCGGTGATGATGCGACTTCAGCAAGTTTCTCGAGTCACCCTCGGCGGTTATCGGTGTCGCCTGAAAAAGATGCAGGCGCTGGCAAAGACGGAGTCAATGTGAACGCTGGCGTCGGTCATGGCCGATCACTGCCGCCGCCGCCGGGCGTCGTAGAGCGTCGCAGCTGCGGAGCAGGCCGGGCGCTTCGTTGTTCACTTCATGAGCGGCTCCCCAGGCCTCGGTGCAGGTCGCGGCGTCACAGCGATGGCGTCGGAAACAGATTTCCTTGCTTCTCTTGGGTTTCTTCCAGCTCCTAATAGCAGAAACAACCTCCAGGGGCCCAACTCAGTTACAGGCACCTCCTGGCAGGTCAGAACTCCCAGCAAGACAGTTAAGGGGAGCTGGGAGTGAAGTCCTTTTGTTCCTGGGACTTAAAAGCAGGAGACCAGCTCTTCTTCAGACCCTTGGAGAATTTCTTTAGGCAGGGGACACAGCACACAGCAAAGTCCTTCTTCAAGCAGGGGACACAGCACACAGCAAAGTCCTTCTCCTTTCTTTGGCAGAAACAGCAACTGCAGGCCAACCCCAGACACACAGCAAGGGCAGAACTTCTCCTCAGTTTCTTCGGGTCTTCTCCCCAGCAAAGGTTCCTCTTGATTCCGGCAATAGTCTAAAGTTCAGGTGTTTTAGGTCTAATACTTATACCCCAAAATGTCTTTGATCCCTATGTGCAAGGGGCTCTGAGCCCAGTCCAAACCAGTTCTGGGGGCACTCTGCCAGTGCACAACGAAACCTTTTGTCAGTGTCTGCCTTGGCTTCAGACGCACCACAGGGGGGCCACTGCAACTCCCCAGCCCCTGTCACTTCAAAGCCAGACTGTCAATCCACAAACAGGCAGTGCCACACAGAAAGGTTGAACAAGAAAATAGTCACTTTCTAAAAGTGCTATTTTCAAACACCAAATTTAAAAACTATCTTTACTAAGAGATGTGTTATTGAATTCTAAGTTCAGGGATACCCGACTCCAATTTTCTATCTTACTCCTATGGGAAGATCAGCTTGTAAAATGTTATAGAGCATTCTCCATTCTGTCCTATGGGCAACATAGCCTTTCAATAGTGAAAAACAAAATTGGCAGTATTTCACATGTTACACACACCAGTATATGTCCTACCTTTCACATACACTGCACGCTGCCCAGGGGGGTACCTTGGGCCTACTATAGCGGTGTCTTATTTGCAAGTAAAGGGAAGGGTAGGGCCTGGCAAGTGGGTGTACTTGCCAGGTCAACATGGCAGTTAACAAACTGCGCACAGGCTCTGCGGTGGCAGGCTTGAGACCTCTTTTAGGGCTACTTATGTGGGTGGCACAATCAGTGCTGCAAGCCCACTAGTAGCATTTGATTTACCAGCCCTGGCACACTCAGTGCACTTTACTAGGGACCTACTGGTAAAACAAATATGCCAATCAGAAGAACCAATCACAATATCAGTTTACACTGGGAGCACTTGCACTTCGACACTGCTCAGCAGTGTTAAAGTGCCCAAAGCATCTAAGCCAGCAAAAACAAAATCCAGCACAGCATCAAAAACACAGGAGGTAGAGGCAAAAAGTCAGGGAAAACCACACCAAGGATGTCAGGTCTAACACATGCCGTTTTCCTTTTATAAAAAGAGATATTGCTTTATTTAAAATCAATCACAGACATGGGGGTATGCTGACCTCAGCAGGCCACCATACCTGTGATTTATGCAATTCCTAATGGGTCACAAATTGCGACCCACCTATTATTCATGAGGTAGGTCATTTGCGACCCACTGGGAATTGTAGAAAGTGTTCAAAACATTTCATACATGCTGGTTTGGGATTTCTGAATTGCGAATGATTCGCAAATAGTTAATCGCAAAATGGTGTCTACATACATCTGGCCCCTAATCTCTTACTTTCACTTTATTGAAAAAAAATAGTGGATGTTCCTTCTTGGCAACAAACTGCAAACCTTTTAAGATTTTTTTCCAGTGTGTGATCCATTCTGTACTATCTTGAACTCCAACCAATGGACCGCATGGTACTTCTGTGGAAAAGTAGATAGTATTATCACAGGGAAATACTGATGCCGATGAGTTCATTTTGCTGCTTCTGAATCATCTTACCCATTCTGGGGGCTACATGGAAGATACCAGAAACGTCAAGTTTTCCCTGTTTCAAGATGCAAATTTCTGAATATTGCAAGTTTTCGCCCATCACAAATTTCACTAGACTTACCAGACGAAATCCTGTGGGTATAAAACCCGGGGTCCATGCGGATTTTGCTCAACACTTGTAATTCTCATGCAAGTGCCATGTTATGCTCGAATGAGGACTACAGATCCAATTGTAATCAGGGACTACGCATGTCCACAATTCTGAATCATCCACCACCCGTTTTATACCTAATGGAAACGATCTGTAAGGTTTGTGCTTCTACAAACACCAAAGCTTTGCAAAAGAGTTTGTAACTGTAAGAGCTCCACAACCCAGTGTAATCACACTGAGGAAACATAAAACTGTATTTGGCAAATGATCAACTCAATATATTCAATTCTCTGAGAGTAGATTTTTATTTATTTTCCGGCACAGAATATGGTAAAATGCATACATTGCCACTAGTTATTTGTCAGACCACAAATTGTTCATATGCAAATTTAAAATACGAGGAATCAGCGTTTCACGGAGCAAAGAAATTCAAATACCAACCATTTCCATAAGTGCACATCAGACGTCAATTTCTTTCTTGTCAATTGCATTGCTTTTAGAAATCTCTTGACGGTGAGTGGCATGATCTGGGCACCAAAACCATCTCGCTCTTATTAGTCATCCCTCAAAAAACTCATATCTTTCTCAGAATTGTTTGAACCAAAAAAATACATTGTGCATTCATATCGAAGACAATCAGTTTTCCGTTAGACTGTCTCCAGTCTGGATTTCATGTCACCTTAGAACATAGAGGGCTATAATCAACACTCTGTTGTGTCAAGCCGGTCATGCATTTAAACATTCTTCCGTTGCTAAAGCCACTTCATGTTTTTTTAACGGTTTTCCTAAGCAGCTGTAGGCAGACATTTTCGTGTAATAGATTTGGAAGAGCTTCATGTGCCCTGAAGTCTGTACAAATTCAGTGGTGTACAGAGCAAAAATTAGTTGTCAATACCCGAGTTACAAAGTTATTTCTGCATAGCTAAGGGGTAAAGTGAAGTTACCTGCAAACAAAAAAAAGCTTCTGCTGTTGGCATTTTTACTCACATATTGAATTTACATTGAAGGCAATCTGCCAGTCTGGCGAATTGCCCCCTGGATTAAATCTTAGACTAGGGGTGCGGAAGGGTTGAATTTTGAGTGGTTTCTAAGCTAAATGATAGTGAGCACCCACAAACCAATGGGTGTGTGGGCAGTCCAAAGTGTCCTACAGGTTTTTTCCTTACCCTGGAATGTTACTTTATTGAAGAGCCATAGTCCCTTTCTTTGAAAGGATAGGAGTCAGTAGATTGACAAATCTCCTGTAGTGCAGGGAAAGGGGGTATGTTCTGAGGAAAAATATTGGGGTTGGGGAAATAAAAACATAAAATAAAAACGTCTGCACATTTCCTCCATATGTATTTCACCATAAGGGGGGTTTAGGGGGCCGCCGAACAAAGTGAGGTCTGCCCCCGGGCAGTTTGGAAGGGGTTTGGGCTGGCCGGGCCTGCCATTTTGTGGATTGGGCTTTTTTGGGGGCATAGCCCAATTATAGCCCATATAGCCCAAGGCTATAAAAATCAGTGAATGGTTATGCTAGCCACCATTTTAGGTTTTGGTGACCTTGTGGCTGGCAGTAGGGTAGCTAGAATTGTTTATTTGCTTCAGTTAGTTGTAGGTTAGTGACTTAGGCTTTAATTATGCAGGATTATAAAGTGCTCGAAGCGGTGCGCCTGCTGAGCGAGGCGGGCCCCCTTGATCTACTGATGCCGGCGGCTTCTGCAGGGGTGGCGTCACAGCCTGCACATCCCCAAGTGGGCAAAAGGAAAGCGGTGAGTGCCAGGGGCTGCTCTTATACCCATAGAGTAGCCACGCTGTCCCCAGAAGCTCCGGAGCCTCGTGTGCGTTCCAAGGGTCCGGCGAGATTATGTGAGGGCGGGGCCCGAGGAAGGAGCAGCGTGTCTGTCGCCTGCTCCTCAAGGGATGCGAAAGAGGTCTTGCCTGCTCGGGGCCTGGGGACGTATGAGGCTGAGACCCTGGCAGCAACAGGAAGGGAGAGGTGGGAGGCTGGGGGAAGGAAGGAAAGGGGAGGGAAGGCTGGGGAGAGAAGGAAGCCTTTAAAGGGGAGACGGAGAGAAGGGGCTGGTCAGAAAAATTAGCCTAGAGAGTCTCTGGGATGGGGAGGTTGCTGTAGACGGCGAGTCTATGGTGTGGGATAAAGAGGGGGTGTTCCCAGGGTGAGACTGTCTGAGAGAGGGTTTTGGGGAGTCAGAAGGGGTACACTGGTTTGGGGAGTGGAGCAGGATGGAGAATATGGGGAGTAAGGGCAAGCCTATTTCTCAAGTTGAGATTAGGGGGGATTCCTGGGGAATGGGAGCCAGCTGGGGGTAGAAATACTTGGAAAGGGCTGGATATTTTCACCAAATGGAATGAGGAGGTGAGCGGCCTTAGTAAGTTGGGACAGGTGGATGCCTATCTAGCTCAGGAAGGGTCAGTAGGTTTAGAGGGTAAGGGTTTAAATGTGAGAAGAGGGGGCGGGCGGGTTTGGGGTTGTCATGAAGCAGGGTGGTGGGGCACGGGGGCAAGTCCTGTCCAAACCCAGTCAGTGGTAGACACGTTTGGGCTAGAATGGAGTGAGGGCGAGGAAGGGGGGGTTGAGTGATGGGGAGGTAGGCGATTTGTTTAAGGTAGCGCGTCAGTGGGCAGAGAGCACATGGGGATTAAATAGAAAGTGGAGAAGGGAGTCGGGGGAGGAGTGTCAGAGGCCCAGCACACCAGACCACTCATTTATATTGCAGGGTAAGGACTCACGGCCGGGTGTGGACTTGGCAAAGCTGGGTGCGGCTTACTGGCACCGAGGAGAAGGGAGGGTGGAGCCTCGCGTGGCATACCGATTACCATCGGGGAATCCTGGGGCGGCCAGCACATGTAGGCCAGAGCAGTCTCGCTGGCCTCAACACCCGACGGACCACAGCGGTCTGCAGGACGGAACACCAGCAAGAGGATACAGTTGAAAGAGTCGGCGGTGTACAGGAGGGTGTAGTCGGTGTGATGGGCCACCTTGTGGGGCAGAGTGAAAGAGCGGAGTTAAATTTTGATGAAGAGAGCGTTGAAGAAGGCGTGTTGAGAGAGGATTTAGATGGGACGTGGGAACGAGAGTAATGACTCTCGGAGTGTTTTTCAGGTTTCCAGAAGGGAGTCAAAACCTGCAGGAAGGCCAACCAAGTCTGGATCGACCACGGGGCCACTGGCAAGGCGGACTGCAGCAACACGAGCACCCTTCTAAGAGCCAGGTAAATCATTTGGAAAAAGGGAGCGGCCAGTGATGGTCTCCATTGGGACGGGTGGAGAGGGGGTTCCGGAGGGGAAGAGGGTAGGTTGCGTAAGGGCACGTGTGTTTTAGACATAGTGGTAGGCCCCAAGAAGGAAGGCAAGAGGATCTGGCCAAGCCAGTAATTAGCGAGGGCGTTGAGAAAGCTGAGATACGGAAGGTAGCCAGCGCTGATAATAAAAATAAGCTGAAAAGTAAAGAGTTGAAGATGAAGAAGCTCCCTTATATGGGAGTGACCAAGCCGTTGGGGGCACATTTGATGCTGGCGACTAAAGAACGCATAAGGAAAGGTGCAGATGTTAAAATGCTGAAGTTATTACACAGGGAAGTGCACACAAAAGAAGGGTCTCAAGAGGAGGAATACGAGCTGGCCAAGCGTCCGAGGGTTCCTCTGACAATAGAAAACTGGACAGCTGCCTTCTTGATTTATGCTAGTGTTTACTGTGAGAAATTCCCAGAATGCTGCATCGTGGTAATCAAGTATATGGATGTCATTCGGAATGCGCAGATTACAGGGGGGGGGGGTTATGCGTGGGCATAATATGATGAGGGATTCCGGGCAAAATGGGGGGAACTTGACACAGATTTGTGGCAACACACAATGGGGGTTTCCAGAGCAGGTAAGACTATTTTTACAGCTAGTGGGCTACTGATTGTATACCAGCCCTTTAAGGTAAAACTCACCCAAGGAGGGGTGGGTAACACAGGAAGGGGACAAACAGGGTCAGGGAGGTCCTGTTGGGATTTCAATAAAGGGCTGTGCATGTGTAAATTTTCAGATTTTGCCGTGAGTGCTCAAAATGTGGGGGCAAGCATTCATTGGTTAACTGTTTTGGGGGGTTTCCAGCAAGGGGGGCAGCAGTGGCAGCAGGGGGGTGGCAACACAGTGGATCAGCAACAGCAGCATTTTACGGGAGCAAGGGGGGCTAATGGCTTTCAGGGGTCTGGGCCAAAGAGCTCAAACGCCAGTTAAGGCAGACAAGTTGGAGGCAGCCTTACAGAGTTACGATGACCAGAAGGCTGCAGAAGTATTGAGGGAAGGGTTCAAAGTGAGGTTTTGTTTGGGTTATGCAGGTCAGAGAAATAGGCGTTGGTCAGAAAATCTGAAGTCATCAAAAGAATATTCGCAGATAGTCCAAGAGAAACTAGACAAGGAAGTGAGGAAAGGCAGAATGGCGTGCCCTTTCGCAGATTTGCCCCTTAAAAATGTGATTGTGTCACCAATTGGGGTGGTGCTCTGGAAGGAACCTGGACAATTCCGGCTTATTCAGTGTTTGTCATGGCCAGAAGGTTGCTCGGTGAATGATTTCATCGATGAAAAGGAAGCCACTGTTTCTTTCTCGTCAGTTGACGTGGCCATGTCACTGGTAGTGACGGCAGGCGCAACAGCAGAAATGGCAAAATGAGACATAAAATTGGCTTTCCGTTTGCTTCCAGTCCATCCAGATGATTGGGATCTTCTGGGTATCCATTTCAATGGTAAATGGTACGTGGACAAAGCATTACCAATGGGCTGTTCTATGTTATGCGCATTGTTTGAGTGTTTTAGCACCTTTCTGCAGTGGTTTTTAAAAAAAGGGACAGGGCACAGGTTAGTGACCCATTACTTGGATGACTTTTTCTTTGTGAGCACCTCCGGTTCCACGGAGTGCCAGGTGGCCCAGGAAAAACTCAAAGAGCTGATGGAGGAGTTGGGAGTGCCATTGCACCCGAAAAGACGATGGGCCCCAGCATGGCACTGTCTTTCTAGGGATTAAAATGAAGTCCAGGAAAATGCAAGCCCATTTGCAGATTGAAAAGAGGGACAAAATGCTGGAACTGCTGAACGCCATGCTGTCACGGGAAAAAGTAACGGTCAAAGAGACCAGACCTTGCTAGGGCATCTAAATTTTGCATGTGGCATAGTGAGGGTAGGGAGAACCTTTTGCAGGAGGCTAGGTAGGGCATTGGCTGGGAACAGGTTGCTTCATCATCATGTGCATCTCTCTGCAGGCGTTAAAGAAGATTTGAGAATGTGGCGAATTTTTCTGCAATCTTTCAATGGAATTCCACTGGCACAGGAAGGGAATCTCATTTGGGATGTACAGATATTTTCGGATGCAGCAGGCAGCAAAGGTTTTGGCCGTTTCTGGCAAGGATAGTGGCGTGCTGAGCAGTGGCCGGCAGCATGGAGGGAGTCGGTAGGTCCATTGCATTTCTGGAGTTCTTCCCCTTAGTCGTGGCAGTGAGCTTATGGGGCAGTCAGCTCGCACATAGGAAGGTGGCTTTTAGAGTTGACAACATGGCGGTCGTAGAAATTGTGAACCGTCAGTCAGCAAGGGACGATCACGTGCTAAAATTGTTGAGGGTCTTTTCTCATAGGTTGTTTGCGTCATGATATAGCGTTTAGAGCACTGCACGTCCCAGGTGTGGATAGTGGCATAGCGGATGCTTTGTTTTGTTCAAAGTGCGGGAGATTCCGTGGGTTGGCCAAGGATGCTGACAGGATCCCGACGCCATGCCGCAGCAGTTGTGGTACGTAGGCAACACAGGATGCTACAACTGGTGGTAGGATCACTGGCAAAGTCAACTTGAATAGCCTATAACCTAGCATGGAAGGAGTTTCTACTGTCAGGTACCCAGCGGCCCGCTAATAGGTTTCAGAGAGGAAAAAATGTGATTCCGTTTATCTTGGATATGATTGAGAAAGGCTTATCCAAGGTGTTGATTGCAGGAAAGCTAGCGGGAATTGCATTCATGGGAAAACTGCTATGGGGTTACACGCCTTCAGCGGGTGAATTGGGTGCAAGAATGTTAGAAGGGTGGTCCAGGGAGCGTGGCCAGCTGAATCCAGTCAGGAGACCTTTGTTGTGGCAGTTGCTGGGTAGGGTCATACAGATATTACCAAAGATTTGCACAGATGATTTCAAGTCATGCCTGTTTTCCACATTGATGGTGTGGGTATTTTTTGGTGCATTTAGAGTGTCTGAGTTGTTAGGGGACAGAAGGGCTGGGGGGATCAGGTGGGAAGATGTGGTCTCGTGCAATTCGGGGATATTCATATGGTGCAATTCGGGGATATTCATATGGTTAAAAAAGTCCAAAACGGATCAACAGTGCAAGGAAAATGAGTGTCATTGCAGCCACCATTGCCTAAGCTTACCTGCCCTTATAGGTGGGGGCTGCATAGGTGGGCAGCATCCAAGGATATCAGTAGTCAGTGTTTGTGCATGAAAATGGGAAGAGAGTTACAGCTTTCCAACTGTTGGCAGTGCTGAGGAAGGCATTAAAAGAATTGGGCGTCTACGGTACGGGTTTTGGGACACACTCTTTCCGGATTGGGGCAGCATCTGAGGCAAGCAATAGAGGGTGGGGCAGAGTGATATCATGCACCTGGGGAGGTGGTCCTCGGATTGTTATTGGTGATACCTTCGCTGCAGGGATAAGGGATTTAGCGCGGTTGTTCATAATGCATAAGTTCTCACGATTTTTCTCGTTTCAGGTTCAGTGGCTGGCCCCCTTTCGTTGGAAATGTAAATCTGGGTAGTGGGGCACTCCTTCTTGAAGTGGGCTCACGTCCAAGCACGGGAAAGTTATTCCGGACAAAATCTTGGTTTTAATGATAAACTGTTTCAAAGTGTCATGGAAAGGAAAAGGGGGCATGTTGTCGAAGGAGCTGATGCCGTGCCTAAATGGTTTATTAGTAGAGGGTAGGTGGCCGAACATTTTGGTCATACACCTGGGTGAAAACAATTTGTGTAAAGAGAAGGGCATAGTACTGATGAGGAGTATGAAGAGGGACTTAGCACTTATCAAAGAACAGTGGGCAGTATGTTTTGTGGTATGTACTGAGTTTGTGCCCTGACGGGTCTTACGGTGACAGTTAACCCAGGAGCAGTGGACAAGGCCAGGAGGAGTCTTAATACAGAAATGTCTTGTTTCTGCAGGGAGTTGAGTTTTGGTAGAATCATGCACCGGGATATTTGTTTTGATTCAGTGGAATTTTTTAGAGGAGATGGGGTTCACTTATCAAGGCTGGACATGGACCTTTATCTGTTGGAAATCAGGAGGGAGGTGTTAGCCAGGACGTTAAATGTGCAGTGCCACTCCAGAAAGTAAGAGGCCTACAGGACGGGGGGCTGAAAAAAGGGGGTTAGGCACTTAAGGGCCACCCCCCCCCCTTTTTCTTCGGTGGCAGAAATTTGAAAAGTTGGCCAGGGTTGGCACATTTCTTTGGTTAAGTATTGGAAGTTTGTGAGCAGGGACAGGAAAAGGGTGGGCAGGCAGTCTAAGTTTCAGGATAGACATTTGTTTAGTTACAGTTGCAGGAAGGCAGGTAGGGAACAGAGTGTCATTGGGGAATATGTTTTACCTGCAATACGGTGTAATGTTGTTGTTATGGTAATGCCAGGGTGGGGGAACTTTTGAGGGGATCGTAGGGGCGGGGGGGATCAGGGGTCAGTTATTTGATGTATAGCAAGGTTTTAGTTTTGTAATGTAGTTGCCAGTTGGTTTAATTGTAATATGCATTTGTTTCAATAAAGCAGCCTTTTTCACACACAAAATGGGTCTCGGTATGGCTTGCCCCCTCCCTCCCAATGTCTGCTGTGCTGACAATCCACTGAAGTGTGTCTAGCAGATCTTGAGTATGCCTGGAAAGATATGATCTGCAAAGGGCTCGCGTCTAAAGGCCCTGGTTGTATCATGCCGCCGCGTGTTGTGCTGTGACAGCACAGAGACAGCCCATGTGCTTCTTTGTGACATTTTGGGCGCATACATGACACACAAAATATCATATGTTAATACATTATCTTATAGTAGAGTTCAAATGCACAAAGAGGTAATTACTGTCCGGTGATTTTGAGCTCTGCTGTCAGCTAAACATGCATTAACTCAGAGATATTTTGAGTTAATAAATGCTCTCCAGAGGCCAAACAAATAAGGGGACAGGCCCTTTCTGCGCTGGCATTATGATATAGCCCTATATGTCCTTTGTGTTGACGCTAAGATGGAGTTAGGCCACTGGAACCTTTACTGATAGTCCTATAGCAGCAGTGACAGGTCATCTGTCATGACTCAGATATGATTTTGTTGCATTATATGATTCATACTAAGAAATCTTAAGCCCCATATATGGCTCTCATTTCACTACCCTGGTAATACCAGGAGATAAACCTCCCTGGGAAATAAAAACAACAGGAGGTTCCTTTTTTCCAAGTGCAGCAGTACCTCCCCATTATCAATTCCACAGAGAGAAATTGAGGATAACACGGCAACACCACATGTTTTACCATGTGTATGACAGAATATTGACTTAAAAAATATTACAATAGAGAAATGCCATACAAAAAATATCAAGAACCAAAATATCGAATTTTACAACAAACTGTGGAACAAAATATCATCTTTCCATAGGTATATATATATATATATATATATATATAGTGATCAAGGTTGTTTAGCAGTCAAAATGTGTAGTTAGATTGTGGAATAAACTACACATACTCCATTCTTGCTGTGTCCTTAGAGTGTGTTTTTTGGTTCGCATGTGATAGATATATATATAAATATTCTGCCTCATTGTAACATTTGAAGGGTGTATGGGATTGTGCTAGAAGTATTCCGTGCCGACCTTAAAACTTCATTGGGGGATCCGGCAGATTAAGTGCTAAGTTCAAACTTGCAATCAGCTCGAGAAGCCGTAGCTGATGCTTTATTTTTTAACATACCGGATACCAAAGTTGTGACAAACGAGCAGAATGCTACTACAATGCTACTACAAGCATGAATCATGATGTGAAAAGTATGCTGAAAAACCTGGAAAAGTTGCTCCGGACGGAGTTAACAAAATGCTGGGAAAAGAAAAGTTTAGAAAAATACAAGGAAGTGGGTAGGGTGCCTCGGGCGCTCAGAGTATTAATTGCACCATCATTTGAAAAACCTAACCCGCTTATGTGAAAAGAGTGGGCCAATAATAATCTAGAAGCCTCTATGAATATGGTATCTATCCTAATCAAATATGCTGAAATCGATAGAGTGGAGATTGTAAATGAAATTGACAAAATTAATGCAATTCTAGATGCCCATGATCAGAAGGATCTTATCAAAAAGCGTCGAGAGGACATTGACACAGGGCTGAAAAAACACGAGGAAACCAGTAAGGCCCGCAAAATCTGGAAATTCGCTTGTGATAAAAATGATTATGAGACTGGCAGATAATTCACTTTCTCAAGAAAGTTTGATAATGCTAGAAGACAAGCCTTAGTCCCAAAATCAGCTGCAAATAATACCACAGTTCAAACCAACAATGATCCGTCTAGCTCAGAGGTTAGCTCTATAAGTAGCAACTATGAATCTGATGACAGCAGCAATAACTAACTAAGAAAATTGCCTACCGACTACACACCATCAGAGGAGTTGGGTTTTCTCATAGAGGACCGCCGTCAAACACTACGTTCTTACGATCCAGCGAACAAAAACGGCGATGCAATAACATCCGTAGAAAACAAAGGCTGAAAATCCAGAGGCACAGGCAGAGGGGGCAGAGGCAAGAAGTGGCCCCAAAAATAAATGTGACTGTCATACCTGACAAAACAGTGATACATTTATCTGATGTTGAACTATCAATTGCTGAACTCCAATTACTCTCATTAGGCCTTTCATTTTGTCCTGGCAATGATTTTAAATATGCACAGTCACAAATGGATATTTTTAAATTCATCTGGAAACTCAAACTTTTAAAACATTTCAAGCTGAATAAAAATTATACGACAAATATCAACAAACCCACTACAACATCTGGAAGTAATTTGCAAGTATCTGATATCCAGCGGCTTAGATCTATGCATACACTAGCTCAAGAAATTGAAGTTACTGTCAATTCCATCCAGGAAGACCTTTCAGAATTGGGTGTGCAGGGAAATGTCACCAGTCTAACTCCTTTTCGTCCACCATCAGTATTTATACCATTGATGCCAAAAGATGCCATTGACATCTTTAGTGATTGTGTTGTGGAAGATCTGAAACAACTTAATAGAACCGTTTTACGCAAAGACAAGCAAAGAAAATATAAAGAAAAACAATATTCTGTTCTCATGCGTAAACTACAGAACAATGGCTACATTATCATAAATAAGTCAGACAAAGGGGGAAATATAGTTCTCTGGCCCGAGAACTTTATATGCAAGAAGCAGTAAGGCATTTAAGTGACAAAACATGTTATAGAAAAGCAACATTTAACGATTTAAAAAACATAAAGGAGTCCACCTTTAAAGAACTATCCCAATGGAAAAGAACAGGACTCCTGAGTAAACATGAATTTGGTTTTCTAAAGAATGACTATCCTATCACTCCAGTGTTATACTTTATTCCAAAGGTGCATAAAAATACAACACCAGTACTTGGAAGGCCCATTATATCTGCCCAGAACGGACTATTAGAACCAATGTCAAAATATGTGGACTTTTTTCTACATAAATTTGTAGAATCATTACCATCATATATACAGGACACAGGCCATTTTTTATCCAAAATTCAAGGAATAGAGTGGAAACATGAATATGTTTTGATTGTCATGGTCATATGTTCATTATACACAAGTATACACCACACTGATGGAATAACAGCTGTTAGGCATTTTTTATCCAAACAAAACATTGAATTTTATCATCATAATGAAATGCTTTTAAACATGATTAATCTTTGCCTTAACAATAATTACTTCTTGTTTAACAAAGAAGTGTATCAGCAGCTACGTGGAGTGGCGATGGGGGCAGCTATGCGTGTCTCCACGTTGGCTGGTGGAAAGAGCACGTCCTCAGAACCACCCACAAGGAACTGTATGACACACATGTTAGACATTGGTGGCGTTTTATTGACGATGTTTGTGTTATCTGGTAAGGATCTATAGAATCTGCATATGAATTTGTAAATGTAATCAATATCAATGACTTAAATTTGAATTTTTTTGCTATAGTTAGCAATGAAACTGTGCAATTTCTTGATGTGGAGATTTATATCAAACAAGACATTATTCACACAAAACTGCATAGAAAAAGTACTGCAGGCAGCGCAGTACTTCATGATAGCAGCTTGCACCCTAACCATCTGATTAAAAGTATCCCTTATGGGGATTTTTTAAGAATAAAACGTATCTGTAATTCAGATCAGGATCTCACACTCTGTCAGAATGAGGCATTCCAAAGATTTAAGGTTCGAGGATACAAGGAAAAAGATCTAAAACTGGCTAATAAAGCAAATTAACAGATAAGTGAGGGGGAATTACTTGGTACTGTGAATTTTAATACCCCAAGTAATAACAACACAGACCAACCTAGACGTGAAGATACGGTGAGACTCATTACATCATATAGTCGCCAGGAGAAACAGTTCAGGAAAATAATATACAAAAATTGGCCCATTGTTAAAACCGACCTGACTATGTCACAATTGGTGCCAGATTTGCCTGCATTAACCTTCAGACGTGCACCCTCTATGAGGGATACACTAGTGAAAACCAGCCCTGAGGTTACTGTTTCATCCAACTGATTAACCAATAGAATAGGCTTTTTTAAGTGTAGCTCGTGTCGAGCTTGTAAGTTTGGGAGAAATACTTATGAAGTAGTCACAGCATTTGAGTTCAAACCTTTGAAAATTAAAACTGTTAACTTGCCGTACTGAGTTTGCAGTCTACGTGTTAGAACGTTCCTGCAAACTCAAATACGTAGGCAGCACCAAACTACAAGTTTTTAATCGTATACTGCAACACCTACGAGCTATAGTGAACTCTGACCCTAGCTACCCGGTGGTCAGGCATTTTAAACACGTACATAATAATGATCTTAGTGAGTTGAGTTACTATGTAATCTATTCTGTGTGGAGGTCACTTAGAGGTGGCAACAGGGAGAAAAAGCTTAGGCAGTTAGAGTCTCACTATATATTAACACTTGATACCAAGATGCCGAATGGTCTAAATACAGGGGAGGATCTACACAATTTTTTATAATTGGAAGATTTAATATGACTGTACGGTAAAAATCCCCCTCATTCATTCAGTTTCTCTTTGAGATTTTTTTTAACTCTGAATTTTTGTCTCATATTTATTCCTTGATTTTAGCCATATTTTAGCTGGGTTTTACTACTGGGTTTATCTGGGTATTCCCAGCTTTCTCCTATGGTTTCGCTTGGCTTTTGTGGGGCTGGAGTTGGGGTCTTTTATGGGCAATTTTATAGTTCCTTTTTATGTATCAAGCCATCTTAAATCAACTGAATTTTTCCCTTTCCTGCCATTTATTCATTTATTGACTGTAATATTTTAATGTCATATTTATGCACTTGCACTTTATATTGACATTTCTTATTATTATATAAATAATTGCAATAAATCTTGACTATAATGAAACCATTTATAATGATTGTTGGTGATCAGGATTCATTTGCACTCAGTATATCTTTTGTTTGGTATGATCAAATTTAATAATGCACTTGCACTTATATATTTATGATTATAATAGCACCTAAACGGTATTTCTCAGACTGAATTCGTAGTCATGATTTGAATAACTGGTTTTAAATGAGAAATTGATTTGTTATTTATGAATCATTGCACTAGCACTTTTTTCTTCACTGTATTTGAGTATATTATTTTTGCCCTTTTCAGCAATCAAAGTTACTTCATTTCACGAATGTATTTGGATTACTGTAGTGTTTCTTCTAGCTTTATGATTTTAGAAAAAACGGGCATGTTTCACCAGTTTTTTTCAGTTTCATGGCTATTTATTGCTCATTGGCCCCTAGGGCGTCATGTGATCAATACAGTGTTCTGCTGTCGAAACGCGTCATGCTGGGCACTTGCTGTACCAAATGAACTGAAATCTATGCAATAAAACTGCACTTTAAATTCATCGAGCACGCTGTGGTCCGTACCTGTTTGTTGCTGGAGCCAAGCATTTCAGGATCGTGAACTTTTATATATATATATAAATATATATATATATATATATATATATATATATATATATATATATATATATATATATAGATAGATATATATTACCTACTGGCGGTCGCCAGTAGGTAGTTATAGTTAGGACCACGTTTCCATAGGAAATCCGCAACATTCTATTTTGAATAACTTTGGCGCCGGTGGACGAATCCTCGCGAATTTTTCAAAATAGGTGGGGCGCTACGCTACGCTCCTTCCTTGAAAGTCTCGGGGGGATTCGTCAAGCGGGGGCTGAGATAAAAGGCGCGTCCCAAAACGCGTTTTTCCCATGCATTTTTCCATAGGACCTTTAGACAGGGCTACAGCCCGAACGGCTGAACAGAATTACTTGAAATTTGGCAGAGAGGTAGTCCTCAGGTCAAGGAAGTGCCTTTTGTAGGTTTGGTGTAAATCTGTTCAGTAGATTCTGAGAAAATAGCCTTTTAATCAATATATATATCTGTGGCAGCTTACCTTGCGCTTACGGTGCGCTTACCGTACGCGTACGGTGGCGTGCGCGAGCGCGATTCTGATTGGCCCTTAGATCTTAGTAAACATTCGAATCGGTCGAAACCAGGAAGCGGCGGCCGCCATTTTGTGTTTTTCACTCAGAAAAAAAAGAGTGATATCTTGAAAAGGGGGCAAGGTGGAGAGTTACAGACCCCCTAACATTTGCAAGGGGGTCAAAGAAGGACAGAAAAGTACAAAGAAAACATTTATTGATTTTAAAAAAAATCACGGGGTACGCGTACGGTAAGCTTACGGTAAGCTTACCGTACGCGTACGGTAGAAAAAAAAAATAAAAAGAAAAATAAAATTCAGATTTAAGTGTTTAGATATTAGGGGGCTCTAAAAAGAGCCGTTGTGTTTATGAAGTGATTTTTTAGTGGTACCTACAAGTAAGTACCGATGCAGAGTCTAAGGTTCAAGAGGAAGACTCTGTTCCCTTCATCATTGAAGTGTACACCATCTCCTCTATAAATGTCTTGCATGTCGTAACGCAAGTTGTTGTGGTAAATGGAACCCATACCATAGTCACGGAGGAAAGCAGAAACAGATTTGTTGACGTGCTTTCTTGCTTTGTCAATCTGCGGACAGAAATGATTGGACCAGTTCCATTTTTGCCTTTGGCATATGTTAGAAAACACAAAGGCAGTTTTAGGGAAAAGTGAAAACAGTTGTGCAAAGGTGTCCTTCATAAGCATTTCCAGACCTACCCCAGTCAAAGTGCCTAGGTCATTGCCACCACAGTGCACTATTATGAGGTCAGGGTGTTGGATTTGCATGAAGGATTTCACCAATGGCATCAATTGGTGCCACTTTAACCCTCTCTGACCAATCCATTTAATGTCTACATTTGGCAAAGCAAGGTCTCTCACCATACCTGTTTTCTCTGCATACTTTTCACTCCAGAAGACATAGCTGTGCCCTACAATCCACACTGTGAACATCTTCCAAGGAGATCTGGATGCACTCAGGAGGTGTAATTCAGTAGAATGGGAAAATGAAATGAAAGACAGTTTGGAAATGGAGGCATACATATTTTTTTCATAAAAAAAAGAACTGATTGGCTGTTTCATACCATTCTAGAATAAAAACTAGGCTGCATGTGTAAATTAATAGAAGCATGTTTTGTATTGGTACAGAAAAATGTGTTACCAAAGAACAGTACTTTGGATTTGCTGTTAGGTTTGAAAAGTCAAGCACTCTTGCTCTGTGGAATTGAAACATTGTTTGGCGAACTTCTGACCTAACTCCACACAGCAGTGTTCCATGAGCTGTTGCTATGGTAGCAGGCAGAAGTCAAGTTGGGGGAAGGGTACTAGGCAGAAGTCAAGTTGGGGGAAGGGTACTTTTGGAAAAGGGTTGGTTTTCAACCAATAGAAAGAGAATAGGAGAGAGGTGTAAAGAAAAGAGATCCTGGCTCTGATAATCTGCTGTTTGAGTGCCACATTTCTTTCACAGCTAACTAATTTTAAAGGTGAGTTTAGAGTTTGAGAGGGGATGTATATGGTAAATTAAGAAATGAATAATAGAAATGGAATTCCTTTTGTTGAAGTTGTGTTTATCATTTTCTGTTTTGGGAGAAATTTAAATGTGAGGAACATGTAAAATAATATGGACTATGTTTTCACGATAAATTAAGGTGTACTGGTATAAAAAAAGAATAGTTTAAGGGTTTGAGGTTGGACTCAGTAATGCAAATACATTCAGCATCACTAAGGCTGGTTGCCCTTGCTGGAATGTAGGCAGTCACCCAGGTTACACATGGTGGTGGTCTGAAAAAGCAGTTTGGACATGTGCAATTAAAAAAATCTGAAAAGTGGATTCATAATGTGTCAGTCTGTAAAAGTGATTATCACTTGTCAAAAAAAAGAGCAGTAAGTGTGCTTTCAAATTGGCAAAGAAATTTCGTTTTGTGACTAATGTGAAAACATGACTCTGTGTGCAAAGAGGAATTATAGGCAGAGATTTATTGTGTACTGCTCTGGTGATTTCATTGTTGCATTAGTAGTAAAAAGGGGGAGTCATTTTTTGGTGCAGAAGCAGACTCTTAGCACACACCCAGCTGCTTTCCATGTGGAATCATGCACAGTATTTACAAGCGAGTGGGGTTTGAGGTTTCAGCCAGTAATGCAAATACATTCAGCATCACTAAGGCTGGTTGCCCTTGCTGGAATGTAGGCAGCCACCCAGGTTACACATGGTGGTGGTCTGAAAAAGCAGTTTGGACATGTGCTGTTTGCAGAATCTGAAAAGTGGATTCATAATGTATTTTTCTTTTCCAGAGGGGGAGAAAAAGGTGAATGCTCAATTGGTCACTTGCATACTTTGTGGTCTGGTCCACTTTATCTCTAAAAGATTTTAAAAAATTAGTTATTAATTTCTCAAGGATCTTGAGATGTGGTAATTGATTTTTAGTGTTTTTTTTTTTAAAAAAAAAAATACGCTTACCGTACGCGTACGGTAAAAGAAAATAAAAAAAAAGTTTCAAAGAAAAATAAAAAAAAGTTGAGAGGTAAGGTTGGCTCTTATAAGAGCCGTTGGGTTCATACAGGGATGGAGGAAAGAAAGAATGGGAGTATTATGAGCGTCTACAAACATGCTGGTCTATCTTATTGTTAATAAGGGGAAGACTGATCTCCCCAAAAACAATAAGACCACCACATCTTGTACACCTCATTTCAACCCTCCCAAATCGAGGGTTGATGTCCACAGGAAAAGAAGAAGGTGATGCTTCCACATCAGAGGAAAGGCTCAGCTGAGCTGCCGATGATGTACTCGGCTGAGCATCTGAGGCTGGGCTCTGGTGACTTACTGAAGGGTTTTCTTCAGCATGTCGAGCAAAGGTCCTTGGGTGTCTGTCCTGGAGGTGTCTCTTCATAGAGTGATTTCCAAAGGAGTATTTCCTCCTTGGATTTCCTCTTGATAAAACACGACCACAAAGTTTGCAAGTGACCAATGGAGCATTCACCTTTTTCTCCCCCTCTGGAAAAGTGAAATACTCCCATACAAAAGAAGTCTTTTGTTTCCTCCTTCTCTGGATCATGGTGGTGCTGCTGGCCTCACTCTCAGAAGAGGTCTGCTGTTCTGCCATTGTATCCCAATGTCAATCCAGCTCCTGCTCCTAGAGAATCACAAGCAGAAATGAGGGGAATGGGTGTGGTGTGGGAAGAATCTGGAACTGAAAGTAGTTTCAACCAATGAAAAGTGTTCTTTCAAGCAGTAATGAGGGGAATGGGTGTGGTGTGGGAAGTTTCTGGAAGTGAAAGTAATTTCAACCAATAAAAAGTGTTCTTTATAAGTCACATGACCTGCCGTGCGCGCACGTGACGCTTACGGTGCGCTTACGCAGCGCGTATGTCACAATCGCGCATGCGCATTACACGCCCCTGCGTAACCGCGACGTTGCTTCCGGGTGTACGCGTACGTCACGCACTTATTGCGTATCGCGCATGCGCATTACACGCCCCTGGGTACCCGCGACGTTGCTTCCGGGTGTACGCGTACGTCACTCACGTACGCGCACCGTACTTATGACGTACGAAGCGCGTACCGTCAGCTTACCGTACGCGCACGGAAAAAAATGCATAAATAAAAAAAAAAAAAACTTTCCATAGTGCAGGATATAGTACATATATTATTTTATACAAAGGGTTACAAAAAAATGACAAAAAAAAATTTGCATTTAAAAAACCGTACAAATTCACTGAAAAAAACATGGGTATCACACACGTTATAGTTAGAAATTAGCATTTTAAAAACCTTGCAAATTCACTGAAAAAACCATGGGTTTCACACATGTTATAGTTAGGGATTAGCATTTAAAAAACCTTGCAAATTCACTGAAAAAACCATAGGTTTCACACACGTTATAGTTAGGAATTAGCATTTAAAAAACCTTAGAAATTCAATGAAAAAACCAAAGGTTTCACACATGTTATAGTTAGCTGGACATTTCACTCGTAAAAAACCAATGAAATTTCCCCTTTATAGTTAGTTCAGCTAACTATAACTTGCGCGCCCGCAATGCACTACTGATGACGTCACATATTACATCACTCATGACATGGTCACTGACATCACTCATGACATCACTGATGACATCTCAAATGACATCACTGATGACATCACTGATGACATCATCCTTGAGAAATAGTAGCAGACCTCTTCTTCCCCTAATATAACCTTTAATACACACATTTAAAAAAATGAAACTAAAATGTTCGAAATAATGAACATATCAATATCAGTTACAACAACCTATTCAGTAATTCTAAGAACCACATACACATCCACTCATTCACCAACAGTCCTATACAGTCACTCATACATGTAGTCACTCATCATATGTATTCATACACCTGTACATCCTGTTACACAACGCCACTCATCCATAGAGTTACTCACACACAAAGTCACTCATGCTAATAAAGAATCAAACATCCATTTACTTGCATATACAGTTATACACACACCACCACACCTACTTCTACAGAAACTTAGACATACTTAGTCTTTTAAACAATCACTTATAGAAACACATACTTATTCATACAGGAACTCTTTCAATCTCTTACTCTCACATATACTCAGTTATATACACCAAAAGACACATATAACAGTTAAAAACATATGTAGTTACTCATGGAGACACTATTGAGACAGTCTTTCACTCACTAACACACCTTTACACATACTCATCCACCCATATAGTCATGCACACATGCTGTCTTCAACACATACAGTGAGTCACTCATTCATGCACCTATGCACTACGTAATACCCCCCACCGAACCATGCAGACACTCAGACTGATACTCAAAAAACCAACTAATAACCTATATTGACTCCCATGTAGCTACTCACCAACCCATGCAGCCACTTATACACAAAGTGAGAGACTGATACAGATATTTACATATTTAAACATTACTCACTAAGCCATGTATTCACTATGATACATTTTAACAATCAGTTACACAATACATTTTTCAAAAAAAATCATCCATTTAGACACTTATATACCCATTTAATCTTCCATCGAGCTTGAGATATACTTATATAAAACCTATTTAATTTTCAGAAAAACACACATTCACTGGATGATGTCATCAGTGATGTCATCAGTGATGTCATTTGAGATGTCATCAGTGATGTCATGAGTGATGTCAGTGACCATGTCATGAGTGATGTAATATGTGACGTCATCAGTAGTGCATTGCGGGCGCGCGAGTTATAGTTAGCTGAACTAACTATAACGGGGAAATTTCATTGGTTTTTTACGAGTGAAATGTCCAGCTAACTATAACATGTGTGAAACCTTTGGTTTTTTCATTGAATATATATATATATATATGAAAGCTCTAGTTTTACCCTCCGGTTGAAAACGCACTCCTACAACCATCATTTTCCCGGGTAAAAGCAGGGTCAACATGCCGAACGTAACAACAGCATTATTGTCAGCTAATCTTCTTTAACGCCTGACGCGTTTCAGTGCTTCCGCACTTCTTCAGAGGCGTGGCAAATGCAGTCCACATGTCCGTCCTTTTCAATTAATCACCCTCCAATGGGCAGCTCAAATGAGCCCACATGGAATTGTGGGACATGTAGTCTGTTGTTGCGGCATTTCAAGCCCTCCGATGGGCCTCGGCATGCGGGTCCCGCTTATTAATCCCAATGGAAGTCCCCACAATGAAACTCCATTGGATCAGCTAATCTTCTTAACGCCTGACGCGTTTCAGTGCTTCCGCACTTCTTCAGAGGCATGGCAAATGCAGTCCACATGTCCGTCCATTTCAATAAATCACCCTCCAATTGAATTGTTCACTCAGGTCAGCTCCTGTCTTGGAAGTTTCGGGGTGATTTGTCAAGGAGGGGCCAAGAAAAAAGGGGGGTCCCAAAACATGTTTTCTCCATGTTAATTTCCAGAGGAAACTTTAGACACGGCTACAGCCTGAACTGCAGAACAGAATTACACCAAATTTGACAGAGAGATAGCTCTTGGTCCAGAAAGCACACTTTTTTTAAATGGTGTAATTCCGTTCAGTAGTTTTTGAGATATTTAAAGATTTACAGGTATCGATATTTGAGAACTGTGAGATCTGATTGGCTTAGCCCTCTGAGCACGAGCTTGCCTCTGATTGGCAGTCAGCACTTCAAACCAAGAAGCGTTGGCAGCCATCTTGTGTCTCTGACTGAGTGAGGGGGAAAAAGGTAGGAGAAACATACAAAAACAAAAAAAGGGGGCAGGGTAGAAACCCCCTGAACCCCCAGGCCTGCTTAGGGGTCCAGGCCAAAAAAAAGCATTTAAAAGAAAAAAAAAACATTTTCGGACAGGTCGCACTGGGTGCGCGAACCGTGGTCAAAAATGAAAAATAATGAAGTGCAAGCTCCCGCGCTTCGTTCTTTAAAGCCCCTGGGTGGGCATGGTCCTGGGGGCAATCCTGCATTTTGAAGCAGGGGCCCGTGGGGGCCCCTGCAGCCCCGGAGACCACCTCCTCCCCGGGGCTTCATTTGAATAGTGTGGGGGGCCTCACGGACCCCCCAAGCCCAGGGGACCACCACCTCTTGGGGCTAAAATAAGTCAATAATGAAGTGTGGGGGTGCTCCTGCCCGCCACACTGCCCCGGGGATCACCACCTCCCTGGGGCACTCTTTAATTAAATGAGGGGGTCTGTTGCGGACCCCCAATCCTGGTGACCACCACCTCCCCGGGGCTTTAAACACATGGGAGGGGGGCCGCGTGGCCCCCCTCCTGGAGAACTTGATGGCCTTGGGGCCGCCACCCCCCAGGGATGGCGCCTGCAGTATCCCGGGGTGCCCAACCCCGGGACATTGCTGTTTGCTATGGCAGGGCGGGAGTACGGCTCCCACCCTGCCATAGCAAACACTGCTATGCTTCATTGAAGCGAGAGCAGGAAAACCTACTCTTGCTTCAATGAAGCAAAGCATAAATGCTTTTGCACAAGGGGAGCTGCATGTCTGCAGCTCCCCTTGTGCAAAAGCAGTGCTGGCTCCCGCAAGAGGCGGGGAGCTGGCGGGACCGTGAGGGCATTGGGGCTCCCCCCACGGTCCCCAATGGAGTGGCCAGGCCCCGGGGAATGTGGTCCCCAGGGCCATAATTGGCCTTAGGAGAGGGGCCACACGGCCCCCTTCAAATATATATTTTTTTGTAAATTATGGCCGTGCTCCGGGGGATGGGACCTAAATTGACCTCGGGAGGGGGGCCACGCAGCCACTTTCCGGTTATTTTTGTTAATTGTTTTTAAAAACGAGGTCAGGCCCTGGGGGATGGGGACCCCAGGGCCCCAAAAATTATCAAAGAAGGGGGGGGGGCACACAGCCCCCTTCTAAAAAAATTATTTTTAAAAAGCCAGCATCTCGCCAGAGGCCCCGCCCCCTCCCTGCACCACTCTGCAAACGCGCCCCCTGGCGCGTTTTAAGTTGGGTAATTAATTGCCCTTGAATACTGAGGGTCCCTGGGAGCAAACTAGCGCACCAGGTACCTCCAAAAAGCGCCACAGAGCTGGATTGCAGAGAGGTGGTCCGAGACCACGCCCCTTTTTACACAACTCTGCGAACGCGGCTCCTGGCACATTGCTGCTCGGAAGATGAAGTCCACTTGTGTCCCGAGGTCCTCATGAGACAAGAGGACCTCATCGCCCCACCAGCAGTGTGCCAGGAGCCATGTTTGCAGAGTGGTGTAAAAAGGGGTGTGGCCTCGGACTACCTACTAGCAATCCAGCTCTGTGGCGCTTTTTGGAGGTACCTGGTGTGCTAATTGGCCCCCAGGGACCCTCAGTATTAAAGGGACATTAATTCCCCAACTTACAACACGCCAGGGGGTGTGTTTGCAGAGTGGTGGAGAAAGAGGGCGGGCCTGGTATAAAAAGTTAGCAATCCTGCTGTGTGGATCTTAATGGACGTAATAGGAGGGGTAGTTGGCCCCCAAGGTTGATGTTAGGGGCTAACTACCCCCCCTGTTACTCCAGTAAATCCCACACAGTGTGATTGCTAAGAGGTGTTCGGAGGCCACGCTCATCTTTCTCCACCACTCTGCAAGCGCGACTGCTATGTTATAGTTACAAATTAGCATGTAAAAAACCTTTGAAATTCACTGAAAAAACCATAGGTTTCAGGGACGTTATAGTTAGAAATTTGCATTTAAAAAACCTTAGAAATTCACCGAAAAAACCATAGGTTTCAGGGAAGTTATAGTTAGTTGGACATTTCACTTGTATAATACCAGAGAAATTCGACTGTTATAGTTAGTAGAGCTAACTATAACTCCCGCCCCCGCAATGTACTGCTGATGATGTCACATATTACATAACTCATGACATGCTCAGTGACATCACTGATGATATCATCCAGTGACTGAGTGGTGAAGGGAGGACCTCATCGCCCCACCAGCAGTGCACCAAGAGGCGCGTTTGCAGAGTGGTGTAAAAAGGACCGTGGCCTCGAACCACCTCTCTGCAATCCAGCTCTGTGGCGCTTACTTGAGATACCTGGTGGGTTAGTTGGCCCCCACAGACCCTCAGAATTCAAGGGGAATTAATTCCCCATCTTAAAACGCGCCAGGGGGCGCGTTTGCTGAGGGGGGCAGGGAGGGGGCGGGGCCTACGGCAAGATGCTGGCTTTTTAAAAAATATTTTGTTTTTTGCAAGGGGGGCCCCCATTCGTTTAAATTTTTGGGGCCCTGGGGACCCCATCCCCCAGGGCCTGACTCCTTTTAAAAAAAAAGAAAACAGGAATTTCGGCCCTGGGGACCCTATTTCCCAGGCCATGGCCTCCTTTTTTAAATTCATTGATATGGGAGGGGGGCCGTGTGGCCCCTCTCCTGGGTCACTTCTGGCACCGGGGACCCCATCTCCCGGGAATGGCCCTATTTTAAATTTTAATTTATAGGGAAGGGGGGCCCTGGGCCAATTTCAGCCCCCATTCCCCAGGGCATGGCCTCCTTTTCTTTTATTTGTATGAAAGGGGTGCCGCGTGCTGATGTATATAGAGAAATCAGCAAATATACTATTGATGGATCCATTTTTAATTAAATAAGTAATTGCCATAGCTCTGTCCGGTTAACACAGTCAAATGCTGTTGAAAGATCCACAAAGGCAAGATACACTGATGCTGTTTGTCCACAGTATATTTCCCAATGATCAACCTTAAGTTAAGACATTACTCGACCGTCCCCATGCTGCTTTGGAAGCCATATTGGCAATTATTTAGCACCTTGCTTTCATTGGTCCATTCTACTTTTCTGTTATACAGAAGTCTGCCCAAGATTTTAGCTGGGGTATCAATCACGGAAATAGGGCGGTAGCATTCAGGCTCTGCCCTATATTCCTTGTTAACAATGGGAATAATAACCAAAGAGACCCAAGAACAATGAATTAAGGAATAGTTCAGGCAATTATACACATTTGTCAGCAATAGGGCATACAAATGTACATTATATTTGATGATGTCAGTAGAAACACGATTGGGCCCTAGTACTTTTCCTCCTGCACTTTCCTGTATAGAAGTCCTAACTTCCATCAAGGAGATGATCAAACGGAGTGGGGCACCCCAATGACATACCCATAAATGAGTGGGATTACCATCTCTGTAAATATCTGCAAAATGTACCAGCAACTCTTCTCCAGTTATGTGGCAGCTAACTGTTGTTCCACCATGATGGAGGGAACGCATGCCAGAAACAGCTTTCCAAAATGTTTTACTATCTCTTATACTAGCTGTGTCAGTTAATAAAGACCACTGCTTTGTGATAACTTCATTCCTTCTTTTACTTATGACTGCTTTATAGGTTTTCCATAGGGCAGTCACTAAAGTATGGTCACATGGCTCTATATTTAAGGTTCTTCTTAATCTCTGATTTGCCAAAGAGCATTCATGATCAAACCAGCGAGGGCCAATTTTACAGGTATTAACAAAGAAGATGTAATTTTATCACAAAGGGTCATGAACGAGGGGACCATTATTTCACAATCATTATCATCAGATGGACAGCCCATAACCATCTATAAATTCTCAGCTATCACCCTATTAAGACATTTTGGGGTATCAAGCAACTTCCAATACAACCAAAGAATATCAGTAGTAGGTATTAAATTAAAAAAGCCTGAGACTTCTGAGTGAGGCTCTCTGTAAGGTACTACCAGAGTTGCCTCAACTGGGTGATGGGCGACAAAGTTAGTATCAACAATTGTGCCATGTATCAATAAGTGCCTTAAATTATGGGAAATAAAAATATGATCATTGACAGAAAATATATTTTTTCCTCTATTGGTGGTCAATCATTGTATATCTTTCCCATCTCCCTCCAAAGCACTGTACAGATGATCAGAGGAGGCAAATAGACACTGTAACTCTTTACCCAGCTCTTCTGCTCTACTATAGGCCATCAACTCCCTCTCTGCCTGCTGTCATGGTAATCTGGCATTAAAAAAGATGTAATTGCTTGCCCTACTGGGACTTACTCTTTACCTGAGTTTCAATAAAAAAGAATAAACCAGGAAATTTTTTGTTGGGGACATTCAAGAAATCAATATTATAAAAATGTATAAACAACAAAGACAAAACCTACCTATATATAACTGCTGGAAAGTCAGGTCCAGGTGTCTCAACGTCTACTGCAGAGCCAGCAACCCAAAGAATAAACCAAATAGACAACCCAGCCAATGCACGACCTGAACAGGATTACACCGCGGTAAGCCTAAAACACCTGTAACCTTCAAAATCTATGAGGCTAGCTTCCCAAATTCCCTGCAATAAAATAACATCATACAATTTAACAAACTTTTACCAATTTAGTAATACTATCTCAAAGCAGAGTCCTACACATTCCAATTCAATGTGTTTAGCTCCGAGTTAATAGATAAAGGCGAGGAAATGGGGATTAAAGTGGTGCACCCAGAAACCTGCGTGGGCGCCGTATTCCAAATATTTCCTGTGGTAACAATAAGGCCATCATGATCAGGATGCTTCACCCAAGCTACAAATGTTGACATTGCGCCTATAGCCTCAAAGGTTAAGTTTGAAATTCCTTAAGTTATAGTCCATCCCCCCAATGCTAATTTCTGCCCCTTTGGGACTGTCTGTCATTTCACGTCATCATAGTCTGATAAGACTGAAAATATATTTTCATATGTCATTCCCCACACAGACTGTGGTTGATATCTCAGGGTTGCTGATGAAATATTTCTCTAATTGTTTTTTTTTTTAAAAAGCCCAGGGGCAATGTGATGATCTTTCAGCCATTCGTTGTCCCCCGCATCTGCACATTCAATAGTCTCTCTACACATTCAGGATGCCTGAAATTGACTATAGTACAGGTATACAATGTTAAAATTCAGTGAACTAACTATAATGCGTGCCCTCATCATGCACTGCTTAAGAATTCACATGTTACATAAGTCATAACCTGTTAAATGACATCTATGATTACAGTACTCATGACATCTCAGTCTCTCCCCTACATCCAATCCACATTAGGACTTAGAGTCAGTGTCTAGGCTTCAGCAAAGCCCTCAATACAAAGTACAAGGTTTAAATGGACTTAGCACCCTGCACCTCCCACTCCACAAGCAGCCAACCTCCACTGTGCACAGCCTTTGGACATACACAGATGAGTGAGTCTGCAAGTCCTAGTGTCACACCAGATCCTGCATCCAACATAAAATAGGGGTTGGGTAGTCAGCTTGCCCTATAGCCAGACCTGTAGACCAATTCTCCACATGTGGTCAACCGCTGCTGTGCAGGGGCCCAGCCCTGCACCCACCCCTCCATGACCTCCTGACACCCTACTTGCTCATCCTTCAGCCCTGCCCCTCAAAGGTTGACCAAAGGGTGTATTGTTCAGTTATCAGATGTCCACAAGTGATCTACCCCCACTGCACCAATTCTTTGGTTGCACACAAGTAAAAAGACAATAACATCCATCAAAAGTTCTTTATTTGTGAAAAATCAAATTTCTTCTGTATTTTTTAAAAGCGTACAGACAAGCTTATAAGAGTCCAACCATCAATTTAGTTTGTTCAATTACTCCTCATTCCGAAGCATATAGCACAGTGTCAGAATTATTTGTTTGGTAAATCTTATTAGTACTTTTAACAATTATGTGATTTAAATATAATCAGTAATGTAATTAATCAAGCCTTTGGAACTGCCATGAGTGATATACTGTGTGAGCAAGTTATAGTTAGTTCACTAAATTGTAACTGACATATTTCTGTGTTTTTTTTTAATGTTAGCCTGTGTTTCATTCCAATACCTCATTCCAATATGTAATTTTCAGATCACTTAAACTGTTGTTTTGTTCTGTGAACAGCTATCTATCTATCTATCTATCTATCTATCTATCTATCTATCTATCTATCTATCTATCTATCTATCTATCTATCTATCTATCTATCTATCTATCTATCTATCTATCTATCTATCTATCTATCTATCTATCTATCTATTTATCTTTATATCTATATTCTGAAATACCAAATGTTAAAGTTACGTTATAGTTAGAGATGGTAATAATCTCTGACTTTACATTTTAAAAAACCCTAGAAAATCATTGAAAAAACACAAGGGTTATAGTGATGTTATAGTTAGCCCATGTAATAATTAAAAAAGTATTGTTTCAAAACAAAAACACCGAAATTCACCTTACTGATCTAAGTGAACCTTGTGCCCCCTCCTTGAACTGCTTATGACTCCACATATTACATCACTCATGAATTTCTAAGGTGTTTTTGAATCTAAAGTTAGATATTATTATCATATTTTCTATACCGTCACTTTAACCTTTGGTTTGCTTCAGTGAATTTCAGTTTTTTTTAATGTGAAGTAAGTTCTTTTTACCATACCTAACTATTAGTTGATTTTAACTTTTTCTTTTTTCAATTAATTTCAGGTTTTTTTCATCTCCCAAATCCCTCAGTAAGCATACTTTCAACCTTACGTGGCGTGAGGCTGGCTGCAGCCCTGCACCCAAAGCCTGCAAGCGAACAACACCCATCAATGTGTGGAATTGGCCATAGCGTCTGGTCAGTTGTCAGGCCCTGTATAAAATAACTCATAGGTAGCTAACCACCCACTGCATATGGCATTTGACCTGCCGCCAGGGCCTATGCTTAACCCATTACAGAGGGCAACTCCCTGATTATGGTCATGCACAAAGTGCAGTTTGCCACAGTCTTGCCATGCCCTGCACCCATTCCCGTGAACGGCCATCTGCCACCCCACCACAGAACCCACCACACTTGAGCGTCTTTCTAGCCCGCTCAGGCCAGAATCTGCACTGCTCTGCAGCACTGGGATTGGTAACCTGCCCCAGGGGCTGCTGGAACCAGGAAGAGGAGAGGAAGCGTGACGCAGCTTCAGGTACGTTCCTATTTTGTTTAATATATTATTACTAACCCCCCAGCGCAACCCCTTCCATGACCCCTCCACCGACACCACAACCCTTTGTTTCAATACAGGGCATCCCTGCATTTTGGAAATGTTGGAGCGCCGCGCTGCTAAATTTGGCGCAGCTCTGCACTCCAACATTTCCTTGTACATATGCCCCATAGTTTTACCAGTGGTTTCTGTGAATGTCCTGCTTGTCCTAAATTGCAGTAACCTATTTAAATTGTAGAACAATTTCTATGCAAGTATAGACTCCCAGATTTTTGTGAACAGGTCTATGAATAATTAATTGTTACATTTTGTAGCTCATGTTACTTCGTTGTATTACTATTTCTTATATATGACATTCCTGTCAAAGACACTTTTTATTACAATTTGAAATTGAATTTTTTTGGGGACTTAGCCCAAGAGGCAAACTGACAGAGTACTACCAGTGTCTCATAGAACAAACATGAAATACCTGGGTGTAAAATTAATTATGGCATTTGCAAATGTTCTGCTTTGCAGAATGGATGCTACTTCTAGAAGCTGAAGACTATTTGGGTCTTGGGTATAAGCGCCCCAGTTCTGGGTGTGATAATTATCGCACCTGATAACGTTTTCTACACTGTGGTCTTTGAAACTTATTAGATGCAATAATGTATCGCCTATTCTGAGTAATGCCTAAACAGTGAGCATAACATGCCCATTTTCATGTTTACTGCACCAAAATCTGCATGGCCCAGTATTACTTGCCATTTTTCCTCAGTAAATGTCGTTTAATTTAATTTACTTTGGGAAAATTATGAGGGAGCAGTGTTTTCCGCAAAACACATATGGGGATATTCTCAAGATTGTGTGATAACTACCGCAAAAGTAGCTTACCGCAACCCTTCAAATCTCAGTCTATCGCGGGAATATAACTCCGTGTTAACGTGGTATTCACAAGCCGGCACTACCATGCGATAGGCTCACGATAACGTGTCAAATGTCAGCGATAAAGTCAACGCGGCACTGAAAAAATGCGAAACATGAACGCAAAAAATGTTGCGATGAGGCCAATCATGATACAAAAACAGGTAAAAACCAGCCACAAGCCTGCAAATCTCACGCGTCATGCAGGAAAATGCATTATAAAAGCAACGGAAAAATAAGGGAGAAAAAAGAAACTGCGTAGCACCATGGATGCACCCGGACCGAGTGCAGAGGCCAACGCGAACCCCACAAGCCCCACAGACCACCAGTAAGGAACAACGGGATCGTGGAAGGCCAAGGCGAAGAGTGAGAGGAAGACAGGTCTCAGTCTGCAGGAAAACCAGATCAGCGTCACGGAGGTGACAGAACACTACCATCAACTGACACACAATTAGACCAACATGAATGCAGTCGGAGTGTCGAGAAGGGCAATGGAGGAGGCCACGAGGTGCCAGCATGATGTGAAAAGCCAAACCAAGCACAAACCTGCTGCCAACAGGAAGGCAGCAACGGCGACAGGAGGTGGGAGTCCTGTGCCACAGGAGGAGCTGGAGGAAATGGGGGCCACAGTCATCAGTGTAGAGATGGTGCAAGGAGGTGAAGTTCAGACACAGCTCGAGAGGACCTGACACAACATCAACAGGTTGAGTAACGACCAGGAACTGGGGGGCCAGGGGGAGATGGGCACAATGGCACACATGCACAACAATGTGTAGCACACTGCACACCCACAATGACCCTGGATCATGTCCCTTATCCCCGTGGCACACTGCAGCACACACACAGCAAGAACAGCACATCCACATTGACGACAATGTGGTACAATGTGCAGACCCGACACTTCAGAACAGAGGACACAACTGGCTGCGCACATGCTCTGAAACAGGCCAACCACATCTAACAGAGGAGGAAACTGTGAGAAGGAAATGTACGCGTACAACCTCACATCTGTCATGAAGTCCAAATATCCACTGTCCCGCATCAAAATCTAGCACCTCCCAAACAGTCACAATGTACATAGTTATACAGTCTGCATGTAAACAAGAACAATGCGCCAACATACATGTCAACACAATGTCAACATGCATCTCCCCTTCATATTACAGAGGGACAAACAACACCTTTAGCAGAGCAGACCAGACAACTCATCAGTGATGCTGGAGAGGACCACCACACCTTCGACACCGACGCCCCACAACAACTCATGGACATCCCAGGCAACTCACCACCAGGACCAGGGCAGCCAAGCTACATAGAGGAGAACCCAGCCCCTGCACATACCACACAGCAGGAACCACCCGCCAGCACGGCTGGCTCCCAACACCTCACCGAGCCACACATAGCATTCCAATGCCAGGTATCAGAATGCCAAATGGAGGTGGCCCAACAGATGCGGGTGGGTTCCGAACCCATGGAATACGAACTAGATCACATGCGTGGGTGTCTAATTCCCCTCAGGGACAACCTACACCACACAAAGGAGACCCACACTGTGACAGAGACACATGCGTTTTCACATTTCCAGTAGCGAACCACGCCCCGAGGCACGCAATTATGATTCACACACCCACGCTGGACCTGCGTACGATGGCCTGGTCCAATCCTCTTACATATTGAGTGGGTGATGATAAAGCTACATGTCCAAGGTCTAACATGCTGCCTGCTGTGACATGTTTGCGTCCTTTGTACACAACACAATGTAATGTTGCCGGCCCAGGGCCCTCATGCATACATTATGACCACACAGACACAGGCAGATAGTTAGTGGAACTGGCTACGGGCACGTGCGCCCAGCCCCTTTATTGGCAGGGCCACATGTACAGTGACGCCTGTGCTGGATATGTGTGGGGTGAGTGTGAGCCAGCCCTCATGGAGTGGTTGGTGCTGACAAAAACTTGAACAGTGAACACCAGTAAAATGGAAACTGAAAAAACCAGCATAACAGAGACAACTGCGGAGCATCATGGAGGTAGCCGGAGCAAGTACAGAGGTCCCCCAATATGCAAACAGAAGTGTCCGTGAGTTGCAGTGCACTGAGGTTGGGGCACCTGGAATGCCAAGCAGGGTATCAGGCAGATGATGGCATCCACCATAGGTGTGAGCAAATCCGTAAGTCTGCCAGTATGACTGTTTTGACTCTTGCACTTGGCGGTTGGAGGTGGTTCTGGCGGTGATGGCGTGTGCCTCCGGTGGTGATGCGTCGTCAGGGCCAGTCAGGACTTGATTTGATGCGTGAGCCCCAGTGTAACGCAGTTGAGGCCGGAGGCAGCGGACAGCGCAGGGCCACATACACCTGGCATCAATGACCCCAAGGCCATCGTCTCAGAGGCCATCCAATATCTCAAGAGCCAGGGTCCCTGACTTTAGCTCTACAGAGTTAGTGGCCCCGGATGCACTGCGGCAGGCACAGGCACACCGCCATGGGACGGTGACTCGCGGTGCAGTGAGATGGGCCACGCGAGCTGAGCGGGTCCTCATCGATGTCCAAGGTAAATGTGGGGGAGGGACACTGGAAGGTGTACTCCAGAGCATGATGCAGAGGGTAGAAGCCGTCCGGAAGCGGCAAATTGAGGAGTGAAATGCTACTACCTTGTTTTTGCCACCAACTCAGTATCACCGACATGATGGTGACCACAACACCCAGTCCATGGACTAAGTCACCACCAGAGTTCAAACAGAAAGTGTCCATGGATCTCGGGGAACAGACTTAGTGGCACCGGAGCTGAAAGGGTATGCTGTCTGCGATGAGGCCTGTACAATGATATCAAGTCTGCCATAAATAAATCAAGACTGAGTTCAAAATGTGTGACCTACTTGACTGCAGTGTAGGCCCGAGGCAGCGGTCAGAGCAGGCCAACCGCGGTTCAGCGTGCTCCTCCTGGAACTCTAACACATGACGTTGACATGGCATTTGGGTGTGATTTGTGGTTGACAGAGGTAAAAGCACCAGAGCTGAGCGGGTGTTCAGTCAGCGACGATGACGTGTCCTGCCTGGTACGGACTGGATTGGATTTGTGTGAGGCCTGCTGGACCGCAGTGTAGGCCGAAGGCAGCGGTCAGCAGGGACCCACAAGCACGTGTCGTCGGCTTGCGATGCACAGAGTTAGTGACACCAGGGCAGTTGTTGGTAGTGTTCAATCACCTCCGTAGCAATTATCCTTTATTCCCCCTGACTGAAACGCATCATCCTCTTACACCTCTCCTTGCATGCAATGATATGTACTCTGCCATTGAAAAATCAAGACTCAGTTCCAAATGTGTGACCTATTCGAGCGCAGTGTGCGCCGAGGGCAGTAGTCTGCGTGGGCCCACAGACACGTGTGGTTGGAATGCTATACACAGACTTGGTGGCACCACATCGAAGGGAGTATAGTGACATAAAATCTGCCATAATGAATGTACTCTGCCATGGTGTAATCAAGACTCAGTTCCAAATGTGTGACCTACTAGTCCACTGTGTATGCCGGTGGAGTACGTCTACGAGAAAGGAGTACTGCGGGCCTGTGTCGTGGAGGCCACGCTGGTCTGAGGGGGTTGCCAGGGTCGCGGCACTTGGGCTTGGAGCTTGTACTGGCACGTGGTGGGCCCTCTTCAACACACGAGTGTTGGCAGGTGTGCATTGAGGCCTGGGTGCGCAGGGCTGGGCAGGACTGGTACGGGGACCAGCTGCACAGGGTGCAGTAGGCGCACATGATCGCAGGCCACACTGCTCACGGCAACGGCATTGGCCTCATGGCGGGGTGAGGGCGCCACCCTGGCAGAGACGTTGGGCATTCCGGAAGAGAACCACGCCTAGAGCTATGTGCTTTTTATTCACACTCCTACACTGGCCTGGCGTAGGCCAGGCCAGCCCACTCCGCTCACGCTTACAGGGAGGTATGTACCAAGCTACATTTCCGGGATCTTCCCCACTGGCTGGGGTGACATGGTTGTGTCCACTGTCCACTACACTCCAAACACCAGCGGTGTATATCGACATGGATATGTGTGGTATGCATACTGCAGTCTGACCATCACATCCACGCCACACTTGGCATTGTGTACATTCTCATTCATCGGTCACTTGCCTCCTTTGCACATGCCTGGTCCCCACCTCTTCCCACAATCTGCTATCGTGTGCCTAAGGTGCAATGCCGTTGATGGCTTATGTGCATGGCTGGCCCAGGTTGCAACAATAAGTTGTGCTGTCGTGTCTGGTGGGTTGGCATGTTGTTTGGCATGTTGTATGTGAGTTTGTGATGTGTGCATTCCCATAGTTGTGAATTGCATGATTGTGGAGTTGAGGTGTGTGGTGTGTTCATTTGGTACTTGTCAACGAGCAGTGCATTTCTGTAGGTGCCATTCTGGAAGCGCCGGTTGATGATGGACTGTCGGAAGATGTAGGAATCATGCACTCTGCCTGGGTGGTTGGCTTCGATGTTGGTGGAGATTTCCCGGTGGTCCACTGTGGCCTGTACATTGATGGAACACGTGTGCTTTAGGTTGCGGATATTGTGTGCAGTGTTGCCAGGGGGCACAAGTAGGACATGTGTGCAGTCAATTGCCCCCTGACACGTGCAGGAAGCCAGCTATGGCGTAGATGCCTTGCTTGGTCTCCAGCTGTTCCTGCGCAGTGTGGGAGAAGGATAGGTAGTGTGGTGCCAAGCTGATGATGGCATCCAAGACAGTTGTGGGGAACTTAGATTGGGCTGGCTGTGAGACTCTTCTGACTCTGGCAGTTGTTGTTTGGAAGGTACCAGAGGCCAACAGATGCAGCACAGCCAGCAGCTTTTTCTGAGGTGGGATGTTGGTTGTCCGCTGTGTTGGTACCGTCAGCCTGTGGGCAATGGTGGTCAGGATGCTTGGGATGGTTGTCCTTTTGAGCCTGTAGTGGGCAATGACATTCGCTGGTGTTGGGTCTGTGAGGTTGGTGCCTTTTCTGACGGTCACTGTCTTTGTCTGCGCTGCCTCAGTGTTGGTCCGTGAGGGGGGTGGGGGATCCGGGGGGGGTCCTTTGGGTAGTGGTAGTGGGTGTTGTTGCCCTATTGGGACTCCGGCTGCATGTTCAGTTGCTCGGGGGCATCTGTTGTTCTTCATGTTTGGCTATGAGCTGTGCTGTGCTCCCTTGGCTGCTGCCGGTTGTTGTCCCACTCTACACCAGGTCAGAGCAGGTGTTAATTTCCTGCTGCTAACGCGCCTTATCACATGTTTTGTGATCTTATCGCTGATCCGGCTGGTCGTTGAGAATGTTGTGGAGTGGTGTTGTTGCTGCTTTTTGCTCGGGAACGCCTACTCTGCATCTCATTAGCGATAGTTGCTGGGGTCATCCGTGGCGATGATTTTTGAGGATGCTATCGTCGGAAAACTGGTGATATGGGCTGTTAGCACCAGCTTGTGAATGGGGCGGTAAATTTATCGCGATTTTAGCTGCGATAAAGTGCCGATGACTCGGCGATAGCTCCTTGAGAATATGCCCCATAATTTCAATATGTGCAGTAGCACAAGTTTCGGCATATATCAGAATAAACTATTGCACTCGTAAATGGCAGTTAGGGAAACCACAGGATTTTAAATAACTCATACTGCAGTAAATCGTCCACTTTCAGAAAGTGTTTTAGCATAGTGCAGCAGGCTCACCCACTCCCATCCTCACACACTACTTTTAGCAACAAACATGACAATCACACAGTAATGTATGTTGGGTACGTATGAGTTGTGTTGAAATATGAATGTAGTTACTCCAGTACAATAGGATATCCTCTGCATTGATCTACAGTCAGAGGAGAGACAGAGGCTATCCCATGGCTTAGTACCAACTATTAACGACCTGGACAAAAATGTATAAAACATGTCTAATTAAGGAGCAGTCTGCATAAGTCATCTAACTTATGATTTGTTTCTTCATCTGCTTGGTATCCCCTAATATAATCTTTTACAGTGGCAAAGATTAAGGCGTGCATGGCAAACATAGAAGTCTCACATATTTAAAACACCCATCAACTTATCTTCCTTTGGACCAATTACAACATCGCTGTCCTGAGTAAGAATAGTGGTTAATTTGAGCCGGTGGCTGAAACTGGTGGCCACTTGAACTCATTTTTGGAGACTGTTAGAAATGGGATTCCTGGTTGGCGGAGGTAATCACCAAGGCCAAGCAGGAACCGCCAGTCTAGTCAGGGTAAGCTAGAACCTTACTAAAAGATAACCTATGCTCACCCTCTAGTAGCTTGGCACAGAGCAGTCAGGCTTATCTTAGGAGGTAATGTGTAAAGTATTTGTGCAACACACACACAATAACACAATGAGTATACTACAAAAAGACTCCACACAGGTTTAGAAAAAAAGATTATTAAATTCTGAACAAAACAAAACCAAAATATAAAAAAACAATGTATAGAGGTTGAGATATAGAATTTTAAAGGAATAAATGCAATAAAGCGCTTAGAAAGGATCACGTAGCACGAAAGAGGTTACTTTAGGTCGCACTGGACTAGGGCAAAGTCAAGGTTCAGGCCGACTTATTGGAAGCTCAGGCCGGTTACAGGTCCCATGCAGGCCCTGGTAAACAAAGTACCTTTCCGGGTTGCAAGTATCAAAATGTGTTGATCTTCTACATGCAGTAAAGGCAATGCATCGGTTCTGATTCACGCAGTCGGGTTGATGCGTTGAAGTTGAGCCTCGCGGTCGGGACCTCGGATCGGCGCTGTGTCACTGTTGAACCCCGCAGTCGGGTTGATGCATCAACATCGAGCCTCGCGGTCGACACCTTGGATCGGCGCTGTCAGGTCCCATGTCGTCATTGAGCTGCACAGGGCTCTCTCCAGATCGGCACTGCGTTGGTGTTGAAGGGTACTGTGTCAGTTCTGATCGACGCAGTGGTGATAATGCATCGATTATGAAGCAAAACAGCTGAAGAACCCACTTTGAGGCTAAGATCTAGAGAGGCCACCTCAGGCAAGTAAAGGACTCCCAGATGGCAGAGTCCAGCAGCACCAGCAGAATTGTAGGAAGTCTTTTGTGTCCCTGAGGGGTTTAAAAGGCTGCTGACATGGGTGGCAGAATTAGGGCAGCAGGTCCACTAGTAGCATTTAAAGTACCGGCCCTGAGTATGTGGTATACCACTTTACAAGGGACTTACCAGTACATCAAATATGCCAAACAGATATACACCAATGTCATCATGTTTAGGAGAGAATCACATACACTGCAGCACTGGTTAGCAGTGGCACAGTGCTCAGAGTCCTAAGGTCAACAAAAAGAATCAGCAATAACAGGAGGTATAAAGCAAAAAGTCTAGGGGAAGACAACCCACAGGATGTTAGGTCTAACAGGGATTGCCAATTATTTTTTCTAAACAGACTCTGATGCAAAGCAAAAGAGAGAAAAACAAAAAGGGGTGAAGAAAGAGGAAGAGAAAGATGGAAAAGAGTGACAAAGAAAGAAAGGTGGAACCTGCAAGCATCAGCTGAAGGAGCAGAGAGTGTCTGGTGTTGATCTAAAGAAGCATGAGGCGGAATCAGAACTATGCAGCTTTGCCCTAGTGTCGGCCGCAGGCTTCTGAGCAAAACGTTTAGTAGAGTGGCATTGAGTTCCGTGGCGGAGAGTGCAGCTTTGAAGAGTAGAGTGCTATAGAGTGCAGTGGCGTATAGTAAAGTAGTGCAGAGTAGAATAGAGTGGTGTAACGTGAAGTGGCAAAGAGTGTTTTGGAGTATAGTGGTGTAGAGTGCAGTGAAGCAAAGTAGTTGGCGTAGAGTGCAGTGGCAAGGAGTGAATTGGTTTTGAGTAAAGTGGTGTTGAGTGCATTGGCGTAGAGTACAGTGCTTTAGAGTAGAATGGCATAGAGGGCAGTGGTGTAGTGTAGAGTGGTGCAGAGTAGATTAGAGTAGCACAGCATTGAGTGCAGTGGCATAAAGTAGTTTGTTTCAGAGTCGAGTAGAGTTGTGCTGGGTAGAGTGGAGTGGTGCATGGTAGAGTGGAGTGGAGTGGCATAGAGTAGTGTCATAGGGCATAGTGGTGTAGAGTACAGTGTTGCATAGTAGATTAGAGTGGCATAGAGTGTAGTGGCATAGAGTGAAGTGATGCAGAGTAGATGTGAGTGACATAGAGTGCAATAGCATAGAGTAGATAGTTTCAGAGCATAGTAAAGTTGCGTAGAATGGAGCGGTGAAGAGTAGAGTGTATTGGTGCAGTGTAGAGTTCAGGGGCATAGAGTGCAGTGGCGCAGAGTTCAGTGATTTTGATTAAAGTGGTATAGAGTACATTGGAGTAGAGTGCAGTGATGCTGAGTAGAGTGCAGTGACACAGAGTACAGTGCAGTGGTGCAGAGTGGAGTGGCTCAGTGTACAGTGGAGTGGCACTGAGTGTAGCTGTGTCGAGTGTAGTGGCATAGAGTGCACTGGCATAGAGCTGCAGTGGAGTGGCCTAGAGTATAGTGATGTGCAGTAGAGCGCAGTGCCATAGTGTACAGTAGTGCAGAGTAGAATGGTGTAGAGTAGAGTGGTATAGAGTGCATTGGTGTTGAGTGTAGTGGTGTACAGTGATGCAGATCAAAGTGGCGTACAGAGCAGTGGTGCATAGTAAATTGGCATAGAGTGTAGTGACGTAGAGTGGTGCAGAGTAAAGTGGCATACAGTGCAGTGGTGCAGAGTCAACTGGCGTAGAACGCAGTGGCATAGAGTACATTGGATTTGAGTAATGTGGTGGTTAGTGCAGTGGCACAGAGTGTAATGGTTTTGAGTAAAGTGGTGTTGAGTGCAGTGACATAGAGTGTAGTGGTTTTGAGTAAAATTATGTTGAGTGCAGTGTCATAGAATGCAGCGGCATAGAATACCGTGACGTGGAGTGGTGCAGGGTAAATTGCAGTGTCGTAGAGCTGAGTAGCACAGAGTGGAAAAAAAGGCTTAGAATGCCGTGTTGTAGAGTGAAGTGTAGAGGTGCAGAGTAAATTAGAGCAGTTCAGAGTACATTGCCAGAGGTATAGAGTGGAGTGAGGCAGATTAGAGGGGCGTAGAGTGAAGTGGCATACAGTGCATTGGTGTAGAGTGCAGTAGAGGAGCATAGAGTAGAGCGGTCCAGAGTAGAGTCCAATGGTATGGAATGCAGTGGTGAAGAGAAAAATTGCGTGGATTGCACTGGTTTTGAGTATACGAGTGTAGAGTACATTGGCGTAGAGTGCAGTAATGCAGAAAATAGTGCAATGGTGCAGAGTAGAATGCAGTGGTACAGAGCAGAGTGGAGTGACACAGAGCAGAGTGTGGGTTTGAGAGCAGTCGCACCAAGTGCAGTGATGCCGAGTTGAGTGGGGTAGAGTGGATTGGCATAGAGTGGAGTGGTATAGGTTAGAGTGCATTGGCATAGAGTGCTGCGGCATAGAGTGCAGTGTTGCAGAGTAGAGTGGAGTTGAACAGAGTGGAGTGGTGTAGAGTGCATAGTAGAATAGTTTGTGGTAGAGTGTATTGGCACAAAGTAGAGTTGTGCAGTAGAGAGGCATAGAGTGGAGTAGTGCAGAGAAGAGTACAGTGACGAAGTGTGGAGTGAATGGAGTGGAGTGGCATAGGGCCATATGTAGGTAACATACTATTTACCGATTCATAAATACCGAATTTTACCGATTCGGTATTTATGAATCGGTAAATAGTATGTAGGTAAACAATCGGTAATTATTACCGATTCGGTAAATATCGGTATTTATGAATCGGTATTTACCGAATCGGTAATAATGCATCCCTTCCCATTCATTCCTATGAGCCTGGAGGCCCATAGGAGTGAATGGGAAGCCATTTACTATTACCGATTCGGTAAATACTGAATCGGTAATAGGGGAAGCATAATCATGGGTGGCAGGGTGTCACATTGACACCCTGTTGCACCCCTGATTCGTGCATGTGTGCACATGTGGCGCACATACATGCCCTAAGGGCATGTATATCTGCCACATGGCACTTTTAAAGCAGACAAATTTAGCTTTTTGAAAGGTATTCGTTATTTAACATCAACCTGTAGTTGGTGTTAAATACCGAATCCTTACTACTGAAATTCACTCACTTGAGTGCTCCCTACATATGATTTAAGGATTCGGTAATTTACCGAATCTGTATTTTACCGATTCGGTATTTTACCGATCCCGTACCGATTCAATAAATTACTGAATCCTTAAATCATGCCTCCTACATCTCAAATGCCTAAATACCGGTCGGTAACGGGATATTTACCGAATTTCGGCCGTTACCGACCGGTATTTAGCTACCTACATGAGGCCCATAGTGTGGAGTGGTGAAGAGCAGAAAGGAGAAGGGTAAAGTGGAGTATCCATGTTGTAGTAGTGCACTGCCATTACAGACAACACATCTTCAACTGAAATGACCATTACATGTACACAGACAGAGTTTTACTGATGCAGGTACACGCGTAGAATTGATAATGTATGGCAATGTCATCACCTAGTGTAATGATTTCCTTTGATTGTATTAAAATATTTGTTTCCATTATCCTTCAGAATTACTAAAAAATGTGCTTCATTTGCGCTTTTCTAATTCTGATATATTCTGACATTTTGGCACAGTTAATTTAGAGACATTTACATATTGTTGTCTGCTAGAAAATAAAATGCCAATGTACAGTCTGTAGTGTCCTCCCCAGCCTAGGTACCCGCCAATGACTATGCTACACACAGAGCTTAGTTTTGCATGTCTTCATTCGTCTTCGCGTAGCTGTGAATTCAACATTCTAAACCAGCCTTCAGCGCATTCTGCTCTAACACTTACATCACGGTTCTATGGAGTTTCTCAGCAGTCAAAAGTGTTTCATAATTTCTAACTCGCAAGACACTACACAGCCTTCCTCAAGAATACCCCCAGTAGCCAAAAATATTGTCACCTAATTCCTTTCACTTTGAAGTCAGAGAAAGAAAAGTAAACACCAAGCTCCCTGGAACACAAAGCCTGACATTTGACCTCTGTTTTTGAATGCACAGCAAATGTGACTAGATAAGAACAAGATTTAAAGGTGTGTTTATAGATTTCCAGTACTAATGAAAGGTTATAGTAAATAGGGTTTGGGCAATGGAAGGTGTGAACTCAAGCTGGACAGCCTAAAACAGAAAGAGCCGGCAAATAGAAAGCAAATGAATGTGATTTACAAACCACAAAGCCAATGGCAAGTAAAGGGCAGAATGCATTCTCAGGGAAGCCACCGGATGTCGCCAAGATGCTGTTAGCAAACCAGACAGCTGTGCTTTCTGGGAGACTTGAACCTAAAAAAAGTAAGTAAGCCTTCCATGGAAGCTCAGCAGGTGTAAAACACCCCTGTTTCTGCTAAAGGCTTTGCTCTTCTGCAGCTTCATCTGTTAATCGAATAACACTGTTTCAAATGTCACAAAAATGCCGATGTTCATGAATCCTGTAGCAAATGACACCGAGTGACAGCAGGCACCCTGAGAGCAGGGAGCTGAAGCTCAGTTCCCTAGAGTGATACCACTGAGTCTCATGAACTGCTTGCCTCCTCTGTGGGTAGATGGAGGGAAGTCAGAAATGTCAGAAAGCTGAGGTGATGTCCAGGGCATGTCCACGACTGAAGGACTAACAATAATAATGATACAGTTTATAAAGCTCATAGCTACCTCACATGAGGTGTCTCAGCGGTAGAAGCAGGTTTCCGCAACCTACATTCGACTTTCAAACTCCCAAGCATTCTGCTCTAAAAAAAGCAAGTTTTAAGTTTCTTCCTAAAATGCTCTTTCGAATGCACCTGATGAACCATTAGGTGCAAGGCGTTCCACAGTTTTGAAGCCAAATAGCTGAAAGAACTCTTGTCAGAAAGCACTTTCTTTACCTTTGGAACAATCGCCACCATTTCCTCTACTGATAGTAAATTGCTAGAAGGTACATATGGTTTCACTAGGGACTGAAGGTATCCCAGCCCTTTTTTGACAAACCTTTGTGGCAGCAACACAAAGTTTTAAAAGATGATCTCTGCTTTGCTGATAGCCAATGTAATTTTCTTAGCACGGCCCCAATTGACACATGCCTTGGTAAATTCAATAATAGGCGTGCTGCAGGGATTTGCACTCTCTGAAGTCTTTTGATTTGTCCCTGAATTACTCCAATGTACAAAACATTGCAGCAATCTAGTCTTGAAATAATTTAGGCCTGGATAACCGTTTTTTTGCAGACTCTGGCAACAGGCACAAGATTTTGCTCAGCATCTTGAGCAATCCAAAACATTTTCCTGCCACTACCGTGACTTGACTATCAAATTACATTCTATCATCAAACCAAACACCAAGGTTCCTAACCTTAGATTTCGGGGCAAAAACTGGACCTTACTCCTGAGGCCACCATGCAGTGGACCAAATATCTGCTTGATTGCCCAGGATCAGCACCTTGATCTTCCCCCAGTGAGTTTGAGACAATTCAGGTCCATCAACCGGGCAACCTATGCAAGGCAGAGGCACAGGGTGGAGACCATGTAGGCCAAATTCTGTGCCCGCATGAGTATAAGATGTGCATCTTCTACATATAAGATAATGGGGCATTCATAGCATTCGATGATCTCAGCCAGCAGTTGCATGTACACATTAAACAAAATTGGGCTCAAGGATAAGCCCTGCAGCACTCATTGTTTCAATGGGAACACTTCTGACTGATAGAGTTTTTCTGATACTTGAAACTTACATTCCTGCAGAAAAGAAGGGAGCCAGCTCAGCGCGTTGTGGCACACACTACAGTTTCAGAGCCTCTCAATTAAAATGTTTTGGGAGACAGTATCGAATGCAGTGTTGAGATCTAGAGGCAACCGTGCCACAGATTCCCCTGCGTCCAAAATCTGACAAACAGCCTCTGTTGCCAGCAACAAGGCTGATTCTGTACTGTATGAGGGCCGAAAACTGGATTGAGGCTTGTGCAGCAGATTCTGGCTCTCTATGAAACGCGAAAGCTGTTTGTTCATAAGTTTCTCCATAACCTTGGATATATGGACAGGTTCATGACTGTTAGTCTCCTTGTCACACAAGACCGTGCGTGAAAGGAATTGCAAAATGGTCGGACCAAATAAGTGGAATAGGCAGATCGGTCACTAAGCCAACTAAGTTTGAAAATCTGACATGCAGGGCTGTGAAGATGCAACGTACGGGGGGTGCAATGGAATATGCTGAGGTGGTGTCATCCTTTGGTGGGGAGGATTGTGAGTGCAAGATGCTCCCTGGCTTCAAGTGAGACACGCTCATGGCTATGAATGGAGGAAGACGGGGAGCGAGTATGATACCAGATTATCAAAACTAAATTTTCATCTGATTGAACTATTGTCTCCTAAATATTGTTTACAAATATATTGCCCCATTCTAGTTAATAGCACAAAAATGTATACCTAAGGGGAGGATATATGGAACACTTCTTTCAGGCAACACTTTTGCAAAGAATATTGTGACGCACAACCAGGAGAGTATTAAAGGCAAGAGTACCCAATGCCAACTTGTGGATGGGAATCACGTAGAAAGGAAGAGTGACCCAGGAGAATATGCCACATAAGGAAGGGACGATATCTGGTCAGGACTGACAGTTGCAAGTCCCAAGGTGATGGTATATTAGGAAATCTGGGTTGAGAAAACACAAGGTTAACAAATAAAGAGAATACATTGTATTGTACTGGATGGTTGGTTAGTTCTGCATCTAGTGTTACATTGAAATGCTGACCCTTTCGCTCCTCAAACATTATAAATTGGTGTTGGTCATTGCCCATAAATTGGGGAAAGAACCTTACTTTGTCTTGTTTAATCCCATGTTTCAGTTTCATGACTTTTCAGAGCAATGGCCTTGTGTTTGTGCTTTGATATTTTAGTCCACTGCACAACACGCAATGCTTTTGTACTTGCAGTGTGCTACACCACGGAGTGTTCCGATTGTGTGGAGGGAAACGGCGTCAGGAGGCAGGGCACAGGGCAGAGGTCAGGAGGCGGAGCCACTGACTACTTAGGTCGCATGGCAGCGCGGACACACAATGGACGCGCACAGCAGGCGCACCACTGGCGCACCGAAGGCAAGCCTAAGCCAAGCCCCTCTGTGCCCATCCGCGCCCTTCCGGGACCAGGGGCCAGGACCCCTAGCTCTAGCATAAAGCTCTTAAGATACTCAGCGCACCAGCTACGAGCACTACGAACATTTGACAGCGAGAAGTGTAAGCACTGTATCAGCCTTACCTCTGGCAGCAGAGCCTGCCCTAACTGACGCTTTAAATTAAGTCACTCCGTGCGGCGACCTGCCCAGAAAGAGAATATAACAAAGCTAAATCTACTCCTCCTTAACTGCAGGTCCCTGCCAAAACACATCACGGTAATCAACATCCTACTCAGTGAAGAGCAGTCGGAGGCTGATTGTGACGTGGCTGCACAAAGATGCAGAACCAGATGTGGTACAAGCGTTACCCCCAGGATATCATATACTTAGGAGGGACAGGGTGTCTCGGAAGGTCGGGGGGATTGCCATCATCCTTAAAGATCATGTAAAGGGACGTATTGAACCAGATATCATCCAGGATTGTGAAAGTATGGGATTCGCACTCACCTTTTCCCCAATATGCTCAATATCAGGAATTTTAATATACCGACCCCCGAGCCCTTGTGGGACGTTTTTCAAATCCCTTACAGACACGGCGGCATCAAGGGCAAATTCCACTGCTAAGTTCGCTATTTTGGGGGACTTCAATCTGCATTTAGATGCTCCCAATAAAGCTGAGGTCCTTAGCCTTATACAAAACCTACAGGCTTTACAACTTACCCAAAAAGTCACTAGTCCGGCACACGACAAAGGCCACATACTAGACTCAGTATTTTCGAATGAAGAAAAGCTTTCTGTAGACAGTCCATCCCCAGTCCCTTGGTCAGATCACATTATAATCCCAATCGTCTGGGAGTCATCAATGATTATACCCAACAATCAGGCAATGAAGAGCTGGGACCGATCTTGGGCAAACCTAACTCCTGAAATCTGGGCTACTCAATGTCGAACGCCAACCCCCCATGTGACCCCGATCCGAGTATAGCCTCTGATAACTTTAACAAATGGATTGTAACATCTCTGGACTCCACTATCCCACATAAATGGAGCTCAAAGAGACCCATAGAAAAATATTTCCATGGTACACCCCTAAAATATGATAATTTAAACAAAAATGTAAAAAACTAGAGAGGGCATGGAGAAAGTATTACTGCCTAGAGAAAGAGCAGAAATATAGATAGGCGATTAAAACTTATCAGACAGCAACTAAGAGAGCTAAGGCACAATACTATGGGGAGAAAATTAACATGGCAGCCAATGCTCCTAGGGAAATTGCTAGAATAGCAAAAAACCTGTCACACTGCCCCCAGCCAGAAAGGTCAGTAAAATCAGCACCTCAACGCTGCATGGAATTAGCAGAATGTTTTAATAAAAGAATTCTTGATATATACAATGCATTCCCACCAGCTCCTGGACCCGAGAACCCGATTTCTGAATCGGAAAGCTCTAAAGATGGATCGGATCGTCTAGTCGACTTTCCTATCCTAAACCTGGCCATTCTCTCCAAACTTTTCACTACAGTCAAATCAGGATCCCCCTGTGACGCAGCACCAGTGCACTTACTGCACAAGGTAAAGGAGGTCATACTACCGGTATTATTGGAAGTTCTCAACTCATCCATAATTACCGCAAAAGTACCAAGGACTTGAAAACATGTCATGGTTAAAGCACTAATTAAAAAACCCAACCTCAACCCGGAAGTCTGGATCAACTACCGGCCGGTTTCGCAACTCCCCATACCAGTAAAATCTTAGAAAAACATGTAAATAAGACCCTTACTAACTACCTTGAATTCTACGAGATTTTACACACCTCCCAGACAGGATTCTGATCTAACCATGGCACAGAAACAGCACTACTAACAGTTATGAAGGAATCACGGAAAGTCCTTGATCAGGGAGGTACAGTGGCAATCATCCTGCTTGATCTAAGTGCCGCATTTGACACTGTAGATCATAGTATTCTCTTGGATAGACTTAAAGAGGTGGGAGTCGCAGGCAATGCCCTATCCTGGTTTAAGTCCTTTTTAACAGATAGATCATTCCAGGTCTTTGAAGGCAGTCATACCTCAAGAAAGATCCCACTAACTTGCGGTGTCCCACAGGGATCTTCATTGAGCCCCACCCTTTTCAATGTGTACTTAAGACCTCTGGCTGAGATAGTCCTCCCATACGGGGTCCAGATAGTGACCTATGCAGATGACACGCATTTGGTGGTAGCCCTCAAACACCCTAAGAAGAGCGCAGTCGACCTTGAAGCCTGCCTAGGAAAGGTGGCCACTTGGATGGACCAATCATACCTTAAGCTTAACGGGGACAAAACTGAGCTAATGATTCTTGGCAACTACTCGAGCAGCCCTCCAGCTGTGAATTGGCACAATTGCCTGGGTCCACCCCCAAAACCCAAAGAAAGGATCAAAAGCTTAGGAATCTGGCTAGACAGGTCACTAAAACTTGACCACCAAGCAGTACAAGTAGCGGCTACATGCTTTGGAATCTTAAGGCAATTATGGAAAATATTGCCACTGCTCCTGGTAACGGCACGCAGAACTATGGTGCAAGCATTGGTGTTGCCTCGGTTAGACTATTGAAATTCATTATACCTGGGCACCCCGATTGCCATCACAAGGAAACTTCAGGTGGTGCAAAATTGCACAGCTAGGCTGCTGCATAACATCCCCAGAAAACAATCGGCTAAACCTGCACTGAAGGCACTGCATTGGCTACCCATCACAGAACGCATAATGTTCAAATCACTTTGCATTGCACACAAAACCCTCGGGGTAAAGGTCTAAAAATTAACCACTCTTTGATGTGCTTTCATCGGCCCTCCCACAGCCTGAGATCGGCCAACCTATTCCAAGCGAATGTTCCTGAAATCTTGAGAGTACATTCGGGCGGGCTTATGTTCTCATACAATGCGTCCACTCCATGGAACCCGCTACCGATCCAACATAGATCAACTACTCACCACTTAGTATTCAGGAAGCAATTAAAAACGTGGCTATTCCAGAAACTGCTGTGAGACTGTAATCTGCTAGTGGTTACAACTAGCGCTGGGATGCCTAAGGGTAGCTATGCGCTTTACCAAGAATGCATTAATAATAATAATAAGTAACATGGCATGAAGCCTGCTTATCTGCTTCTGATAAAGACCCATGGGCGGCTCCTCCATTATGGCAGAGGAGCGCCACTCCACTACAACAATTGCCCACAGAAATGGAAAAATAAAATGGTAATAAAGTTAATTTAATACTATTTTATTTTTCAAAACCTTGTTCCGAGCAGAGCATCAGGACTGAGGGTGGGGCTTTCTGGTTTCTGCTGCTATCAGTCAGGCCCAGTACAAAATAATGGGGTGACCCATACTAGTCCATGGACCTGGGTAATGCTCGGTATAGAAAACAATGGTCCTAGACTAATTGCCTTAGAAAGGTATTCATTAAGTCAAAATCTATGAACATTATACACATAGAACTCAAGTTACATCATAAGTGTACCTCAGTAGTTTCTCAATTCAATTAAGTATATCCTCAAAAAGACACACAAGCACCATATATAGCTCCCCCTGGAGCAACCCTCTTTTCTGTTTTGAAACCCTACAGTGATCTGTTATAATAACTGTGAGATTAAACAGACACTATTGAAGCTATTTATGGTGCTTGTGTGTCTTTTTGAGGATATACTTAATTGAATTGAGAAACTACAGGGGTACACTTATGATGTAACTTGAGATCTATGTTTATCATGTTCCTAGATTTTGACTTAATGAATAGCTACCAGTCAGGCAGCAGCAGAAAGCAGCGATGGGCAGGGCACTTCAAAGTGTACATGTCTTTTTGGCCAGCGGTCCTGCAACGGCCAGCCAGACATGCACATTTTAAACTACTCTAACAGAACTGTCTTAGACAGCTGGGTTAGAGACATCATAGGGCTTCAGTGTCCTCGGGAGTGCCAAAGGAGGCTGCTCCCTCCAATCCTGGCACTTCTTTCATGCTGCATGAGAGCAGCGCCAGGATTGGTTACTGCAGTTTCCTGGGTCCTGTTGGAGCCTGCCAGGAGAAGACAGAAATGAGGAGGACGTTGCACCAGAAAGGTAAGTTGAATTATTGTTTTTACTTATGTTTTACTTTTATTTTGATTCCCTCGACCCCACTACCCTCCTTACATGCCAGCCGCTAGTGCGAAGACCCTAGTATTTGTTAATAATATGGGTCAAATATATTGACCCATATTATTATTATTATTATATTGATCCTATTCCAGCGGTATCATTATACCTGCAGCGCTTGTGCGTGGAAGTGTGTGTTTTTAATATCCCGTTTTTATTTATTTCTTTGGTTTGTGTTGGGTCACTTATCCCTCGCTTTAATTCTGGCCTCGCATACACGCACCTTTGACATCTTACTTGCATTTTAATTGCGTTAAATCACCGCACTTTGCGGGTCCTTTGCCCCGACTCGTGGCGGCCATATTGGGTGGGTGATCCTTTGCGCGCTGTAGTCCCCTTTCTCTTTCGACTCGCGCGCTTAAAGGTAGTCATGCTGACGCGTAGCGGTCACGCGCAGCGGTCACGCCGGACTGACGCCGGAGTTACGCCAGAGTTCAGCCTGTCTGTGCCTGTCCGGGCCCAGACGGACTCAGGGCTGGTCCGGGTGCCCCAATCTCGGTTATCTCCGGCTCATCTGAGGTACTCGAGGGATGAGCTTATGCTCAGGCGGCCACCGAAACATGCCATATGTAGGTACGTTCATAAGGGAGGGCAAGTGGCCCGGCCTTGTGGGGTGTGTAATATGGGGCGGGTACCAGCTAATGACAATTGCGCGCTGGGAATGGCTTTGTTGAATTGTCGATCCCTCCCCAGTCATGCGATAGAAATCAATTCTCTTATACTTGACTATAATCTGGACATCTTGTTTCTAACTGAAACTTGGATTTCGTCCAGTTCCGGGCCAGATATGGTCAGAGCACTTCCTCCAGGCTTCCTCATATCTCACCTTGACAGACCAGCAGGGCGGGGAGGTGGAGTTGCCATTTTGTACAGGGATACGTTAACCTGTAAGGTCCAGGATGGAGGGATAAGCGATTGTGAGAGCTGTCAATTCTCTATACGGCTTTCGCATACCGCTTCCTTGGCAGGCCTCCTTGTTTACCGTCCACCTGGGACTATGGGCAACTTTTGCAGTTCCTTTTTTGAAACGGTTGCGTTTCTCGCCTCTTCCACAATTAACTTTGTGGCATTAGGTGATTTTAACATCCATTTTGATGACCCCTTGGACTCTTTGGCAATGGACTTTCTAAGTGATTCGAAAGCTCTTGAAATTAATTTGATCAACTCAGGTGCAACGCACGAGAAGGGTCACTTGCTTGACCCGATTTTTTCGAACTCAGATCACCTCATAGCAGTGCCTGCGCTGCCCTTGCCCTGGACAGATCATTTTATGGTTCCGGCCCGATGGCAGTTCGACGTTCCAGCAGCACCTACACCCAGAATCCATTTGGTGGCAAGGGCCTGGTCTAGGCTCTCAGTGGACACATGGGCAGTATACTTGGAGGCGTCTCGTCCCCCTCCCGTGTGTGACCCGTTAGTCGCTGATGCGAATTTAAACACCTGGCTGATCAACTCGCTTGATGCTGTCCTTCCTAAGAAAAGATTACTCACCAGGGGTAAGAGGGTGGGCTCAGCCCCTTGGTATACGCCAGAGCTGAGAGCTTTGAGGAAGGGCTGTAAGAGACAGGAACGGATCTGGAGGAGGGACTGGGATGAAGCTAACCGGAGAGAATATCGGACAGTACTTAACTTCTATAAATCTGCCATTAGGGCAGCGAAACGCAAGTTCTATGAGGAGAGAATAAGTCACTCTTCCATGTCCTCGAAAGAGTCTTTTAAGGTCATAAGAGAACTGCTGCATGTCCCTGAATCTCCGGTCACGCATGATAACCCGCGTGAAAAATGTTTAGAATTAGCCACGTTTTTCAAATCTAAAATAGAGAACATCTTGGCGTCCCTCCCTCGGTTAGTACTAGATGCATCGGTCGATTGTAATCCTGGGCCTCAGACTGGGGAGAGGATAGTTGGGCTGGATTCTTTTGGCCCAGTCACTGTAGACGAGGCACTTGAGGTCTTGACAACCTTGAAGAGCGGGTCTCCAAGAGATCCGGTACCGGTGAAATATTTGAAGCAGGTAGCCTCTGTCATCGGCGGCCCAGTGACGGATCTTTTGAATTTATCCTTTTTTCAAGGAATTGTGCCTCCCAGTTGGAAAGGAACGGTTGTCAGGGCCCTCCTGAAGAAGCCCAGCTTGGACCCTGCTGACCTTGCTAATTTCAGGCCCATTTCCCTGCTCCCGGGCCTTAGCAAGGTGGCAGAGAAATTGGTGAACAGGCGCCTTTCGGGCTTCTTGGAATCCAATTCCCTCTTAGGTGACTCCCAGACGGGATTTCGCCCGGGTCAGGGGACGGATACTGCCCTACTGGCAGTCGTGGAGAATGCCAGGAGTATTTTGGATTCAGGGGGATCGGTAGCAGTGATCCTCCTGGACCTTAGTGCGGCGTTTGACACCGTAGACCATCAGGTGTTACTCCAGAGACTGTCGGGGGTGGGGATCTCCGGATTGGCCCTGAAATGGCTCATGTCCTTCTTGGAGGATCGTACATTTGAGGTTTGGGAAGGCCACGAGAAGTCAACCTCGATTCCCCTCCAGTGTGGTGTGCCACAGGGCTCATCATTGAGCCCCACACTATTTAATATCTATATGGCCCCACTGGAGAGTGTAGTACTTCCACTGGGTATCAGGATCATTAGTTATGCTGATGATACCCAGTTGGTGGTTGGCCTCCCCCGGCCGGCGAATCAACCCGATGTGCTGCATACATGTTTAACCAGGATTTTCACCTGGATGTGTAACTCAGCACTCAAACTTAACGGTTCTAAAACCGAACTAATGATGTTGGGGAATTCCTCCCCTTCTCTGCTTCTTAGTAGCTGGCCCAGCTGTTTGGGAATGCCACCTACCCCAAAACAGGAGATCAAGAGTTTGGGGGTGTGGCTTGAGCAGGATTAATCCTTCAAGACACACGCAAAAAAGACCGCAGGCGTGTGCTTCGGCCTACTTCGGTCAGCCCGGAAGATCTTACCCCTCCTCCCGATGGCCGCCAGGAGGTTACTAATCCAGGGTCTTATCATTTCCCGGTTGGATTACAGTAATGCGTTGTTTCTGGGGGCCCCCGAGTCAACTCTTAACAAATTGCAACAAGTGCAAAATGCTGCCGCCAGGTTTCTGACGGACCTTCCTAGGTGGCAGTCAGCTCGACCGGCGCTGAAGGCACTTCACTGGCTCCCTGTTAAAGAGGGTGAACTTCAAGGCACTTTGCATGGCCCATAAACTTCTGCAGGGAAAAGGGCCTCCGATCTTGCGGCATTTGGTTCAACCTTACAAGGCTTCTCGTGCTCTCCGATCAGACCACCAACATCTTCTGCAAAAGGCTAAAGTAAAAAAAGCTAAGACTGGCGGAAGAAGTTTTTCCGTTAACGTGGCAGCACTATGGAACTCTCTTCCGTTTGCCCTTCGATCTGAAACGTGTACTTCGCGATTCCGCAAACTTTTAAAGACTAATTTGTTCCCTGCTTAGTTGCGCTGATAGTGTGTTTGGTACTCTGGAAGAGCGCTGGGATGCCCAAGGGTAACCACGCGCTATATAAGACTCAATAATAATAATAATAATAATTGCCCTTTAAACGGCTTGAAAAGGCCACTGATTGGACCATGGACTAAAATGTTTTATTCTGGCCTACTGCTTAGGGAAGTATCATGCCTTAAGGCTTCGTCAAATTGTAAGTGTTGATCACTTTTTGATATCATTTCACTAAGTGTTTTTTTCAAACAATCAGCATAGTGCTGTCACTTTATCCACTATTGTAAAACCAAGATTTTTAGAGTGACTCAAGATAAAAGGTAGCTGCCACGAGGTTTATGGTTCAGTCCATATTATAATATCTATGAAAGATAAATGATTTGAGTGAAATTCCGTTGATAACTTTATCCCACATTCTTTGGATTGAGACTGTTTGTAAATGCTCATGTCCAGTGGCGTAGGAAGGGGGGTGCAGTGTCATCACTGAGGCGGGTGACAAAATGGTAAACAGATATTTTTGCCATTTTGTTAAGCCGGGGGTGACAAGAACTTTTCCGCACCGAAACCACCTGACCTTGCTACGCGACTGTTCATGTCCCCTAATGTCTGCAGATAATGTGTATATTAATCAATAGAAACCATTGTTGTATTCATATGACCAAGTTTAAAGAAATACAGTCATGCTCCTTTTGTTTTGTTTTTTTCTAAAGGTACTCTCAAGCCATGTTAGCCCTCAGAGATTTACAGCAAATTCCTGTTTATTTTCTGCTCATCTAGGACAATTGTCTAGGACATTTATTTCAAATGGTACCATTTTGCAAACTTCACAAATGTTGCTTTGTGAAAATGTTGTGAAAATTCATATGGTTATAACAGAAACTGTCTTGTGGGAACAGCAAATCCACAAGACCTTTTATCCTTGGTTCTGTATCTTGTGTCCCTTTTGAACACGCGGGATGCTATAATGTTCAGTTTTCAAGTGAGATATCAGCAAGTATATTTCGTGTAATTTCACATCATTGTAGTGAAATTTCGCAAGAATTCGCACAAAATTCTATTTTGCACACCTCAAATATCTACATTGAAATCTGAAAGGCCACCAACTATGTATCACAGAGCACAGAAGAACAACTGAACAACATCAATAAAAGCACAAAATCCACCGATGAACACAGACTCGGTGATATCATCCAGATTACTTCACGGGGAAAAATCCAACAGCAATAACTCTTTCGGGATGACATAAGTAACCATGGTCTGGTTCAACTGATGAGAAAGAGGTGGGCTCACACTGGTAAAGTTACAAAAAGTGAAAACAAAGAGGGATGAATTTACAGTGGCTGCTGTTCATGCTGTGTTTGGCAACAAGTCCATGTCCAAAAAAAAAGGGAAAGGCACAATATAAAGACCAGGGTAGAGAGCATTGTCTGCCCAGACATCTACAAGAAGATTAATCTCTGGTACTTGAATAAAGCGTGTGTTTCAAGCCCCTTTATATGGTCTCCTTTCAAATGGCGTGTCTGTGTTTCTCCTGCTTGGAAAGCATTTCAAATCACTGGATGCCTGCAGGTTCTTCCATTCAACATGTTTTGTCTGCTTTGTCATCCGGAAAATCAGACGAATGTAATCTCGTCTCTCACAGCAGAACTCAGGTAGGCCCCCAAATCACCAGTTATTGTAAAACAGCATGCAACATATTTTATTCATATCCAAAATTACAGTTTAAATAATAATACAAATTACACCCATGAAAGCATAGAATCATTCCCGGGGGGGCTCCTGTGGAGCACCTGTTAGCCTCTCCATTGGCTCTTTTCTATGCTTTGATTTTCCTCTACTGAAGAAACAGCTTCTAAATGTACCAAGAGAACGATTGAGCTCTCTCGCTGCAGATGGTCTCTGTTTCTGAATCGTTCAGCATTGTTAGCTGCATCTTTCAGTCACTATTCCAGACTCAGCCTATTCCTACAAAAGAGGGCTTCAACTTTGTTTTTAAGAAATGTGGTTATCCACAGGCAGTATTTTTGCTTTAGAGAAAACACATTTACTAGATAAAAGTTTTAATGTTAAAAACTCTTACGATCCATGGAGTACAAACATTTGGGTAGAGAAGTGCTGTCATCTTTCCTTCATCATGGGCATAGACTCTGTCTTGCTATGAGATGAACAGCCAGTAGTGATATCATCATGTTGAGAGACCTCCTACTGTACTTAATCTCATTACCATGAGTGGTAGCGCGGGTAGTGGACATTCACCAGTGCTTAATTTGAGCTGTTAGTTTCTGGTGTTCAGTACCGGCACTTTTTATGAGCACCAGTTAAGGACACATTTATTTATGGTAGGTATGGGGAGATTCAGTGATTTGCCCAGAATCACAGGATGTTGAGCCGATGCCCAGACGCGAACATGGTTCCCCAGCACCGAAGTTGGCAGCTCTATCCATTACACGACATCTTCTCCCCACTTTCATGGTTAGCAGTTGGTTCTGTTTTAGGCAGCGCTAATAATGGAAATGGGCTGGTGCAAACTGCCTCCTGTTGAGAGACCCGGAACTTATATTTTTTACAAATTACCCACTGACCTCCACTATGGTGATAGGAGGGGCATCCACTTGACTTGTGTTCCCTCTAACCAGGAGAATCCCTGGTACTTCTTTTCCACCCTAGTGTTTCTCTGCACCTTCACGTAATGTAAATTGATACTTGTATAGCGCACTACTCACCCGCAAGGGTCTCAAGGCGCTTGTACGAATACCGCTGTGGAACCCATCCTGGCTTTCCCTGTGAGGCGTCCACTCCTGGGCACCCCCAAGGTGGAGGCCAGGCATCCTTAGCGTTGTGGGGGCCGTTGTGGAGATTAAGCAAGCTATTGCCCAGAGTTGCAGAGTGGGACTCCATGATTGGAATGGCACCGAGGCGAGAATTATCAGGTCCGTGGAATTTTTGAGCCCAAGACCTGCCGAGGCGGGGAATTGAACCCTGGTCCCGGGCTAGACCTCTGTGTCAGGGTCTGCCACTCTAACCATTGAGCCACACTTCTCCAAGTCAGTGCCAGCAGACATAACTCCCAGGTCTGGGGACAGCGGGCTGCCCAAAGCTTTCTTCCTCTGATCTCTGGTGTGAAGCAGAGTGACAAGGAGGAATCCATGGTGGTCCTACTACCCCTAGGAATGCAACACACTTTTCACACTCCTCCTCTGGCCGAAGGGAATGACAGTAATCGTGTACGCTAGTCTTAGTCTAGTTAAACCTGGAAGAAGGACACCTTTTCAAAATAATAATCCAATTCTAAAAGTCTAGATCCCAATCTGGATGCCGAGGGGAAACCCAGAGAGTGCTCTGAGATGTTACTTTTAATGTAACCCTCCTACGGCTCATCTTTTGACTTTGATTTTTTTCATTTTCTGTTAACATCAACAAGTGCATCCGTTTTTCTGCTGATGAGCTTTGTTTCTTCCCTACCTTGTTCTCTCAACTATTGTACCATGACTGCCTATTAACAAGTCAGGTAAACTAAGTTTAAACACACTTTTACAAGAATTTTCTGAATGGGTATTAGCCTTTAAAGTTGACAAACTCTTTTGTCTTTCCTTATTGGCCAGCCCCACTTTTCATAGGGTGTATAATGGATCGGAGGGTGGAATATTAAAGATCTAACAAACATGTACCTCTATGGACCCAATCGAAAAAGGCATTGTTGTGAGAGCCAAACATTTGCTGCAATAGGGTTACTCGTGTCGAGAGTAGATATTGGTTTTTATAACAGAATCGAAAATATTATGGGGATTATACCTGGAAGTACATGACATTCAAAGATTTCCAGGAGCGCTCCAATATTCAGAATCGATGCATGCAATAGTTCCACCAGGTGGAAAGTTCCATATGTGTAAATGATGCTAAAATGTGTATTAACACAAGTCATATTTTATTTGTAATTTTATGGCCACATAGAACATATTTGTCACTGTGACTGAACCTCTTCCTTTACACACCCATCACATTTCTTGATACTCCCTCAACCTCACCACCCTAGAAAGGTAGTTTCCCTAGCCTTTCATAGAAGTAAAATATGCTAATTTTATGGATGAGGAGGTTCCGGGAAATTGACTGTGAATACACAGAAATTATCAGTGTTTAGGTGTTCACTTTATAGTGCATAACTCCCGCCTCCCACTTAGAATCACCACAATCCCTATTCTCATACTGAATTTAAGGCCTTGCTGTTGTTTTCCTGAACTTGTAAGTGAGCTTTGTGTAAGTAGAGTTCAACCAATTGTTATTCTTTTTTAAGAATGAAGTATTAACTTAGCAGACAAGTACAATTAAGTTTTATGAGTCAATAGGACATCAACAAAAAAGGTCCCTAGACCTATTGCACAGTAAGGTGAGAATCCAGTTGGTTATTTAAAACGAGGAGTGTGCACTTGTTGTTAATTGACTTAGAATAAAACTATGGATTATTATAATCCATTGAGTAAAACAACATTTTCAATTACATGCTTTATACATTACTATATAAAATACGCTGCTTATATGATCAAGTGCAATCAGTACATGAGATCATCGGTAATGGTAATGGGAACATTGGCAATTGAAAATATCCCATAGCTGTTCCCTTTAGTAAAGTCTATGATAGTACCAAATAGAAAGTATAAGATTTTGCAGAATTGGACAAATACTACCCTTCATAAGAGAAGGGCTCAGAGAACTAACGTGGAGATGAAAAAGGAAGCTTAGTTTGTTTCTAAGCTGATTAGAGTATAATACGGGTTGAATGATGACGTGAAGTTCAATCATTTTTTGTAATCATACATTGCCTTAAATATTAATGGAATTTTCTAATTTTATATGTAAACAAGTATCTAGATAATGGGTGTTATATATCAAAGGTCAGCAGTAGATTAATATCATAATTCTCACTGTGATTTGATGGCGCTGGTTCGAATGCAGAAGTCCAGATCAGCTGTTTTCAAACTGTGGGTCACGCCCCCATAAGCACTGTAAAGCCATGTAGGTGGGCGCAGCACCAACAGACATGTAACCGTGAGCACTACAGCGGCTCCTGCTGGCACTTTACAGGTTGTTCTTCCCGCTGTAATGCAGGGAAAAGAGTGGCAAAACAAAAGGAAGACTCCCTCGCCCCTCTCCCTGCTCTGTAAGTGCAGCATGTGAATGTTCATGAGTAGGAAGCAGAGGTGAGAAACAGTCCTTGGGACATTCACAGTGGGGAACATCAAGCAGTAATTCATATGGGGAAACATACTTGAGGTTTCCTAAATTAGTGCAGTGAGGTGGGCGGGAATATTGTTAGTGCATGTATTTATGTAAATGCCAGATCTATCAACTAACACAGTGACACAGTGTGTCACACGATATCAGCTCCCTTTACACAGTTACCTGTTGAGGTGCTGAAATCACACAGTGCAAAAGGAACAAATGATGGACAGAATGCTGAACAATGCAAACATTCACTCCCAGTCACAAGGATCTGGGTTTAATCCATTGTTCTATAGCTCACCTCTTCACCTTAGTTTGGACCCAGCCATATGCAAACCAGTCTTGACCCTGTTCCTATGGGAACAGTCCAGCCCGAATTTCCAAGCCAGGTCCTCCCTGGACCGGAAACAAGCATCCTGGGGCCGGTTTTGGGGGCATCACCCCTCATCAGCCAGACTACCTTGAATTCAGTGGTGCAGTGAGCATGGGACCCATGTCGAGGCATACCCTTCCCACTTAGGGCGACAAATGCAAAAGGAACAAATAAACGGAATGCTGAAGAATGCAAACATTCACCCCCCGTAACAAGGATCTGGGTTTAATCCACCATTTATTGCTCACCAAGCCACCTCAGTTTGGACCCAGCCATCTGCAAATCAGTCTTGACCCTGTTCCTCATGGGAACAGTCCAGCCCAAACTTCCAAGCCTGGTCCTCCCTGGACCTGAAACAAGTATCCGCGGACCACTTTCGAGGCATTACCCCATATCAGCCAGGCTACCTTGAATCCAGTTGCGCATTGAGCTGGGACCCACGTGTGGGCATACCCTTCCCACTTAGGGTGACAAACGTAAAAGGAACAAATGATGGATGGAATACTGAACAATGCAAATATTAACCCACAGTCACGAGAATCTGGGTTTAATCCATCGTCCTTTTGCACACCAGGCCGGCACAATGTAAGCTTTTAAGCGTATATGTGTATGCAAAGTTACATGTAGTTTAACTAAAAGTGCTTAAGGTTGAATCCGTAAGCCAAAGGACCACCGCTGAAACATTTGGAGATCTAAAAGTCAAGAGGCTAAATTCTGGCAAGACTATTTCAAATGCCTATCCTTCCAAGATCTGTAATTTGAGTGCCTAACATGATGCAATATAAACGCTGTTTTTGTACACGTCTTATAAACTACAGATGTATGGCATGGAGTGATATATTAAAATAATGTATTATTATTTTCCTAACATACACTAACTCCTTCGCTGCTAGGCCTTCCCCCCACCCCCACCCCCCGTGCTAAGCCTTTTTTTGGCTATTTGGGGTAGTGCGCGCTTAGGCCCCTTTAACTTTTTGACCACATAAGGTATCCACGCCAAATTTGCGTCCTTTTTTCCAACATCATGGGGATTCTAAAGGTACCCAAGGTTTGTGGATTCCTCTGGAGGTGTCCCAGAAATTTGCCAAAATACAGCTAAAATGTGTTTTTTTGGGGAAAAATGGGAAAAAAGTGCTGCAAATGAAAGCGTCTGGGTTTTTCCCTGGAAATGGGATAAAAAAAGGGTTTGTGGAGCTGAAATCACAATTTTCCCACATTTTAGGGAATGACAGACTTTTGTCAGAAAACAAACATTTTTTACACAGTTTTGGCATTTTTCTGGGACATGGCCTATTTTTGCTATTTTTTGTGCTTTCAACCTCCTTCCAGTTAATGGTGGAAATGGGTAGGAAAGCAATAATGAATCCTGGGAAGCTATACATTTTAGAAAAGTATATACAATTTTGAATTCAGCAAGGGCTCATTTGTGTACATCCATCAAGGTTACTTTATAGAAACTAACAGTTAAATATAGGAAAAATTGAAAATTAGCTTAAAAAAAACAGCCTTTTGAGTCAACGTTTTCACCTGTAACTTCTTCTAATTATGACAGCTGTTTGAAACCAATATACCGTTACGTCCGCTGGACCTTACTGGTTGTGGGGATATATACGACTTGTAGGTTCACCAAGAAGCTGACGAACCCAGAGCCAAAAACTGAGCAGTAATTTGCAATGGCTTTTTATTGTGTACCGGGTATATAGCAATTATTGTGGGAAAATGTATACATGGAAAAATCAGTATGAAAGACACCTATGTATTTCTGAAATGGGAACAAAATATAGAGTTTAGAAACAGTAGATAGTTGCACATTTCCGAAACTGGGAATACTCATACAAGCAAGAGAATTATCAGTCATTTTTTAACCCTAGCTCTGCCGGCACCTAGGGAAACCTAGCAAACCTATACATTTTTGAAAACTAGACACCCAGGGGAATCCAGGATGGGGTGATGACTGCCTCTCATCAGGTTCTGTTACCCAGAATCCCTTGCACACCTAAAATTTTATTTTAAAAACCACATTTTCCTCACATTTCTGTGGTGTAAAATTCTGGAATTTGCGTGGATCCACAAATTTCCACCCACCCCGCGTTCCCCAAAGTTTTCCGAGAAAATGGTACTTCACTTGCATGGGTAGGCCTAGTGTCCGAGACAGGAAATGGCGCAAAATGCAACGTGGACACACCCCAATTTCACAGTGAAAAATGACCCTTTTTTGGAAAAGTGCCTAGCTGTAGTTTTTTAACCCTAGCTCTGCCGACACCTAAGGAAACCTAGCAAACCTATAAATTTTTGAAAACTAGACACCCAGGGGAATCCAGGATGGGGTGACTTGACTGCCTCTCACCAGGTTCTGTTACCCAAAATCCCTTGCAAACCTAAACAATTGTGAATAAAAACACATTTTCCTCACATTTCTGTGGTGGAAAGTTCTGGTATCTGCATGGATCCACAAATTTCCACCCACCTCGCGTTCCCCAAAGTCTTCCGAGAAACATGGTACCTCACTTGTGTGGGTCGGCCTACTGCTCGCGACAGGAAACGGCGAAAACGCAACGTGGACACACCCCAATTTCACAGTCAAAAATGACCCTTTTTTGGCAAAGTGCCTAGCTGTAGTTTTTGAACCATAGCTCTGCTGGCACCTAGGGAAATCTAGCAAACCTATACATTTTTGAAAACTAGGCACCCAGAGGAATCCAGGATGGGGTGACTTGGCTGCCTCCCACCTGGTTCTGTTACCCAGAATCCCTTGCAAACCTAAAAAACTGTCAAAAAAACACATTTTTCCCACATTTCTGTGGTGGAAAGTTCTGGAATCTACGTGGATCCACAAATTTCCACCCACCCCGCGTTCCCCAAAGTCTTCCAAGAAAAATGGTACCTCACTTGTGTGGGTTGGCCCAGTGCCCGTGACAGGAAATGGTGCAAAAAGCAACGTGGACACACCTCAATTTCGCAGTGAAAAATTACACTTTTTTGCCAAAGTGCCTAGCTGTAGTTTTTGAACCATAGCTCCGCCGGCACCTAGGGAAACCTAGCAAACCTATACATTTTAGAAAATTAGACACCTTGGAGAATCCAGGATGGGGTGACTTGATTGCCTCCCACCAGGTTCTGTTACCCAGAATCCCTTGCAAACCTAAAAAATTATCAAACAAACCACATTTTCCCCACATTCCTGTGGTGGAGATTTCTGGAATCTGCGTGGATCCACAAATTTACACCCACCCCACATTCCCCAAAGTCTTCCGAGAAAAATGATACCTCACTTGTGTGGGTCGGCCTAGTGCCTGCAACAGGAAACGGCGTCAAACGTAACGTGGACACACCTCAATTTTGCAGTGAAAAATGACCCTTTTTTTGCAAAGTGCCTAGCTGTAGTTTTTTAACCCTAGCTCTGCCGGTACCTAGGGAAACCTAGCAAACCTATACATTTTTGAAAACTAGACACCCAGGGGAATCCAGGATGGGGTGACGACTGCCTCTCATCAGGTTCTGTTACCCAGAATCCCTTGCAAACCTAAAATTTTGTTTTAAAAAGACACATTTTCCTCACATTTCTGTGGTGTAAAATTCTGGAATTTGCGTGGATCCAAAAATTCACACCCACCCCGCGTTCCCCAAAGTCTTCCGAGAAAATGGTACCTCACTTGCGTGGGTAGGCCTAGTACCCGAGACAGGAAACGACACAAAACGCAACGTGGACACACCCCAATTTCACAGTGAAAAATGACCCGTTTTTGGCAAGGTGCCTAGCTGTAGTTTTTTAACCCTAGCTCTGCCAGCACCTATGGAAACCTAGCAAAACTATACATTTTTGAAAACTAGACACCCAGGGGAATCAAGGATGGGGTGATTTGACTGCCTCCCACCAAGTTATGTTACCCAGAATCCCTTGCAAACCTAAAACATTGTAAAAAAAACATATTTTCCCCGAATTTCTGTGGTGGAAAGTTCTGGAATCTGCGTGGATCCACAAATTTCCACCCACCCCGCATTCCCCAAAGTCTTCTGAGAAAATTGGTACCTCACTTGTGTGGGTCGGCCTCGTGCCCGCGACAGGAAACGGCGCAAAACGCAACGTGGACACACCTCAATTTCACAGTGAAAAATGACCCTTTTTGGGCAAAGTGCCTAGCTGTAGTTTTTGAACCATAGCTCTGCTGGCACCTAGGGAAACCTAGCAACCCTATACATTTTTTAAAACTAGGCACCCAGAGGAATCCAGGATGGGGTGACTTGACTGCCTCCCACCAGGTTCTGTTACCCAGAATCCGTTGCAAACCTAAAAAACTGTAAATAAAAACACATTTTCTCCCTCATTTCTGTGGTGGAAAGTTCTGGAATTTACGTGGATCCACAAATGTCCACCCATCCCGCGTTCCACAAAATCTTCCAAGAAAAATGGTACTTCACTTGTGTGGGTTTGCCCAGTGGTCGTGACAGGAAATGGCACAAATTGCAATGTGGACACACCTCAATTTCGCAGTGAAAAATTACCCTTTTTTGGCAAAGTGCCTAGCTCTAGTTTTTGAACCATAGCTCTGCCGGCACCTAGGGAAACCTTGCAAACCTATACATTTTAGAAAATTAAATGCCTTGGAGAATCCAGGATGGGGTGACTTGACTGCCTCCCACCAGGTTCTGTTACCCAGAATCGCTTTCAAACCTAAAAAATTATCAAAAAAACACATTTTACCCCACATTCCTGTGGGGGAGAGTTCTGGAATCTGCATGGATCCACACATTTCCACCCACCCGCGTTCCCCAAAGTTTTCCAAGAAAAATGGTACCTCACTTGTGTGGGTTTGCCCAGTGGCCGTGACAGGAAATGGCGCAAATTGCAACGTGGACACACCTCAATTTCACAGTGAAAAATTACCCTTTTTTAGCAAAGTGCCTAGCTCTAGTTTTCGAACCATAGCTCTGCCGGCACCTAGGGAAACCTAGCAAACCTATACATTTTAGAAAATTAAACACCTTGGAGAATCCAGGATGGGGTGGCTTGACTGCCTCCCACCAGGTTCTGTTACCCAAAATCGCTTGCAAACCTAAAAAATTATCAAAAAAACACATTTTACCCACATTCCTGTGGTGGAGAGTTCTGGAATCTGCGTGGATCCACACATTTCCACCCACCCCGCGTTCCCCAAAGTTTTCCAAGAAAAATGGTACCTCACTTGTGTGGGTCGGCCTAGTGCATGCAACAGGAAACGGCGCCAAACTCAACGTGGACACACCTAAATTTCGTAGTGAAAAATGACCCTTTTTTGGCAAAGTGCCAAGCTGTAGTTTTTTAACCCTAGCTCTGCCGGCACCTAGGGAAACCTAGCAAACCTATATATTTTTGAAAACTAGACATCCAAGGGAATCCAGGATGGGGTGACTTGACTGCTTCCCACCAGGTTCTGTTACCCAGAATCCCTTGCAAACCTAAAAGATTGTCCCAAAAAAAAGATTTCCCCACATTTCTGTGGTGGAAAGTTCTGGAATCTGCGTGGATCCACAAATTTCCACCCACCACTCGTTCCCAAAAGTCTTCTGAGAAAAATGGTACCTCACTTGTGTGGGTCGGCCTAGTGCCTACGACAGGAAACGGCGCAAAACGCAACGTGGACACACCTCAATTTCGCAGTGAAAATGACCCTTTTTTGACAAAGTGCCTAGCTGTAGTTTTTGAACCATAGCTCTGCCAGCACCTAGGGAAACCTAGCAAACCTATACATTTTTTTAAACTAGACACCCAGGGGAATCCAGGATGGGCTGACTTGACTGCCTCCCACCAGGTTTTGTTACCCAGAATCCCTTGCAAACCTAAAAAACTGAAAAAACCCACATTTTCCCCACATTTCTGTGGTGGAAAGTTCTGGAATCTACGTGGATCCACAAATTTCTACCCACCCCGCATTCCCCAAAGTCTTCCAAGAAAAATCGTACCTCAATTGTGTGGGTTTGCCCCATGTCCGTGACAAGAAATGGTGCAAAATGCAACGTGAACACACCTCAATTTCGCAGTGAAAAATTACCCTTTTTTGGCAAACTGCCTAGCTGTAGTTTTTGAACCATAGCTCTGCCGGCACCTAGGGAAACCTAGCAAACCTATACATTTTAGAAAATTAGACACCTTGGAGAATCCACGATGGGGTGACTTCACTGCCTCCCACCAGGTTCTGTTACCCACAATCCCTTGCAAACCTAAAAAATTATCAAACAAACCACATTTTCCCCACATTCCTGTGGTGGACAGTTCTGGAATCTGCGTGGATCCACAAATTTACACCCACCCCGCGTTCCCCAAAGTCTTCCGAGAAAAATGGTACCTCACTTGTGTAGGTCGGCCTAGTGCTTGCAACAGGAAACGGCGCCAAACACAACGTAGACACACCTCAATTTCGCAGTGAAAAATGACCCTTTTTTGGCAAAGTGCCTAGCTGTAGTTTTTGAACCCTAGTTCTGCCGGCACCTAAGGAAACCTAGCAACCCTATATATTTTCTAAAACTAGACATCCAAGGGAATCCAGGATGGGGTGACTTGACTGCTTCCCACCAGGTTCTGTTACCCAGAATCCCTTGCAAACCTAAAAGATTGTCCAAAAAAAAAGATTTACCCACATTTCTGTGGTGGAAATTTCTGGAATCTGTGTGGATCCACAAATTTCCATCCACCCCGCGTTCCCAAAAGTCTTCTGAGAAAAATGGTACCTCACTTGTGTGGGTCGGCCCAGTGCCTACGACAGGAAACGGCGCAAAACGCAACGTGAACACACCTCAATTTCGCAGTGAAACTGACCCTTTTTTGGCAAAGTGCCTAGCTGTAGTTTTTTAACCATAGCTCTGTCGGCACCTAGGGAAACCTAGCAAACCTATACATTTTGTAAAACTAGCACAGTCAAAAAGCCATTCCTCCCTGGAATCCCCCGGGTGTCTAGTTTTTAAAAATGTGTGGGTTTGGTAGGTTTCCCTAGGTGGCTACAGAGCACAGGGCCAAAAACAAAGGTGACCCCCTTGCAAATTTAGGTTGTTTTGAGATAGGCAATTTTGATGTCGCCTCACTACGTTTTGGGCCCTTGCCTGTCGCGGGTACTTGGGCCTCCCACACGAGTGAGGCACCATTTTCATCGGGAGACCCGGGGGAAGGCTGGGTAGTAGGAAATTTGTGTCAGCCCGGTGATGTCACAACTTTCCCACACAAAATGTGCGAAAAAAGTAATTTTTTCAGTTACATTTGAGGTTTACAGGGAATTCTGGGTAAGGAAACGTTGGGGGATCCATGCAAGCCATACCTCCTTGGAATCCCCCTGGTGTCTAGTTCTCATAAATGTGTGGGTTTGGTAGGTTTCCCTAGATGGCCGCCGAGCAGGGGGCCAAAAACAAATGTGACCCCCTTTGCAAAACCAGGTTATTTTGAGATAGGCAATTTTGATGTCGCCTCACTACGTTTTGGGCCCTTGCCTGTTGTGGGAAATTGGGCCTCCTGCGCGAGTGAGGTGCCATTTCTATTGGAATACTTGGAGAAAGGCGGGGGATAGGAAAGTTGTTGTTTCTTTCTGCAGTGTGAACATTTTGGCACAATAATGCAAGGACAATGTGACAGACATTTTGAGGTTTGCAGGACATTGTGGGTAAGTTAACGTGTTGGTATCCACAAGAGAGACATCACCATGTACTCCGATGGGTGTTTAGTTTACGACAAGACCTACAGTTGGTAGTTTATTCTTAGGTGGAATGTACACCTTGGCAGAGAGACTAAAAAGACAAATATTCCTGCACAGCCATCTATTCCTCAAGTACACACACATACTGGTTGGATTTGGCACGAGGGCGAGTGATGGTTCAGTATATAAAATTTTATTAAGAAGAGATTTCACAAAAATGAAATGCACTGTCAATAATTAAATGGACAAAAAACTGAACCAGTGACTCGCAGCTCGTGAGCTGTAAAGCCACGGCAAGGCACCAACCACTTTACAGGCCATTCACATACCTTTCATACGTGATACACACGAAACCATTCACACCACCAGGCACAAAACCAACACATTACAACACTCACAAAAAGGGACAAGGTACACCCTGCTTGAGAAAGACAGAAAAGACAAATATTTCTGCACAACCACCTATTCTTCAAGCACACAGACATACTGGTTGGATTTGGCACAGGGGGAGTGATGGTTCAGTATATACAGTTGTATTACCAGAGATTTCACAAAAATGAAATGCACTGTTAATAATTGAAAGGATGAGAAACTGAACCATTGACTCACAGCTCGTGAGCTGTAAAGGCACGACAAGGCACCAACCGCTTTACAGGCCATTCATACATCTTTCATACGTGTGACACATACAAAACCATTCACACCGCCAGCCGCGGGCCCAGCACATTACAACACTCACACGAGCAGACTGTGCCATTCAAGGGCCCATCACTTTCACACGCCCACATTCCTGACACAGCAACCACACCAGCTCAAGGATTGGTTGGAGTGGCGTTTAGCCAGCAGTGTGTGTAGTGACCAGGAGCAAGTCTCTACTCACACACCACCAGCCGAGCGCCAGTCCACGCACACTGCCAGCCAAGCACCAGTCCAGGCACACCGCCAGACAAGCGCCAGTCCACGCATACCGCCAGCCAAGCGCCAGTCCAAACACACCGCCAGCCAAGTGCCAGTCCAAACACACCACCAGCCAAGCGCCAATCCACGCACACCGCCAGCCAAGCGCCAGCCCACTCACCGCCAGCCAAGCACCAGTCCATGCACACTGCCAGCCAAGCATCAGTCCATGTACACCGCCAGTCAAGCGCCCATCCATGGACACTCCCAGTCAAGCGCCAGTCCACTTACCGCCAGCCAAGCACCAGTCTACGCACACCGCCAGTCAAGCGCCAGTCCACGCACACTGCCAGCCAAGCGCCATTCCACTCACCGCCAGCCAAGCGCCAGTCCACACACACCACCAGCCAAGCACCAGTCCACGCACACCGCCAGCCAACTGCCAGTCCACACACACCATCATACATTTTTTTAAACAAGAAAGAATACACAAACCAATTGCAACTAGATACCAAACTATAACTACAAAAACAACAGCAGTAACTAAAGACATCATTCTATTGCCAAACGTGAAACTGAACAACTATATAAAACCATTCAGACCAGGCAGTACACTATTAGACTCACGGATGCTGCCAAAAAATCTTTTTAGTGTGATACAATCTGAAACATGAGGGCACACACAGCCCAGGATTAGAAGGACAATCGGCACAGTGCATACGACTCTCCTTCCGCACACCTCTTCGCAAGCAGACTCTACATCTCTTACAGGGATTGTTTTTTTTTGGGTGTGGGAGTAATTAAATCAGGAAAGTGGCAATCTTTCAATCTAGCCACATCCTTCGCCACTCCAACTCTAGGAACACTTGACTGTTCCACAACAACAAGGCTGCCTATCAAAGACTGCTGAAATTGAACAAAAGTCAACTTTGTCTCAGGAGAACACTCCTTGTACACAACAAAAGCATTGAAAGTTGCTAGATTGAAGAGATGGATGGCCAACTATTTATACCAAATGTAAGCCTTACGAATAGCAGTGTAAGGTTCCAACCTCTGATTTACTCTATCAACACCACCCATGTGCTTATTGTAGTCTAAAATGCACACAGGTTTGCGTACTTCAGCAAACTGACCCCAAACATCCACAGGTAAAGTACTTTCATCATGGATGGTAGTCAGCATGTACACATCCATCCTGTCCACAAATTTCACAGCTAGTAGTTCATCACTACGCAAGGAACTGCACTGTCCCCTCTGAAGTTTTTTGGAAACAAGCTCTTTTGGATAACCTTTACGGTTAGAGCGGATTGTGCCACAAGCAAATGTGTCCACTTTGAACAATTCTTTAAACAATTGCACAGCAGTGTAGAAGTTATCAAGGTACAAATGGTGACCTCTGTTTAACAGTCCACTAGCAATATCCCACACAATTTTCTCTGAAACTCCAAAAGTGGACGGACAACCAGGGGGGTCAATAGTGGAATCCCTACCAGTGTACACACGGAAATTAAAAACATATCCTGTCCTACTCTCAGACAATATACACAGCTTAATTCCATAACATGCCCTCTTGCTAGGGATGTACTGCCTAAAAACCAAACGGCCCTTGAACAGGACCAAAGACTCATCAATAGATATTTCTTTCCCTGGAGTATGGATCTCTGAAAATCGATCTACAAAGTGATCAAGACCAGGCCGAATCTTAAAAAGACGGTCACAGTCAGGGTGATCTCGTGGCAATGCCAAAGTATTATCAACAAAATGCAGCATGCATGCATTAAGCAGCACATATAGAAGTTACAAAACATAATTTAACCCCTTCGCCGCGGCGCGAATTCCGCCGCGGCGCTGGGGGGGGTGCGGGGTGAGCGCGGCGCCGCCATGCTCATGACGGAACCACGCCGTCATGAGTCACGGGCGAGATGTGCTCATGACGGCGTGGTTCCGTCACGACTCCACCCACTCGTTATTTCGCCCGCACAGGCGGGGAATCAGTGACGCGTGGGCGGAGCGGCCGCAGCATGACGGAACCACGCCGTCATGAGCACACGCTGCCCGTGGCTCATGACAGCGTGGTTCCGTCATGCGCATGCAAGGGGTTAAAGACTGTTTATGTGCAGGGCGGGACACCTTTCTGCACATAAACAATTACTCCCCTCAACACAGGCACCCTTGTACTATGATTCAAGGGTGTCTGCGTTGGCCCTAGGCAGCTAAATTTAGCACCAGTGCAGGGGGAAACACAGGGCTGAACCATATTCTTCTAAATATGGTGCAGCCCTAAATTTTTAAAGTGACGGCGCATGTTGTTAGCCTTCTACGCTTAACGACACCCTTCGACACTTTCCTTGTAAATATGCTCCACTGTCATGTTACTCTCGTTACAACATATGGGGGCATATAAACAAGCCCCTATCGCCACCACAACATCACTTTTCCTGACGTTTTGGTGGAAATAGGAGCTTCACCTTATTTACAAGGAAGCTTTAAGCCACTTAACATGGCTTAACGTTGCCTTGTAAATAAAGCACCTTTCACGTTGTACTTAGCATGAAAGGGGAGGGCAATGAGTGTTGCGGTGGGCGTTCCATTGCAACACTCATTGGTTTTGACGCTGCCCCCTATTTACAAGGGTGGCATAAATAGGAGGCAGTGCCAAAATTAAGACCAGGGAACACCTGGTCTTAAACAGGCGAAACAAGGAGAAATGCTTTAATTCTCCTCGTTTTTTCAGTTTCCATGTGTGCTGCATTGTGCAGCACAGATAGGATCAGCAAAACGCCATTGATTGTTTATGTGCAGGAAGGTGTCCCTTCCTGCACATAAACAATCAATGAAAAAAAAACGTTTTGCAGCTTCTATGTATGCTGCATAAAGCAGTACACACAGAAGTTACAAAGCGCCATTACTGATTGTTTATGTGCAGGAAGGGACACCTTCCTGCACATACACAATTATTCCCCATCAACGCAGACACCCTTGCACTATTGTGCAAGGTTGCCTGCATTGGCGCTAGCCAGCTAAATTAACGACAGCGCAGAAAAATTGCAGGGCTGCACCCTATTCTTGTAAATAAAGCACCCTTTCACATTGTACTTAGCATGAAAGGGGAGGGCAATGGGTGTTGCGGTGGGCGTTCCAACTCAACGCTCATTGATTTTGACGCTGCCCCCTATTTACAAGGGTGGCATAAATAGGAGGCAGTGTCAAAATTAAGACCAGGGAAAACCTGGTCTTAAACCGGCGAAACAAGGAGAAATGCTTTATTTCTCCTCGTTTTTTCGGTTTCCATGTGTGCTGCGTTATGCAGCACATATAGGATCAGCGAAAACGCCCTTGATTGTTTATGTGCAGGAAGGTGTCCCTTCCTGCACATAAACAATCAATGAAAAAAAAATACGTTTTGCAACTTGTATGTGTGCTGCATAAAGCAGTACACACAGAAGTTACAAAGCGCTATTACTTATTGTTTATGTGCAGGAAGGGACACCTTCCTGCACATAAACAATTATTCCCTATCAACGCAGACACCCTTGTACTATTGTGCAAGGGTACCTGCGTTGGCGTTAGGCAGCTAAATTAGCGCCAGCGCAGGGGGAAATGCAGGGCTGCACCCTATTCTTGTAAATACAGTGCAGTCATGCATTTCAGAAGTGGCGGAGCCTGGCGAAAGCCAAGAAGGCTAACGCCACGCTTCGCCACTTCTCTCGTAAATATGCCCCATAGTTTATAAAGCATCCAACGGTGTGCAGTGATGTAAAGCATCCAATGGTGGACAGTGATGTGATTTGCTGTGTCTCATCTGCTGGAGACATATTTAAGGTAGGGCTTACGACACATTATGCACAGAGTGACAATTTTTCAATCACACACTTCTATTGCACACTTAAAGTATCATTCCAAAATTCATAGAGAGGAAGATGCCCAAAAAGGAACTCTTTTTAACTATTTTTGACACTTTAACACGTAATTCCTCAAAATTGATTTTTTATAGGTCAGCAATGTGCGATGATGTTTTGGGCTAGTTTAGTCATTCAGAAAGTGAAAATGTTTTTGAACAGACATATTGCATTTTCCTAAGTGGAAAAAAATATATGGATGTGTTTTCAGTCTTTTACATCTCCTTTCAAGAGTCGATTGCAGTTTTGTTATGCAATTTAAATTTCTCTATGCTTGCTGTGTATTCCAGTGTTTTCTAAACTGTAGATTCTTCTGACACCCTAAAATGTTGCTCGCTTGTGGTTCCATACCTCCATTCTATTTTTTCTAATGCAACACAGAACACGCATTGTTGTGAAAGACGGCATGAGGAGTTTTTTCAGATTCCAACCCTTCAGTGGCACTCTAGCAACTGTTCCCCAGCAGCATGTTATAAGCAGAAGTATCTGGGGCTCATGATAGAGTGATTGCAATCTCGGATTGTGATCTCTCAAAGGGAACCACAAGCTTTCTGCGCACATCTCCAATGAATTCGAGCAGATCAATCAAGTAGGCAACAGTAATGAACCTATTCACAAGCTGCATTTTGTAGTACATTTTTTAGTACTATAATAGTATTACTGTTGGGACGGAAAATCCTCTACATGGTCATGGATGCACACCCCTGCTTTGAATGCCCAACTGTACTGATATCTGGATCCCTAATGCTGATTTTTGTTGTCATAGGCAAACATGGATCATTAGTGTGTGCCATGATATAGCCTTGTCTCTCAGATTGCGGTCTTGGTGGATTGGGAAGGGCGCCCAAAGCAATACCCTCGTAGTGGTGGAAGGCTACCACCTTCACCAGGAGTTAAGCAGCACAAATGCACTAGTGACAGCATAAAGTGTAGTGATCTGTAGTAGTGAACAGGTCCTTTTTAACCTGTGCCACTGGAGTGAAGTATAGAGGCTCCCTCGCTTTTTACAGTGCCGCTGCTCACCCTTAGCCTACATCAGGTTGGTGTGAAGTGCTTCGTAGCACAGAAGTGGTGTATTGATGCATGGTGTATGTGTCTGAGAAGGGTGCAATACAGGAATAATGCAGTACTGAGTAGTGCATGCATGGTAAATGCATGTGCTGGATGTACATGTGTCTATGTGCCTATGAGTGGTACAGTACCTGAAGGACCTAAAGAATGTAGTGCTGTACAGGGCATGCCGGATAACTACATGTGCTGGATGTACATGTGCCTATGAATGGCACAGTACCTGAAGGATTTAGTGTTGTACAGTGCATGCAAGAAATGAATGTGCTGGTTGTATGTGGGCCTTTGAGTAGTACAATACAATAAGGGTATAGAGTGTGCATAATAAATACATATGCTGGATGTATGTTGCCTACCAATGGTACATTCATAAAGGATACATACAGTGCTTGGCAGTGCTCACATGTTAGATGCAAGCGCTGGATGTATGTGTACCTAAAAATGGTACAGTACATGGAGTATACAGTACTGTGCAGTGTGACTATGCTGTATGCATGCACTGAGTGTATGTGTGTCTGTGAATGGTACAATACATGGAGGGCCCTGGGTTCCATTTTGGGGAGACCCGGGCCTGCATGGTGAAACACTAAGAGGAGGTAGGGTGATACCCCTTGCCAGATTTGGGACAAGGCCTGCATGTTTCCCTGCTTGGTGAGGGGGGCATTACCTATGGCATCCAAGACTACCTGCCCTGGAGCCTGCAGCACCAGTACCTGCCTGCTTCCAAAGACAGTGTGCCCTGTGAGGAAGAGGAGAGCTTTGAAAGGAGTGAGGACCAGTGAGAAAACTAGTGGAGTGGACTCCCAGTGCGAGATGAGAGGGAACTGCTGCTGCACTGATCGGACTGTTGCCCAATGCAGGACTGAGTCAATTAGCCCCATATGCCAGAAGGAGGCCACTGTGAAAATAGCAGTGTGAAAGACTACCGTGCGTAAGTGCAGAAGCCTTGAGCGGTAGCGGTGCAGCAACACATTATACCAGGAGGGGCAGCCAAGGAAAAGTCTGCCGTGAGATATGGGCAGAAACCTTGAGTGGTAGCAGTGCTGTTACCTCGTATGCGAGGAGGGGCCGCCAAGAAAAAGACTGCCATATGGTAAGTGCTGAAGCCTTGTGTGGTGGTGGTGTGGCAACCCTGTATGCCAGAAGGGGCTTCAGAGGAAAAGACTGCCGTGCGGTAAGGGCCGAAGCATTAGGTGGTAGCAGTGCTGTGACCCCGGATGCCAGGAGGGGCCGCCGTGGATAACTTCACACTGCTGTTCGGACCTGAGCTTGTGGGCAGTGAGTTGCAGTGACCCTGTACTTCAAAAGGGGCCATCAGGAGCACCAAAGATTGCAACTTTCCCACCTGCCGTTAAAAGAAGCTGCTAATTTGAGCATGTTTGCGCTAGAACACTATATATAAATCAGATCAGTAGTGGATTATTGAGACTCGGACTGCTAGTGGGGCATACCCTGAATATGACCAATAGTGTATGGGGAGCAACCAAGATCACTAACAAGAGGATTGAATGAGACTTGCAACCGCCAGAAATACTAGGGCCTCAACCTCAGTTAAAGACTGTGTGATTGTTTGTGAATGTTGTATTCTTCCTTTGTGGAAGTGAGTGGTAGAAATAAAATACTTTTCATAAAAGTGAGTATTTGGTTGGACAATGATTTATTGCTGCTGCTGCGTGCATTCTGAGTTGTGAGCCAGAGTTCACTAATCTGTATCTACTCCCGCCCCTCCCGAGGGACACTTGCGCTGCTCTAACATTCCTACTACTGAGAGTCAAGTGCAAAAGGGGCACTTGCCCCAGTTGCTTAGAATCCATTGCGGTCGGCTTTAAACCATACCCATTTCCTAAACTAATGTGACTACGTGCCCGCAGTTGGCACTTTGCACTTTTAACACTACTTCAATCTAACACTTCAAAAATTCATATCTCTAGTTTTTCTTATTGGGTATTTGTCATTTTTGTGTAATTTTTTTCATTAACCCCTTCACTGTGGGGATAATTCCCCCACGGTGCGGGGGGGTCCGCGGCGCTGCTGTGCTCGTGACGAGCTCAGCTCGTCATGACTCACAGTGGAGCTCTGCTCATGATGAGCTGAGCTCGTCACGACCCCGCACACTGATTAATTCTCTCGCACAGGCAGGGAATTTATCGCGCGTGGGCGGGCCGCGGCCGTTATGACGAGCTTAGCTCGTCATGAGCACGCTCCACTGTGTCATGAGCATGGAAGGAGTTAAAATAGTCTCTATTTTTATAAATTGGAGTGGGATCTTTATTGAGTTGTATTTTCCACTGCTACTGCTACTTCTAAATGTTTTACAGATTTCTTAAGCTAAGCCTGTCTGCTCTGTGCCACAACTACCAGGGGTTAAACTCGGGTTTGAATTACTGAAACCTTTACTGGACCTAACAAGGATAGTGACATTATTACTTGTGGTTGACTACCATCCACCCAAACTAATAATACAGTTTCTCACAAACACTCAAATGTTGGTCATTACCAATCAAGGGATGATGTATTTTCTGCAAGTCTTTACAAAACCTTCTACCCAATTGATCTAAGGCAGTGCAGAGAATTTCATATGCCTTTCCAGTATCCTACAAATACCTGACCTTAAAAGCAGGAACCACACAAAACGTCGAAATGATGTGGGCTATATTAAGGTTTCTTTGTTTCATGAATCATACCCACTATTAGCAGGTCCTTATGTGAGCACATAGAGCTAGACAAGCACGCCCAACTAACAAAGAAAGGCATATGGTAAGAAACGCTCTAGGTCATGGCTCAGTGGATTAATGCATTCCCTGCAGGGATTTGTATTTGTCCTCGTGGGCAAAGATTTGTATCCTGGTAGGCTCACTCAAACTTTCCACGTGCTTAGGTCACTAAAATGAGCACCATTGAGTTGGGAAACAATGAACATCAAATATTTCAGCGCCAATATAGACTTCAGGTAAAAAATGCACTTTACAATTACACATTATGGTAAGTTTGCATTCGATAACTTTTCAGATGGCAATGTCACAAATAAATATGATTTTATTAACTCTCACAGATTTAAATATCTTAGGCACCTCTTGTTACTAAACGGACCATCTTCTTACAGAGGATTGTATTAATATGTACCTATGCATCATGTGTCCCAACCTGACAACTTTTTTTCACACCAAACTACCATACAATTGTGCACAATGTGGATTTGCAGTCCTGGGCCACAAATCATGATTCACAGAATCATGGCTTGAAGGTGTTTACGGCCACAAATTCAACTTCAGACTTTGGACAGTATTAAAATAGCCAATGTTCCACAATTGTGAGTTCTGAGCTAGGAGTGGAAACTTGGCCGTTCCTAGGAGTAGGGCAAAGGAGAGACAAGTGGTAGAGTAGCCACCAACACCTGCAAAGACTTAGCTTTGTACATATTTACAAACCTTCTCAATAATTTCCACACCCAATTTGACACATCAGACCCATTCTCCGGCTGGGATATGCAATTTGCACACCGACTGGTACGAGAATAGATATGCAGGTTGCAAGTCAACGCATATACTAATAGCTTGAATCCTAAATTGCACATTTGGGAGTGGGAGATCACATAATTACCTGCCAAATAAATATTAAGTGTGTGACTCACATGTTGTGCTCCCCCCATTTTGAATGTCTGTGAAGGCCCTTATAGTTGATCATTATACTTGCATTGGCTGCCCCAAGTAAAAATCATTTAATTTTAAATCATATCATGTTGCTTAAAGGAATGGGTACTTTATTTTAATTTTTTTTTATAGTGTTTTATAATGCGCAAACATGACCATCGCGGTGTCAAAGAGAGAGCTGATTGGCGTTGCAATACATTAAGAATACCTGATGCTTATGATACGCTGTCCATAGACTTCAAAGAGCAAGGTACAAACTATCGGAAACAATATACAGAAAGGTGAAAGACATTTTTGTCTTATGTCAAGTTATATTTTGCCAAATTAGGGTCACATCAGGTGGGGAGGGGTGGAGGCAGACCCCTAAACCACAGCCTGCTCCCCCACGCCACCCAAAAAAATTCACAAATGGGGCCTTTTGATTTTGCAATTTCTGAACAATGCTTATCCACTCAATAATGGCCTCAAGCATCCCATTGCAACTCTCAAATAGGAGGAGACGCCACTCTCACCCGCCTCCTATTTTCGAGTCGTATGAGTTTCATACTTTTGATGATCAGGAAAACATTTCTGACTCATAAAAGGCATACTGTACATAGCCAAAAAAACTCATTTATGTTCACAATGCATTTTTTGCAATATGCAGGCTTTGAATCACAAAATATATTTATGCATGAGGCCCTTTTAAAACAAGAGGTTTAAGTGTGTGAACTGAATGTGAGAAATACTGTGGGTTCGGTTAATGTTGCCGTGGGTTCGAATAATGTTTTCTAGCTGACGAAAAAAAAAAGTTAAAGCTCATTTGCACCTGGAAGTTGACTCTTTACTTGTAGAATTTTCCATCAGGAGTTAATCCATCCTTTTAACTTTGCCATACACATGTGAAACAGTGATAGCCGTAGAAGTCTATCTGGAATGTATACAAATCCCATTAAAGGAGTAATTTCGCTAAAAGCATACGCATAAAACTGCATTTCACAAATGTGCCTTTTTCTCTGTTAATCCTCCTTTTTTGAGGGACTTTACAATTTGCATCCAGTTCAATGTGACATTAAGTTCTAGTACCACGTTGCTTTTGGTGTAAATGTTCACGTCAACCTACCTTCTGTGTACTTGTCACATTAGCAAGGTAGTCTTTGTCCATTCAGACCAATCAAAATTTCCTCACGTCTCACAAGCGGTTGAGATTGCACTGCCCTGCTTATATCAGCCCTCCCTGTGCCCAGCGTCCCCAAACCGCAGCTGCTCGTTCTCAGCTTCCGATTGACTCAAATCTAAGGACCATTTTTTTTTTTAAATTAACTTGATTAAACGATTGATTACTTTACACGATTAAGTTAATTGTAAAGTTAATTTTCAATTAACCTATTTTGCAACGCGTGAAGGAAATATAATGCAGAAACATGTAATCACCATCTAGCGTGTTTTCACAGTTAATGGCTCGAGGCCGTTCATTTTCACAGGTGCAATTATAAAATGGTCTAATCGCAAGCCACGGCTGGACCTGTAGCTAATGTGAATCCTGTGGTGAACAAGAGGACTTGTATTTTCCCGACTCGCATAAGTGAGGTCATAGTATTGAATTTAAGGTTCTTAAAGAAGCTAGTACTATATTTGCGCAGATTTTTAAATTGTGAAAATTTTAATTCCCTTTTTTTCTGTTTAATAGCGCAAACTTGGCCCTGATGGGGCTTTACAACAGAACGAGATGAATTCTATTTTATTTTCATATTTTTTTTTCGTTTTTGAGGTAACACGTAGGGGGGCACGTACACAGTGACCAGCATTATGACGTGCAGTAAAAATAAGACTTTAAAAATTCAATTTTTGTTGTTGATAATATCAGTTCATTACTCGGCAGCAGCAAGAAGCTCAATCTAAAATAAGCGTCTCCTTCTTTGAGTTAAAGCTTAACAGCTCAACTGGCTTAATGACGGGAAATTCGTTCATGGATTTTGCGCCTAGAGCTCGGCTTTAATCAATGAATTTAGCAGGCCCTCACCCTCTGCTTTTATAGCTGTTGACTCCCAAGAGCCATGATTTGTGTCAGTGGTGGCAGGTGGTGGGTAGGCCTGGGCAGTTTGTGGAGTTACGCTGCAGAACTCTGTAAAGTGACCAAAAAACTCTTCTGAGGTACGTGGAGTTCCGCAAGAGGCAGAGTGCGTTAGGTCGCGCCGCTCACGCTGATTTTTAGAACCGGGTGTTTGTCTCACGCTGGAAAATCAGCGCGAATGACACCATGCACAGCGCAAGTGGGCGCTGCTTCTCTCTGCCACTCGAGCAGCAGCTTCCTCAAAGCGAACGGATGAGAAATCTTGCTGGGAGGTGGTCTAATTGAATTTTCCTCACACGCAATGATTGGTGAGCGAGGAAAAAACTCAGCACCGCTTCGCTGCGGAGTGTAGATAACTCCACAAACTCTATGAACAGAGCGGAGGTCACCGCCTAGACCTTATGGTGGGCACCATCATTCATTTATTCTTTTTTGGGTTGTAGACCAAGACTTATTATTTATCATATAACTTTGACATAAACAAGTGAGAACAATGGGAGAAAGAAAGAGCAGAAAGATAGGAAACGAATGATAAAGGGAAAAAAGAGATAAGAAAAATAACCTGCATCAGTGAGATAAAGAAAACAAGACATAGGTGGGAAACAGGCATTATGTGAAATGAAGACTGGGCATCCCTGACATTGACCAGTGCTGGCAGCAGACTCCTGAGAAAATCTTCAGGCCCTAGCACGTTTGCTGAAAGCAATGGAAATCCTGTGTGTGGAAACATGGATGGAATGAGGAAAATCCTGAGGGAATTGGCCTGGTAGATTCGAGTCTCACATATTATTCCCTTTTCTGGCCAGAGAAAAATTTCCAGACGGATTGAGCTTTTCCGGCCCAAGTAGTTCTGGCCTCTCTGCACCAAACAACATGTGATCGCCCCCTGAGAGGAACTGGGCCTGTACCCGTATGGTATATTCTTTAGTTCTGTCTTTGATTTGTATTTATTTTGTCAAACCTTCCAGTGAATATACTCCAAACAATTAGCCTCCAAGAATTAAAAATGCCAGGAAGTGGACATTTCCAATGAACTAATTCAAGGCAAATCACACAGTCCTAGACTGACATCGAAGGTTTGTTCATACGCATTGTTGATTCAGAACTACCATGAAATAAAGCGACAAAACATTTGCTGGTCTGAACAGTGGTTGAAGACAAATACAATGGTCATAATGGTCATTTTTGTGGGGAGAGCAATTGAGTAGACCTAAAATTGTGGACTAGCAGGGCAAATTATTTGACTAATCAAGATAGGTCAGTGGCATCAATAGGTACGCCAAATGAGCGATTGTTCACAGGGTTCGTTCGATATTTTTTACTACAAAGGAGTAAACAATAACTGTGTCTTTTGGTGTTGCTGGGATACATATTCAACTTTGTTAGCATTTAGGTGCGATAATTACAGGGGAGGAGACATTTGACATTTATGTAGGTATCTCATAAGGGGCCAAAGAAAGCACAATGGAGGCTACTCCTGTTCTGAAGTTTTGCATGAAATACCTTTACTATTCCTACTTTTTTGTCCTCAAACTCCTGGCTTCTTTCTAAATATCACATGGTAGGATGCTGCAATCCTGTGTTGGAGTCAGCTGATTTCTGGTGGCTAACTGGAAGGGCAGAAGGGAACATGCGACCCCATATTGTACATTGTCGAAGCTTCCTAACGATCCCTGAAATCAATAGGATATGTGCCTCCCCTCTACTCCTACATGCCCAAGTGATACTTGGCCAATCGATAAGGGCTGAAGGGGGAGGGCCACCTTAGTGCAGTTAGAGAATGTGGGATTGTCTGCAGAAAAGATAGAGAAAGTAGTGGCTTGTTTTAAGGGTAGGTGGTGGGTAGACTATAGAACAACCCCCCTTACAGGATATGCTATATCTCTTAAACTTCACCAAACTATATGGTACCCATTCTGCTGCTCTTCTCCTCATTGGTGACGCGAAAAGCTGCTGACTTTAGTTGCAACAATGACCCTCATTTATATTGTGGTGCAATTCAGATCCTCATTTAGACTTTGGTGGTAATGAGGCATCCGAGAGAAATTGTCATTGTCATCTGCCAACCTCACACCACCCCTCTCATTTAGAAGTTGTTAAACTCCTTTTTGCGATGGCAGGGCTGGTGCTGCTTCAGCCCTTGGAAACACTCTCAAAGCTGAGCAAATTGCTGACATTGGAAGGGCAAACATCCCATCGGAAGGCCAGCCTTATCTGTGGAGAGACTATACAAAGCCATGTCCTCTGTGTTTTTTTCTGTTCTGTCCATTGCGTCATGTTGTGTAGTGCCTATAAAACCTATATAGGATCTGCGCATTTAGACAACATACACTGTAGGATTGATTCTAGACACCCCTAGCGGGTATGTTTGCCTGTATACCAGCTAGCTCACAGTGTCACTAGAAACTCCTCTTACCAAGGAGAAAATAGTTCTTGCCAACTATTGAACATGACAACCCTGATCCCTCAGAATCGTGGAAACAGTGTACTACCTTTCACTCAGTCACTCGTGCTCACTTAATCTCAGATACACAAAATAAACGGTATGGATGTTTTTCAATAAACATTTATTGACCAGTCGTTATTCTAGTGTAAAATAGGTGTGTTGAAACAACCACTAGACATAAACAGATATAAATGATTAGCAGCACTAGGAAAGTAAAAGGATGGATTTTGCTATAACTATGAATTTAGGCAAGTATATAAAATGCATGACAATAAAATATGTACTCCTACGATGCAATCCTAACTATATGTACCTAAGTGTACCTAGCATGTATGTAGGTTTTAAGACAACAATCCCTCTAGGATAAAGTCAACCCCATTACCTGAAGTGAGAGACTATGGCACCCTGTTTTGGTCTCGAGTCGGACACCTCGCAAGGGATGTTAGACCACTGCGAGCTGGAGTATCTGCATGCAGGAACCTCAGCGTCTTGCATCAGTGTGTCGGCATGGAAGTCCTGATCTCCTCTACTTGTCTCAGCAAGATGTGATGTTTATATACCCAAAGGTCTCCCCGGGCGTTCTACTTTGCTGTGCCACTTGTTGGACTTAGGAGGAGATCGGGAATGAACTTTATACATAGTTATTGTACAGGATATGGTAGTCCTGCTGAGTTTCAATGAATCCTCATGCATAATGTATGAGGGTTTTACCAGGGAAAATCCTGCGTTTTGTGTTCAGTGTCGTATCGAGGTAAAAGGTCAGTCCCTAAGAACCGTTATGTGTGTAATGAAGGAAAGAATATAAGGAAAGTTTAGGATGTTACCGGAGACTATATTGGGGTACCTATATGACCCCAATATAGGTAGAAAGTCTTAGGAAATTAACATAATCAAATGTAAAGGAACACATAAACTGTAGGCTTCATGGCTGGATTGCATATTGTTGCACATTGGCATTTCCTCACAAAGTTTCAGGCTAAGGATCCAGTTAAGACACATATTTTACCAATGAAGCTGTAAATGCAGGACCAGTAAAGCATTGTGACATTTTATTTTCAGAAATGGGGATTTTCAGAGCACAGCAAGGTGCTGTTGAGCTTGCCAATACTTAATACTGCCCATGTCCTGATATCTCCTGCCCCACTAATTTAGTCATAGGAATGAGCAGGGCAGATCACAAGTACCATTGCAGGTGCCATTGCATAGCCACCTCACCTTGCATTCCCTCATCTTCTCCCACATTCAGTTGTAGTAAGATACACCCCTGGGTCAACAAGAGAGGCATGCAGAGACTCCGCTGTATTGGAGGTTCTCATTCACCATTGTGTCAGGCCGAACCCCCACCCCTTGGCCGACGCAACCAGAGTCATAAAATCCCAGAAATCACTCACAGCCATTTCTGAGTCTAAAAGCACTGCTGCCCACATGTCAAAATGTTCATGTACTCTATTGCAAAATTTTAAATTATGTTTTTGTTTGTTATGGTTTTTCATACTTTACTATCTTCTCACAATGTTTCGTATTTGTCTTTTTAATTAACATGGTTTGTGCCTTTAATATCTGCTTGAGTGCTCATGACGAGCTCAGCTCGTCATGAGTCACAGTGGAGCTGTGCTCATGATGAGCTGAGCTTGTCATAAAGGCCGCGACTCACCCAAGCGCGATTAATTCCCCGCCTGTGCGGGAGAATTAATCAGTGGGCGGGGTCGTGACGAGCTCAGCTCATCATGAGCACAGCTCCACTGTGAGTCATGACGAGCTGAGCTCGTCACAAGCACAGCGGCGCCGCGGCCCCCCCCACCCCCCGCACTGCGGGGGAATTACCCCCGCAGGGAAGGACTTAATTACTCATTGTAATATTGATAGGTTATGCATGACAAATTACACCCCATGTGTTGTCTTTGGGGAAGGTTATGGTGCTCTACCTTTGCTATCAAAGGTGAGCCAAGGAACCCTTACGGAAACCTTTGTACCACTAGGGGCTTGACTGATATAGAGAAAAAGGTCAGTTTCTCATGCTCTGATGTAACTCCACAATTCATTCCAGATATTTTCATTTATGGGAATAGAGTCAGGAATGTTATGTTTATTTGTAAAAATGCTCTATCACCGGTGATGTTACCCTTTCGCTGAGCTGGTGTGTGTGCTTATGGTAGATTGATTAATTGAAAAGCCGGGTCTTGAGCTTCTTGTGGAATTCAGGAAGAGAGGAGGAGGCTCTGATGTGGATTGGGTGGCCATTCCACACTTAGGAGCGATGTAAAAGAAACCCCGTCCTCCATATCTGGTTCTGTTTATGCGTGGAATGTATACGACTAGGAGTCCTGCAGAGCGGAGGTGTCTGGTTGGTTGATGGAAGGAGATGCAACTGTTCACATGTGTATAAAGTTTAATGCCTTTTTATGTGTATGTGAGGAGTTTGAAATTAGAGTGTTTGCATATCGGACCTAGTGGAGATCTCTTGAGGTCTGGTGTGATGGGAGTTCTGTATGAGGTTGAGGATGAGTCTGGCTGTTGAGTTCTGGATGGTTTGTAGTCTTTTAGGGGCATATGTGTCAACATCACCATTTGCGATTCTCAAATAGCGATTTTTAAAGAATCGCTATTTGAGAATTGCAAAATGGGATGTATTAAAAAAATTGCAAACTTTTTGCGATTTCTTAAAATTCCTTCTTAATTGCGATTAGTAAATTGCGAAATCGCAATTAAGGAATACCTGTCCATTCATTTCTATGGGCCAGGAGACCCATAGGAATGAATGGGAAGTAATTCTCAAATAGCGAATCGCAATTTGCTAATGGCAATTTGAGAATAATTTCAAAGGTGCAAGGGTGTCATGATGACACCCTGATGCACCCCTGAAATGAGCATGTGTGTGCATATGGCGCACATACATGCCCTAAGGGCATGTATGAGCACCACGTGGCACTTTGTAAAATTAAAAAAAGTGCTTTTTGAAAGGAAATCGCAAATTACCACCAACTGGAAGTTGGTGGTAATTTGCGATTTCTTAAGGATAATTCGCACAACTTGGGTGCTTTTTACATATCATTTAAGAAATCGCAATTTGCGATTTCTTAAATGCTTACGCAAAATTAAGAAATCGCTAAATTAGCAATTCCCTAATTTTGCGATGGGATTTGGCTCATACATCCCGATTACCGATTTTTTAATCGCAAACGCTGTTATTTTGCGAATCGCAGCGTTTGCGATTAAAAAATCGTTTGATACATATGCCCCCTAGTGAGTTGCTTGGTGATCCTGGTTTAGAGGGTGTTCTTGTAGTCCAATTTGTTGTTGAGAACGTAACTCACAGTTTTTCTAGTGTGGCTTGGGAGCCATTTGAAGATTTTCTTCACCATCCTGAGGGTCTGTAAGCAGGATTCTGTGACAGAGTTGACTTGTGCAATAATGTCAGGTTTGCTGTTGATGATTATTCCGAGGTTCCTGGTGTGGGTGCTGGATGTGGGTGTAGGTGTGGGCCCAAGTTCGGCTGGCAACCAGTTGAAGTCCCAAGGTGAGGTGTTCTTGCCAAAGATCACTTCCTCTGTCTTGTCAGTGTTTTGCTTGAGACAGTTGTCTTTCATCCAGTAATAACTTTGGTCATGCAGGCGGTGAACTTGTTTCTTGCATTGGGGGTCATGTCCAAGAGGGAGAGTATGAGTTGCATGGTGTGGGTGTAGGAGAGGGTGTTGATGTGTGCGGGATGAAGTTGATTAAAGGGATCACATATGCATTGAAGAAGGTGGGGCTGAGCAATGAACTTTGAGGCACTCCCCAGATGAGTTTGAGGGCTTCCGAGGAGTTTGTGTTAGACTAACAGGTTCTATCCGTCCGGGACTGGGGAAACAAACATGACTTGGTCCAATTCCCCCTAAGGCCCGATACTGCCCTGAATTCCTCGAGCGTAGTTATTTCAGCCGGAAGCAAAATGGCCGCATCCCGCAGGTACACCAAGTCCTCATCACCATAAAGTGAAGACCATATGATGGTCACCTTGTGCCATTGTGAGATTTAGTGATTACGACTCCTCTGAGGCGGAAGCCGGAGGACAGACAGCCACGAACTTTTAACTTGTATGATTTCTTATGCGCACTGTAAAACTTGTAATTTGTGTCTTTTAAAATACAAGCTTGACGACTAGAATCTGACGCGTTGGAGGCAGGGCTTGCCGCCGCTGGGGGTTGAGTCTTTCACCACACCTGTGCTGGGATGAGTCCCACCCTCTCCTTCCCCTATATAACACACGGTACTTCCCGGCCGCGCAGCGGGCGGGCGCAGCGGGCGCGCCAGCGGCTCACCAAAGTGACGCCAAAGGCAAACCCGTCTGCTCCCGTCCGCGCCCTGAGGCGCCCGGCGGCTAGACACTTTGCCCATTCGGAGCCGACATCCTGCAGCTTAATCACTTATTCCTCTGAGGAGCTTCGTCGCTTGAACAATACCCTTCCCTCTTGCATATCTCTTGATTGCTCGCTCAAAACATCGTCAAAATGCCCACATTGCAACTTTGCTTAGTCCTGCTACATCGCACCTTCAGCGCCATTAATCCCTCCCTACAAGTTCTGGAGTATTAACTGTCGATCTCTGCCTAAAAACAGAGACCACATTTTCGATCTACTGACTTCCACCCAGCCAGATGCCCTGTTCCTAACGGAAACCTGGCTCCATGCGAGCTCCGGCCCAGACGTGGCAAGTGCCCTGCCACCTGGATATGTTAGGCAAGACAGAGCCACGGGGAAAGGTGGGGGGATAGCGATTATTTTTAAAGACATCCACTCCTGCTCTCTGGACGCAGTTCCCTTCCCGAACTGCGAAGCCGCACTATTCAAGATAGCAGTTTCCCCTCGACTGACGTTATCGGGCATCCTAATCTATCGCCCCCCTGACAAGCCTACACAGTGGCTCACCTAATTCGCTGAGCGCGTAGCCCCCCACGCTATGAAGGCAGCGAATTTCACCATCCTGGGAGACCTAAATCTCCATCTAGAGGATTCGCAGAACGGACTAAACAGAATGTTTTTATCCGACTGCGAGGCTATCAACCTAACACTGCGCAACCGAGGCCCTACCCATCAGGCAGGCCACTTACTTGATCCTGTCATCTCCAATATTCTGTTTGACTGCACCTCCACTGCCCTCCCCCTCGACTGGTTGATCATTATGCCATTCACTTCACTCTGCCTGCTGATACTACAAAGTGCATGCCTCTTCCTGGCACTAGGAATAACCATAGAGCCTGGTCTAAGCTGAACATCTCGGCGTTTAACGCCTCTCTTATGGCCACCTGCCCCGATACCAATCTTGGGTGCACCTCTTTGGCTCAGGAAGTATCCCACTGGTTAACTTCTAACATTAATCACCATCTGCCGCCACGTCCTAGACTACTGATCCCGCATCTCGCCCCTGCCCCATGGTTCACGGACGATTTGAAAGTAACTAAATCCGAATGCAAACATCTGGAGAGATCTTGGCGAAAAACCTATGCCCTGAATGACAAATTAACCTATCGTTCAGCACTCAGGCAATACCATCAAGCCTGTCGAAAGGCAAAAGCCCTGTTTGTCTCAGAGTCTATTGAAAAGGCCATTAACCGGCCAAAAGCCCTCTTCTCTATGGTCAAGAAGCTAGCTGGCTCAAATACCGCCCCCACTCCACCTGCGCTAGGGGAAGTGGAATGTAATGAAATTGCTGACTTTTTTATATCCAAAGTCGAAACCATCTACAATGCCCTGTCCCGAGCCTCCCCCATACCCCCTCCTGACCACCCTACTCTGGACTCACTGAGCTCGCAATCTCAGGAAACACAGATCTCTGAATGGCCCCTGCTAGACTCCAACTTGCTGCTCGCCTGCATAACAAAGGTCAACTCAGGCTCCCCCCTGGACCCAATTCCTATGAACATCCTTCGCCAGCTCTCCCCTGACGCTCTACTAATTATTCAAGAGCTCCTGAATTCCTCATTGCGGGGATCTATAGTCCCGGATGAATGGAAAAGAGCTTTGGTAGTGCCACTTATAAAAAAAAACGGTGCAGACCCCAAGACGCTCGCCAACTTCCGGCCCATCTCCTTGCTGCCTATGTTCTCAAAAATCCTGGAGAGGCATATCAACATACATCTCACATCTCATATGGAGACTATAGGTTTTTTACATCCGTCCCAATCGGGATTCCGCTCCCACTTCTCCACCGAAACAACCCTCCTGGGGGTTACCAAGAACCTGTGCACCCGTCTTGATCACGGTGAGACCGCGCGCTTATTCTTTTAGATTTAAGCGCCGCATTCGACACGGTCTCACACTCCATTCTTCTGAGAGCTCTGAGAACGGCTGGAGTGACTGGCCCTGCCCTTGCTTGGCTGGCCTCTTTCTTAAATCACCGCACTTTTCAGGTTGTTTCTTCCGGCTCTTCCTCCTCTGTTCGCTCATCTGCGTATGGTGTCCCGCAGGGGTCTTCACTGAGCCCTATGCTCTTTAATATCTACGTGAGACCCCTAGCAACCATCGTGGAAGACTCTGGTCTCTCCCTCTACTCATACGCAGATGACACTCAGATCCTTTTTTCCCTCTCCTCGGCCGCAGCAAACGCTCCATCTGCTCTTAAACTAGGACTTAGCCGAGTGGCAGAGTGGATGCAGGCGAACCTCCTGAAACTGAACGGAGATAAGACGGAGGTGCTCATTCTGGGCAAGCAAAAGCACCTCTGGAGCCCTGCACACTGGCCGTCAGAAATGGGCCCACCACCCCTTCCAGTGACCCAGGTTCGCAATCTTGGCTTTGTCCTGGACGATTCGCTCTCCATGCGACATCAAGTGGTTAAGGTGGCAGCCACTTGCTTCTCCATCCTGGGGTGGCTCCGTAAAATTTTATTGATGCTCCCAGTATGGACAAGACGCTCGGTGATCCAGGCTTTAATCACCTCTCGCCTGGACTACGGCAATGTGCTCTACCTAGGAGTTACCCTGGAGCTTTAGAGGAGACTTCAGCTTGTACAGAATTCAGCCGCCCGCCTCCTTTGCAAGGTCCTGTGGAGATCTCCAATTTCCCCCTTTCTTAGAGACCTTCACTGGCTCCGTATCGCTAACCGTGTCAAATTCAAGGCCCTCTGTTTTATGCATAAAATCAATCAAGGGTCGGCCCCAGGTTACCTCAAGGCCCTTGTCCAACAATACTCTTCATCCCGCCTCCTCAGATCATCAGCTCATGGCAACTTTCTGATTCCGCGCTTTAAACTGACGAGAATGGGCGGATGCTCTTTCTCCTGCATTGCCCCCAGGTTGTGGAATTCTCTTCCGGCTACACTGAAACTCGAACCATCTCTGTTAAAATTCCGCAAAGACCTTAAAACCTGGCTCTTCTCTCAATATCAACTGCGATGCGTAATCATTAACTCTACTGGTGCCGGGAGACCCCTTGTGGGTAGCTGCGCGCCCTATAAATTCAATTACAAATACAAATACAAGAAGGAGCAGATCCAGCACAGCAAAGAGTGTGTGCTTGAATGCCAATTTCATGCAGGCGCCTGAGGAGGATAAGATGTAAGACCATGTGAAATGCTGCAGAGGGGCCAGGAGAATGAGGGCTTCGTGTCAAGAATCATGCAGATGTTTTCTGTGGTGGTGATGAGGGCTCTTTCTGTATCGTGTTTAGGCCTGAATGAACGTCCAGTATTGACAGAAACATCCCTCTCTTGTCATAATAAAGGAAATGACTAAAAGAAACGATTGATAAGCATATGTCCTAAAGCATCTTGGCTATATCTTCTCTTTTCCTCTTGGTCGGGTGAAGACCTGATAGATGTAAGTGGAGCAACTTCAGTCAGGCCAATATTTGAGCCTCACCTCTGCCCACTCCACCACTGAAAGGCAAATCATAAACATCATAAATGCTTAAGTTGAAAAACTACAACATCTAAAACCATCAAATGTAAGGGATAACCCTGGCAAGATGCAGTGCCAAAAACATAATGAAGATAAAGAGTAAAGCAATGCGAGAAGCGGGGCCTTCATGCAGTGTCCTGAGTGGGTCTCAGGGTTCCTTGGCTCACGATTGGTAGCTAGGCCAATGCGGCAAGGAAAGCAACAACTTGAAATGTGTTAGTTGTTCATATTTAAAAGTACGACCAAAAAACGATACAGGGAATATACAAAGAAGTAAAGGGCTCAAACCGATTGTCGATAGCATTTTCTAAACAAAATATTTCACAAATAGAAAACGATACCGGGACCTAAATAAATCAGAACAAAATTATTAAAAATAAGGAAGCTGATCGGCAATGGAAAAATATAGTACATAAATGAGTTCCTCTATACAAAACACTGATCGGGGTAGCAGCTCATGGACATTGTTCACTAATGTGTAAAGCACGCTGCCACTGCAAGGCCACTGAGGGGTGAAAAGTCACTACTACTCAAATGAAATGATTATAGAAATGCTTCAAAAATGTTTCCAAGTAGTGCCAATCCTCAGACATTTTTCAGGGTGACAACTATGGCAAATCGCAAGTTTCCTATGTTGTAGTAATACTTGCTAAAAGTGAAGAAGGTTACATGAGAAGCATGCTACAATTAATACTACATGGACGCGCGGAAATACAGAAGGCTGTACCTCCACAGAATCCCTGCTGTGGCACCTCCACAGGACACCTATACCTGTTGGTTGCCTCAAGAACTGTGGAGCATAAAATGATCCAAGAAAGATAAAATATAATTCTCTGACACATAGAAATGTTTCATCGTGTGAATATTTGAATATAGCCCTTTGAATAAAAAAGGTCCCCCAAAGACAGATCATCTTTAAGATCAGTGCCAAGTACATACACACCGAAAGCTTTCAAGCTGTATATCTCCCACAAGAGGTCAATCGTCTGATTTTGCAGTTATTCCAGCGGCTAATGCACACATTAAACAAAAAATTGATATTCCCATGAGAGCGCGTCTTTAAGAGTCCATTTTCCATCTGGGGATCGTTTCCCTCAACATGTCCGCTGCCTCCATTCCCCCATTAGGCATATTAGGAACAAGCAAGGAATTTGTTTAATCATCTTCTGTAAGATCAGCTGAATTCTAATGCTGTTTGATTACATCTCCTCGCGAAAATGTCAAGTGCATTTCCATTTAGAGTGCTTGCTTAAACAGCCGTGCAAACGGGGAACACCCGGAAATCAGCATACATCACGGGCGATTTCAGCGGCTTCTGTCTAGCTTGCGCTCCTTTCAATACACTCTCCAGCTCTTTAAAATAATGTATTTTTGCAGCATATCATGGGCATGATAGATCGCTGTTGTGGATTGACTCGTGAGGGCCATTAATAAAGGCAGGCTGCCCTCGGCAGCTTTCCGCATTTGCAGGTATTATCCAGCCTCCCGAGCACGCTGCATTCACTGCGTGGCATATCAATATGATGGTGCTCCATTCACTTCTGTCCGCTGTTTACGCCTGTCTCACTCTCCCCGGAAGTAACTGGAAGACGCTGCGTCGTCACGCAAAATGACCACGTTCCCCTGCAGAATGTGATAGGGGCCCTGGAGTTTCCTGAATCTCACAAATATTCATTGTCCGTGGGCTTAACGAGGGCTACACCAAGAGCTCAGAGCCCCCTTTTCGCTGCAGGGCGGCCAGTGCTACCCCCCTGCGAAGACTGTCCCTAAAACCATTTAACCCCTTCGCCGCGGCAGGATTTCCGCCGCGGCGCCAAGGGGGGTTTGGGGGCAGCGCGGCGGCGCTGTGCTCGTGACGGAACCGCTCCGTCACGAGCCACGGTTGAGCTGAGCTCATGATGGAGTGGTTCCGTCACGTCTCCGCCCACTGCGCTAATCGCCCGCACAGGCGGGGAATTAGCGCCGCGTGGGCGGAGCGGCGGCCAGCGGCCGCAGTATGACGGAACCACTCCGTCATGAGCACAGCGCAACCATGGCTCATGACGGAGTGGGTCCGTCATGAGCAGGGAAGGGGTTAAAAAAGTGCAATAGGTATGCAGAGATTTGCAAATATTTCCCACATACTATTTCAGTACTAGGTAGATCACTATTGCACTATTATAAATTACATTTTATAATGTTTGCCAAAGTGCTTGTCAATGAGATAACGCAAATTAGACAGGTAAATCACGTGGGTGTACAGTAGTGTACGCATCCTTGCGATCTGTCTGTATGGCTAGTTAGGAAAGTCAAGAAGCCTGCAGCACACTGGCACAATCAGAGGCCTACCCAGGAAGATACAGAACTACATCCACCCTTCAGAGAACACTGTCACTGGAATGAAACAAAGTATTGAATGATACAGCACTGCTAGATTATTGTGCAATTCTTCCCAGGGGGCACTGTTCTTACCAAAATGATCTAAGAGCAGAGGTTCTTCATCCATAGGGCCATTCGAATGTGATGTATCGCACATTAGAAAAGAGCTGCAGGGCTGGCCTCAGTTGTTTCCCCCATCTCCCACCCCGACCTTTCAGTGGGCCGGGTCCTACCGGTGCTCAGCACCAGCAGTTCTAAAAAGCAGGTGCTGAGACAGGTCCCTATTGGGCTTTCCATTTTTGCCTTCACCCTCAGGGTGAAAAAATAATATCTTGACTCTGAGAAGTACCAACCTGCACTGCCTTTGAGGTAACTTAAAAAAGACTCATTATAGTTTTTCACAGCCTCGTCATTTTAAAACTGGAGCATTTTCAGTATTCTATACAAAGAAGCCATGGTTCTTGCTTATTTATCTTACACAACTAACAGTCAGTGACAAAGCCAATAGTCAAAGCTTGTTGTTGGTGTAATGTTAACTTGTACTGTATATCTGGATGCAATGACAGAAGCAGCACAATACCAGTTGGGCGTCACACTATGCTAAGCACAGATTTTTTGCTTACGTGTTGCTAAGCCACGCCCTTAATTACATCGGTCATGATCCTTTGAGAGAACCCCCAGTTTTTTAATTCCACTTAAAGCCCTGCCCCACCTGATCCTCCTCCTAGGTCCTAGCCCCACCTACCCCCCTCATCCCCACTCCAGGCTGACACAAAGGTCCTGTACATATGTACGCATCCTCTGTGCAGGTAAAATATGCCTGTGTTAATACCCCCAGAAATTAGCAATCCATGTGGAAATCTGCCTGGTATTTTGGAGTCAGGTATTTCCCATTATGAGGGATTGAGGAAGTGTAATCTTGATCTCATGGAGATAATGTAGGAGTGCCTCATACTCACACAGTCAGTGCTCAAATATATTCAGATTTAACTAATGCACCAAGCGAGGAGCATTTTATACTAAGGGGTGCTTTGTTTTGATACATGTATTTAGAATGCGATTAATAAAAGTAACGTGAAAATTTATGTATTAACGTGTCAGGAGAAAACAACTTTAATGTATTATTTTTAGATACTTATTTAGGTTGGGTGCAACTAATGTTTTTACATATAATTTTAATTAATCAAGTGCAGATGAATTTACACTGAGAGGTTTATAACTCATTGCATTTATTCATGCTTTAAGCAGTTGCATTTATTCATCGTGTAGAAGGGTGCACATATCCTGTAACCCTGAGCCCTTGTTGACTTAGCAAACAAGCCTCAAGAAGAAATTTGTTCAGTTGCTGCTCTCATTTTGAATTGAAATTTACATTTAACCTTCAAGCATTGACCATATGTTGCTGAGTTGTTTTTATTGAAGGTGTGGATAAGCCTTTATATGTAGAATAAATAACTTTTGTTAATAGATAGCAACGCATGAGAAAGAAGAATTGGCCAAGGAATTTGCGGTAACATTCGAGGGGAGGAGTTCACATGAGAAAGGAATGGCCAGGGACAAGAAGAGATAAGGTACTATCTGAATGAGAAGGGGAGCTGAAGTATCCAGTTGTACCTAAGCTACAGAATCCTCTCAAGGAGAAGCCACATAAGTCGACGGCAAATGATATTATGTGCTGTGTTTAGTTAGAGAGAGTCCATCTTGGGTTTCTTTAGGGAGCGGACGTATACTATTGCTTGCGTAGTTTTATGCTATTCGACCCATCGTCAGAGTGTTTCTACTGAAGCCACTGATGGCTGACATCTTTTCTTTTTTAGGTCTCGCGAGTCAAAGGCTCGAAGAGACATTTTATATGTGGGATTTTCAAAGTGCTACCCACAGTCTTTTGGCTGGCCTAAACCTTGAGTGCACGATCACATGCACGTGCACAGCTGCTCCTCTGCTCATTGCATTCCCCCTCCCTTCTCACCCAGCCCTTTGATGCTCTGCTCGATAACTTTCACTTTTGCCGCTTTAATGTTTGATCGCAAACGCGATCACTTTCGCTTGTTTTTTTCTTTCAGCGCGGGTTTGTATTTGCCCCTCAAAGCAAAGACTCGTCTACTGAGAGCAGCAGGCAACAACGACTACCGATTACAAATGACAGTCACCCATTGCCCGAGCTGTGAAATCCCAATACCGGTCTTTTAAACGCCCATTTTTTTTCCTTAAAGCGTACAAACTGTGCTGTAAATGCCCCCTCCCTTTCAAAATGGCCCCAACCGTGGTTTTTGCTTTGCTTCCCCCTCCTCAGTTCCAGGTGGCTCTCACTTGTAAAAGCTGAGCTTGCGGTTGTCCACAGAAAGCTGTCAGGCGCAGTTGTAACTATGGGCAGCCTTGCAGTATTTGGTCATCATCACCCGGGCCTTATGGAGCCTCGGTGGCGGCTCAAGAGTCGCTACTGTAACGTGTTTACAAATCACTCGAAAAGTACCATCCATCTGAAGACGGAGTTTCGGCCTCAGCAGGCAGCGAGATGAACAATCCATTACACTGACTGATTGAATTTAAAAAGATCAAGGGAAGAACAAATGTCAGTTTATTCGAACTCGTTTTCGTTTTTTAAAAATATGTTTTCTCGAATAACAAAGGATGCCGTTTGTATAGCATATTTAAATATTAAATATAAACAGTGATTAAGATCTACCTTTCTCTGATTACAACACGGCAATAGCTATTAAGTCAATGCGCGCGCACACAACACCCGGGCTTGTCTTTTTTTTAACTTTGAGCACGAGGCGCGTGCGCGGCCACTGCTTGTTGCATTTTTGCCAGGGCTGCCTTTGCTTCGTTTCCCATTTCGGCCATTCTGAGCGCTGCCGATGAAGCCCTAGTGTGCCTCACGGTCAGTGGAAATGGCAGTCCTACTAATACGTTTGTGGAACATCCTGGCTTTGGATTTTTTGCGGTATTTCCTGGCTTTTGATTTTAATTGTTTCATTATCTCAACACCCTAGCCCCTAAAGAGATTACAGACCCTCGCGGAAAAAGTAATTTTTCGAATTAGGTTGAGTGGATGGTGCTTGCCGGCCGACGGCCCCTTAAGCGCTTTATGAGGGTGTTGACCGACCTGTAATGAATATAAGGTGATATGTTGGAGAATAACGCGAGGGATGAAGGCAATGGCGCATCATGGGGTTTTTTATGCACCTTCCATTCTCCGTTTTTCGACCCCCACCTGTATATGAGCTCCCGCGTCCATTAACATCAACCTCTGTTTTCTGTTACTCAATTGCTCCTTACTTGGGGGTATATTATCAAGAAACGGCGTTAAAATTATCACCGCTTTAGTGGCAGAAAACTGCAGCTAAAGCGGCGTAATGGGCTTGATAATATGACGCAGAGAGTTCCAATAGAAGCCCATGTTGACACCAGAACATGGGCTTCTATTGGAATTCTCTGCGGCATATTATCAAGCCCATTATCGCCGCTTTAGCGGCAGTTTTCTGCCGCTAAAGCGGCGATAATTTTAACGCCGTGCTTGATAATATTTTAAGCCCCATAGATTCTTAACCGCCTTCCCTAATAATAAATCTCCAGGTGCCGACGATGCTCTAAACAGAAACCATATGGAGCCGCATCATGAAATGCCAGCAGCACCGCCTCATTTGAGAGAGCATGTTTACATTATACTCCCACCTGCATCAGTCTTCTCCCTATTACCCTCCCATCTCTCTGCTTCACCTTCTCGTCTCTTCACCCATCCTACTCTTTCTCCACCTCACCTGGACCCTCCGCCTCATCCTCTTCAGTCAGCTTCACCTTCACTGCTGCTGCCTATGAGTAATTTTTTTGTACATGTAAAGGAGTGAGGGGAGTGCATTTGCTTGGATGGGTGAATGAGTGTGTGTAATCGGTCCTGGCATTTCCATCTCTGGATCTGTTCTTCTCTGGTAGCTCGCCACATTCTAAACAGGTGGCAGCTCTAAGCCCTATATATAGCACGTATTCCTGAGCACACAAGATCTACATGAACCTGGGGTTATGGGCATTTTCACTAAATAAGCGAAGTAATAATTCGAAGCACAATCAAAGGTGGCAACCTGAGCAACAAAACAAAACCAGACACTAAAATGTGGGCCTATTTCTTTCCTTATCTGTCCACTGCACCAAGAGTATATCTTCGAAGGTTGATGACTGGACTTGTAATTTGATGGCTAGTTTCTCAAGCACTATTATGTTGTCAGCCTTTTGAGCAGAAGTTATCATAAGGAGTACGAAAAGGAAACGTACAGCTCACGTCAATCCCTCAAAATTGAACTGCCTCTCCTAAGTAGTGACTAGCATGCTTCCTCTGCTTTTCCATTCTCCTTTCTCCCACTAGTCTCTCCCATCCCCATCACCCTCTCTTTACTCATCACCCTCCCTATTCATCTATCTCTCCTCCCTCTTGTTCTATTACTATCCTTCAAGCCCTTCACACTCCTTCTCTGATCCCTCTCCCTCGAAGTATCATTTGATCATAACTCTCTCATGTGACCACATTCCTTTCTCATCCTCCCCATTCTTCACAAGCGTCATCCTCCACTTTCCCCTTTCTGTATTTCTCTCTCTCTGCTCACCTCTTATCGCTCCCAACTCATACATGCTTACCCATCCCCCATGCACATCACTCATTTTGCTGGTCAGTACCCTGCTCCATCCATTCTACTTCCTAAGACGTTTTTAATCCTCCTTCCTCCACCTCTCACACTATCTCCTTCTTCTACTCTACTCATGGCGTTCATCATCTCCAACTCCACACTAATCAACCCTCTGTCATATATGTCTTCACTTCCCTAATAATCACTTCTTTACTTTTTTTTTATTCACCTGTTTCCTCACCCTTCTTTTCTCTTATCCCTCCTTTTTTTCGTACTCATCTTTTCTATTGTTACGCTCCCCTCTAATCAGCCTCCATCTCTCATTGCTTACTGCAAACAAGTCCATAGTAGTGTCAGGGCGATTCCAAAATGGCAGAAGTCTTCAGCCACATTACACTTGGGCTCTGATAGCTGAGGATGATTAGGGCAGTGTGCTATGGAAATGACTAGTGTCCTCCCACATCTAACACTAAAATTCAGTTTGAAACCTGCCCTGGACTCACAACAAACAAGCATTTGCAATGCAATAGGGCTCGCATTTACACAAGTAGAAGCTATTGACATTGTAAATGACAATGCCTTTTACTTATGTTTTAAAAACTTAAACAAAAATAAGAGGCATTGTTATTTGCAATGTTAATAGCTCAAACTTGCGCAAATGCGAGACCTATTGCATTGCAAATGCTTGTCCTTATTTGATTTTGTCCTCGCTCAAATCTTTTAGTTTAGGGTTGCCCTTATTCAGGTTGTGTAGGGAAAGCTAGATTACTCATGCTTGCTAAAGAGAATAATTTGATGCAATTTAACCTTAATTTCTTCTTTCTGATTACATGCCTCGTTTTCCAAGAGTTAGTCATTTGCTTTATAATATATAGGGTACATCTCTTAAGGAAATTTGGACTTACTCTGGTCTTTTTGTACTTTTATATGATTTAAATGAGAATGATTTACACTGATTTGTTTCTGAACTTATAATTAAACCTACTGATCTCAGACCAAAGAGTCGAGTGGATTAATGTGTAGCTACATTGGTTGTACTGTATTTCAATGATGAATAGAGATTTGATTTCTTTCACTGCTCACTCTACTAGAAAGACCTATCCTCTCTAGAGGGAAATTTTGTAAATACTTCAACAGGATTTAATTTGTGATTGCAGGAATTCTTAACTGAGATACTGGCTGGTATTAGAAATTCTGTCCACTAAGCATTTCCTCATAGATTTCCTCTTGGCTCGTAATTGGGCCCAAAGTGTACATTTATACCCTCAAAAACAAGGGGATATGCATGGATAGTAAAATGAGTAGTTTTAGAGTTCGACATATACTTACACCTGTGAAAGTGTCTGCCTATTCAAGCAGTTTTCTCCGAAGGAGTGACGAATGGCTGGGGTGAACAAGCATTGACAATGTCAATGGCCCTTGCAGGCAAGACCAATTATAAATAGAGTGGCTCACATAGGCTACATCTATTGGCTTTGCCATTATTTTATAGCCATGTTGTACAGCAGTGCGTCTGTTGTGTTGCATGGCTAAAAATAATTTAAAAAGTGCTGTGACATAGCAGGTGGCGCCCGCATCATAGCGCTATTTTTTATTGCTTCCCTGAGGCAATATGGCATGGGGGAGAGTGGGAGTCCCACGGATTGTCAAGGACGTGGGTGGGGAAGGAATTTTAAAAAAGCATTATGACATGTCCGGTGCTGACCCAAGAAATGGTCGGGTCGTGCACAGACTAGGCAAGTGGAAAAGGTGAAAAAATTGTCGGGTGCCACTGAGGTATCACTCTCAAAACCCTAGGAGTGTGAAAAGACAAGCAAAATCCAGTCCGGTGCTGACCACATCATAGTACTTTTTTTATCAGGCAACACTGAGGGAGGGAAGCAACACAAAGTTTATCATGTAAGGCAGGAGGCAAGGAAGTGGTTAGGGTGGAACACAGACAATAGAGGGGTGCGGGAGGAGCTGAGGACATGCATGCAGACAATGGAGGGTGGGAAAAAGTGGCTGGGGCAAACACGCGGACAATGGACCATGAGACAGAGGGCTTAGGGGCAAGCATATGGAAAACAGGGTGAGAAAGAGAGGCTGTGGGAAAGCAGATGGCCGATGGAAGGTGGTAGAAGGAGCTGGGGCAAACACATGGACAATGTAGGATGGGAGGGAAGCATTGGGGTAGACAAACGGTGAATGAAGGGTTGTAGGATGGCACTGGGGGCAAGCAGATGGTCAATAAAGAGTGGAAGGGAGGAGCTGTGGGAAAGCAGATGAACAACGGAGGGTGGTAGGGTTGGCTGGACCAAATAGAAGGGCAATGCAGTGAAGGAGGGAGGGTCTGGGGCAAGTAGACAAACAATGGCAGGTGGTCTGGAGGGGGTGCTGCAAGCACACAGTCAACACCAGGGGGTAAATGCTAAGGGCAGGAAGATAGGCAACAGAGGATGGGAGGGACAAGCAGACAGATAATGGAGGGTTGGCAGGCATGAAGGTCTTGGGTGTAGCACAGAGGGAGACAGCTGAAAAACACACTATCATAGATATTGTAGAGTGCTTAAACAAAAATAAAAAAGTAGCACCTGAAAAAATGCACTGTGGAAGGACACCTGAAAATGCATTGTAGAAGGACAAAAGTAATGCATCTAGACAAACATATGAAGTTGAAGGAGGCCTAAGAAGGTGACCAATAAAATGAAAGCACATGAGAATTAAGACAACCAATGGTATAAAAATGAGCGGTCTCTAAGCCTCCTGTAAGATAATAAAAGATCTTTCAAGAAACAGCGCATGTGCTCTGTTCAGTGAGACTTAAAAAGTGCGGAATATGAATGTATCAGGGATAGCGGTCATGTACGGTGTTTGAAACTCCAACAAAGTCAGGAATGTATGAGTAATCACAAATACTTTTTGCCTTTTTTTGCTAACTCAGTCATGAAAATGTTGACAAAAGGGAGTATTGTGTTATTTAAGGTTGGGAATGGAATGAAACACCACTTTATTTATTGTGGTGAAATATAAGATTGTTACCACACAGGAAAAATACGTTTCCAGTAAGGAAACAAATCTTTAAAAAGTACAAGTGCACAGCAACTATATTGCTAAAATGGTAGACTGTCCACTAGCGCTCATCACATGCTTTAGGGGTTACTGAGGTATCCCAGGATGTCTGCAAAACCGGGTCTGGTGGCTCAGTGAACTAATGCATCCACTGTAGGGGCCTGTGATCGACCTCATAGTCACAGGTTCAAAGTACTACAGGTCCACTCAGTCTTTCATCCTTCTGAGTCCGATGAAATCAGTGCCTTGAGTAACAATAAACATCTGTTGTTTAGTCCAAGATACCGTTGGGTGAACGTGCACTTTTGAATACATATGCTATGCAAAAGGCATGTTTATACTTTCAAGAATTTATGCGTGGGCCCTTTCAGAATAAGAACAAACAGATGAAAATCCCAGCAGGAAAAGGATTACAACTGCTTTGTGAATCTGTTGACTGTACTTCAAAATACTCACCTTTCCAAGATGTCCCCTAAGGTTTCTATGAGAGATTGCCTAGTACAAGCCAGTTGATGTTCACTCCACTCGTCGCTCACTCCTGGAATTTAGGAGTAAGTAAGGAGTACTACAAGGGTAAGTCACACCTACTCAGAGTAAAAGCTTTGAGACTCAGGCCCAAGTGTTAGTGGTGCCAATCAGCTCCCATGTGAGAAGTCTGTATTAAAGCAATAGGTATAATTGCTGTGCCCAGGAGGGCTTGTGTCTTCTTTAATGCACCATACGTCCCAGATTCGACCAAACTTGTTTAATTCGGCAATGTAGCAGGGAAACAATTGCTCCTTGCCTGCTGAAGGGGAAGCACTACACAGAGGCTTTTTAAATAAATCACAAGGCTAATAAACTCTCGACAGTGTGCTCTGTTTCTAGATACTGACTGTAGATCACGTAAACCTACCCACAGCTGAGCCTTCTCCTTAAGCACAGCCGTTCCATCTTACCAATATTGAAGGTGTCTAAAACAAATGTTCTTTTCTAACCTGCCATCCAAGCTTAAGGCACTTTTGTACTTTTCTGTTAATACACTGTGCTTGTGGAACGCAGCCTTTATCCATGGTAATGCTGGGCGCATCCTATGAATATTTAAATCCTTAAGAAGAATAGTGGCTGTGCAAATGAGAAGTCCATGTGAGGTAAATCACTTGTCTCAAACAAAATGAAGCCAGACCCCTCTCTGTGTTTTTTATCTTTATTTGTAATGACTGGAGGTGTAATGAGAGCAATCTGTCTTTTGCAGTGTTCCCTGTTTTTACCTATACAGGTAACAATGAAACTGACAATAACATATGCGCTATCCCCAGACCATCCTTGAGCTGTTCCGTTTGATAGTTCATGAGAGAAGCATACATTTCTCACTCAGAAATTGTCTCTAGTACTGAAATGTGTACTTTGTGGTTAGGGCATACTAAATCTATATGGCCAAAAGCAACAAATGTGCCGGCATATAAGTAAATATATGGTGATCAAAGGAGATTCCTGGATGTTACAGGAATAAAACTAAGATTGTAATGGCCCTGTGGATCCAACTGTAAGAGAGTACACTACACAGTGCGAGATAACAAAGATTCAAGTGTCCAATTTAAAGTCCTCTTTTACTTTTTCTTAAATATTGAATAAACCGCTTAGTAACATCCAACACGTTTTGTTCCTCCAAACAGTATATCATTTCTTCAGGACTGTAAAATGAGCTAAAGATAAAACACTATTTACACACAAGCACAGATTAATCATTTTCTCAAAACTAGAAACAGAGTGAAATTCGTTCAAAGATTAAATTCTAGTTCCCCAGATGATTGAAAGACAAAAGTGCATGGAATGAACGACATCAAGAGAATCAATCCCAATTCATGATCTCTCAATATACCCAGTGTGAAATGTATATAGGCCAACATGTCCTAATTAATCGCACGGTCACATTACAGATATACCTTTTATTGCTATAAATAAGGAGAAAAGTAGGGGGACCTCTACGCACCCCTGTTTTAACCCATTTCCAATTGGGATTTTCTGCGATAGGCTCCCCTCTATGTCCAAGATTATCTGCACCCAATTATAGGTGTGTAGTGCTTGTAATAACTTTAGCAGATCCCTTGGCATGTTATTTCCAATCAGCTTCTCCCACAGTGTCTCACGGTCCACTAGATCAAATGCTGTGCAGAAGTCCCCAAGCAGCAGAAAAAAACTCCCCAAAGCAGTGGTCGACTGTGGAGTGCCCCTCTTTGAACCTCCCTGTTCTGGGGGCACCACCTGATTTGCTTCTGCCCAGTCCTTAAATCTTTCCAAGATTATTTTGGCAAATACTTTTTCTCCTATGTCTAGTAGGTTAATTAATCTTTAGTTCTTCAGGACTTTTGTATCTCCTCGTTTGTGGATGGGTCCTATGATTGCTCCTCTCCAGTTTTCTGGTATATGACCTGTATTAAGTATCCCCAGGAATATTTTTGAGAAAAATTCTGCCCACCAATTTGGCCTAGCTTTTTATGATCTCTGCCGGAAGGTTATCTGGGCCAGCAGCTCGAGTCAGGGTTAGCTTAGATATATATTTTTTAATATTACTAGGAGTAAAGTGTTGCTTAATCTCCTCCCTCCCACCTGGCCACAGTATGGATCTCAATCTCTCTTTTACTGGCCAATTTTCATACATTTCCCCCAAATACTTTACCCAATCATATTCTAGTACTATGCAATTCAAGGACCCTATTATTGTGCCTGAACTTTCTTGGACCACCTTCCAAAAGCCTTTCAAATCTTTGGATTCTATTACAGATAATAATTTCGCCAAGCAACTCTCTTTATATGTTTTTTTATTTCCACTAATCATTTTATATTTTATCCTTAATTTCTGAAGGTTGTCAAATGATACTACCTTAGGGGGAAATTATTATGTAGTATCATTTGGCTTTCCCTTTGTCTTATACTTGCTTTACTTTACGACATTCTTCATCGAACCAGGTCTTCTCTTTGCTTTGGGTTCTGTTTTTCCTACCATCGCCTGATATACAAGATTTTAATTTAACCCTTAGGCATTCCACCAGTTGGATGATTATATTTGTAATTAGTTTTTGCTTTGAGCACAGTTATAAGAGGCATTGTGGTATTATTATTTTGAATATGAAGAATGTCAGTTTGGAAAAATGGATGGGGCTTTGTTGGAGATATCCCATCCATCATCCAAATATTACTATTTTCTAATATTCCTAAGTTAAGCAGAGTGCCAAATACTAGTAATCTTTCCTGAGTTTTTTTATCATACATAATAAATGTTTTGTGATTATATGTTAGAGTTAATTCTTTAGGAATAATTATATCACTCAATGGCTTGGGTTGAGAGGAGTTTGCATTACTTACCAGTTTCTTTGACGAATTATATGTTTTCAGTTGGCATAGTAGGAATCTGTCCAGCAACGTGTGTAGGGATGTTCATGGAACCCTTTCTTAACAGTGAACCACAGCACTGAACCAGAGAGCTGATTGACAGAGCAAGTAAAAAAATTCGACTTCCACATCAGAGGCAGACAAGTGGTAAAATTATTTCAATATAATAATAAACAGTAAATGATCTTTCCCAGCAATGGGCAGAAAAGTAATTCACACACCTCCAATGAGATCTGGATTCATGGAGTTTCACCTTAGAATAAGGGTACCCATTGCACTTAAGTAGTCTGTTTTCCTCTTTTTTTAATTTTAAAGAACATACTCAGCTCAGGCTATATCTTTCATCTTGGTCTGAATGGATAAAAGCTTAAATTAACAAAGAAAAATAATAAATGTAAACACAGGTATTACATTTTTACAATTGTTCTAGATGTATTGTATGAGTTTTCTTTCATCTGTTAAACCTTTTTACTCTGTTTACTCTTTTTTATCCTGAGTTGTAGAATTGTTTTCTTGAGAGTTCTTTGGTAAAATCTTCTGTCTTTAAAAAACTACAATTTAATTTATTTGAAGACTTACTTTATTTGACTTAAAGAAATAGTAATTATATTATTTGTATCTACTTTATATTTACTTTTAAAGAATACAGTACCTCTGGAAAAAGCAGCTACTCATGGCCTAAACAAAAAGGAGAGAAAATTAGTTATTAACATGTAACTCTAAAATTAGTATTCTACCTTTTTTTTTTAGCTGGTTACAATGTGCAAGGTATATTCTTTTTTAAACTTGTGGCATTGAAAAGACTAAAAATTACAAAAACTAAGGGGGTAATTACAATGGCGGATGGACTGCAGTCCGTCCGCCATCGTGTCGGGGAGTGGGACCGCCCGCCTACAAGGCGGCTGTCCCACAGGGGGGATTACAATGCCACTGCCACCGTGCAAGGCGCATCTGCTATCATTAACATTGCGGCGGAATGTTAAAAATGCACTGTTTACATGTCCCTGCACTACGTGGCAGGCACCATGTGGTGCCAGCCACATGGTGCAGGGAAATGTAGGGGGGCACCATAGGTACCACCCAAGTGCAAATCCAAACAGCCCCTGCCCACGGGGGGCCCGCAACAGACCCCAAAATATAATCATTGCCAGCCTTTCCATGGCGGTTCAGCGGGGATCCAGAATCTAAATCTGGCGGACGGGTGGGCATTCTGAGGATGCAAGGCGGGTCCGTTACAATTGCCTCTGTTTGACCGGTGGTGGTTGGTCTTTTGGCAGGCCAGCACACCACCCGCCATCACTATCTGGCAGGCAGTGAATGGCCTTACGAATGGCCTTACGATGGCGGTGAACCCGCCACCGACAGCCTGCCACATGGTGCAGGGAAATGTAGGGGGGCACCATAGGTGCCACCCAAGTGCAAATTTAAACTGCCCATGCCCACGGGGGGCCCGCAATGGACCCCAGAATTCAATCATGGCCAGCCTTTCCATGGCGGTTCGGCGGGTATCCAGCATCTAAATCTGGCGGGCGGTGACAGCTAGGCACCGCCAGCATTCTGAGGATGCAAGGCGGGTCCATTACAATTGGCTCTGTCTGACCCGTGGTGGTTTGGGTTTTGGCCCGCCAGCACACAGCCCGCCATCACAATCTGGCGGGCGGTGAATGGCCTTACGATGGCGGTGAACCCGCCACCAACAGCCTGTCAGTGGTGGGTTCACCGCCAACATAATCAGGCCCTAAATTAACATATTTGAGAATTATCCTAAATGTTTAGATAACATTTTGAATAGCCTGAAACATATTTTGGAAGATGTTTTGACCTATTCTTGAAATAAGTTAGTCCAAAATTACTGTGAATTTAATTCTCAAGGAGGTTGTTCAATTAATATTTTATTTGTGTTCCCTTTCCTAAGGAATGTAGAGCAGCACACATTATGGTGCCGATTCCGATACGGGTCGGAAAGCACTCCAACCGAGCCGGTTCTGGAGAGTTTTCCTACCGAGCCGGAGTCCTGCAGTTCGACCGAGCGAGTACGATGCGGCCGTATGCTGTCAGACTCGGTTCGGTCGGACTCCCATAGAAGTCAATGGGAGCTGGTCGTACGACGTGTACATGGGCTCCCATTGACTGAATGGGTACTTCTCGCACAAGGGCGCCCCCTACAGTTGGTACACGTCGGTGCCATCCGCACCATACATGCCTGTGTTGGGGGGACCCTTGGGTCTCAACCCTGTGTCCGAGTCGTAGGGCTGCGGGTGACAGGGTGTCCGACGCGGACCTCCAAAGGCAACCACCCAGACGTTTTGCGAGCTGGACACTCTGGCTCGCACCGGCTGTCCGACACGTGCATCGTACTGGCTCGGTTGTAAATCGCATCCATTGCACGCCACGGTTAGCTTACGACCGAGACGTACGGAGCGGTTCGGACCCGGAAACGACTCGGTCGGTGAATTTCACGTAACTTGCATCGTACTTGCTCACTTGTACAGCTGTACGAGTCGGGCGGAAAACACGTGTATGGCTCGTAGTTTTTCCAGCTGGATCGCGTTCAGTGCCCTTCCGACCCGGATCGGAATCGGCCCCTAAGTGTCAGCTTAACTGTTTTGTGTGCTGGTAAAGGGTAGAATTTTATTTCTCACCCTGAAATTCATACCAGTCATTTGACTATTTGCCTGCCTCCTTGTGATTTCAGTTAATTGTACCAGGAATATACTTTAGGTCATTACAGCTACTTTAGTATCCACTGTATACTTTCTATTGGTTGAAGTGTTAAAAATGTTTAGAAAGAATATATGCAATATTTGCAGATGGAGGTAATATTAAGTTAAATTATTATATTAAATATTGCATTTCGCCATTTTAATAGTTTACATTTACAATAAACAAAAATGAAATTTTTGCACAAAAAAAAGAAAAGACTCTTCATGAAATTTGATCTATGATCCTGCAAGCAAAATTACAAAAACTAATGGGGTAATTACAATGGCGGACGGACTTCAGTCCATCCGACATCGTGGCCGGGAGTGGGACCGCCCACCTACAAGGCGGCTGTCCCACAGGGTGTATTACAATGCCACTGTCCCCATGGCAGGCGCATCTGCTTTTTCAACATTGGGGCAGAATGTTAAAAATGTACTGCTTACATGTCCCTGCACTACTTGGCAGGCACCATGCAGTGCCTGCCACATGGTGCAGGGAAATGTAGGGGGGCACCATAGGTACCACCCAAGTGCAAATTTAAACTGCCCCTGCCCACGGTGGGCCCGCAATGGACCCCAGAATGTAATCATGGCCAGCCTTTCCATGGCGGTTCAGCGGGGATCCAGCTTCTAAATCTGGCGGACGGGCGGGCATTTTTAGGATGCAAAGTGGGTCAGTTACAATTGCCTCTGTTTGACCCGTGGTGGTTGGTCTTTCGGCCTGCCAGCACACCGCCCGCATCAGAATCTGGCGGGCAGTGAATGGCCTTACCAATGGCCTTACAATGGTGGTGAACCCGCCATCGTGATCAGGCCCTAAATTAACATATTTGAGAATTATCCTAAATGTTTAGATTATAATTTGTCTTTGGAAATAACCTATAAGAAAATAAATGAAAGATATTTAATTGGTGGTATTTTCACCAGTGAAAATGTCTTTACTCATATATATATCACAGAAAAAAAAACAAAGGCTTCAGGGGCGTTATAGTTAGGAATTGGCATTTAAAAAACCTTAGAAATTCACTGAAAAAAACATAGGTTTCAGGGGTGTTATAGTTTGCTGGAAATTTCCCTCGTACAAAACCATTGAAATTCCCCTGTATAGTTAGTTCAGCTAACTATAACTTGCGCCCCCGCAATGCACTGCTGATGACGTCACATATTACATCACTCATGACATGGTCAGTGACATCACTGATGACATCTCAAATGACATCACTGATGACATCACTGATGACATCATTCATGTGATAAATTACTGCATCTTCTCACACCCTAATTTAACCGTTGATACACGAACTCAAAATTTCAGACGTCCATTCTCAAAACCATAGATACTCCAATACCAATAACTACATACCCACTTATTAACTCTTAGGTCTACATACACGTCCACTCATTCACATGTACAGTCACTCATACTTACAGTCACCCCGTACCAGACTATCATATGCATTTATACACCTACATAGACACTCACACACCACCAATCATCCATAGAGGTACTGTCACACCTAGTCAGTCATGCAAATAATTAATCACACTTCCATTTACTCACCTAAGCAGTTATACACACTCAAGTTCACTTACTCATAAAAATAGTACCACATTCTTACGCTATTATACAATCATTGATACAAGCACACACTCATCCATGCAGCCACTCTCACAATCACACACTCTCACATATACCCACTTATATACTCTTACACGCATATATACTGCCTTTCACATATGTAGTTAGTCACAAATGTACCACTGAGATATACATTCAATCCCTAACACACCCACACATACACTCACTCAACCATACAGTTCATCACAGATGCACTCTTAAAACCATGCACCCATAGAATCACCCACTCACATATCTATGCACAGAGTCACACACAGCCTACCCACACAAACACTCAGGCACCCATACAGATACTCAGACAACCAATCGATAACCCATATAGACACTCATATAGCTATACACAAAACCATGCAGCCACTTATACACCAACAGACAGAAACATACAGACATTCACACAGTTTAGTCACTAGTCTGCAGTAAGATACATTTAATGACTCACTTATAGAGTCAGTTACGCACCTAGAAAATCATTCATTCACACACTTATACATCCACTCATTCTTCCACAGGCCTTTCACTATAAATATATAAAACATATTTAAAATTTACAGAAACACACAGTCACTGGATGATGTCATCAGTGATGTCATCAGTGATGTCACTGACCATGTCATGAGTGATGTAATATGTGACGTCATCAGCAGTGCATTGCAGGGGCGCGAGTTATAGTTAGCTGAACTAACTATAACAGGGGAATTTCAATGGTTTTGTACGAGGGAAATGTCCAGCTAACTATAACACCCCTGAAACCTATGGTTTTTTCAGTGAATTTCTAAGGTTTTTTAAATGCCAATTCCTAACTATAACACCCCTGAAACCTTTGTTTATTTTAGTGAATTTCAAAGGTTTTTTAAATGCCAATTCCTAAATATAACGTGCATGAAACCTATGGTTTTTTCAGTAAATAAAAAGGTTTTTAAATGCTAATTCCTATCTATAACTTATCTCTGAAGATATCATGAAAAGCATTCTTTTTTTAAAGTAGGGTGCACATTAGTTTTGTGGAAAAGCATCTTTGTGATTGGTTAAGAAAAAGCAGTTTCAACGTGGAGTACATATCATAGGATAAAATTTGCTCAGCTCGACCACACCTGCTACTTGCATTTGGAAGGCACTGTTCGAACTTAAAACAATCGTCAAATTTTAACCTGCACGTGTCATTAAATGTTCAAGAATATTTTACAAAAAAATATCGTAAAGTTTAAAAAAATTGATGAACTTTTAACCTGCACGTGTTGTAGAATGTTCTAGAAAGTGTGTTGATAGAATACGTTGCACTTCTGACTTCTATGTGTTGTTGAATATAAAGAAAACAGTTCATATGGAAAATTAAAAGAAACCAATAGAGAAGTTTTGAGACCTAAAAGAATCAAGGAACTATTCTAATTTATTCTTTACATGTATTTATGTGTGCAGCAACAAAATTATAGACATAACAGCACCAGGAAGAGGAAGAAGCAGGGAGTGGGGGGATGAGGGGAGATGGGCAGAATGGCACACATGCACAATTAAGTACAGCACAAGTATAGACAAACAATGGCCAAAATGAAACACATCAACAAGGAGCACAAGTCACACAACCCGCCAACAAAACCACGCTGCATTCATACAGGATGTGTACAAAGGCCAGTCGTTGGTGTTGTGGGATGTCTGCGACCGTGGTCATCATGGATGAGATGCCCAGCATGTGGCACATGGTCGAGTTCACTGTGTGTTATGTTGCCAAACGGCTGCTCCTCCCTCCCACAAGCCCCCACACTTTTGTACGGTGAGCTGTTGTATCTCGTGCACTCGTACGGCACGCCATTGTAATGCCTATTTGCGCATGTCCTGCTACATTCCAACAACAACATCACAGTGCCGTTTGGAGGTGGTACATGCCACTTTACAACATCGACTGCTGCGGCTCTTGTAACAGGCCACACCAGAACACAGAGACACACTTACCGCACTTCCTGTACACAGACATGTCCGTGACACCCCGTTCCCCTTGCCGGATAGGCACACCCCTCCACTGACCTGTGAACCCCAGACCAGCACACGCCAGTTGTGCATGCAGGAGGATGCGTATGTAGCTACACATCCAGGCTCACTGCCAACGCTGAGGTGACAGCACACTGTGAAGTTGCAGGGCTCGTGCCTATCATGCTAAGACAATGACCACAGGGACACACTTACTAAGATATGGGTTTGGGGGCCATTGGCGGTCCTGGAGTTGTTGAAATGAGTCTTATGGCCCTCATGGGTATCCCTGTATCATGCTCATTGACTTTATGGCACCTGTGGGTGTTCTGGTGTGGCTCTTGGCTGTGTTCCCTTTCATGGTGCAGGTAGTTGTCCTGCTTAACACCGGCAGAAAGCAGGTGTAAAATCCCTGGTGCTAACGTGTCTTATCGCCGGAATTTGTTTCGCATTGCAATTAGTGTGAAATGTGATTTTTTTCGTATGCAGAACAATATACGAACTGAGCAGAGTATCTCGTCAAGATCCAGCACCTGACGCACTATTCCCAATCAATATAAATACAATGAGATTTCTTAATAGATTTCGTGTGTACACTGTAAGTGCAGCCTATACCTCAGTGCAATACAATACAGGATTTTAGTATTTAGAATAAATCGCAAAGGTGCACCTCATGTCTTTTTGCACGGGAACGGCTACTCTCCATTTCATTATCAGCCCTTTAACGGAAGTAAAGTTGAGATAAATCTAACACACTATTCAGAAGTTGGTGCAAACTACAAGTATCACTAGTATTCCAGCGATAAGTGCCCCAAAATTTAACACCATGGTGGACTCCATCAAATAACAGTAATAAGAACAAGAAAGAGTCACACAGCAGTTAAGAGAACAACCCAAAACATTATAAAAAGAAATTTAAAACTTTATTTTTTATAATAATAAATATATAAACGATAAACTATTTTCAAACTTTATATTTTTATTAACATAAATATAAACAATAAACTAATAAACAAAATGTAACAACAATAATAAAAAACAACAACAAAGCAGAACCACGGATGTCGACGACAGACCTGGAAAATCAAAAAGATTGTTAAAAAAAACAACAACATGGTATTCTTAACAAAATACCACAATCACAGATATATAAAATGTATACAGCTAACAACATTTTATAAGTTTAACTTACAAAAACTTAAAATGTTGCCGCTTTAAAATATTTACCGAATCTGAGGATTTTTTTTTGCAGAAGGCACCACGCCCACAACGTTTTTCATCAGTGGTGAAGAAATTTTTAATTTTTTCCAAGGGGCAAACAAAGACCAATGCCACCTTCTTCATTCGCAAGATTTGCCAAAGAGTTCTTTTACGACGGGATCCTAACAAAAAATACTTGTGCGGCACAGCAAGTATGATGAAACACCTAAGGACCCTTCATCCAAACAATCTTGCACGAGAAGAGTGCAAACAGATGAGAAACACTCCTGTTCTGTATCTGTAAAAAAGAATCACAAATAAATGTATATTAATAACTTTCAAATTTATACTATTTCATTACTGTACAAACACATTTTATATATAAACTGACTAAGAAACTATAGCCCTGAACCACAAGTGTGACGATCGTTAAAACACTACATGCATAGTGAATACTACTTTGAAGCAGTTCATGCCCTAAAGCCTACCTCACTAAAAGACTACATGCTAAATGACTAAATGATTACAGTACTATAAGGAGACACACTGGGTGAGTAACAGGGTGTTTGCTAGAAGAGTATGAATACTAACTAGAGAATTGAAGGTGTGAAAGACAACTGTGTAGGTGATTAGAGGCCTGCATCAATACTGCATAGGCATGGGTACTGACTGAATGATTAGAGTACAGCAAGGAGAGTGCCTAGGCGAATTTATAAGTGCTAGGATTTTCGCACAGGGAATGGATTAGTACTTGGTACTGAATGAGTCACTAGAGGAGTGCAAAGGCAGTCAAAAGTGCTGGACTGTATGGATACTGACTAGGAAATTGAAAGTGTGAAAGACAAGTGTCTAGGTGGTTAGAAGATTGCATGCATAGTGCATAGGGGTTTGAAGCAGTCCATGTGCTAAGGCCTGGCTCAGTGTATGAATACTTAGGCACTGACTGAATGATTAGAGTACTGCAAAGATAGTATCTTGGTGAATTTATAAGTGTTTGGGTTTTAGCACAGTGAATGGATTAGTACATGATGCTGAATGGGTCACTAGAGGACTGCAAAGGGAGTGACAGGGTATTTCCTGGAAGTGAATGGATACTGACTAGGGAATTAAAGGTGAGAAAGACAATTATGTAGGTGGTTAGAGGACTGCATGCATAGTGGATAAGGGTTTGAAGCAGTCCATATACTAAGGCCTGGGTCACTGGATGAGTACTTGGGTACTGACTGAATGATTAGAGTACTGCAAGGAGAGTGCCTGGGTGAATTTATTAGGGTTTGGCGCAGTGAATGGATTAGTACATGATGCTGAATGGGTCACTAGAGGAGTGCAAATGGAGTGACAGGGTGTTTGCTGGAAGCGAACGGATACTGACTGGGAAATTGAAGGTGTGAAAGACAAGTGTGTAGGTGCTTAGAGGACTGCATGCATAGTGGATAGGGGTTTGAAGAAGTCCATATGCTAAGACCTGGCTCTGTGCATGAATACTTAGGCAGTGACTGAATCATTAGAGTACTGGAAAGAGAGTGTCTTGGTGAATTTATAAGTGTTTGGGTTTTGGCACAGTGAATGGATTAGTACATGCTGTTGAATGGGTCTCTAGAGGACTGCAAAGGAAGTGACAGGATATTTCCTGGAAGTGTATGGATACTGACTAGGGAATTGAAGGTGTAAAAGACAAGTGTATAGTATGTTAGAACACTACATGCATACTGCATAGACATTTGAAGCAGTCTATTTGGTACTTAGAAACTGACTAAATAATCAGACTACTTCTAGGACAGTGCTTAGATAAAACTTTTAAATTTTCAGTTCTGACACAGTGAACAGAATAGTACATGCTACTGCACCTTAGTGTCAAACCCTGACTCATTTTATCAATGCATAAGCAAAGACTAGCTTCTAATGCTACTAAAACTTGACAACATGAGAGGTTTTAAATTAGTTATCTGTCAGCAAATACACGATGTTACCAAATGCCTCTCTCACAGTGGTTCTCAAATGCACACAGACTCACAGTGTGATTCTAGACAAGCACCACTATCCCTAGGAGTTTACCAAAACTCATTCACTACAGTGGAAGTGGTAAGCGAACTGCACACAATCTTCATATTTCAGGACTGCACTTTTATGTCAAAGCCTGACTCATATAATCAAAGCATAAGCAAAGACTGGCTTCAAATGCTACTAAAACTTCACAACATGACCGGTTTTAAAACAGGTATATGTCAGCAAATACACAATGTTACCAAATGCTTCTCTCACAATCCTTACCCAAATGCACACAGACTCACAGTGTGATTTTAGACAAGCAACACTATCCTAGGAGCTTACCAAAACGCATTCACTACTCTGGAAGAGTTAATGGTACTGCACACAATCTACATATTTAAGTACACCACATCAGTGTCAAAGCATGACTCATTTAATCAACGCATAAGCAAAGACTGGATTCTAATTAAGGGTGGGCGTAGTTCGCAAAGTAGCACTTCGCGAAGCTACGCAAAGTGCAGTTTGCACTATGCGAGCTTCGTGTAGCACTTCGCGAACTGCGTAGTAACATGTTCGCACTGTGCAAGATGTTGTTTTCAATGATTGCACAGTGCGGACAAGCAACCGGCACTGTGCAATCATTGAAAATGGCATCTTGCACAGTGCGAGCTGTAGTTTTCTGCTGCTCGAGGAGATTTTTACTCGAGCCGCAGCTTTCTCAACGCGAACTGGTAGTTTCTCATCGCGAGCGGTCGCGAGCATACGCGACCTCTCGCAATGAGAAACCTGACCTCCTCGCGTTGGGAATCTCGCCGGGAGGTTTATTTTCCTTGTTCGCGATCGCCAACTTGATGTTGCTGATCGCGAACAAGGAAAAAGTCTCGCCGGGATGTCATTTTGCTTGCTCGCGGTCGCCAACTTGACGTTGAGGACCGCGAGCATGCAAAAAATGACCGCAGCACTACGCAAGACTACGCTACGCGTGTTCGCACTGTGCTACGTGCAATTCGCGTAGTGCGAAGTAGCGCGAACTTCGCAAACTTCGCGAGCGTAGCGTAGTGCTTTGCCCAGGCCTAATTCTAATCCTACTAAAACTTCACAACATGACAGGTTTTAAAACAGTTATCTATCAGCAAATACATGATGTTACCAAATGCTTCTCTCACAGTGATCCCAAATACACACTAACTCACAGTGTGATTCTAGACAAGCACCACTATCCCTATGAGTTTACCAAAACGTATACACTACAGTGCAAGTGGTAAGGGAACTGCACACAATCTACATATTTCACAACTGCAATTTACTGTCAATGCCTGACTCATATAATGAAAGCATAAGCCATAACTGTCTTCTAATGCTACTAAAACTTGACAACATGACATGTTTTACATCACTTATCTGTCAGCAAATACACGATGTTACCAAACACTTCTCTCACAGTGGTTCCCAAATGCACACAGACTCACAGTGTGATTCTAGACAAACAACACTATCCCTAGGAGTTTACCAAAACTCATTCACTACAGTGGAAGTGGTAAAGGAACTGCATACAATCTACATATTTCACAACTACACTTTAACCCCTTTGCCGCGGCACGAATTCCGCCGCGGCGCTGGGGGGGTTTGGGGTCAGCACGGCGCCGCCATGCTCATGACGGAACCACGCCGTCATGAGTCACGGGCGAGCTGTGCTCATGACGGCGTGGTTCCGTCATGACTCCGCCCACTTGCATTGATCGCCCGCACAGGCGGGGAATCAGTGCCACGTGGGCGGAGCGGCCGCCAACGGCCGCAGCATGACGGAACCACTCCGTCATGAGCACACGGCGCCCGTGGCTCATGATGGAGTGGTTCCGTCATGAGCAGGGAACGGGTTAATGTCAATGCCTGACTAATTTAATCAACGCATAAGCAAAGACTGGCTTCTAATGCTACTAAAACTTGACAACATGACAGGTTTTAAAACAGTTATCTGTCAGTAAATACACGATGTTACCAAATGCGAATAAGGCCAGCAAATTTCCTCGCCCCTTTTTGATTTATTTTGGTAATTTTTTGCTTAGACAGGCGGTCTCACTTAAAGCTAGGCCAAATTCCCCGGTTGTGATTGACTCTATATCTTTTTTTGTACGATCCGATCTAAGTAAAAGCACTATGGACAGACGTTGGACGTTACGTCAGCTCATCGACCCATTCAAGGCCTTGGGCGGTCAGGCTTTTTTGCAGGAACCGGCCCGCCTAAAGGTTATTAATGGGGGGCGCACATATACATTTACAGACGAGAAGGAGGCAGAACAGGTGCTCTCTAAATTAACATCTTAGAAGGGGTGGAGAAAGGTTAAGTCAAGGTGGGGGATAATGGAATAGGAAAGAGAAAAGAGCTTTGAGTTCTAATGATTATTGATGTTGAGGTTTATTCTTATGTTTATGGTGTGGTTCAGTTTACACTGTAGTATATTATACTGATAATTCTTGCGTGTGGTGGAGGGGAAGATAAGGGTGGGGGTAGTTTGAGCTGATGTTAGGGTAATGGTGTTGGGTAATGATTGGGGAAAAAAGGGAGGCTGTAAAAAAAAGGGGGAAAAAAAAATTGATGATTCAAGTGCCATATTATTTGGATTCCATGGAGCTTCTAGAGCTTATAAATAAATAAGCTTATGTTCTTGGCAGGTTGATCTCTTACGCTGCTACTCTCTAGAGCTGCCCATCCAGCGGCGGCAGGGTATAAGAGGTTTTCCTCCTCTTGGGGAATGGGTGAGGGGGTTTAGTCAGAAGGTTGGGTTGGGAGGGGGCAAAAATGTTCAAACGATCAGGACGAGAGGGTTTTTTTTCTTTTTCTAATTTCTTTATGAAACGATATATGGAATCTCAAAATAATGAGCGGGGGGTTGAAACATGTATAGATAATGGATAGAATCAGATGTATGGCATGGAATGTCGCAGGTCTTAATAGTAGGAACAAAAGACGACTTGTCACTGAAGAACTAAATATGTACAAACCTCAGCTAGCTCTACTTTCTGAGACGCATATTACCTATACAGACCGTAAGCTTCTTCGGCAACTAGGATATGATGTGGTGGTCTGCTCAGAATGTAGTACTCCAATTAGAGGTGTGGTTATTTTAAGACAGAAAAGATTAAATTTAGCAATAATTAAAACCAAGGTTGATAAAGCTGGGCGATGGGCCAGTGCTCAAATATTATGGCACGGTAATACTTATACTTTTTGTGTACTCTACGGTTCAAACATCGATGACCCTTCTATTATCGATAGGCTAAATATAGAACTACTTGATAGTAGCGGAGAACTTATCTTAATGGGCGACTTCAACCTTAATATGGATTATAATATCGATACTACTCGACACCAAGCATTACGAAGGATGCGTCGATCTCGAGCGGCTATTATTGAACTCGGACGCATCCATAATATAAAAGATGCGTGGCGAATAATATATCCCTCTATTGCTGGCTATACATATTATTCAGCACCTCATCAACTCTGTTCAAGAATTGACATGGCCTGGGTTTCAGACAACATTCTAGCGAATAGCTCCATGGAGATCTGTCCGAGAGTTGCCTCGGATCATAATCCTATTATACTATCGTTTACTATTCAGCAGAATTGCCAAAAACCAAGGTCATTTACATTTCCACGGCATCTGTTGTCTAATAAGGATTATATTTCACAACTAAAAGAATATCTAGCGGAGTTTATTACTATTAATATAAATTCAGCTACACCCAGTGTAGTTTGGGATACGGTTAAAGCGAGTATACGGGGGTTTACACAACAGTATGTTTTAAATCAAAATTTAGATCATAAACTTGGTTTGGATGCTTTGGTCAATGCTGTAAGCATACTAGAAAAACAACTGTCACAGGCATTGACCCAGGGCTTACTAAATGTAGCGGATATATGTCAAAAATTAGCCAGCTCCAAGCTTAATATTAAAACCAGGCTTATGGAGAAAAATGCGATCAGCTCACATAAGTATCATCTCTCTCAATATGAGAGCGGAGATAGGGTAGGTAAAATTCTTGCATATAAAGTTGCGGATGATAAGTCTAGAACTCTTATAAAAGAAATTAAGGGTCAAAATAATATAGTATATACTCAACCAGAGCAGATCCTGGAGCAATTTGCTGTATTTTATAGAGCATTATATACTCCAGAGGAATATCCGGCCATGAATCAAATCCAAGAATATTTAGATACTGATTTAACTAAGGATAAACAGATTGAAGGATTTGCGCTGCTCTCTGTAAAGATGACTGAGTCAGAGATTAGATTGGCTATCAATACTCTCCTCTCAGGTAAAGCTGCTGGGGAGGATACTATCCCACTTGAAATTTATAAACTATGCTCAGAGGAACTTATACCTCTACTATCTACTGTGATAGGTAATATAGGAATTACTGGGAAGGCACCTGAATCTTGGAACACAACTAGGATTGTTTTCTTTTTTTAAAAAGGTAAACCAGGAGATCAATGTGGGTCATACAGACCTATCTCACTTATTAATACAGACGCTAAAATCTTCGCTAAGGTACTGGCCACACGATTAGCTCCATGTATACCTCATTTGGTGACCCCTCATCAACATGGCTTTATCATGGGGAGAGATACTACTGCCCATATCAATACGGCTATTACTGCATTTGATGTGGCCGGTACTGGTCCCACCCCACTTGGTATGATACTCTTGGACGCCGAAAAGGCGTTTGACCGAGTGGGGTGGGACTACCTCTGGTCAACATTGATCACTATGGGCTTTAATGGTCAATACCTTAAATGGTTACAGGCTTTGTATGATCTCCCAAAGGCTAAGCTTAGCTATGCTGGGATAACTTCGACCAGTTTTCCAATCTCTCGAGGAACACGGCAAGGGTGCCCACTATCGCCCTTGCTATTTGCGTTATCTCTGGAACCTTTTCTCGCTTCCCTCCAAGCTCATCCCAAAATAAGTCCTTTTGAATATGGCCGGAACTCGTTAAAAATTACGGCCTAGGGGGAGGAGCCTAGCGCGTAACCAAGATGGCCGCGTAGGCTCAAGGCTCCCGAGGGCCTCCGCAACCTCCCACGTCTATCCTGAATTAATCCTGGTTTCGTCGACGGGCTTTTGTGGCTGAACTTGAGCTGAGGTGCCATCCGTTCTCCAAATTCAAATCGGGCTCGGGGAACCGGAATGGTTGCGATCTGAATTTTAGGGCCTGCTCCTGCCTTGGTCCCGAACTCGAGTTGGTGAGGTGCCCGGGTACGAAGCGAACAACAGCGGCATGCAGGGCCTGGCCTGTCACGTACCCCGCACTTTCACTTTCGCTTTCGCACCTGTTTGCTGACATCGGCTGAGGGACCTTGATGTTCCAGAGGAGCGTGGATGGTGGAGTGTTTGGCCTGGATCTCGGACTATACACAGGCTACAGTCCGTGACAGCTGTGGTCCCTTGAATTAGCTATCTGGTCCCTACTCCTGTGCTGGCAGGTGCCGATCTCAGTGGTCACCAGACGATGGCGGCGAGGCTGGACGGAGACAAGCAGAAACCCAAGAATACCCGGCGGGGAGTTTACACCCAGGCTAATAACATGGACCGCTATGCGCAGACAAAGGGATCCCCTGGTGGGTCGCATAAATCGCCGGAAAGGTCCAAGGATGTCTCGGGCCTATCTGCTGACTTGACTTTGATAGACGTCATGGGCGCCATTGAGGAGATGAAGGCTGCAGTGGGTCAGCAGTTTGATACCCTGGCTCGTAAATTGGATGCGGTCCTGATCGATGTAAATCTGGTCAGGGCGGATCTGTCTAAAACGAATGAGCGGGTCAATGCTTTGAACCACACAGCATCGAATCTAACTGTGGACGTGGCCGCCCTGCAAACGGAGGTTCGTAGGTTACGGCTGGCCAGTGACCTAACTGACCGTCGACTTGAGGATTCCGAAAGCAGGGCCTGGCGGAACAATGTTCGCATAATTGGGGTACCGGAACGGTCGGAGAACCCTGCTGCTGACCTTTTTGCGGAGGATCTGGTGGTCAACCATCTCGCACCCAAGGGGCTGAGCAAATTCTTTGTGGTGGAACGGGCTCACAGACTTCCGGGTGGTGCGCCGAAAGTGGGTGCTCCCCCGCGGCCTATAATTGCCCGACTTTTTAACTTTCGGGACAGAGATGCTATCCTTCAGGCGTCGAGGGTGAATGGGCCGCTGAAGTTTGACAACTCCAACGTCAGCTTCTATCTGGACTTTACGCAAGCGGTCCAAAAACAACGACTGGGATTCTTGGGCGTCAAACAGCGCTTGAGGGACATGGAGCTGAAGTATGCGATGCTATTTCCGGCCAGGTTGCGGGTTGAATTCGAGGATCGCTCGCACTTCTATGACCGGCCGGAGGCGGTTGGAGACTGGTTGGATACCCTGCCCCGGAGTCGAGGTTGGGATGGTCAGACAGCGGAGAGTGGCGAGGGTTCGGCGGAACAGGACTAGAACTTTGGTTCCCGGTGATGGACTAGGCTGGTGACGTTTTGTACCTTAGCTCTATGGGACTCAAGTTTGGTGTAATATGCCCTTCAAACGCTCGGGGGTTGTGGAGAGCATATTGGGGCCCTTTCCTCCTTCAGGGGTTCTTTTTGTGGTTCAGTATATGTTAGGGCGACAGGCACACTGCAAGTTGAGGGGGCTGTTCGGGCTCAAGCAGGGGTGCAGGGAGGGGGGAGTTGTGGTTTGGATATGGTGGGGGAGGGGGGGTGTTGGGGACTGTTTGTTTGTTTCACAAGGCAATGTGAGGTTAGCTGCTGATTTGTCCTGGTTGTGTTCTCTGGGATGTGGGCATCATGCACGGGAGCGGGGTGGGGGGTAAGGGATTGAGAATACTTTTGTGGAATGTGAACGGACTGGGGGATAGGATCAAGCGCGGGGTGGTGTTGCAGTTTTTGAAACGGATCTCGCCCGACATTGTTTTCCTGCAGGAGACACATCTGATTGGGAACTCCTTCCATGCCCTGACTAGGCGGGGCTATCGCCTTGCTGTTCACTCTGGTTTCACTTCTGGCTCTAGGGGAGTGGGTATCTTGGTCAGGGCCTCTCTCCCGTTGGAGGTGGACGAGGTGCTCCACGATGATAGAGGGCGATATGCAGCATTGGTGGGGAGATGGGAGGGTAGAACTGTTTCGCTCGTTGCTGTTTATGTGCCACCGGGATTGCAGACGGCTACATTTGCTGATTTGGGGCGTTTGGTCCTGGGACTCCCTGGGGGGGTTCTGGTGTTAGGGGATGATTTTAACGCTGTTGTATCCGGTATAGAGGACCGTCACCCCCCCAGGGATCTCCCGAGAGCCCAGGCCTGGCTGGGTGGCTTTCTAGATACTTTAGGACTTATAGATTGCTGGAGATTGATGCACCCGGGACAGGCACAATACACCTTTCACTCGGGGGCCCACGGGAGTCTCTCGAGACTTGATTATATACTTATGCCAGCGTTCCAGGCTGGAATGATTGGGGAGGTGCGTCATTTGGCCCGAGGTATTTCTGACCATTCCCCTCTATTGTTGCAGATGGAGGTTGTTCCTGGGGCAGAGGGAAGAGTAGCGCCAATTAACCCCTGGTACTTACGTAACCCTAATATTCGTGCGGAACTGGTTAAGTCCATTGATCATTACTTCGACGATAATGTAGGGTCAGTGTCGTCTGCTGTCTGCCTATGGGAAGGTTATAAAACGGTGATCCGGGGGCATGCCTTGTCTCTTATTTCCCATGCTAGGAGGTGCGGGAGGGAAGAGGTGGTCCGCCTGGAAACTGACATAGCTGAGATGGAGGGGGATTTGAAGCGGGTGTTACGGATGAGAAAGTGCACGTTCTCAGCCTTAAACAGTCAGATTATAGAGCGCTGGTCACGGATGCTGCTAAAAGGATGAGTAGAGAGCAGCAAGGACGACTGTATGATGTGGGAGATAAGGCCGGAAAGTTGATTGCTTGGTTGCACAAGAAAGAGAGAGCGAGTAGAGTGGTGCCGGTTGTGGAGAGAGTGGATGGCGTGTGTGTGACTGACCCGGTAGAAATTGTTAACTGCTTCGCGGATTACTTCCGTGGGGTATACTCTCCGGTCTCTGGGCGTTCGGAGGAGGACTCTCGTCTGTTGCTTAGAGATATTACATTGCCGTCCCTCTCAGAGGCTGATAGCAAGTTGATGGAGGCGAAGTTGTCGCCGGATGAGATTGCTTTGGCCATTCGCTCGATCGCTTCTGGTAAGGCCATGGGTCCCAATGGTCTCCCCATTGAATTATATAAGTTGCGTCCAGGTAAGATAGCACCGTATCTCTGTGACATGTTCCTCGCTGCACGGGCGGCGGGCTCCCTCCCCCTTGACCAACGTCTTGCCACCATAGTTGTGATACATAAAGAGGGGAAGCCGCGAGACCGCTGTGCCTCCTACAGGCCTATCTTGTTGTTGAACGCGGAACCCAAAATCCTGGCTAAAGTATTGGCCAATCGCCTGGTTCGGGTCGTGGGCGACTTGATTCATCAGGACCAGTCCGGTTTTATACCTCATCGTAACACCGCCCTGAACCTGAGGCGGTTGCATGGCGTGCTTGCTAGAGCGGAGTTTATGCGTGAGCCGGCCATCTTGGCGTCTTTGGACGCTACCATGGCGTTCGATACTTTAGAGTGGCCGTATATTTGGGCTGCATTAGCGAAATTCGGGTTTGGTCCTGAATTCATTGGGTGGGTAAAATAACTATACGCTGACCCATTGGTGCAGGTGGTGGTGAATGGTAGGGTGTCGGCTCCCCTCGCGCTGGGGAGAGGTACGCGACAGGGCTGTCCGTTGTCGCCCCTCCTCTTTGCACTTTCTTTAGAACCTCTTGCTGCCTGGTTGCGTTGGGAGCCGTCGTTGCGGGGCATTAGATGGACGCCGGAATTTGAGGACCGTGTCTCCCTTTATGCGGATGACATCCTTTTGTATCTCACCTCTCCTCGAAAGTCCCTAATTGTATTGGTGGACGTATTGAATTCCTTCGGTCATAATTCTGGCCTGGTTATCAACTGGGCCAAGTCATGTGTTTACGTCCTCTCGGGCGAGGCCCCCCTCCTGCCGCGGGGGTGCCCTACTCAGATTGCTACATTGGGGTTCAAATATTTGGGAATCTTCATATCACTGGACCCCACGGTCCGCTATGAGCGAAACCTTCTCCCTCCACTCCAGCGATTGAAGGCCGACGTCGCGCGGTGGCGACGGCTTCCGCTCTCGCCGCTCGGACGGGCGGCACTGTTTAAAATGATGTCGCTGCCTCGCTTCTTGTACGCTTTACAAAATACGCTAGATGTCGTGCCGGCCCGTTACTTCCGTGAGGTGGAGGGTCTTCAGCGCCAACTGTTTCGGGACGGGCGACCGAGGATCGCTCTTGCCAAGTTGACACTCCCTTGGTATGATGGGGGTGTTGCCCACCCCGATATTAAAAGATACTATTGGGCATCTCAGTTGGCGGCGGTGAACCACGGGATATACGGTCCTGCTTTGAATCCGGCCTTCGAGATGGATAAGTTCTTACTTCCGGGCGGGGATTACAATAGGGCACTGTATTCGTCGCCTCCGGATGCACGGTTGACGGGACCAACGCAAGTTGCGGTACGCGTGTGGCATGCGGCGAATGCTGCGATGGGGTGGAGGGATCGCTTGACTCGAGCGACGCCGTTGTATGCCTCCCAGCGCTTGGGTTGTCTGTGGAAAACGAAAGGCTTCGAGAAATGGGACATGATTGGTATAAGTAAGGTGGGTGACCTCTGGGCGAAAGGGTCCTTTAAAACGTTTGAAATGCTCAAAACTGAATACAAATTAAATGATAGGGAGTACTTCCGATATGCACAGGTCTACCATGCGCTGTGTTCGGTTTTTCCGGATGTTGCTGCTATCCCAGAATATTCCCCGTTGGAAGATAGAGTGTTAGATGGCTATGTGTCCGACAGCACTATTTCTCTGATCTATAAAACACGTATTATTGATCGTACGGACTTGCTGACCCATCTGCGGGAGGCGTGGACGGCCGACGGATTGGAACTGGACGATGAGGATTGGGTATCGGCGGTGGCCTCCCCGAAAGAGGTGGCGATCCCGGCCCGCCTTAGATTTGTGCAGCTGAAGATACTCCATAGAGTGTATGTCACAGGGCCTGGCTTGATACGTATGGGTTATTCGAGGGATGGAACGTGTAAGCGTGGCTGTGGCTTGTTTGGTACCTTTCTTCATATCCTATGGGAATGTTCGGAGGTCGTGCGATTTTGGAACGGAGTACATACTGTAATGGAGGAGGTCACGCATGTCGCTTTGTTACCAGAGGCCAGGAGGAGTTTGCTGAATGTCTGGGAACCAAATGACTATAATGCGGTGCAGACGCAGTGGGTGACTTTGGGGTACATGGTGGCTAAGCGCAATATCGCACAGTTGTGGGGTTCCCCGAGGCCGCCTACGGTTTCGGTATGGAAGGAGAATATGGATTGGTGTATGTTCAGGGAGAAGACGGTGTATGTGGCGAGAGGCCTGGGAGGTGGACTAAGGTGTGGGGTCCATGGAATTCCTATCGTGGAAATATCTGCGCTCCGCCTCTGCCGCGAGAGGTCGACATCGCTTTGTCCCCCTAGCCGCGCATTCTACGTAATTGTGTATGCTTTGTCCTCTTCTCTGCTGCCCCCCACTGCCAGCTCCTGTCAAGAGTTATTCCAGATAATGTGGATCTTCCCCCGTCCTGGGGAGCGCACGCTGCTATTTCGGACTCTCATTGCCTTGTTTGTGTGTTATTGTTTTTTTGTTTTTTTTCTTCTATTAAAAAATATGAAACCGTCCTTTTTGATCGCCCTTGGACTGTGGCCGCGGCCTGTTATATGCGCTTACGAACTACCGGGAGCTTTTACTTCTGGCTCATTTGAATGTATGGCGCTGCCTTGCTGGCTCCCGAGCTTTCTAGCGGCCGGCCCTTGTGGTTGTAGGCCCTTATTTGTATCCTTTTTAATGTGTAATAAAAATTAAAAAAAATAAAAAATTACGGCCTACACCGACGATATAGCGATCTATTCTACTAATGTACCGGAAGCTATATTGGGCATTACTGAGGAGGCCAATAAATTTGGGTCTGTCTCTGGTTATAAACTTAACTCATATAAGACACAAGTTATCTTGAATTACAGGCCGCCCGCTCTGATTTTAGGCACTTGTCGAATAGCTACTCATCTTGTTATTAAAATGTCTTCTAATATCAATGAAATAATCACTCTTAATTATGAGGCCCTCCTCTTTAACATTAAAAAAATGGCACAAGGTTCCTCTCAGTATTATAGGCCGTATCAACTTAATTAAAATGAGTATACTACCTAAATTTTTATATTTATTTAGGTCTATACCACTTTTTGTCAACAATACGTACTTTAAACGATTAGACGGGATTTTTAGTAGTTATATATGGGGATACAAGAAGGCTCGCAGATCAATCACTCTGCTCAAACTGCCGTATAGCCAAGGCGGTCTTAACTTTCCTGATTTCAGACTATATTTTTTTCCAGCTTTTCTTACCCGTCTTCGTAGTTTGTTTATTCGTAATAAACATTCATATTTTTGTTATCAACTTTCGCTGGGTGAGGATTCTAATATGTTCCTAGCAAAAATGAACGATCCAAACTACTTCAAACGAGTTAAATTTAAGACTGCTAAAGACAGTTTTAAAATCTGGCAATTAATTTTGACTAAATGCAATACGACGTTTTATCACCCTCAATTATCTTTATGGGCGAACCCTGGTCTCCCAGGAATATTCCATGATGGGTCTTTTAAAATTTGGGAAAATGCTGGAATAGAAACACTTGTTGATCTATATGGTAATGATGGCTTTTTGACCTTCGAGACACTTAGAATACTTTATAAACTACCTGAAACTTCACGTTTCAAATATATTCAGATTCATGATTATCTCATACGTAAAATAAAGCTTTTAAATATCTCTGATTCTGACATTTGGAAATGTTTCTATTCCAGCAAGGTTAGCTCACTTATTAGTCTTGGATACGGTGCTTTAATGTCATATAAACTAGATGATTGTGGGAAAATTGCGGAGAAATGGATCTCTCGATTAGGCTTAAATATTACTGCTAATCAGATCTCTTCCGCTTTCTGCAATATAAATCGCCCAATTAATTCTTCTAGCTTGATATTACAGCATTACAAAACTACCTGTCAGCTATATCATACTCCAGAAAGACTCTAAAAATGGTATAGTAATAGTACTAACAACCAGCGGACTAGCTGCCCTAAATGCGATCTTATAGCTGCAAGCTTAGAACATATGCTGTTTACGTGTCCCCGACTTACGGAATTTTGGCTTAATATAACACAGGGAATGGCTCAGATTATGTCTCGATCAATAACATTCAACATAACTAATGTATTGCTTGGTATCCAGATCTCCAATAACTTACAAGCAGACCCTCAATCAGACCTTATAAATATTTTAATAGGATGTGCCAGACTGACTTTAGCTCGAACTTGGATCTCAAGAAATCCACCACATGTGATGGAATGGTGGACTCTTGTTAGAGAAATTGACATTATGGAATCTTCTCTAGCTAAGATTAGAGGAGTTAAATCTTTACAGAAGATAGATAGAATCTGGGGGTCCTCATTTACTTGATTGAATTCCCAGTAAGTGCAGGTCATAAGCTCGCGTTGATTAAGTGAGATTGAAGAGGGGGCCCCCTTTTTATTAATATGTTTTTTTTTTCTTCTTTCCCCTAATCTGTACCTGCCGCTGAACTAATATAAATATTATACCTCTAATCTCTAATTTTGATTTATACACCCCGGCTCTGTAAGATTTATCTGATACGATAATGTATAATTTATTTTGTAATTTCAAATGTTTTGCTGATCTGACCTCTTGTCTTGATTTCAATAAAAAGATTTAAAAAAAAAAAAAAAAAAGGAGTTTACCAAAACTCATTCACTACAGTGGAAGTAGTAAAGGAACTGCACACAATCTACATATTTCACGACTACACTTTAATGTCAATGCCTGACTAATTTAATCAACGCATAAGCAAAGACTGCCTTCCAATGCTACTAAAACTTGACAACATGACAGGTTTTAAAACAGTTATCTGTCAGTAAATACACGATGTTACCAAATGCTTCTCTCACAATCCTTACCCAAATGCACACAGACTCACAGTGTGATTTTAGACAATCAACACTATCCTAGGACTTTACCAAAACTCATTCACTTCTGTGGAAGGGGTAAGGGGACATCACACAATCTACATATTTAAGTAAAGCACATCAGTGTCAAGGCATGACTCATTTAATCAACATATAAGTAAAGACTGGATTCTAATGCTACTAAAACTTCACAACATGACAGATTTTAAAACAGTTATCTGTCAACAAATACATGATGTTACCAAATGATTCTCTCACACTGATCCCAAATACACACTAACTCACAGTGTGATTCTAGACAAGCACCACTATCCCTATGAGTTTACCAAAACTCATTCACTACTCTGGAAGGGGTAAGGGGACTGCACACAATCTACATATTTAAGTACAGCACATCAGTGTCAAAGCATGACTCATTTAATCAACATATAAGCAAAGACTGGATTCTAATGCTACTAAAACTTCACAACATGACAGGTTTTAAAACAGTTATCTATCAGCAAATACATGATGTTACCAAATGCTTCTCTCACAGTGATCCCAAATACATACTAACTCACAGTGTGATTCTAGACAAGCACCACTATCCCTATGAGTTTACCAAAACGTATACACTACAGTGCAAGTGGTAAGGGAACTGCACACAATCTACATATTTCACGACTGCAATTTACTGTCAATGCCTGACTCATATAATGAAAGCATAAGCCATAACTGTCTTCTAATGCTACTAAAACTTGACAACATGACATGTTTTACAACACTTATCTGTCAGCAAATTCACGATGTTACCAAACACTTCTCTCACAGTGGTTCCCAAATTCACACAGACTCACAGTGTGATTCTAGACAAACAACACTATCCCTAGGAGTTTACCAAAACTCATTCACTACAGTGGAAGTAGTAAAGGAACTGCATACAATCTACATATTTCACGACTACACTTTAATGTCAATGCCTGACTAATTTAACCAACGCATAAGCAAAGACTGGCTTCTAATGCTACTAAAACTTGACAACATGACAGGTTTTAAAACAGTTATCTGTCAGTAAATACACAATGTTACCAAATGCTTCTCTCACAATCCTTACCCAAATGCACACAGACTCACAGTGTGATTTTAGACAATCAACACTATCCTAGGACTCTACCAAAACTCATTCACTACTGTGGAAGGGGTAAGGGGACTGCACACAATCTACATATTTAAGTACAGCACATCAGTGTCAAAGCATGACTCATTTAATCAACATATAAGCAAAGACTGGATTCTAATGCTACTAAAACTTGACAACCTGACTGGTTTTCAAACAGTTATTTGTCAGCAAATACACGATGTAACCAAATGCTTCTCTCACAGTGGTTCCCAAATGCACACAGACTCACTGTGTGATTCTAGACAAACAACACTATCCCTTGCACTATATCAAAACACATTTCTTCATATAGAACTAGTACTACATTTTAGTATAGAAACATAAAAAACTAATTTCAAAAATTCATAAACAATGACTGGTTTCTAATTCTACCAAAATTTAAAAACTGCACAGTTATCTGTCTACAAACACACGAAAAACACAAATGCCAATCACAGAATGGTTTCTACATGCACACACATTGTAGAGAAAAAAAGTACTCCCTACACTTTAGCAGGAAAAATACATTAGTCTGATTAAAATCAAAATAGTCTACATACATCCCCTCACAATTAAATAACTCATCTTTCAAGTTCTTTTGTAGATTAAGGAGTATATCAATCACTCACCATATTTTCTTTTACAGAATCTCTGCACTGTGCACCTCTCAGCAAAAGCAAAGAATGAACAAGTTTCCCTTTCATTTTCCACACATATGTAAACATCAAATCACAATCCTTCGCACATCAACTCAAAAGCAAACACACATTTCTATTGGTTAAACATTTCAACCCTTTCCAACTGAAATACATTTCAACCCTTCCCCCAATCTGCCTTCTGCCTGTTACCATAGAAACATGTCATGGAACACTGCACTGAGCTCACAGGTCACAAGTTCAGTACACAATGTTCCTACACAAGACAAGAAGTGTGCTTAACTTTTCAACATATCAGCTTATCATATATAATGTTCCTTACAATCTGTTTTTGTTAACCAATAACAATCATACCTTTAAAAAACAAAAATATACACCCTACCTTCCAGTGTAGAAAGTTGTTATACAACCAATGATTTCTTGTCGTTTTTCAAAAAACGTTGCCGTGGATCCGCGCACCCACCGCGAGAGAATCCGTGCATCCAACGCGGTAGGATGCGTGCACCGTGCGCGCATTTCCACGCTTTTTTTTTTTTTTTTTAAAAAGGGGGGCCACAGGGGGTCCTTCTGGGACCCCCTAAGCAGATCTAGAGGGTCAGAGTATTTCCACTCTGCCCCCTTTATATCTTTTACACACTTATTCCCCTTCCATCTTCAGCCTTGCTTCTACCGAGGCAGAAAATGGCCGCCAACTGTTCCTGGTTTCGAATGTAGAGAGACGCTCGACAGCCAATTAGGTTTCAGCGCGCGATCGGGAGGGTGCGCGCTCCGTTCGGGGAGGGTGCGCTTACGGTGTGGGTACGGTCCGCGGATCCTCCGCGGCCATAGATACCACTAACTTTTTTACCCTAATTTTCTCAGGAACTACTGAACAGATTCAAACCAAATATGCAAAAGGCACGAGTCCGAACTGAGGACTACCTCTTTGCCAAATTTGGTGTCATTCCGTTCAGCGGTTCAGGCTGTAGCTGCGACAACAGATCCTATGGGAAATTGCATGGGGAAAACGCGTTTTGGGACCCCCTTTTTTCTCGGCCCCTGCTTCACGGATCACCGCAAAACTTTCAGGGTAGGAGCGGAGTGGAGCTGGCCAAAAGTTTAGAGAATTTCGCGAATATTCGTCAATCGGCGCCAAAGATATTCCCAATAGAATGTTGCGGATTTCCTATGGAAAATAGGTCCTAACTATAACTATCTACTGGCGACCGCCAGTAGATAATATATATATATATATACATTGTTATATATGTCATTATTCCTATCTTACTTTACCGGAAGAAAAATATGCTTCTGAAAAACAGTTTTCACTAGCTACAAACTTGTTATACTGTCATCAGAGCAATATTCACAATATGAGTGACATCAGAAGAAAATGTCCTTTAGATGTAAATCCAATCTTGATTTCAAAATATGTATTTGAATTTTTTTGTTAAAAAATGTGTGAGTAACATGCATGACCAGGCCATTTTTTGCTTAGGTGTTTGAATATGTTATTTACAATTCTTTTGTGTGTGAATGGAGACAGCATATTAGTTGTGGAATTTCCAAAAGCAAAAATGAAAACTCATTTATAGTGTGCCTAAAAATTACCATGAATTTTTGATGTTACATTTTACATACAAAAGATGTTTTTTTTAAACTGAAATTACATATTGTTGGCTTTTCACATGGTATACAATATAGCATTGTGAAAACTGTCATGGTAAACATAAATTACATAGTGGCACATTATATTGAGTTGTTAAGGTATGCAAGGTAAAAACCACATTGTGATGTACCACAATGTAATGGTATACAATGAAAAGACTGATATTTCATTAAAATATCGTCAGTTACAATCTTTTGAAACAGGCAGACTTGTTCATCTCTTTTAGGCACCAGACCCCCTATTTTCTCACACTTTAAATTAGAAAAGTGGGTGGGATCTACTAGAATCAAGGTTTCTGATGAAAATGTAATTTAGTAAATCTTTATTTCCTGAGTGAATACTCCTACAAAAGAAATTACATTTGTTTTTACAAGACAGTTTTTATTTACCTGCACAAATGTTCTTGTTAATTCATTAGATGTAACTAATAAAAACCCTTCCTTGATTCATTTCTTTGCTTAAATGCAGAGCGTGTGTTGATTTGAATTAACTCTGTATGCTATTATCAACTGCATTATCAAACACTTTTAAACTCTAAAATAAAATATTTTACAGAATCAAAATAAAGTCTGCAAAGGACAGTGTGTATTCTTATCAGAAAAGAAAAGCTCATTCATGGCATTTGAAGTTTAAACCAGTTTTAAAGGGTATTTTAGTTTTGTTTCTAGGGAGAGAAGTGGACAAAATTCTTGTTCAGATGGAGAGATTAGGCTGAGGAACAAATCATTTCTAAATGGTTTCCTTTCTAGACTATAACTTTTCACCATGCTGTTTCATCTATAAGGCCTGACTCAGTCTCTGCTTCCATTCTCAAACCATTTTCTACAAAAGCATTTGAGGTTTGGCTCTGGAAAAGATAGATTTTTGCTCTGCCCAAGAAATAGCCCTAACCTTCATTCCAACCACATGGACACACTTATTTTGGTTATTAATCTCAGTTTGTGTACCAAGCGATTTTTTATTTGTTTTTTGTATTTTAGTTCTTGATAATGCCTGAACAAATGCATGCAGGATGTCAGGTGTTTTTTAAAAAGCTTTTCAGTCACACTGTTCCAAACTGTAGAAAAGGTTCCCCTGATCAAAAATCTGCTTACAAAGTGTCAGGAGCTTTAAAATAAGTTTTTGACACACACAGTTCCAGAGCAGAAAACACACCAGGTTTCCATCACTGCAGTCATTGTGATTCACTGCAATCAACAACAGATGGTATAGCTTACAAACTACAGCATTAGGGTAGAGGATAGAACTGCAAATATTTTGGTAATAGTTCCACTTTGGACTGAAGGTTCTGTTTACCACCTATAGTCTTGTGGATAAAGGGTTTTCTCTCAGACATGATCTAAGAATGTGTTTATGTTAGATATGGAAATTATACCTTCCATATCCATGAATCTCTAAGAAATGGACATGAGCATTGCACAGCCTGAACGGTCATGCCATTTGGGCTTTGCAATTCTTCAAAGAGTGAACTAGGAGGTGTCTATGTGGAGGAAGGTGCATGGTTAACAGAGAAAAGCCTTGTTAAATTTGCTCTTGAATCATACATATTCTACTGCCAAGTCAAGTCAAGTTTATTGATTTAGACCTTAACTGAATCAATAATTTTATAAAACAATAAACATTATTCATTCTTTCCATGGATCATTTCAAAGAACAATTTTAAAAGCTTAAAAAATCTACTAAAATTAAAAAAAACATTATAACATATATATTAATTTGCAGGAAACAATATTATAGTAATTAAACACGAGCTCTTAATAAATAAAAAATTTGGAGGAGTTAAATAACGGCTGCATGGTATTGTGACTGCTGGGCATATAAAAACAGAGGTGACTCCTCCATGAGATCAGAGGAGTGTTGTCCCACTTAAATGCCCCCTATCTCCAGAGATGAAAAATAAAATGGTAATGTGTTTGGGATGTTTTGACCAGACACGATGAGACTGGAGGTACAAGTAAGAACAGCTTTATTGATAGCACCTCATCCAACGACATTACAACTCCAACTGTCATTCGCTCCTCAAGATTCTCCCCAAGTATTCTCTCTGACTTCATAGTATTCTAAAAGTCAGAATAAACAAAGTTCAATGCCACACTTCTCCCTTCTATTAGAACAGATAAACAAAACAAAAATGAACCCGTTGTTTCCCCCTTGACACATAAATAACTCTACCTTCCACATAGTATCCTTATAAGAGATAAACAGGTTACCATAAACTGAATGTGTTCCAGAAATATCTTCTAAGACCTGAGAACAAAACACATAATAACAGACAACAAAATCTTTGAGATATGTTGCTTTCCTGGTTTGTCTAAGATGCATTTCTGAAAGAAGGCTGTACACTTGAACCCCACGTGTCCCTCACCACATGTTCAGAGATAGTTTTAGCAGGAGAGGAGGGATCTCGCATTTGACCAAGAATTACCACCCTGCCTTTGTTTAAAATGCAACCATCATGTGTCTTGATGGCATTCTTAAAACATTTATTATCTGTAGCTTCCCGGATAAATTTGGACCAATCTGCACAATCTTTGGGAGCTCTTACTCTCACAAAGTCTCCCACTCCAACCTCCACATTTCTAACTTTCTTATTTTTATCAAAGATTTCTTTCCTCTTGTTATGAGCTGCAATCTCCTTCCCTCTCCAACCTCCCGGTGTACTATCAACACAACCCTATTTCCAACACATCCACATGGGACACATTCTATTCGAAGGAGCTCTCCCCTTGAACAATTCAAATGGAGATTTTCCCCTAATACAATGGGGGAACATGCGATAACCCACCAACCTGCTCGTCAACTCCTTCTGATCCAAACCATTCACTCTCGCTAGCTGTATACCCTCTTTTAATGTTTAGTGAACCCTCTCTATGGCACCATTAGTTTCAGGGTGTTACAAAGCTGATTTCTTATGCTCAATCCCACACTTCTTCAAAAACAACTCAGTCTCTTGAGAACAGAATTGCACCCCATTATCTGTGAGTAAATAACTTGTAAAACTCTCACGCTTGAAAATGTTCTCCAGAAATTTGATTTTATATTCATTCCGTAATCCATAACAATGTAAATTCAGATAGGGGTCTGTTTTACATGTAAAAACAATCCTTTGATAACCTCAGGTCATGGTTTACTCAATAGTCGTAAAATCAATCCCGGGCATGAATCAATCCCGGGCATTGATTTTACGACTATTGAGTCAACCATGGCCTGAGGTTATCAAAGGATTGTTTTTACATGTAAAACAGACCCTATCTGAATTTACATTGTTATGGAATTCGGAATGACGATAAAGAAAGAATAACACAAGGTAGAGGGGATGAGAGCAAGAAGAGATCAAAGAACAACATGAAAGACAACAGATGAGCCCTGAAGAAGTCCTTAAATAGGACGAAACACATTGGCTACTAGGAAGAGAGGAATTATAACTCAAAGGATACAAGAATAAAGGAATATACAAAACACAATAATTGGATGGACTTGTTTTTTATATTGAGTACGGATCAAACTCTTTATGTAATTGTTCATAGTGGAAGTTTCTTTCACTTGTTTAGGAAGCAAAGGGGTCTTGTTTCCTTAATCTTTGCACCATAGAATTGATAATGTTCCCGAGACAAGGATAAGTGCTGTATTATATCTCAGACCTCTTTTGTAAATCTTTTGGGTTTCAATTTACTCCTGCTGTGCTCCTTTTCTCAGAATTAAGTATGAGTACACAGTCTTCAGATCTAGGCGCTGTGTCTTCTGGGTGCTAAGAGAGTGACTTTAAATTATGGAGCATGACGGAATTAATAGCCAACCTCCACCCTTAAGGGTCTCAAGAGGTGGAACCAAAGCAAATTCCATGTCCTCACTTGTATTTGATTTTACAGAAGTAGGGATAATAGTTGCATTATTTGCTTTTTCATCTTACTTTCAACTGATTCTTATCTTTTTTGCTCCATTTTTAATGATTCTATGCTTTATTTAATTTCTTTGCTCGAGTTCTTATATTGGACTAAACCTCAGCTAGGATTACTGTTATATTTGGTTTTAATTCTACTGCACCATTATATCTATCTTCCCTAGACCCAAGAGTTTGTGGTTTTTAAACACAGGGAATTTGAGAAGGGAAATTGTGTTTATAAATGGTTAGGGATCTTGTGTCTCTTCAGAAAACAACTTATTCAAAGAGATGACAATTCCTGAACTCCTGGATTCCTGCTTATTTTTGTGACTCATACGCACATTCCCTGTTTGAGTTGCCCTTAACTTTCTTGGTTTTAGGTCCTTCTTTTCTAAATTGTTTTCCTTACTCAAGCCCCCTGTTTGACCTCCTGGTGTAAGTTCCTCGCATGCTGTGAGGGGGCAGGAGTATCTTTTTTCAAAGTCAAAAAGTTCAACATTTCCATTTAAATCAACAAGGTGTGGTTTGAATTTACTAACATTCTTTTAAGAGCATGGAGAACCTCATAGAATTGCAAATAATCCTCTGTAGGGTAAAAGAGGTGTGTTAAGGCAAATCAGTCAAACAAGATAGATCATCTATGCAGGCAGGCTCATCACAAAGGGTGCTGTTAAAAAACTTCTGTGTCTCTTTCAGAGTTTTGTTCCTCCTTGTCTGCGGTAGTGTGCTCAGGTTTAGGTTAAGGAAAGTGTAATCCAGAGGAAGCAAGATTGGCTGATTCTCATTGATGACCCTAGTATTGTTGGGCGTGTTTTCAAGGAAGGACACTTTTTGGTCACACTAATTTTAATGGAGACTTTTGCCAGGATGCCACAACTACGTCTGTTTACGTGGAATTTGCTATAAATAAAGAGAGACATCTTCAGGTTTTTATTTGTTTGAGAATTTGAATTATTCCATTGCAGTTGTTTGTGAACTCTTATTCGTGACTCCACTGGGTGCCTTTCATTCCGATGAATTGACTTCTGAACTTTTTAGCAGTCATGTTTCCTTTTGCTTAACTGCACACAGCTAAGATACGAAAGGTACACAACTTTATTAGATAGTGAGAATTAATAGAATCCAGAGTGAAGGACAGAAATCTGTCGCTTCTATTCTCACTATAGGGACACCGCCCAATATAAACGATGTGCAAGCTTACCTCTGCCTTCAGTGATCACGATCTCCGCCTCCACCCACAGAAGCAAGTTGATGTTAAGAAGGTGGTGGAGCATGGTCCCTTGGTGTTTGCTCAAGTGTTATTTGGTTGTCAAAGGAAACTTCACCTCTTCACCCTCTTCATGATGGCTCTGATATCCAGAGGACTATCCAATACAAATGCTACTGTGCTTCTTAACTCCTAGAGTATGGCATTCCGCCATTTGGCCCCTTTTTTCATGTATTTGTTTCATTTGGTGATGTCATGACTACTTGTATTAAGTTAGTAGTCAGGAGTGGTTGGTTTTTGAGCCAGGTATGCCGGTGGTACAGTTGTCAGTGCATTGTCGGTGACTTAGATGTTAGCATCTGGCTATACTACCCTCTTTTCTGCCTTATTCCTTCGGTTTGAAGGTGGCATTAGTGACATTCCTTATACATCACACTTTTGTCCTCCTCCTAAATTCTTGAAGAGAGACTACGATGGAATATTAGGCGAAGTATGTACATGGAGAGATAAAGAATCTCTTTAAACAATTTAGAGCTGGAACTCTGATATAGAGGAAAAGTGCAAGGTATAAAAAACCTCTGAAGAACAAAAAAAGCATTAAGCTTCTAATTTAGAGACAAAACAGGGATCACGGTCAGAAAACAGAAAACAAAAGTCTCATATGTAAGGAGCATTGACAGCTGGAAGACACATCCTCAAATGTTACAATACAAAGGAAAGAACAATACAAATCCTTATGTAATCTCCAATGATGGCTGTATCACAGTGACCTGGAAATGAATGTCTGCCATTTTGAAACAATTAAGTTAAGTCTTTGAAGAAAGAATGTTCATAAAAGTATGGCATTCCTAAATGTTGGCTATACACTTGTTATTCCATTCAATAAATACCCATGAAGAATAATGTACACGTAATGTAAACAATGCATGGATAGTGCACAAATTATACATTTTTGCCATTTACGTTTCTTAACTTTGTAGAGTATCCTTTTATGTGCCAAGCTTAGCTATATTTATCTAGTGAATGCTGCGTGACGTGATGTAATTTGTGAACTTTCAACACAATGCAATTGATCCATTTAGGTGTTATGTTCTCACATACATGTAAAACCAGGCATAGCCATTGTTTTTTGAATATCCAAGAAGGTACTAAACCTCTCAAATCACCCATCAACCTTATTTTTCCACCCATATTACTGGTAGCAGAGCTTGCGAATAAATTACGTCTTGATGGACTGTAATTAACAAATATCATAATAACAAAGCCTATGTGCCCAACTTAGCCGCCCTGTCACAACTCAAACTCATGACCTCATGAGTGCCCCTTTTTTCTCTGATGAACGTGTAACACATTGAAATATCCCTCCGCAGGCTGATAGAACATTTTACGGCTGAAAGAAGATTGCATTGCAATATTTAAATAGTATCACTTTGCTAAATAAGCCATCCATCCACCTAAATAATCTTTTTGCAATGTGCTTTAAGTATTCACTGCTGAATTAAAATTAATGTCATAATCGGGTAACAAAAATCAGGGGTCTCCCACCAAAACGGTTTATGTCACTTGCATGCTAATTTAAAAGATTGAGAAGTGTAAGGTACCACACTATGGTTGTACACCAAAGTTGCATAACATGTCTGTGAATTGCATCCAAAAAACACATGTATATTCCGATTTTTATTAGGGATGGGTGGATTTTGCGGATTTCCCTCCATGTAATTCCGTGGAGTTACATAAAAACTCTGCATGATTCCAAAGAGTTCTGCGAGCGGACAGAATTAGCATTTCAAGCTTTTGTTTGCACAAGAAGCTTGTTCTGCACTGCAAAATCCGCATGAACGGCACATGTGTGCGACAGGGAATGCTGCTTCTTTGCTGCAGCTCGAGTAGATTTTCTAATTTATCACCGCGAACAGTCTTGACTTCCTGCAACCGCCAGCATTGAGAAAATCTCACCGGGTGCCACCCTAGGGCCAAACACATTGAGCTAGGGAACACCAATTCTTGCTTGCGCTCTCCAACTTAAAGTTGACAAGCTGCATGCGAGAAAACACTCCACCACGTGGTGGTAGGTGGAGTTTGGCTGGTCTTCCGCGTTACAAGCATAAAACAGAGTGGGCAAACCTCTGCGGAGTCCTCAAGCGGAGCAGAATTTATCTCCCAGCCCTAATTTTTATCCAGTTCTAGGGCTTATGTACACCTGGAAATGCTTTGTAAATCAGAGTAAGTGTAGAGTGAGTAAAGGACCATCTTATAAGGAAGTGCATCACAGACAACAATTTGGTTGACTCTTTAATCACAACGTGTCTTGTAATGTGACGTGTATTTCTTCCTTATACATATTCAGGAAAGACACACTATTAGCAGATGGCTGATGATGTTTACCATGAAATCTAAAAAAGTCAGTATTGTATACCGCACCACTTGGCAGAGGTGTGCCTTTTTAGTAAAATAATCCCTATTTCGGGATCAAAGCGTTTACTATTTTGTTTTATGTGTTGTTTCTTGTCCCTGTAATAAACCTCTTCTGCTAATCCATTCTGACTGCGACAGTAAGACTTTTTTACAAATCCAATTTGTCTCTCTTCTTATCTTTCGAATTAAAAAATAAAAAGCAACATTTGCCTGTTCTGATTATGTGGGCAAATTTTAAATTACCTAGTCCAGTGATAGTACAATACTTGATGAACTTTAACAGTGAAGATGTATCTGCAGACCATGGAATGCTTCTAGACCCTCACGCAAACCAGTGCACTGCTATGTCAGATGTGATCCAGCCTACACCGGTATAAATCTTAAGTCTCATGCAATTCACAATATATACCATGATCTGGTAAAATGACACAGGCACTGTCCTGTACACTTCTCGCAGTGTTCCTTTTTCTCAGATCATCAGAACAGCCCTCCATGGCTTGGAGCCTACATTTGTTGGGGATATACTGGGCCCATTTCACAAAGCCTTTTTTTTTTTACCTAAGCCAGACTTCACACAAAAGATTGGAACCCTTCAGGTGATTCACAAAGCCAGTTTTGCATGTATCAATGCAAAGTTGGAACTTAGAAAGGTAGGACTGGGTTTACAAAAGTGAGTTTAGGGGGAGTGAGGTAAATTCAATTCAAAAGTGAGGAGCACCGATTACCATTTTCAATATTACAGACTTTTAGTTTTCCCTTCACATCGAGGGGAGCAAGGGGGAAGGGTGATTAATGAATCTGTTTTTCCTTCATTTTTATTACTGAGTGACTGATTTTTCTGAATTTAAGTATTCTAACTTTTTACGTTTTTTAATCCCTACATCAGACCTAAGCTTGTAAAAGGCTGGAATTGCTTAAGCAAGCATTGGCAAGCGGTCTGGCTTTAATTAGCTATTAGTATTTGTTACCTCAGTAAAGTTGGTCCTTTTGGCTTTGTTGATTGTGATGATGATAATGGTGTGAGTAAAGTTGGTGGTATAGGTAATGGTAATATTGATGGTGGTAATGGTGGAGAAGGAAATGGTTGTGTTGTTGTTGTCATGGCCTGTCGCAGTTGCTGACTCCTACTGCCACCCACCTTATGTCCTGGGCTTTAGTGGCAACTCTGTTCCCTTCTTGCCCAAGGCATTGCCACTGGGGATGTTGGCTGAGCTGCGTGACAGGAGCCATGTACCAAGGATTGTGGCTTCATTTGTGTGCTGTCCAGTTGTAACCCCCACTCCTCACCAGCACAGTCAATCCTGCCATTTTGTGGGCATCCCAAGAGCCGAGGCCACATGCACCATCTGAGTGGCAGGCTACAGTGAGATTTGAAGACCTACTGCAGGATTTTAGGATCCTGGTATTCAAGGATATATGACAGGATTTAAATATTCTGAGATTGAACTATCTACTACGGGATTCATGGGTCCAACAGTCTATAAAAGCCATACCCAGGGTGTGGCAAGTTGCTGGGCATTCCTCACTCAATTAAATCGTTACATAGTGGTTGACTACCAAACATTACCACTCATTGAGCCTTTGGTGAGCATCTTGGAAAATTGGGGGTTCAAGCAAAAGATTGTCACAGCCTGCTAAATTGGCTTGTAAGTTACATGAGTATTTATTTAACACCAAGCACATTCTAAGAAGGGTAAACATTGCAGCAGATAATCTTGTGCACTATATAAAATGGACTAAGGCGAATAGAGTGATGATTGTAACCTGGTAGTGGCATGGTTGATGGATGCTTAGTGTGATGTAAGTTTAGTAACCAAGAATGAATGGATGATTGACAAGTGACAACTAGCATATTAAACTATTAAGCAAAGGAGTTTGTTAGGGAATGGCCTAGAGAAAGACTGCTGAGTTTGAATTTGCAGTCCTGAAATGTAAAAGATGAATTTACAATAAAGGGGGCAACTGTCATGAGAGGAGATATTCTAGTCATACCATGTTGTTTAAGGTCTAAGCTTAGTTATGTTAAACTGGTTTTCAGTCTGTGAGAGAAGTGTAAATATGCTGCAGAGCACTTAAAATTCATCTGTGATCCATGACCTCTGTGAACTGTGAGAAACATATTGTCAAAACATTGGAATTTACTTTATTAGACCAATGAACACATTGACCTCTAAATATGCGTATTGCTATTGTGATCATTGCTTATTAGATTAAACAGAAAGAGTTCAGCTTTGTAGTGAATCGCAATTAATTTGAAATAATTGAGTTTTAGAAACCTATTTTTGTAAGGGAGGGTTCTCAAGAGATCTTGTCAATGATAAATTATTCCTAGCGATATGAATATTTTTTTTAATTAATGGTATTGAGGATTGCAGTGCCTCTCTGTATCCACAGTGTAAAGATCAAGTCGAATGGGCCAACAGAATAGTGAAAGAAAGCAATCCTCTGAACAGAAAAATCGGATATTTGTGAGAGAGGCACCAAAGACACAGCTATAGGATTATCACACTGCACCACATTGTACAAAAGAGAATATACTATTTGAGCTATTGAGCGGGAGATGGGCATTAACAGAAGTACAATGGAATGAAAGTAATCAGAACAACACAAAGATTCCAATGAGAGACGCAATTTATGTAGAGCAGTGTCTGATAAGCAAGACATGATGAATAGTCATGATCGAAGGAATGCCATCAAGTATCCTAAAGTTTCTGTGGGTGATTATGTGACAATTAAAAATTCAGATTACAAAACATTTGGAGAAAGATATAGTAAGGCATGTCATGTTTTAACAGTGAATTCATCTGCCTTGTTGTTAGAAATTGGTCCCTGGTAGAATGGGTCATGGGCTGTGATTCTGACGCCATTTACCAATGCTCCTTCAGTGGATGTTGATCACGGAGTCGGAATACCAGCACAAGACAGTTGTGCCTAAAACAATGATGTGGCATGCAATGTTTGTAGCAGATAGAAGTCTAGTTATGCGTCTACCAATGTCAAGTCAAAAGTAAATGGGAAATAGCATGGACTGAGGTAGGACAGGTGGGTGTATCCCTTGAAAAAAGCAGCTCAGGTATCACCTAACGCAGATAGTGCTGACATTAACAACTTCCACCCTATCTCTAACTTCCCCACTCTAGCCAAACTCCTAGAAAAATGCGTTCAATCACATCGAGAATTTCCAACTCCTGGACCAACATCAATCTGGCTTCCGAAGTGGGCACAGCACTGAATCGGCTCTCACTCACGTTATGGATGACATTTTAAAAACGCTTGACCAAAATGAATCCTGCCTCCTAATTCTTCTTGACCTTTCCTCTGTGTTTGACACTGTCAATCACGACAACCACCTACTCATTTTGAAGTACAGGATGGGCCTCTCTGGTCGGGCGTTGCAATGGTTCTCATCCTTCCTCCACCACAGAGCACAAAGATTCAAGGTGAACCACTCTCTCTCCCAGCCCTCTCCAGTATCCATGGAGGCCCCCCAAGGGTCTGCCCTATCTCCTATACTCTTCAACTTGTTCTTGGAACCATTAGCCAATGCACTAAATTCCACGACCATTCTCTTCCATGTGTGTGCGGATGATACGCAACTTTATCTGAAAATCTCCTTCCCGAATAACATCATATCACTCAACGCTATTCTAACATCTACTCAAAACTGGTTAACCGAGAACCACCTCCTGCTCTACACCTCCAACACAGAATTCCTTCTCATTTCTCCTCCAAACCACATCCCCAAGTTAGATCTTTGGATGAACCACCTCACTGCCTTCAACTGCTCCCCCTTCATTATTGACTCAGCCAAATCTCTCGGAATCACCCTGGACAAGCATCTGCACATGAAGAATCATATCAGCAATGTGTGCAAGGAGGCTAATCACCTGATGAGGATACTCAGGAATATCAAACCATTCCTTTCACAATCTGACTTCAAGCAGGTGGTCCAAGCGTTTATTGCCGAGGCTAGACTACGGCAGTGCTACGCTCTCTGGCCTCCCCAAATATACATTGGCCCTCTAAGGGCATCATTCAACGCTGCAGCCAGATTGGTTGCGGGTACTAAAAGAAGCGCGCACATATCCCCAGTCCTAAAATCCCTTAAATGGCTGCCCTACGAAGCACGAATTCAGCTAAATATTGCCTGCCTGTCTCACAAAGCCCTCCATTTAAAAAACTCCAGATATATAGCGCAAAAGCTATAATTATCCAGAGGTGGTAGACCCTCAAGAAGTGCTAACTCTTTCCTCCTGAAACCACAGATCTTTCGCAAAAAGAGAACGTGTCACAGAGCTTTCCCCAGCTCTGTCCCAAAGATCTAGAACTCTTTCCCACCGGCAGTACGCAGAATCTCCTCCACGGTTGCTTTCATATTGGAAGCTAAAATATTCCTCATGAACAAGTTCTTACCTTAAATGGGTTTGGATCATCTGCTCTAAGGTATTAGACTTGCAACCTTAAGACCTGCACTGGGTGCTACTCTTCTTTAACTTATCGCTATGCACCAGTTTTTGGATTATTCTCTATTGACTCCTGTTGTTTTGTAACTGTTCTGTTTGGTATTCTTATTTGATGGTGATACTGCATTTATTACCTTCCTTCCCTCCAATTGTAAAGCGCTCTGATATCCTTCGGGATCATGTTCGCGCTATATAAAACTTTATAAATATATAAATAAACATTGATGACAGAAAGCATCTGCTTGGGCTCTGCTCCTGTGTTCCTGTAATCAGCTCTTCACCTGTGTTCCTGGCTCTCCAGTAGAAATTATCTTTAAGCCAGATGTTGAGAGTATCTTCCAAGAAGTTTTCAATTTGAGGAAATTCCTTCTGCAGCATCACTTTATAGACCTTCATTGCATCCTTGTAATTTGTCGGCATTGTATTCAGTAGAATCAGATTAGCAACAGGTAGAGTTAGATGCTACATGCTTTGATATGGGGCTACCATTGAACCCGTATACTGGCCCCTCCACCTACATACCAGGGTTCTGCTTTGCAAAAATGTGCTGTAATAATTTACATTTGAGACTCCATGGTGCCATATGCAGATCCTGTGTGACCCTTTGTTTGTAATTAGTATTTCAAGTTGTGGAGCATTAATAACTACTATAGGACATTGAAACAAGGCCAGTCTCATGGCTTTAATAACATAAAGACACTGTGCCATTAATATGTTGAATCTTTGCCACAGTGCATCAGTTACTAGAGTAATCTTCCGTATGCCCCATTTCCTGTAGAATTTTACCATTCAGGCAAAATCCATGTGAATTAAAAAAAAACGGTGTGTCTTTTAAATTAGTGTACGAGCAGGGATTAACAGTAGTATTGTGTTCTGTATATTTCAAAATAATGTGACTTATAAGGGACTGCAGAAAAATCTCAAAGAACCACCACCTGACGAGACGAACTGTGGGCCTATAAATCTACAGTGTTTCCTGTGTGCCTTCTCTCTTATCCCCATATGTCTTGCCCTCACCCTCAGTTCAATGCTTAGTGCGTTCTTAGATGTGTTTAGTGCTGTCAACAGGGAAGGAGACTGGTGAGTTCCTGTTTCGTTTTTCCAGTCGCCGATGAGTTTCAGTGCTGCCTCACAATATACCCCTCAGTGGTGGCAAGCATGGACTGCTGTTGGATATTAGTCTTTACTCCTTTACTCCAGTGCAGGGATATCCTTCCTTACTTGTCACAGCACATTCTACGTTGTTCCCATAGAAACATTCAGATCCATAGGTTAGAGTTGGTAGCTGCAATGGTAATAGTGGTTGTAATGCAGACCTGTGTAACCAAATAAACAATTAGGTGACCATCTAAAGACCACACATGCACTTGAGTTCTGACAAAAACTTTTTAAAGCCTACTGCAGTAATACAAAAATACAAAAAAGGTTTGCTTTAAATACACAATGCATGTCTGAGATAAAACATTAAATGTGTGATGAGTGTTTTTCAGGATTAAAATATGCCTCATGCATTTCAGCGCAAACACCCTACAGAAGACGGAAAGCTGTAACAAAAGATCCCATAGCATTGAGTGAAAGGGTAATACTCTTCTGGGTGGAGCCAAAGTTCGCTTTATGTGTATTTTAAGGAGCTAGCAATTTTTTTAAGACTTGACAACAGCGGTCAAGCCAGATCTAAAATTAACATGTGATCCACAAAAACAGTTTTGCATGAGGACCTGCCAAAATGATCCCTAGAAAAGTTACTGTGGGAGTTCCCACATGAATTTGGGGTAGTCAGGAAAAGGCAATTTAAAGACAGGTTATGCTATGTGCATTTGTAATAGTGCACAAGTCACCTGGGAGGGTATCCTGGCACTGAAGCAGAAGCTGTATAGGCCAAGCCAGGGTCGGGGCTAAGTGAAGAGTCAGGTCTTCAGTTTCTTGCGGAATTCAAGAACTGAGGAGGAAGCTTTGATGTTGAGGTCTTCAGGAGTGAGGTAGGAGAAGGCACAACCTCTGGATATGGCTCTCAATTCGGGAGTTTATGCAAGTAGAAGTGCAGTGGGTGTGTGCAAGTAGAAGTCTGTCTGAGCAGAGGTGTCTGGTGGGTTTTTGAATGGTTATGCGGTTGTTGAGGTAGATAGGGCAAATGTAGGGTAAAGCTTTGTATGTGTACCAGAGGAGTTGGAAGAATGCTCGTTTGTGGATTTGGAGCCAGTGGAGCTCTTTGAGGTGTGGGGTGATGTGAGTGTGGGGTGGGAGGTTAAGGGTGAGCTTGGGTGCTGAATTTGGTTTGGTTTAGACTCTTCAGGTCAGTTAACCATTGATTCAAGCTTAGAGTGTGTTGCCTTAGTCTAGCTTGCTGGTGATAAGGGCTTGATGATGGTTCTGTGAGTGTTAGTGGGGAGCCATTAGAAGATCTTCTTGAGCATCTTGAGTGTGTGGAAGCAGTAGACGGAGACTGCCTTCACTTGGTCTGTCATGGCGAGTTGGTTGTTGATTACTAATCTGAGGTTCTTTGAATGGGTTACTGGCAAACATGTGGGTCTGAGTTCGGTAGGCCACCAGGTGGAGTCAAAGAATGATATATCCTTGCTTTTACTTTTGCCTAGTCTGTGTTGAGCTTGAGACAGTTGGTTTTATTCCATCTGGTGACTTCAGTCATGAAGGTGGACAAATTGGTCCAGGTGTTTGGCGTCTTGTGATAGAGATTATGAGTTGGATGTCATCAGCATAGGATATGATGTTGAGTCCGTGGGCACGGACGATGCTGATGAGTGGGGTCATGTAGGCTTTAAAAAGAGTGGGGCTGAGTGAGGATATTTGTGGAACTCTGCAGATGAGGTTGACTGTGTCGAGGTGAAAGGGGCTAGGCTGAAAAATGGGTGCAGCCTCTCGGAAAGGAGCACATCCAGTGAAGTGTGGGACTATGGATGCCTGCTTCATGCAGTCATTGGATAGGAATAGGGTGGGAGATGGTGTTGAAGTCTGAGGAAAAATTCAGTAGGATGAAGTTCGCAATGTCACCTCTGTCCATGATCATCCGAACTATGCACATAGCGGCGATGATTGTGGTTCACTGTATTATAGTCAGTACTGAATCTGATTGAGGGGTGTCAAAGAGGTGGTTGTCAGTGAGGTGGGTGGCTAGTCCTTTGTGTGTCATATTTTCCATGACTTTTCCATGAAAGTAGTATTATTCACAAGCATTTGCACTGCTGAAAAAAAATAGGAAAAACCATTTATACTTTTTAAAATGCCTATAATTGCTAAACAGTACGGATGCAGATTCGAGGTCGGAAAACATGTGTTCGTATAGACATACATTTATGCATGTAAATTCCAAAACCGGTAGACAACTTGCTTGTACATATGGGAACACTGTAACTTAAGCAAACAGTCCCAAATCTCTACAATATCCGTCAAGATATTTATGACTTTTTTGCAAATCTTCTCCAGTGTATGCACTGCCTTCTTCTGAAACACAAGCAGCAGTACATTTATACCTTATTGTCAGTGGTGGCTGGTGACATTTGAAAGCGGTGAGGCATAAAAGTTCGGGATGAGTGCCCTGTAGCAAGCAAGCATAGCTAGCGAGACACCCACAAGGGGGATTTGGTGGGGGAGGGTTCTCCCCCCAGGTAATTGTTGAAAAAAGAGTGGGCAAATGGGCATTTTTAAGTGAATTAGAGAAAGCAAGGGGGTTAATTAAGCAATTGTGAAATTGTAGTTATGACATCAATAAACAGATTTTGAGTATAAAAAAACCTAGGACAATGGGAAAACAGAAATGCAATAAAAAGGAGTGGAGCTTAGTTCAACACATTGTCATGAAGTAGTAAGTCCCTTTGAATTGCACACTGATGACCCTAAGCTTTCATTGTGGTTTTCTCCACGTTTGTAAGTTAAATACCCTGCCCATGCCTCCCTACTTTTTGTGGCCCTGCACCATTGTTACAACATGTATTCATCATGTGGAGCCTGAAACGCTGTTCATGAGCATCACACAAACAAGTGCTCTTTTGCACAGAGACTGCAATGGAAGCAAAGTGGAGGAGAATTACCCGGACCACAGGCATAGTTTTATAGGGTAGTAAGACACCCCTTGACACTTTGTCCCAGTCCCTGGGGTGTCCGGACGCGGATCACGGAAGGGGGGAACAGGTCCCCCAGAGCTTCTCGGTGCATGGTGCCTCAACCCTAGAGTATTACATGTGATGAGTCTGACGACGTTTCGTAAATGTCTCTGTAATAGCCTACGGTAACTTCTTCAGGCCTTCAATAATCCCTGGAAAGCCATGTAATTATTTATATACATATAAACAGTCTTACATACATCACACACATTTAAAGATCAGCTTCTGTGATGTGGCTCATATGATTCATGGGTGCACAGGCCATTGCACAGTGCCTTGTGTAAAACATGAGTCCTGTGAGTACACGCTGCTTGAGCTACACAGTGCTTAGGTCCGCTCCGATTCTGCAGCGGGGCAGATACAGTAGCAAACCGACAATAAATTAAAACGACTGTAATCATAGCTAGAAAAGTAAAAAGAAACTGGTATAAAATAGTCAAATCTTCATTAACTGACAAGAATTAAAAGGAGAAAAGTAAATATAAATGTCAATAAAAAAAATTCACGATTGGAGAAAAGTTTGATGAGAGCAATTTAAGCGTTCTTAAGACCAAGTCTATACATTTTAAAATGCACTCATGTGATTGTGGGTCAGTACCATCAAACAATCTAGCTACCATGGAGTCCACGCCTTTCCTAATTTTCAAACGCAAAATATACTGGGGCAGATTTACAATAAACTAACGCAGCACGGTGCAGCAAGTCATTTTGTGCTGCATTAGTTAGGAAAGGACAGAGATGCGACATATTTACAACAATATGTCGCATCTCTGTGCTTCCCCCTGTGCTGGCACACAATATGCTGCTATGCGGCGGCACAGGGACTCTTGCACTATGGTGCAAGGATGCCTGCGTCGTGGGGAGATTGTTTTTGTTCAGGAAGGGTTCCCTTCCTGCACAAAAACAATCTGAAATGCCGTTTCTCAACCTATATGTGTGCTGCATTAGCACACATAGAAGTTGAAAAACAGCATTCTTTCAATGATTGTTTATGTGCAGGAAAGGTACCCTACCTGTACATAAACAATCATTAGAGGTGATTTCCTCTTTCAATGTGTGCTGCAGAATGCAGCAGGCATAGAAACAGGCAACAAAAACGAGGAGAAATGAATACATTTCTCCTAGTTGCACCTCCCTACGACTCCCCTGAGGAGGCATAGCATAGCATTCACACGCATTTCCAGATTTACGATTCCTCGTAAATCAGGAAATGTGTCTGGTTCCATGGGTGTTGCTTGGGGACACCCACAGCAACACCCATGGAACGCCCCTTTCACGCAAAGTGCTGCGTGTTAAGCGACCATATTTACAAGGACAGGAAAAGCCATGCAGGGTGGCTTTTCCTGCATTTGTAAATATGGGGCAGTGTATTGCGCTGCCAGTACGTCACAAAAAGTTACGTACTGGCAGCACAAGGGGCTTGTAAATCTGCCCCACTGTCTTAATTCAAGGCAAGGTAAATTCTAACACAAATGCACACAATGTGCCTCGTCATCAGAGAAGCAAATGGAACATTGTGTGTTTTCCTCACCATGTATTCGGCCATAGCAAAACCTCATTGTATGGTAAACCAACCAAATCCAATTCTCAATAGTTTGCGCTTCTGTTCAATTCAATTCAATTCCTTTACTCGATATTTTAAAAAAATATCATAAAAGTACAAATATACAATTAAAAAACAACATTCAGTTCATTACAAATCCAGTAACTACACAGAGACCATTATCATCAATTCGTTTCAAATTCACAGTTCATTCAAGGAAGTCCCCTGGTGTTCCTAAGTCTTATTGCAACTTTGATAAAATTGCGCTTCTGTTAAAAACACATGGTAAGGTCCAAATACTTCTGTGGTGCTTTAGGAGTGTATGTACTAAGTATCTTCCACACCCTCCCTGTTTCAATGTAGCCCTAATCGAGGGCTTCAAAGCGCTGCAAGTCTCACATTGGCCTCAAAGTCGGCAGCTTAAACCCTCGCCAATGCAATCAGTATTTAACTGTGCATCCTATCTAGGATGAACAATACGGCTCAAATGCGCAGGGTCAGCCGCACAACTGGCAATAAGTTACTGGAGTTGGTTTCCAGAGTCGCTGATCTATAACAGTGTTACTTGGAGGTTGGTCTCTTGAGGAACCGCTTGTAGCAGGGATGGGGTTGAGTCTCAGAGGTTGAGATCTGGTCGATAAGAGACTGGAGGGCTGGATAATAGAGCCAAACAAGGTGAAGAGAAGGGACGATATTTGCAGATATAAGTAGCAGAAGCACCAACCTGCTGCTAAAACTGCAGTACCTGGGATTCCTTAACGCAGGCTGTTGTTGTAATGAGGGGTATAATCTGCATGCATGCTTGGCCGTGGGCTGCTTCAACACACAGCGAGCCAATGCACAATACAATGTGATAGACGCTTGACAACATGGCAATCGGATATATAGCTGTCATGCCGAGGCACCAAAAAGGAGCCAAGAAAAAAAAAGCTGCTTTAATCTGTGGTTAATATTAATGCATCACGAAGACATTCACTCTAAAATCTGACTTTTCATATGAAAGACAAACCTAAATCAATCACATTGATATGACAGAGCATAACATGTCGGTGATTATTTACCCGCCTTAAGAACCTCCTCAAACTTTAGGGTAGGAGTATATCCTGGCAATCTGTGCTATAAAGTTTGGGTGTGACTATGACCCCTGCCCCTTGCGACCTCTGCACCTACCCCAATTCTGCAGGTCACAGCTGCACACCTGACCCCCACCTCCCGCTTGCACCCCACACTTCAACCACTGATTACTGAAACACAAAAAAAGTCCAGGCTCTGGCATTCAAAGATAGAAGAGCTGAAGGGGGGTGAAGGGTGAGAGGATAGTCAAAAAGAAGGGGTAAGGAAGAACAAGCATTGGCATATCCAATAGGTCTCGCCTTTGGGACCTTATAAGTGTTTAGTTATCCAACACAATATCCTTGGTGCAACAACATCAAGTGTTGCATGGCTAAACACTTATACGATCCCAAAGGCGAGACCTTGTAGGGACGTAGATAGAAATATATATACAAAGATGAAAGCAAATTCGTCATTGCATCTTTCTGTTATTTCACTTAAAGAAGGTAGATTTTTAAAGGGGCGCTGATTAATTTTGTTTCTGAAACGGGGGCAGTAGGCCAAATAAGTTTGGGAACCTCTGGCACCCATTACAATAGCATCTGTGTTGTTCTTCCACTTAGCATGTGGGCAAAGGCCCACAACACCACATTGGTGACCAGGCAGTCTGGACCCAGCCTACAGCTGCATCTCTGGTATGACATAGCCCAGCATGCTATGCCCCTACCTGGTGAGGTGCCCGTGCAAGCCTGCCACCATCTGTTCTGACGAGAGGAAAGGGGAGGGGGAGCAGCGCCCTCCCAACGAGTGAGCCAGGTATGCAAACCTCCAGCGAGGCCCCCAAGGTAGGAGGATCATTCGGGCACGGCAACCTGTAGTGAGCCAGGATGCTGGCACCCACTCAGAAAGAAAGTGAGAGTGGGACCACTGCGCACACATACCCCATGACGGCAGAGTGAGGGGTGAGATCGTCCTGGAGGCTCCAGGCTCATGCCTTCTACACGGTCGGAGGACAGAAGCATTACTGAAAAATAACTCTGTACAGCATCCCGCACAAACTCACAGAGTGCGGGTAGCAGCGGGAACGGCCCCTCACTCACATCCTGTGCTGCAGAGGAGACCACGGCTGTGAAGGAGAGTTGAGACCGGTATGGAAAGTGCTGCATGCCCTCTAGTGATCCACTGCCGCCAAAGTATGCTGGCAGGAAGCTGCCTGTAAGTGCAGCAACAAATAGAAAACGTTCTGATCCCCTCAACGCCTCAATGCAGAGTAGCCAGAAGTGAATATAATGGCCCCGTGATCTCCCCCCACCCCACCACGCCTACTCAGACCAGGAGAGTGGGCAATAGCGAAGTCTGACTCTTTTTACAGTAACCAGGTTCAGCATTTTAACCCACCACTAGTGCTGAGAAAGCTATGTGCCCCCTGGTGGCAGGCAGCCACTACTGCAGGAGATGAGAAGAACGTTTTGCCCTCCGAAGGCCCATAAACTCCAGTGAAGCACAAGTCAAGCCAGGCGGGTACAGTGTCACAGCACAAAAGAAGCCAGTATTGAGCCCGAGAGAGAGGAGGCCTGTGTGCAGAGAGGCCAAAGGGTAGTGGTGCTGAAGTTTGGCCCATGCACTGGGTTGAGATCCAACAGGAGTAGACGCCAGCTACTGCCTACCTCAAGGTCACCGGGGCTCAAGCAGCAAACCTGATATGGGTGCAAAAAATGGTCAGCGCCCTCTGGGAGCTGCCTGCTGATATCACTGGGAGGAAAGGGGGCTGACTCCCAAGGAAATCCGACTGCACCAGCCGTGCAGAAAAGGAGGAGAGCGCTACAGCTGAAGAAAAGTATGCTCAGTCCAGATGAGACACCAATTCTCCGAGGGCTAGGACCAGCAGAACTGCCGAGGACTGTGTGCTCCCAGACAGAGGGTGTTATGTTTGGTGGGCTGCACCACCGCTGTTGTAGTCGCAGGGGTGTATCATCATGAACTCCCACCCAAGGCAATTATGTGGGATAGGACAGCGGAGGGAGGAGCGGAGTAAAGTGAAAGTAATAAAGGGTACAGGAACTAGACCTCGTGGTCAGATCTGGACTATCAATCCTACATGTGTGTCCCTGTTTATTTGTATAGCTCCAATGCCGTATGCTTTTCTCCCATACCTTCATCCGCCAATCGTCCGCTGCGGGTTCAAGGTGTTTGGAGAACTCGACGTGCTGCGCCCTGGAAGGCATGATCATCGCCCCCCCGCCTGCACCGGGACACGCCACCCCGAGGTTGCTTCCCTGTTGCCAAGCAGTGCGTCCGCTGGCGGCGGAAGTGGCGCGCACTGTTACTGTGGCCGCGAGTACCAGCTACGCCCCGCAACATGAGGCTGTGCTGCTCCCTCCTACACAGAGGCTCCCTACAACGGCCCAACAACAGCACTGGCATAGCTGCAACCATGCCACTGAACCCACAGTAAGGCAAAGACGAGTGGTGCACGCTCAGGCGCCACAGCGAGACATCTGGTTTCAATTATCGCGCCCGCGTCTGGGCACGATCATTCAATTCAGATGGTGCCTGTGCGGGTAACCGCACGCAATAGGCCTTTGCCCAATTGCGTGCTGCCTTTGTTAAAAAGATGCACGCAAAGGCCAATAGCCTGGGACAAAATCAAAAGCACACGCACGAGCGTGTGCGAGCGTGTGGTGAGATTTCTAAAGCCCTTACATAAAGTCTTGCAGCGCATGCGCGCTGCGCTTGTCGCGACCTAAAAAGGATCAAGCATGGAAGGAGGAAGCCTGGACTCGCATCTCAGAGAACTGTGACTACTCTGCCTGCAGCCGCCTCACTTCTCTGAGCCGACACAGCAGATCTCAAGGCAGCACACCCCATGCCTCGAGCCAAACATAGCATGGCCTTGCCTATTTCTTTATGTTTCAATATTGATTTAAAAACCTTCAAACAGAAAAAAAAGATCTACGGCTTTTATCCAGTGGCTTTCGAGAAGTTCTCTCAGAAAGATCCATTCATGTGAAAACAAATTCCAGGCCTTATTGTGAGTGAGATGCCCGTCGCACTCACCAAAGCATACACTGAACCCTCCTTAGCGACTGAGTAACACGTCATAAGAATCAATGCAATAGTATTTCCCTCGAAACAATGAACGGCTGAATCAACCCTGCATGGTATACATAAATGTCAAAGAGACAGAAAACAAATGATGGTTGGAAAGGCCCAAATCAATGATTTTTAACTACTGGGATATCTACTGGCAGCATTTCATAATGTTTAGCCCTTCCAAGTCATTACAGCAGGGTTTTAACCATATGCTAAATCAGTCTTGGCAACAGAGAACCAATCATATGCAAATTACCCTTGGTATCAAACCTTTCGCTGCTAGGAGCCACCCTCTGGTAAACAAAACATATTTTGGCTCATCATCAAAGCAGGTAACCTCCTCTGAACGTATTGTCCATCACATCTCAACTTCTTGCTACACTGTTATCAATGCAAGCCACCAGCAATTAACTCTTAACAGCAGGTCACTTCCTTTTCACTGATAGCGATACACTCGCCGCTTAAACAAAAACACACCCAAAACGTAGCTCCTGCAGGTGTTTGAATGCAGATGATATCACGCAACTTAATGGTTCCTATTAAGCTCAGACTGAAGGGTAAAAGGCCCAGTGTGTCCTCCAGGAAAATAACATAACTCATGACCTGTAAGTCACACAAACATCTCTGCAGTGCAACCAAATGAGTTGTCGTGATATGGTCCACACAAAGCGGCATATTTACAAGGATTTAACGCCACCGTAGCATCAATTTTTTTATGTTACTGTAGCTTTTTTTTTATCGCTATGTTTACAAGTTGTGCAAAGTCCAGTCAGCGGCATTGTTTCAGTGTTAACGTGATTTTTTCATAGAGACACTTCTGTTAGTCTGACTTATCGAAAATTAGATGCAAGGTAGGCGTTCCCGTGTAAAAACTCCCGCAAAACACACAACCTGATATTTACAAGGATTTCCTTGTACGTTGTAAAAAAAATACAAAAACTGCTGCTAAGTCATAATAGAGGCAGCTTTTTAATGTCAGAAATTAGCTGGTCTTAAAAATGGTGAAAACACTCTTGGGCCTCGTTTAAGAGGTTTTGGTACAGGACAGCGCTGCAAGGAATCTTGCTGTGCTGCCCTGCGACAAAACAAATAGGCAGGAATGTGTCCTATCAATAAGACAAGGAGCATTCCTGTTTTTTGTTCCCCACGTTGGTGCACAATCGCTGCCATGCGCCGACGCAGGCACCCTTGCACCATGGTCCAAGGGGGCCTGCGTTGCCAAGCTGATTGATGTGTAAGAAGGTACGCCTTCCTGCACAAAATCAATCAATCCAGGCGATTTCCTCTTTCTATGTGTGCTACAGAATGCTGCACACATAGAAAAAGGAAAAAAATAGAGGAAAAGAAAACATTTATCCCCGTTGCGCGTCTCAAAGGTCACCTTTGGGGTGGTGTTAGATTCTTACGCATTTCCAGGTTTACGGTTTCTCGTAAATCTGGGAGTGCTTCCGATTCCATGGGTTTTGGGGGGGTTAAAGCCACACAGTTTTATGCATGAAAGTGGCACATATTTATAAGGCCATGAAAAGCCTCTTAAAGTGGCTTTACGTGGCCTTGTAAATATGCTGTGCACATTGCGCCACCTGATCGTCCAAAAATTGATGCTCCGGTGGTGCAAAAGTGCAGCTAGGGCCTCATATGAAGCACTTGGATAAGAGAAGAACTTCCACAATTCATCCTTGACAAGGTCACCGACTCCGTGGACCTCCTGCCATTGCAGCTAGGAGCACCAAGGAGACCAATACCACCACCCCTGTCATGTGTCACTCACCTGACCAACCACTCCGTTCCATTTGGTGATGACTGGACCTAATTCCCTCTAAGTGCTCACTGCGGTGGACCAGAACGTAAGCAACAGGAAGCTGAAGACTGGGAACCGCAGAAAGCCAGATACTCTCTGGAGCAGTCTGGAACCGTGCAATAAGGAGATACTCACAACCAGTCAACCTTAAATTAGGTCATCTTCCGTCTAAGGAGTGACATGGACTTCACACCAGATGGCCACATCGCAGTGGAGCCATCATCCCTGGGGGAGCCTTCGGGGGAAGTGTCGGAATCCTGTCTCTGAGTGCAATTGCGCATTGTTGCCGCCGCATGCAGTGCCTTCTGCCTCTCTTGTATAACCTGCTCCAGATTGGGGGTGGCTTGTAGTTGTGGTGGGGACGACTGCTCCTCCTACGCCTCCCACTATGACTGGCTCTGCGAATGACAGCTTGTTGCGCAGACCCTTTACTCCTTGTCTGCAGCACTTAGTGAGCAGTAGATTCGAGCAAGATCCAGACCTATTCAGTGGCATCCAAGAATCGCATGTTACCATCTGAGACCACTCTCAGCTTTGCCGGGAAGAGGAGGGAGTACCAACTCTTGGAGGCGTTACTTAACCACTAAACATGACCCCCTCTGCCTCTGCACCCCTGTGACATAGTCAGGGAAGAAAAGTACTGTGGCATTATCCACTTTCACCTCCCCCAGCTTGCGTACTGCCCTCAGGAGAGTGTCATGATCTCTGTAGGATGCAGAAGATAAAGGGTCTAGGACCTGCCCCAGCTGCCAGCAACCCCCAGCCACTCGGTCCACTGACACGGAGTAGCCTCCAGGTGTTGAAGACGCCGCCGTATGCAGGCAGCCAATCATTGCTCCTGATGCCCAGGCACTATGTATGACATGCAGTGCAGTTCAGTGTGGCCAGCCGGCTGCTCTCCCCATTCAGGTGTATGCTAGCCACGAATCTTCATTCGAGCAGCACCAAGGAAAATCCCCTGTACACCCAAAAGCGTGAAAGATAGCACCACCCGGCCGCCTCCTCTGTCCACTGGCGACCGATTCCGTTTTCCTCAGTGCCCCACTGAGCAATGGTGGATCAAGCTGTGTGCCCAAGGGCCTGGGCCCGAACGGACCCCTGGCACCTTCTGTAACCAATGGCGGATATCAGCGATTTGAGCCAGTTAGTCGAGTCCCCCACCAGTCTTGTGCAGTGTCCTGTGCGATGTGGATCCTCCGCAGCGCAGTGATTGCCCAGGGCATGATGTGCGCAACCCCTAGGCTCTAGACCTTGGCCCGACAGACCCCCAGGCCTCCTCCATTCCACGTCCCACCTTCTCCTCACCTGGCCATCTACATTGAGGCTCAATCTGGCGCACTCTCTCCACATCTGTGATTCAGCCAGCAGAAGCCTCAGCCAGGCCGGATTTTAAAAGCCTGTGTACAGAATTGATCAAAAACAAGTCTGCTGGGGAACCTCCTGATGCAGGTGATGCACAGGGCCCTCTTAGGTGCAAAGTTGCATCACTCCCACCACACAAGTTTGGCGCAGCACAGGGGCCTCACCCTCCACAGTGTCCGGACAGTGCCACCTCCTCCTGCCTGTGATGCAGAGAGGTACGGCCCACCATCAGCAATCTACTCTGTGCACTCCGGTGTAATGGTGGCACGTCTTATGCAATGCAGACCTCTCCACATCAATGTTCAGGAGCGCCTCTACCAATTATAGCTCCAAGGGGCACCAGGAGGTCTTCTCACACTCCCCGACGCCTCAATGTATACCGCCACGGCCCACAGGCTCAGGCCCGAAGCGGTACACCTCCGCCGCTAGGCCGCAGTAGCTCCACAGCACCAGCGCCTCCCACTCTGGGTCTTAGACGCAGGCTCAGCAAGGCCTCCAGGACCGGGGGATTGTCCACACTTCCAGGCATCAGCCGCCATGTTGTCGCAAGAATGGTGCAATGAAAAGTGGTGCATCACAGTTTTTTCCCAGCGATGCACCACTTTTCATTAATGAGGCTCTGATTCTGCATGTCCTCTTCCCCTGGGACTCTGGCTAGTCATCCTGGCTGTTGGGGAGTATGGGTGTTGCTGACCTGTGCTGAACTTGGTCCTGGCTGCTCCATTCTGCGTTCTGATGGGTTTTTTTGTCCTTAGACATGTATTTGTAAGCTCTTTTTGCCTCTTGAACCTGAAGAGTGACATTGGGCTGACTAACGTGAATTTTTTGCCACTAATTGGCCAGCCGGCACTTTTTCACACCAGCGTCAAGATTTCTATCGCCATGATACTAGCGTTAGCGGCAATTTTCACGCTGCAAGCTGATCCTAATGCTATGTAACAACATAATGTAAATACGTCGCAAACATGGCGATGGACTTCGGTGCTAGACAGCTGCAAAGCAATTGCCACTAAACAACATCAAAACTTCTTAGCAGAAAATCTTGTAAATATACCCCTAAATTCTGTAAAAAAAGGGCAATGTACATTGGATGGCAGTGGAAGGGGGTTTATGAGACAATCTCTTCTCTCAGTGCCAGTTTTACACGCTTTAACCCCTTCACTGCGGTTCTGTCCCATTCACACAATATTTACCTGACAATTGCAGTTCCAGAGAAGAAGCACATGCAAGCTATAAGTTATGAAGTTACGGGGCATGGTGATGTCAGACGAGGGTCTACATTGGAAATGACAGTGCAGAGGGACACAGCTTGTTTACTGCAAGAGGTACGAAAGGGCCTTGTTTAATAGCATCAGGGGGTACAATGCGAGAGGAAGGTGGGGGCAACTTGTTTAATGGCACAATTTGTTTAACTGCATCAGAGGGGGAGCTGTGTGAGAGTTAGGGGAGCACCTTGTTACTTGTGCCAGAGGGGGTGCATGTTGTTTCTGCCATGGCAAGGGGCACTGTTAGAGGTAGGTAGTGCCACGTTTACTGATATTCATGTGGCCCTATGCAAGAGGTATGGTTGGCGCTTGTTCACTGGCATCAAGGCGGCCCTGTGCAACTGTGTTCAACAGCGTCATAATCTGAAAACCCCAAATTCAGTAAATGGCTGGATCCTGTGGTCTGTGTGGATTTCAATGTATCATTTCCACTGCAGTAAGGGTGTATGACTTTCTTACGTGCTCTACAATTGGGGTGTGTGATATTTACAGCCCAGACCAGGGTGGTGCTTTTAAATAGGAGACAAGGGCGCGCTTCATGGTGGCATTGCCCCGGGTCCCCTCTTTCCCATTCTGACTCTCTGATTGACACTGTACTTATGTATGGGCTACATACATCTTCGTTGAGGCCGGCAATGCCGTTTGACAGGCAGCTTCCGATCAATGTTCAAATGTTATTTAGTAGTGAGGCATGCACGACACACACATGTGACTCACTGTCTGGTACAGGTCATCAGAAGAACACTCATTGGACTAGTGACTTTACTTCAGGCTTTCATGAAACTTGTGACCACCAGCTCCGAGCTCAGCGCCACCCACGACTCCTGAGCCAATCTTGATGCTGCTCCCTTGCTGTTTATGTTAGGAAATAGCATAAGAGCAGTGCACGGATTGGCTCGGTCAGGCGCTGCCAACGCTCCTCAAGAAACTCAGGGCTGTGGCAGCAATCCACCAGGCTCCTACATTTGTGTAGGTAAGTGAGGACTCGATTGCACAGGTCGGGCTGGACAGAGCAAGGCACACGTTCAACCCGACATGTGGCCTTCACCCCGAGGAGGCCGGTAACTAACCTGTCGATCACCAAAGCCCCCCCCCCCCCCACCCACCACGTGATCTGACTTCTGTAATGGAAGGTGACGTTTGCTACAAAAAAAGGAACGAAAACTATTTTAAACAGTAAGTATCAATGAGGACCACCGACCAGGGGCGAAAATGCAAACGGGGGGCAACACCCCTCCCCCGACCCGATAAATAAACCGCTGCAGCTTATTGTAGGACATGGTCACGCCTTTTACTGAAAAACAGCATCTACAGTTTCAACAGCCATTTGCCATCACCCTCCTCACTACAGTTCATATTGCTTTGAGCAGATGGGGGGATAGTTCAATCCAATCAAACCATTGGACTCTCTGTAGTTGGCGCACGTGCATTCACTTCACCTAGCACGCTTCGACTTTGCGGTGAGAGGTCAGCACACACTAACCATGACCGTAATCATTCATGACATGCAATTTAGGTTTGGCAATCCAGGGAGCCATGTTGTGAGCGCATTGTCAAGCAGTAGGATTAGCCGCGTGAGGCCCCAATGAACACATCAGGACTTCCCAGGGCATTCCAATTGGTATCAGCAATCTGAGAGATTCACGAGGTAATCAGATTATGATTCTCAAAGTGATATTATCTGAGAAGGTTATTGATTCAACAGTCACAATGGATATCGCTCCCTACAAAAAACCCAGGAGACCCCGGGAATGCAAAGGCAGGCAGAGCCTATCACTGCAAATTGACTCTGGTAATAATCTGGCCCGTGAGGAGCGGTAACAATTGAAAGAAATTGGAAAAAAAATATCTGCGTCATAGCACATTCCGAATGATTTAATAAGCAGTGAACCCGTTTTAATGTCACTCTGCAGTGAGTATGCAAGCTTACTATAAAAGCTTTTGTTGAAAGCGCGCCAGAAAAAAAAAGGTCGTTAGAATGCAAAAAAAAGCTATCTTTTTTAGTAAAACACTGAAAGCGAGGTACGCTAGGAATTGTTCTTCAGTGAGACATTTTCCGCCAGAAGTGATCAAACGTAGAATTTTCCTGTATGTGTGTCAAGCCTCATCTTCGTCGTGTTCGCTGCCTCATTTTATCTGCGCTCTCGAGGGAAGCGCCATTATCCCTCACTCCCGAAGAGGCAGCGGGAAATATTAGAGCTGATTGAGCAGCAAGTACCCCGAAGGGGAAAGCACGTGCTCGCGCAACTTGCCTGTTTTCCTGAAGTGGAAAATGCCTTAAAGATTACCTCTATATGAAGGGCACCTGCCTGGAATGAAAAAGAGCCGAGGACCCCCAGTGGCCTGATCTCCCACCCGCCTATTTGTAATGCAAAGATCTGTAGTAAGAGCCATCTGTCTTCCTCGGAGCCCCCGCTCAAAAAAGTCATGTTTTTGTTTAACTCGCTCCCCCAAAACTGAGATTCAAAAAGAAATTATCCGCGGGCATTTTTGCATACAAGAAGAGTGAAGGGAAAATGCGGATTAGCGCAGTGTTTTATAGGACTCCCGCTAAGTGTGATGGCTGAGCTGGTGAATAAATTGGAAAATATGTTCAAAAGAGGTGAAATGATTGCTGCTTGTGTGGATTTCGCAAAATAATGGCTACTAAAGAGTATGGGATTCCCACTGGCTGCTGAACGCGCATCTGCTATGGAATTAATTCATTTATATGCTGCCCCGATGTCTAGAAGTAGGCTGGTATTTTCTGTGTGTGTCGCTATGTCCCTATTATGGTGACATGATGTTAAATAGGCGTTATAAGTACTGCACCCTAAAGGAGCCTGGCAAGCTGTTTGCGGTGGTGTAGTATGTGCTGTCTCCAGTAGGGGGCGATATCCTCGTTCAGACTAAAGAACAACTGATATCTAATAGTAGTAGTAGGTGCTTCATCAACGGCTGTGTATATTCTGAGACTTTATAGGAACGCACATGCAACGGAATAGAAAAAAACCTACATTGGATTCCATACGGAATACATTGTCTAAAACAAAAAAAACAAAAAATTCCTGCCTACGTGTAGAGTAATGTGGGAGCCAAATCCCAATAATCATCTGAACCCCAATATTTAGACACCCCAAAATTACACCTAAATTATTCGTCTCCAGCATCTCCAGTTGATCTAGCGGTTAGAGACCACACTCATCATCCGAAATAACAACTTTAGCAGAGTTAAACAGAAATAAATATTGGCAGCGTAAAGGACTGAGTTCTAGGCTGAAATAAGGTAAAATAGAGGATTTTTAGAACAGAAATGGCTCAAAATGCACAAATAGAAAATAAATGCAAAATCATAGAACTTATTAGTTCCTAGTTAATAGAATTCAAGAAAGTTTTCTAAGTGTTAAACTCATAAAGAGTACAGACACCTCCCATAGAGAAACTAAGTAAAATGGATATGGAAAATAAAGTCTCCAGTATCAGCCGTCTTAATGACAGCTGCAAAACCCAACAAAACCCCAAAAGGACCAGCCTGATGAAACTAAGACTAAACTTGAACAGCTAAAGTCCAAGAATGTTATACACAAATCACACTTTCTAAAAATAGATTGTGCAAATTCAGCATGACATAATCATGGTTTGGGTTGCATTCGCAAATCAGAAACATCTACATAATTAAAGAGATATTAGCACTAACCCATTTCTTAAGGTAATAGAAATCTTCAATCTTCTCCTTCAGCAACCACCCTCCAGAGATTATCAGCACAATATGAAATATCCCTCTAACAATGGTTCATAGATTCTGCACGCCTACATCCACACTTCAAGTGGAAGTCCTTGAAAACGATACATTGGGTACATGGTGGAAGCGTCATTCACAATGCAGTCTTTCTAATAATGCTGTACATCACTATCAGATTTACGTCATTCATTTGTTGTTCTGGGAGGCAAGGGGAAGAACATCAGAAACTACAGCCATATTAGAAATAATGGCGTCTTACACAAAAACGTGGCAAAACTATTTGTCTCATTATCTATCTATCACAAAGATTAGAGAGGTGTCCTTCTATACCAAAGGGACAGGATACCACAATGACAATAAGTCAAAACAACAGTTTCCCTTTGGAATTTTTAAAGCACACTATCTATTGATCATATCACATCCATACACAGGCATACCTTTATCACCAGGGAGTGTCACAAATCTCCAACGCTAATGTACTAATGTTTTTATTCAATGAATACTTTTTTTTATATATAAAAGTCATAACAAATGTATTAAAAATTGTTGTCATATTTCCCCGGCTCAGCCCATAATCAGATTTCAGGCCTTTGGCCCTCCACCCATTGGGCAAAGTTACTTGCTATGGTCCCCAGCATGAGGATTAAAGGACTCCTCACACAATAAAGAAATTAACAGTTCTTGACACTTGTCCAGTGAAAGGAATAAGTGGGAAGAAATTCTGCATCTGATAATTAGCTTCTAGACTGGGCCAGCCCAGGCCCATAAAAACAAAGGAGGAGGTCTAGACCTCTAGAGCCAAAACAGGATAGGATCACCTTTGAAGTTTTCATTGGAAGGAATCCGGCAGCTGTTTCATCTAGAGGTGGAGCTGAGGCACTCAGGGAAGCTCTTTCCAGAGGCAACTTGAAGTTGCTATATTGGATTGCCCAATAATGCTGTGCAGGAGAGTTGGGATGGGACAGGGGTGGGGTGATCATGTGGAATCCTTATGATTGGCCTGGAGCACCTGGTTTCTAGAAATGTCCTCCCCACTTAAGAACCTCTGCACTCGGGAGGGACAGATGAGAAGACACTGGACCTGGGAGCGACAACGGCAAAAGGATTCCCAGTTGGAAATAAATCTCATCTAAAGCCACTGTAAGGAATGGACTTGCTGAGGAACCCTGGAGGGTTCCCCGGAACATTCTGTGGACAGACCCCTGATTTCACTGTTGACACACAGATGCTCTGCATGATGGCTAGACGGCCATGGGGGCCTAAGGGGAGTGCAGCAGGGGGGCATTCTGTTTGCTAGCTTTGGAGAAACATGAAAGACACTGCAAACTCCGAGCAGGAGAGAGATCCAGGAGTCAGGCAGAAGACAGGTCTGGGATAAAGAATCCAGAAAACTCAGTTTCCCACAAAAGCACTCTTTAAAATCCAGGGGTCCTTCTGGTGACTAGGTCTGGACATCAGGAGCAAAATGAGCCCAGAATTGTTGAAATCGACCATACAGGCTGGAAATTATCATTTAAACCTAGGTTCCTTAGGGGGACCGAGCAGAGAACACAGCACATAGGACTTTGCAGGGATTCTTCTAGATTGCCTAAGCCCCTTGGGGTCTCCTCAACCCTCCACAGGAGGGGACATGCTTAGGGCTCTCTCTTCAGATGTACTTTTGGTCTTGGGGACCCTATTCCCCAGGACTCGCAGCTATCAACAATCTCCTGGACGATCCCATCCCCGTGACAAACTGAGCCACATACAAGCACATTGCCTGTCCTCAGTGCCCTTGTCTGGGCGGGGGGCAATATGCCCCAGCACACAGTCTAGCTGTGAACAGGGGAGGACTTGTTTGCTCCCATCTCCGGGACGTAGCCTAGGGGTGGGCGGAGTTCCTGGAATCTGACTCAGTGGATTTCCGCGGAATTACATAAAATCTCTTTAAGTTTCCTTATAGTTCTGTCAAAAGGCAGAACGAGGCACGATGCGCTGCTCACGCTGTGATTTCGCGCCAGTAGCGTGTTCTGCACTAAAAAATCTGCGCAAATGGCACAACGTAGTGCACCAGAGGGTGCAGCTATTCAATTTGATTTTGCTGCTGCTCGAGTACATTTTCTACCTAAGTGACAGCCTTTTGACCGCAAACGGTTGTGACCGCCCACGACCGCCTGCCTAGTGACTGGAAATCATGCTAGGGGACACCAAATCTCACTCATGCTTGCCAACTTACTGTTCTGGAGCCGTGTATGAGAAGAAAATTCCACCAAATGACAATTGGCAGAATTTGGCCAGAACTCTGAGTCGCCAAAATTCTGCCAATTTCACAGGTCTAACACAATATTCTCCCCACCCCTACCAAAGATAAGCAGTTTGCTCCTGTCCAAGGCAGGAGCAAGAAGTATGTTGTCAGCTTCCACACTGATCCAGTCAAAGCAGGGGAGCCATCAGTGCCCGTGGGTTCAATGGGGTCCTTGTGGCCCAAAAGAAGGGAAGATCCCTCTAGGTGACACGGAGGGACCAGGAAATCCATTACTGAAAGCGAATCATGCACAAGGCCACATTCATAAGGCAATGTAAGCCTACCCACAGATCGAAAGCAGATCATCTAAAATGCACTGCTCAAGGCCAAAGGAGCACCCCAGAATCTTCTGGGTGGCACCTATATCCCTTCCTATGGTGCCCAGAATGGGCAGGGGCACCACCAACATTGTTTTAGGTTATTTGGGGGGGGGGGGGGGGGTGAAGCAGGAAGTACTAGTTCCCCCAGTAAGTTCTTTTTAAAATGAACCCTAAGTCTCCCAGGGGGTTATATTGATGCCTCTGACGGAGGTTTTGCGTCATTTCAAACCTCATCTGAGCCTTGGTTTTTTAGCCATGCATTCTGGAGGGCCGGCACTTCTATTGGTAGTCATAAGGTGCAATTGCAGCTTGGATAATGCAAAAAAAGACACCACAGCACGTTATTTAATTCAACTCAATGCTTCATTGCTAATGTTAATGGTTACAATGCATTGTTTAACAGTGTAATTAACAATATTGATGTGTGTATTACCCCCATTCATTTCAATGGTGATTTTTATATGTATTGCATAGTCCTACTGTATCCATTAGTTCGATAGTTGTCAGATTGTGAACTAGAACATGTTGCTGCTTTTTTCAAATATGGAGAGGTCCTGACAAAGCCAGTAGGCCTGCCTTGTTCATAATGACACCCCTTATATTGTGATATTGCATCTAGTATAAGTGGGGGATATTGTGATTATAGGACTTAGGGCCCACTATGGGTGTCAACAAACGTTTTTTCAATCTACCTGAATCTATATATTTGTCATTTAATGCATAGTATTTAGTAGTGTCTGTAAAAAAAGTTGTTTTCCTTTTTAAAAGATAAAGCACTGACTGGAGAATGATTTATTGAGTCTTGTGGTTGCATACTAGCAAGATCGGATTACTAACCCACACCACCTCCCCTAAGTAAGCCTTTTACTGTCCTGCTTCGCTACCCTGAGTGAGTCAAATGCTACAATGGGGTACTTGGCTCCAAGTAAAAAGATAATATGCAGACTTATTACTTGTGAAGGGCTCACAAACTAAATAAATATTAAAAACTACTTTTTTACACACAGTATGGAATGGTCAAATGTATATTCTTGGTTTAGAAATAAATATAAAAATGATGCATACAGGTATTGATAAGATAGTTCTGGCGTATAAATTCTGAACTCAGTCACTCCTGACAAATGAAGTGTTCCGGAGGTTACGAGTTAGAATCTGCGCAAGGCCGACTTAACCCTCCATCTTTTCGAAATTGGTAATTTTATTACCATAAAGTGGGTAACAGTAACACATTTTATGTAGAGACCTTAGAAATGGTAGAAGTGTGCTAGTAACACTATATGAAAAAAGATATTTTGTGGTACCTCAATCTGCCTTTCTCACAAATCCCTTTGAAGGATCATTTATTCACTTTGCATTCATAGCATTATTTCTCTTCATGAGCCACTGTTTTGATGTACTGTAGCTGTTCACTAATTTTAGCTGGGCATTGCTAGTTTAGCTCATGTCAAACTACTCCCACTTTTGGCAGATAAGGCAAACGAGATGCACATTGATGGAGTGATATGTCCAGGATCACACAATATACTTGCACAGGGAAACCAGGATTGTAATGTGGGACTCAGCTTTGGTCCATAAGTGCCCGATCCGTGGGGCAACATTTACACACAGTAAGTTTTAAACCACATATCCTGCATGTGTCTATACAAAAATCTGGCAAGAATCAGTCCTTGCATGGGGCATTGCTGGGCTACGTTCTGGCATTAAGTGCTATTTGAAAGGCAGACATTTTCATGATTCATGTACATAATTGATATTTTTTTATTTCTAAAGAACTTTCACCAAGAGTTTTACACTAACAAAATAAGCAGTATAAAATTAGTGAAACCAAAAAGACACCAAAACAATAGTACAATGAGGAGGAGAAATACTGCTGTGAATGCAAAGCAAAACATTTAGCAAGTTAGCACCTACTCCCTTCCTGGGAGGAGAATGCATTGCTCAATTTTGTCATGTACATTTAGAAATAATGAAGCTACTGTTAGAAGGTGGAATCTGACTGCATGGTTACCCCCACTTTTTTCCTGGTGTTTTCCTGGTTTTTGACTAGTCTGGCTGGGATCCTGCTAATCAGGACCCCAGTTTATCTGCTTTCTCCCTAAATTGGTTGTGCATGTACTTTAGGTACACTCCAGATTGGATTCTGGGGTACCCTTATAAGTCTCTAGTCTATGGCATACTATGTACCCAGGGCCTAGGTACCCCAGAGGCCTCCCAAGGGCTGCAGCATGTATTGTGCCACCCCTGAGAGACCATTCAAAATGACACCACAGGTCTGCTACAGCAGCCCGCGTAAGGTGGTACACGCACCCCTGACTATATAGGTTCAATATATCTATTCTATATTACTGCACATTTAAACCTATCCATCACCCCTATGGCAGGCCTTATCTGAGTTTTAGGTGAGAGGGTGCACCTGCATGAGCAGAGCCCCCCTACAGCCTTCGGAACCTATTTTTCAGGGTTGTTTGTGATGCAGCCAACCATATATATTTAAGTGCATTATAACCTTGCGGTAAATGCTAACTTTAAAACGGCTGCATAGAAACATGTTGTGTAACTGGCGGGTAGGTATGATTTCACCCTACTGGAGGGACATATGTGACATTCCGGGCTACCCGGTACCAGCTTTCTCGATCTGGGCATCACAAAATGAATACTGCCAGCCACAGACACGAGTCTGCCCTCCTGCTGCTGAGCCAAGCTCGAGCAGGGTTAGGCTTGACAATAGGTTTCCTGTCACAGGGAGGTGTGACCACCTCCCAGACAGGCTTTAGTGTATTGGGGCTGGTTGGGTGCACTCTGAGAGTGCTTTGATGTCTGCACTGGGGGCACATTCGGTGTCCCTGTGCATAGTCCTGCTCAAACCAGTTGCAGGAGCCATTTGTTCCTGCTCTGGTGCAAAACTGGACAAAGGACATGAGTGTAGCCACCCCTCTGTCCTGACCCTCCCATAGGTGAGTCCCCAGAGTTTCTCCCACCACTTCCTTGGGTATAAAGTAGGAACCCCTGACTACAGGACTTTAGATTTTACCTGGACTAAACTCTGCTACAGAGCACAAGTACTTTGACGATCTGCATGACACTGGATGACTGAAAAAACTCCTTTGGAGTAAATGAGTTACTCCCCTGCAAGGCAGGCACCTAAAACGCATCTGACCGGTTTGCATCTCCTGAGCTCCTGAGGACTCTGAAGATTTCTGCAACACAGGAGGTGGGTTCCCAAGGTCTCTGAGGTTGATCTGCGCTCTCAGCAATTCTGAGGCCTGTATCCCTCGTGAGGACTGTGCAACTGGAAACCCTGTGCACCGCGTACATTTGAAGAAGCATATGCTTTTTCGCAATTCCTGAGGCTGTGCTTTGGGCAACTTGTAGTCCTGACCCCGAGCGGTAACTTCTTTGAAGATTTCCGGTCTACACTCCACAATTGTTCCTTTGGCTGGTATTTTGTTATTCAGCTCGGGTCCCTTCGCGATCCCTGGTCCGTTGCCCTGTGGGTCCCTGAGAAGGTAACTTTGACTTTCCATGGGATTTCCTGGTTGCTCCAGACATGCCCTGACTCTCCATAGCTCGGAGAGTCCCCAGGACCTTGCTGGTCCTCCCCGAAGCATCTTTCCTCTGACCGCGTGGGTTGCAGTTGCCAAGGCTTGGTGGTTTTAAATCCGGACACTGACCCCCCCAGCACTCGACATCCTTTGTGGGACAGCTCACCTCCGGACTTTGGTTGCCGTCTAGGTCTCCTGGTCCCCATGGCTACAGAGTCAAGCTTCACCTCTTCTCACCTGAAACACCTGACGTATGTGGGCATTCGTCCATCCTGCCCCTGGTCACTGTGAAGTGACCCAGACTCTGTCCCCTCTGCTTTCAGGTTCTTCTCACCTCGGATCCAGGCATGGACTTCACCGGACACTTTTCATCTTCCCAGCAGCAGCACTTTTTCGTATCACGCCATTGAAAACGACGAAGGTTTCCGACATCACTTGACCCCTATGCACCCAGCTCCTCTGGGATAGGTAACACGGGTATCTCGGTACTCTTAAGGGTGCTGGCCTTCTATGTTTAACTGGGTTTGCTTAAAGTCCTCTCCAAAGTGTCCTTAATCTTAAAAATTCCAACCGTGACTTTCCCTAGAGTTGTACGGAGCTCGCGCCTGTGTTCACACACTGCCGCGTCCTCCGTGGGTCCCCTGTGTCACTACCTTGGGTGGTTCCTTGGGGTCCCAGCGATTCTACGTTCTCTAGGTACTGTGTCTTGTCAAGTCATGGTTGTTATACCAATTTCTTAGTATATGGTTCGGTCTTTCCCTGGAGCCCGCTGTGTATTGCGCTATTTACTGTAGTTCTAGTGATTTCATTATGTGTGCTTTGTTCTCTAATCTCATAAAGAGGTTAGTAGAGAGTGTTTAGTAATTCATACATATATTTTATATATTCCTTGTGTGGTTCTCCTTTCATTTGGTCATTCAGAAGGTTCTAATCTGGTAAATCAAGCTGCTTTACATTCCTTCGAGACTTAGCCTGAAGGCTGCTCTCCATAGCTACCTCTAGGATAGCTTTCAATAAAGGTTGTCTTTAACCTATCATCAATAAGGGTTGTTTGGACTGGTACAAGGTGCCCACTATAACGAGTGGTCAGCATATACCAGGCCAACTTCTCACAGCTACTATCAGGGAAGATATAAGAAATTAAAGCCACTTATTTGTGATATTTTAAAAAATGTTAAGTGATGAATGAGATTTGTTGTTTAAAGTGGCCTTCTGTTGCATGTGCGCCTTACAATAAATGAATTCAGTCACACAACGATTGTAGAAAAGAGCATTTTTGCAGTAAGGTTTACTTCTCATGAGTCACATGGTGATTTCCATTTATAAATGCTTAATTAACATAATAAATGGCTGGAAATTACAGAAGACGGGAACTGCTTGAATACATTTTTAATCAGGTTATAATAAATAAGTAAAATATTCTGGGTGTACTTTTATTTAAAGTTAAACACCTGCTGTTTATTTTCTGCATTCTAACCTTGTTAAACCTTGGGATGGTAAGTTGTGTACAGTTAGGGGATCTAGTAGTAACCTACTGTTTAGACGCTCCCATAGGCAGAAGAAGATGCGGGGGATGGAGGGTTTAAACACACTTATTTCTCATTTCCAGCGTATGAGGTGCCAAACACTTTAAGAAAATGGGAGCAGACGCAGTGATGGGCAAAAGGATGACACCATATGCACGTCTCAGTCTTCCTGGTCTTGGGCTAATAGCAGTAGCGGCTACTACCGCACGTGCGTGGGGGTTTGGGGGGCAGCGGAGGGAGGAGTGAATTTAGAAAATAAAAATAGCACCTACCAGGGTGCGGCCGGCCGCCTCTCCTCTGTCTTCTTCTCCCACGCCAGCAGGAAGCATGCAACCTCCCAGACTTCCCTGACCAATCACAATGCTGCCTTACAGCAGCGTTGCCATTGGTCTGAGCGCTGTAGTTTGTGCTCAGAGGGGCTAGGAGGCAGGGTATGCTCTCCACCCAGGCTGTAATGCAGCCTGGGTGGTAAACATGAAAGTGCGCATGGCATTTTGGCCAGCCCAAGACGGCCGGCCAAAAATGTCATGCGCACTTAGGAAGTGCCCACCACTCCTCCCTAACCTCTAAACAGCCCAGCCCCACACCGCCCCCCCTAACCAACTGAGCCAGAACGCTTAACTAAAATGATAAAAACATTAAATTATGAGCATTTTATTTTTCCATTTTAATTGCTCAGTGAGCAGTTTGGCGATGCTCCTCCGCCTCAGCGAGGAGCCACCACTGGCTAATGGGGACAGCAGTGGTGCTGGCCAGTAGCACCACCTCACTAAAGGAATAGGGGATATGTGGTAGGTTGTCTTTGAAAACACAAATAAATGCTGCCTGAAGGAAAATGTTTGAGTAGCATTGTCATTGTTTATTCTTCTTTTAAACCCTTTCAAGTTTTATGATGGCACTGACGCACCTCGCGCACCCCTACTTCCTGCGCCACTGAGGGACAGAGTTCAGCCTGTAAAAATAGAGGGGGACTGCTACACCCACGTCCACCCATGTCTTGTGCCTTTGCTACCTCTTCCCTTTCGCTCATATGATAAGTGGCATTAGTGCATCTACTAACGATAGTGGTGGGCCAAGACTTTGAAACAAGAAGCAAATTTGACTTGGGATTGCACAGAGGCACCAGTAACAACTTATTTTAGCCAATTGACTACCATTGATTCTATGCATAATCTTTGGACATGCGGGTAATGGGTTTGAATTCTGACAAGCCTGACTCATTTTATAATCCTACCTATGAGAATATATTATAAAGATTCATAGAGGCATTTGAGCTTGTGGTCTGTGTTCTATAAACAAGCATTGCTATTGGAATAACTAACAACAAGGAGGCACCATAATGGGAAAAGATTTGCATTCCAGCAAGCCATCCCTTGTTTCAGCGACATCAATAACATGTTATCCAAGAAAATATATGCCCTATTGGAAGGGAGGCTAGGGCTGTGACCAGTAACTTAATTTTTCGCTCCTATAAATTGTCTGAACCCACCATAGTCCATGAAAACCGAATCCGTTTAAAAAAACCTGAATACCACCAAGAGTTCTCAAATCCATTACCAACACCCATGAGTAACAAGTGAAACATCTTTATGCACTAGTGTTTTGTTTCAAGCGCATCTGGATTACCTGAGGGAGCTTATTAGCCACAGTTTTCTCTATATGGATGCATGGGGCTATGAATTTTCTGTGGAAGCTAGTATTCTGTGTGAATAAGCCATTTAGTGACAGCATATAGCATTCGTGTGCATAGGTATTCACTATCCAACTGTCCAATTGTAAGCTTATTGGATCATCAGTCAAAACAATCTTAGAATATTTAGGTTGACTGAATGTTTCTTTCTGTTTAAGACTGTGAGACATAGAGAGAGATAGATAGATAGATAGATAGATAGATAGATAGATAGATAGATAGATAGATAGATAGATAGATAGATAGATAGATAGATAGATAGATAGATAGATAGATAGATAGATAGATAGATAGATAGATAGATAGATAGATAGATAGATAGATAGATAGATAGATAGATAGATAGATAGATAGATAGATAGATAGATAGATATAATGTTGGAAACATTGAAACATCACTGAAAAAAGAAATAATGAATCCAATTAATGGGAGGCCACTTTAAATACTGGGGGATAAAAGAAAGAAAACGGCATCCATATACTAACCATGTAAAACAGATGCCATAGCTGAATGTTCTTCCAAATGTACACTGCTAATTAGGTGGAGTCTTAAGACTGAACTCCAAACTTATTTACGCCCATTTTGTTGGCCAAGGGTAATATGTTTAGGCTCACAAAGATCCAGCCTCATAAAGGATCAAACTAATATTATATAATAGCAGGAAATGACCCTTATCCCACCCAACACTTTCACCCCATCTCCAGCCTTCTCACACCTTCCAGAGGAGTTGGGGTTAGAAGAATCCAACCATTTACATTTTGATGCCTTGAGTGGACTGTCAGAGGAAGAAGTGCCACAGTTGGAGCCATGACCATTGTAAATACCCAGCAAACAGAAAACAGGCCAATGTGGAAGGGCTTGTATTGCAAACGGCCTTCTCCATCGGAGACTGAGGAACAGCCATTGCCAAGGAACAGTGCAACTAATGTATTTGCCTGCCTTAGCTAAACAGACTATTTTCTTTAGAGTGCCATGTGGAATTAAATTGTTCTGAATGATTTGGACACCTCCTTAAAAATCAATGACTAGCCAATAGGCCAAACACAGTCTTGGTATATGATGAAAAACAGGTCATATGTTTCTCGGGAACAAGTGAGACGGTGCCACCCTTCGTAGGACCTGCCAGCCTTGATCCAAATTCCTCTCTGTTGGGCATTGGATCAAGTTGAGATGGAGAATGCAATGAAATACCCTTTCAAGTACTATGAGGACTAAGGCTTCTAAGGTGGATTTTGTGAAAGCATGGGCAAAAGCAATTAGCTGTCCAGGGCCAGACACAACCGAGTCAAGAGCACTGCTGCCTAGAACCGTGCCAGTTGACATCAGGATGGTCCGCATAATTGCCAGTTAATGTCTGATGTCCTCTAAACTAGAAAGGGCAAAAAGATGCAAGCTATTCTCTTGGTGTATAAAGAGTGTAGGAATCCAGAGACAAAACCAACTTATCGGACATGACCAGAAAAGTAAAAGAGATACAAATATTTTGTAATAAAAAGCTGTGATAATAAACTACAGTGTGGGTCTCAATTAACATGGGGGAGGCGAAGAAGCCCTTTATGTCCTGAGCTATTGTATTGTGCCCATCCGAATCAAAATCAAGCTGTCCAAAATTTGACTACAAGGATTGGTCTGCTAAAATGGTAAAATCTATACTGATATCTGATAGTGAATTCGTGAATTAAATGACCACAGGTCACTGTGCTCCTGACGTCAGCAGAGCATCATGTCTGTGACTGCATTTAAATAAAGCAAAAGAAAAAAGAAAAATGGAAAGTGTTTAAAAAAGACAATTAATAATATTTAAAAAAATTTTAGTAGCAAGTAGTGGTCACATGGAAAATTGCCTGGTCCTAAAAACATCTTTGTCGACCTTCTCAAAGGAGAAAGGGTCCCTTACGGACCACTTCTCATTTGTGAATGCTTACAAGCAATTTGTTTATTTTGGGTAAAATAATAATGTTTTGTAATCCGATTTTAGTTGCTAAACATCAATATATAGGCTAAGAAATTAGTATTTGCGAGGGACGGATTTAACACTCCCCTTCCAAATACTGATTCGGTATTTTGCCTGAAACCCAAATTTGAATTTGTTAAAGTCTTACCAAATCGAAATTTGGGCGTTGTGCATTGACGAAAACGATTTTGCAATTGCGAAATCTCAAATTTGACTTTTGTGACTGTAAAATTGCTTTGTTCATCAGCCTCATGTTCTCATCTGTCCTCCAATTGGGTCTCCTGTGATGTTTTGTTATTTGTAGTAGGCTCCTGATGATGTCTGTTATTGTCAGTTATCACCAGAAGCATTACTGTTCAGAGATGCTGCACACTGGTCTCTTTAGTTTAAATCGTTCTGTTCTATTTTCTGTCCTCCTTGCATTTCTCCTTTGCCTGAAAATTCCATTGTGCATAGGTTTTTTTAATCTCTAAGTGTATTTCCAAATGGTGCAACTTTTTTCGCCAGTCACCAGGAAATCAGCAGGTAGTAGTCAAGCTTTCTGCAAAGAGCTAGCGAGTTTTTTTAAACAGAAAGTGCAGGTAATCATTAATAGATTTTCCTCTGGTATTTTTAAAGATTAGAAAATTATCTATATCAGGCCAATGGACCCTGGTAGGTTCTCCTTTAGTGAATTTGCTTGTCTGACTGAGGATCAAGTCCAGTTGGCCATTCCTAGTACAAAATTCAGATATCCTTGGGACCCATGTCTGCCCAAGTACCTGACTCAGTGTCTTCTTATCTAGCCAAGATCTTTAATGCCATGTTTAGGTCGGGGGTGTTTCCTAAACAGTGAAAAAACACTTTGGTTCTTCTACTGCTGAAGAAACCTAACTTAAATGTGCTAGACCCAAATAGGTATCTGCCCATTTCTAGGCTCTCCTTCCCAGCCAAGCTGGTAAAGAAGGCCATGAAAGCACAGTTGGCCGTGTTCTTGGAAAAAATCACTTGCTTGGTAATACACAGTTTGGTTTCCGAAGTGGTCACAGCACTTGGCACTTGGCACTTGGCACTGATTGTGGCCACCGAGGAATTCAGGGCCTCTGTGGATAGGGGTGGTAATGCGGCCCATATTCTGCTTGACATGTCTGAAGCATTTGATACCGCCACTCATGATCTCTTTATTGAACGGTTACAGAGTATAGGGATTGAGGGTGGTGCCCTGGCCCTGCTGCATTCTTTTCTTACAGATGGCAATCCATCGGTTTTCTTTGGAGATTATACATCTGAGCTCTTTTTGCTACCATGCGGGGTCCCACAGTGTTCCTCGCTGAGCCTGAATCTGTTCAACTTGTATGTTACACTATTGGCAACTCTGGTCAAGTTCTTTGGGTTGTCATTGGTTTTTATACTGATGACACCCAGATTGTGCTCCTGCTCTCTAAAAAGGGCCCAGCTATGAACAACACTTTTCGGAACTGCATGAGTGCAGTCAGCCTATGGATGGACAAAAACTGTCTTAAATTGAACTCTTCTAAGACAGAAGTCAACCTATTTGTGGTGGCCAGAGGAGTGCACCTCTCTCCCAACACCAGCTACCAAGATCAAAACCCTCGGATATATTATTATTCAAAGAGCAAGAGAACAGAGTCATTTTGGCATCCTTTTATACAGCGGCGGCTCCTCCACTATGGCAGAGGAGCGTCGCCCCTCCTGCCAGCGACCACAAAAAAGCAGGAAAGGAAAAACAAACACGTTTTTTCATCGCTTTATTTTTCCTTTCGGCCAGGTCTTTGGGGGCAGGGCCATGGGGGATGACAGTCTGCACAAGGAGCAGTGGGCACTGTTGTCTGTGCATGACGGTGTGGCGCACTGAAGCTGCCTCTAATCTGAGCTGCATTGCCAAGTTGGAGATAGCAGGCATAGGCTCCACGTATCACTGGGAGTGCAAATTCAGAGCGCTCAGGCCAATCCTGACGCTGCTTCCAGCAGAGTGAGAGTAACATCAGGATTGGCCGCAGTGGAGTCTGTGAGCATCAGCCTGCGGAGGAGAAGAGCAGTAGAGCACGACGTGTCCAGCTGCAGTTACATTTTTTTTAATTTTCTTTTTAATTTTGTTGTACCCTGACCCCTTACCCCCCCGCCCTACCACTTGACAACACCAGCCGCTACTGCTTTTATACCCTACACATTATAAAGAAAATTGCTCAATTTTTGCAATATGACCTGCTAAAGACAGTGGTGATTACATTGGTCTTGTCTAGAGTAGACTATTGTACTAGCCTTTATCAAAATATTCAGAAAAAGTCGCTGAACAGACTGCAAATTCTTCAAAACTCAGCAGCCTGGATGCTGATGAAGGTCCCTAGATTCCATTCTGCCTCACAACCTATTAGAAGGCTACATTGACTCCACGTTAAGAAGCGGATAATTTTTAAGTGCCTTTGTATTGATCTCAAGGCTGTCCGTGGACTAGGTCCAACATATTTGAAGGAAAGGTTTAGATAGTGCCGGCCAGGCAGGACTCTCCGTTCTTGCTCTGCAAGAAATTTGGTAGTACCCCCCAGCAAGCTTTCCTCCTGGGAAGGCAGATGTTTTGTCACTTGCACTGCTCTTAGCTGGAACTGTCTCCCCCAGGATCTGAAAGCAGCCTACACTCTATTAAGCTTCAGGAAATCTCTAAAAACGTGGCTGTTTAGTCATGGTTAGGTTTATTTGGCTGTCTAGCCACTGGTCACTGGTAAGCGCCAAGACGCCTCGGGCATAAGTTGGGCACTATAAACTTAAAAATCAAAATTAAATCAATGAACTCCTTTTGCAGAATGTTATGGTAGCTGGGTTTCGTTGTATGCAGGGCACATTATGGCCAAGATTTGAAAACTGTCACACAATGTGCTGTGTTGTGTGAGATGGAGAGAACAGGAAAGCCCCATATCTGCTAAGACATCAGCCACGGCCCATCCTAATGGGCTGAGGGGCCCGTCACTTTTGGCCGCTATAAAGAATGTCTGTTAGGTTAGCAAAGGTCAGACTGACAGACATTCTATATTTTCAGGTCAGGCAGCCAAGAGCTAGACATGTGGTAAATCCATGTTCTTCTGGTTGCCTAAGCTGAACTTTGCCAGGCTGAAGAAATAACAGCTCCTGTGGGTGTGACATCATCAGCCTGGCAAAGCACCTTCAGGACCTCCCCTCATGACGAGGGGGAGTGTCACTGATTGCCTCAAAACTGGGTGCCTCAGTTCTGAGCCTTGAAGTGCCCTGGGCTCAGTGTCAACCACTGACACCTCATCACAGTGAGGGGCAAGGCAGGGTCAGCAGTCTCACTGAGCCCCATCCCACTCTGTGACTAGTGAGGGACTGCTACCTTCCCTCATTGGCTGATCTAAGGTCAGCCAATTAGGGAGGGCAGAAGTCCCAACCACCTGAGAACCCAGAGGCCTGGGACTGCTGCCTCCCCTCATTGGTTGACCATAGGTTAGTTATTGAGAGAAGACAGCAGTCCAACCCTTGTGGGATCTTAAAGTCAGAGCTGCGCAGGTAAGTATGATTTTATTTTTTATGTTTGGTGCATGCATAAATATATGGGAGTGAGTGTTGTGAATGGATGTGTGTGTGTGCCTGCATGGGTGAATGCATGAGTGTGAGTGAGTGTTTATGTGTGCGTTTGTGCCCCGACCGCCCCTCTCCCTGCTAGTAGTACAGGCCGCCACTGTAAGACATGCTACTATCCTGCTTTCTCCCTAGCTCTGGAGCACAATCAGGCTGCTGAGAACAATAAACTCACCTCTGCTCCATAGTGCACAGGTGTCTGTGTGAGTCTAGCACAGGCTTTGTATTGGAAGGGTACCTTTCCAGTACAAAATAACATAATAAAATAACATAAAAACATCTTTAGCACATCTCCCACTTCAGATGTATGCTGTACAGTGCAGCACACATGCAACGTGGGAAAAGTAAGAAGAAATTAAATAATTTCTCCTTTTAATGCCTGCTTTGAAGTGGCTTCATCTATTGGTGCAAAACCATACCTACTGTTGTTAGTAGAAAGGATTTTGCATCAAAAACCATAGGTGGTTGCATGGGAACGCCCATTAATCAATCTGTCTTAGATGGGTTGTGGGGGGATAGCATTTGTATGGATTACAGAAGGTTGTGTGCTATTGCTGTGTGAATGCACTGTTTCAGTTGTTTCATTTTGATGTTTTTATTTTTCTTCTACTATTACATTTGTCATGATGCTTTGAAGTTAATGTTTTATTTTCTCGTTTATAATGAGTATATTTTACCTAACTAGTCTGCAATTTTTTTACAAGTTGCTAGTAGCATGGTGGGTGTTGCTTTTGGCTGGCAGACATTAACATGCACATGGCACACTTTCTAGTTGTCTGATTTGCCAATGTATGTGCATTTAATTGATTCGTTCATTTGTTAAAGTTTGCGATTATTTTGACATACTCAATGGTATCAACCATTAATCAACTCAAGCTGAGATTGCCTTGCAGACGAGTGTCTTATCACCTCCCCATTGCTTGTGTGCTCTGTCACTTTCACCGACAAACGGCGATATAGCAGTTATTCTGCTCACAACTAATGTCACAATTGTGCCGAGTTTTTTCACCTGATATTCATTTACTTGATCAGAACGCTATCATAGTAATACGTTAATGTTGCAAAAGTTTTGCAATATGCATGCTCCTTCGGAATGTTTGTGGCCCTAACTTTAACAGAAGGCGGTGAACATTCGAGGTGACGGTGTACACAGACCACGTCTTCCTCCTATGGGGAAAACTTGCCGAGCACCACCTATTCCTGCTTACGGGCTCTCGCGCACTCAAGTGCCTTGGTAATGGCTCTGTTCGTTGCCTCTAGACTGGGACAAACTGTTCTCCATAATGGTAGCCATGTGCGTCTTGTACTTTCCCTTCAGAGGCAAATAAAACGGCGAGTCAGGGACGTGTGAGCGGGTGTGAGACAATTCCCCCAAGAGCTCAGAAGGGTTCACAGTGACATGTTACCTAGCTACGGGCTAAGGGGCATATCAACAACAACCGTCGATAATTATCTCTAAGCGCACTTAGCGCTAGGATAATTATCGCCAGCTAGCGTGAATTTTTATCGCTGAGATAGCGTGCTATTAGCAACGCTTATCTCAATAGCGATAAAAATCCTCACGCTAACAGGCTAACGTGAGATTATCGCTGGAAACCCAGCGATAATCACACGTTACCTTGTTGATAGGGACAGGCAAACTTAGCCATGATATCCTCCTTCCATAGGATATCATGGCTAAGTCAGAAAAATACCAGACGTAAAAAAGCAGCGTTAACCGCGGTTAGCGCTGCTTTTTTTGTCTCTAACAGGGTTAGCGATATTCTTGATAATAGGAGAAATGTTGCTTAGCGACATTTCTCCTATTATTTTACTCTGGAACACCCCCTTTGCATCTCATTAGAGATGCAAGGGGAAGCGTAGAGTAAAAGGGTGCTAACATGCAAATTTGCATGTTAGCACCCTGTTGTTGATAGGGCGCTAGTTTTATCTCTCCTTTTTTGGCTTTTAAAGCCAAAAAAGCAGAGATAAAGCCCTTGTTGATATGCCAAGTTTGCAAGTGGTGGTGGCATGGATAATGGGCAAGATGTCAAATTTGCAGGTTTTTGGTTTTTTTTGCTTGAGAAGCAGACTTCGGCCAGCTGACTTGACCACAGCTGTACTGAAGGGTGGAAGAAAGTGCCTTGAGCTAGTCCAGGATTTTTCTGGCTTCTTTTACTGATATCTTTGAAGGAGATCAGGCCTTATAGTTTTTAATTTGCAGGTATGTTAAAACTACATACAACAGTAGCTTGCCACCTAATTTCGTGTTGTAGAGCAATTGATTACACGAAATTTGAGAGGGGGTTCAGTCCTACACTATTAAGTTGGGTTATGGCGTAACGGCACAGAGCTGCCTACTTTCAAATGCAAATAGGGGACCAGGATCGAGTCTCTGCTGGGGCTCGACATCCTGTGACTCTGGGCACATCACTTAATCTCCGGCAGAGCACAATTTGTAAAAAATGTTAGTGCCAGGGCCCTCATCAGGAAGCCACTGCAGGATGCACCACCCATCGCCCCTGTCAGCACAGCCGTCACCGTACCTACAATACTACTAATCATTGTCCTGCTAAAGTCTGATAATTCAGACTGTTCGAGGCCCCCAAACCTATAAGAATGGCTTGGGCGGCAGGTATTAGTTTTTTATTTTATATTAAATTAATAAAACAGCTTTTGTTCATATCTCTAAATCACACAAACAGTGCCACCATGTGGCAGCTGTCATAATAAATGTTGGTGTTGACAATTAAGTACCAGTGCCCAGCACGGATTCCACGGCACAAATTAAGCACTGACCGGTGTATAAAAAAGTAAAGCAAAAATGAATGTGCCCTTGTGTAATGTAACTGGTGCTCATGTAAAGGGCTCCAGTTCCTTTGCGCCGATTTTGCGTTATTTAAAAGTGCATGCTCTCTGTGGGTTTATACCTTCAGTGGCTGCAGGAAAAGGGAGTCTTTCTTCCATTTATACCACACCAGTTGTTTAATGGAAACAGCATGTTCAGAAAGACCCGGGCAACGACATTCAGGTCATATATGGAAGCTATGGCACTTTCAAAGAATGAACGTTTGGATAGGAATGGAATGACATCACGTGTGGCATAAACGAGAAATCCTGTGACTTTTCTCTACATATATTTATGTCATGCCCATCATTTTACTCATACATAAACAGCTTCAACGCCTCAGTCTTTCACTTAAATCCACAGACTTATTAAAATGCACTGAACAATTTTCTCTAAATAATTACAAAGAGGGCCTGGTTATCAGGCTTAGTCACTGCTAAATAAACACATATAAATATTGGCACACCAAATCAGTGCTAATGACCTCGTTCTTAATTTGACAGCCGCAATTACAAATGTCACAAAATAAACTCACAGTCTGGGGTAGAAATCACACTACCCTTAACACTGAGACAGAGGAGACTATGATGTTGTTGTATTTTGTGTTTTAGAATGTGTCGTTATTTAATTAAGTTGCGCTATCAGCTGTTACCAATTGGTATAAATATATTGTGAAGTTATATGCATTGCAGTCGATTTGTGAGTTAAGGTTTGCATGGTTGTTGTGCCAGTTATGGATTTCAGACTAATTAAAGTCAGAAAAAAAGCATGTAAGTTGAATTAAAACAAATGTGAAGTCTTTTGGTGCATGGGGGAAATAGACTGGGGAATAATAAGTGTAGTCTTCCAAGTCTATAACATGAACGCAGTAGCTGCAACCAGATCTAGAGAACAACTGTGAGGCTTTGACAATATGGTCACAAAACAAAGCCTACTATTGAAATTCGCCAACTATGGTTTAGCAAAGTAACCAGAACTTGTCTGCCCATCAAGCACTGCTTATGGCTTCACATTTTACCTCACTCATGGCATGTTAAATGACATCATTGTAACCATAACTACACTTTAACTGTGTTTTTTCAGTGAATTGCAGAGTTTTTAAAAACATAAATTATGGTCTTATAAGCAAAGGAAACCATAACTTAATTATTTTTCCTCCTTTCAGCGGCGGCTCCTCCGTTAAGGTGGAGGAGCTTTGCCCCACTGCCCTCACAGCAGTGAAAATATGAAAAAAAAATACACAGATTATTTTCATTTTATTTTAACTCACTCACTTGAGCGGGGCTAGGCCAGGCCATCCTGATGGACAGCTGCAGCAAAGATGATGAGTGGGGGCACTGGTACAAGTGTGCATGCCAGTTTGGCCAGTGATCTTAGGATGGCCAATCCGACATGCGCACTTAGATCTCTCCACCCGAGCTGTGATGTACAGCTGGGTGGAGAACAGGCGTAGGGTCGTAGTCCCTTAGTGAGTACCAGCCAGGGTGCTCAGATCAATTCCAGCATGCTGTAACGTTGGGTAATACCAGCATGAGAGCAGTGTCTTTATTGGCATAAGGGAGCCTGTGGACTGCTGGGAGTCGTGGTGCAGAAGAGCACCGAGGCGGCGACAGCAGTTAAGCACATTTTTTTATATTCTTCTCCCTGCGCTGCTTCCCTGCGCTGCCCCGCCACGCTGCCTCACCACTTTAATGCCATAGCAGCCACTGCTGCCACCTTTTTTCCTCTTACTACATGTGCTGCATTCTGCAGCACACATAGAAAGAGGAAAAAGCCTCAAAGTTGTCCCTTCCTGCACAAAAATAATCCTGCCTGCACCATGATGCAAAGGTGCCTGCATTGGCACTAGGCAGCAGTTTGAGCGCCAGCACAAGCAGAGAGAAGGAATGGCCGCACAATGTTAAACACAGTGCATTCCTGCCCTCTCCCTTTCACGCAGCGCAGAAAGGTGGCTTGCAGCGTTGCATGAAATATTAATAAATACAGGCCCTAGTATGCAACATAACTCGAACACCAAATGAAATGCTCCTGATCTCACCTGTGGTTAATCAAATGCTATTACAAGTATTGCAAATCAGTCTACAGATGAGATTACATATCACATTATCCTTACCAATTAGATTTTTTTTTTTTTTAATAGAGTTTTATTTAGCGCGAACTTGACCTGAATCAGGTATCAGAGCGCTTTACATAGCACCAGTTGCGTTACATTAGGACACATTCATTTTTGTTAGGCATGGGAGATTAAGGGATTTGGCCAGAATCACAGGATGTTCAGCGTCATTGCCGAGATTCGAATCCAGTTCCCCAGATTTAAGGTCGACCGCCCTAGCCGCTAGGCCAACTCCTCTCCCCAAAGACATACGACTACGAATATAGAATCATTTATAGTTTTGATTACATGTTGTTTTTTAATTACATTTTGCTTTTAGGTGATTTTATTTATTAGTATAAATATTGTGAGACATTACCACTGTATTTGGTGTGCAAGTAATTTTTTACATAGCATTGGTTCTAGGTATGGGTTATGCTCCTAACAGGGCATGGCTTCGTGATATGGTGGAGTAGACGTACTTGAGGTCCACTCCCTTGCACCTCGCCCCAACCTGGTTGGATCCGTGGCTTTCTGCCCTATCTGATACTCACACTGGGCAGCAGCTGCAGGGGAACATCCCCCGGTGACGTTTGGGGGCTGTAACAGCTGCTGGAGCCATGCTCGAAGCCTTGAGCCTGGTCACCGTAACCACACTGATGTAATCTGTGACGTAGCTAGGTCGGAGCTGATATCCACCTTCCCCCCTCGCTTGAAGGGTGCGGGGCCTGGAGGGACTGCTGAGGCCTTACCAAAGAGGTCGCCCCCAGCGAATGTGGGACCCGGTGCTGGTGAAGAGCGACCAGTGGCTGGAGGTCATCGGAGCCCCGGAGAAGGGGGAGCCGCCACAACTGAGAGCTGGAGAAAGAGTGAAGCTGGGCTGCAGATTGCCGGTCTGGATGCACCCGTGTGGAGGAATACTGGCTGCTTGGGGGTCCAGGAATTGAGGAGAGATGCAACTGAGCTACGCAGCAAGTGGCTGAAAGAGGTACAGTCGGGCTGCTCGTCGTGATCACATGATACGCGGTGACCTGCAGCGATCTTTGATCCATGGTTCAGGAGCCCCAGGGGAGAAAGCGTGGCTGAGAGCAGAGTTGGCCCGAATGGCTGGACGACTCCGGGCAGCACCAAAAAAGGTAGGCATTCTGGCAATTGTAAGGGGCATGACACTGACTTCCTGAGGCAATGCAACTGAGATCGGAGACAGAGTAAGGAGAAATAGAGAGCCGAGGAGGAAGCTGATGAGCTGGTCCTTGTGGCCTCACCTGTGGCCTAGTTGTTGAGGCCTCTGCTTGCACACAGCATCCAACTGCCAGATTTGTAGGTGACAGCTCTGCTACTGACTGCAGTGGCATGAGGTGAGGATCTCATTGAACTACGTTGCCTGGGAGTAACCCTGAGGGAAAGGAGGAAAGAAAATCAACACTAGGCCCATGCATGTCTATGCTGACCCCCCCCCCCAAGCTGGTGATTACTTCCTTGGACTAGGGCAGATGCCCCCAAGCCCCATTTATTATGAACATGTGAGAGGATCTCCCCTTGTAGGATAATCCATGTGCTGACCTGGACTACACAGACTTGCTATTTACCGCCCCTACTTGCTGCTATCTGGTTGGCGAGGTTGCATTTTTCTCTGTTGACTGCACCTTTTCTGGTCAAAATGCACTCTCTTACTGTTCTCCTTATAGCCGATACCTGCGTGTGTTTACCTGGACTATCTAAGTAACCTTGCACTCCTGTGGAAGTCTTTAATGGCCACAGGAGTGCAGCGAAAGAAAGGGTGCTGTTGGCATGTCACTGGCAGGAGTGCCCCCGGGGCTGAGGGGAGGAGAGCCAGACTTGCAGCTTGTTGTTAGTGTCTCCTGCCGAGCCGCTGCTTCATTCGCTGGCTTGAGCAACTGCACTCATGCTGCTACAATGGGCAAACCCAAGGGCGCGGGAGAAGGGTGCATCCCTGAACTCAAAGGGGTCATCCACGTCCGATGGTGCAACTGCAGGAAATGATCCAGACAGCGTGCCTCCGACACTCCAGCAGACACTTGATAAAATTCTGGCAGTGATTGTGGACTCAAAGGCTCCCTGAAGTTGCAGATTGGATTTGTTATGGAGAAAGTAAATCTCATGAGGGCCGACCACTGCAAGCTCATGGACAGAGTTAAGGTAACGGAGGTTGCAGTGGGAGAACTTGAACCAGCCTAGCGACTGTTGCAATCTCAGCTAATTGACCTCACTGCTCGCATGAAGATACTTGAGCATAGAGCAGAAGATGTGGAGGGCCACAACAGAAGGAACAGCATGCATGTCGTGGGTCTCCCTGAGGGCTCTGAGGGTATGGATATGGTCACTTACCCGGAGAAATGGATGAAGAAGTGGCCCCCAACGAACTCACTCCCGTTTTTGCACTGGACTGTGCACCCCAGGTCCCAGCATGGCCTCCTATCCCTGGGCATCCCCCACCTCTGGTGGTGGCCTGGCTGTTACATTACAGAGACCGCATCATCCTGCTGCAAAGAGCTCGTATGACGGGTCCTTACCGCATAGAAAGGTCCACAGTGACTTTGTTTCCTGACATAATGGCGAAGGTTCAGGCCAAATGAGAGTCCTTCTCTGTAATTAAACGCGAACTGCGGGGTGTCAAATTCAATATTCTTTGCTGTTCCCCACCAAGCTCAAGGTAATGTTGGATGGGATGATACATATCATTCTGACTCCTGCTGAAACTTGGAAATGATATGACAAGTACAAAATGGAAGGCTCCCCTACAAACACCTCTGTATGAACACCACTGCCCCGAAGACAGCTGAAACGACGGCAGCGTCTAAGATCATCCACATTTGCACTGCTAGGCCCAATGAGATCCCAGGTAGACAGAGACAAGGAGGACACCTTGCTTACGGCATCAGACATAACACGGAATCACCAAACAGACTCTGGTGTGGCCCACCTCTGATAGATACTCTGTGGACTCTTTTGCGGACACCTTATCAAGGGCCAAATTGAATCTGCCCCTAGTCACACCTGGATCTGCAGATGACCAGATTTTACTCCCGTTGTGACAGATGGTAAGGGGGTCGGGTTGGAAAGATGAAATGACATTTGGTTTATGTGGTCTATGTATGGGGAAGATATACTGCCTATTGTATGTTTTTCACCATTACTGTGTTGAGTATAATCTGCCCCTATAGAGGCATCCCATCTTTGTTACAGTGATGGTTTACCAGTTGAGCTGCTGGGGACTCTGTGGGTGGGAAGCTTTGGATATGCCAGAATGTCTGAGGACCCCAGGGGAATGCCTGCTCGTGGAGCGCTGTCAATTAGTGTGCTGAAGAGCATTTTACCGTCTCCGCCTACCGCAATGTACTGACATTGGCTTACATTTCGATTGCATGAATGTGGTGGTGCTCGATGGGAGGAGTGTTTCACGTATGAGATTGGTTTAGTTGGCTCATCCTCCCTCACATGAGCTCATGACCACAGTTGGGTGATGAGCTTGGGGTACTTGGTATTCTATTTTGTTTTGCCTTAGTCTGGACGACTGACCGTTGTCAGTCTGCCCTGAGGACGGGGAGTTGCAGGATTTTGTTCTTGTTCACTGGGTTCCAGAGCTAGTGTCAATGTCTCATGGTGGGGGGCTGGAGTTGGGGGAGGTTCTCGCCTCTGTACCCACAATACATGATTCAGCCTATGGCTCATATGGAACAAAAATTACTCACTTGGAAAATACGAGGCATGGGTATGGCTGCTCGCCGACACAATATATATATGTTCCTTAAACGCAGGGCTGTAGATATAGCTTTTCTACAAGAGACGCATCTCACCGCTGAAGAGGCATCTGAGGTGGTGCTGGAGGGTTCAGATGTTTGTCACTGGTTATTCAGCCTATTCCAGGAGTGCCACAATATGGATTAAGTCAGGTGTGCCCTTTGAAGCCCTGCAGTCACATGTTAACAGGTACGGTACATATGTTTTGGTGGAGGGGAGACTAGATGGGAGGCCATTGACCCATGGTAGTATCTACTCTTCCAACCAGGACCAGCTGGCCTTTTACACCTGACTATCTACCTTGCTATGCTCTTTGTACAGCTGCAACCAGATTGTGGGAGGGGATTATAACTGTGTCACCAACACATTTTTGGATCGCTCCACCTCTCTTTTACAAGGGGCTGTGACTCATGGAGTGGCGAGGGGGTTTAGGAATTGGCCTGGGAGATGGGGGATGTGTGGAGGGTGCAAAATGCTGGAGTCAGGGATTACTCCTTCTACTCGAGTCTCTATGCTCTCCATGTTCGCCTACATAAGGTCTTGTTCTCTGCACCTCTTTGCCCTTTGTTTTTTTGTTTTGTTTGTTTTTTTTGAAACCGTTTATTACAAAATTCAAAAAATATACAAAGATGGGCCTTCAACCTTCAGGCCGGCCGCTAGCAAGCCAGAGGAGCATATGATACAAACAAGAGCGCGCATGCCGCGGCAAAGGGAAATGCACAGGAGTTAGAAGCGGTGGTAGCCACACCATCCGGGTCCACATAACGGTTTCATTTTAATATAAATAACAACAAAAGAACAAACCCACAAGGCAACCCACAATCGGAAACAGCAGCATGTGCTCCCCTAGTTTGCCCTTTGTTTTATCATACAGAGTACATGGGACGCACCATGTCGGATCATAACCTTCTCCTTACAAGCCTCCAGTCGGGTATCCCCAGTTCAGTGATCCCGACGTGGAGGCTTTGTCCTGCGCTCCTCGAAGACAGCACCTATCGGGACAGCTTGCAGGAGGTCATCTCAGACTATTTTGAGCATGATGCGGACACCGCATAGACCTGCCTTGTGGAGTGGGATTTTGTATCAAAAACAACAGGAGCAAAAACCCATAAACCTCATTGAGAATAGGGTAAGTGTACAAAAGACAACAAAAATGTCTCAACTGATATCATTTACAAAGGACAGTTAGGAATGCATGTACAAAGCATTACAAGAAAGAAGGGGAGACTCTCAGTCGGTTATCTTTGGAGAATATGCACATGGCTTCATATATTTAGCAAAAAGGAATGGCAAGGACAAAGGAACATAAATTAAAAGGACAGTATTACAGTTGTAACACCTCTGCAAGAAAAATGAATTAGCGTGAACAACCCGAATTGTACTTGGTGCTCAAGTGTGTTCGTGACACAACGGTTGGTGACGCAAGTGACAATGTGAAATCAGCTAAGAACGGCGCAAAGTGAAGTGAAGTGAACAAATATACAGTGGAATCAGAGGTTCTGGTCAGAAGTTTAACATTTTTGGTATTTAATAGTCAGTTATTCATAGAACCACATGAGAAATGCGCCATCAATTGTGCTGACAGGTCGACGGTGATTCGATCCAGTAACTTGGGATCATCATCAGGACCGGGTTGGCATAATAAAGGCGGGGCTGTACAAGAAGGAGAAAGGATGGGTAAGGGATGGGAAGAGAAGGAAAAAACAGGGATGGGGTTGGGCGCTGGGAAAGTGGGCGAAGGCTGATGATGTCTAAAAGGTGCAGCAAGAGTCGAAACCGAAGGCATCTAAGGACAGAACAAGAAGTAATCAAGGGGGAATCGCCTGGCGTAATTAGCTGAATGGGTGATCAGTCAGGGGGATTGTTAGAGCGGGAGCGAGCAGGAAACGCGGCAGCAATCACGAGTACCTGGGAGAGTGGAGGAGCCGTGCACTGTTGTCTATCGGCGTGTCCGGGGAACCGGGTTTAATTGCATCAGTGTAGAAGGGCACTAGTGTAAGTATTGGTACGGAGAGAAACCGAAGCCAGCCACTAATATTGAATCCAGTACCTGAATTGTTGTAAGTAGTAGAGCTCAAAAGCCGTGTCTGGGATTAACATCGGCGAAGAGGAACTGTTAGAATGGCAGCAGGGTCTGTGGGAAAGGAGGGAGAATTGGGTTCAAAGAAACAAGGGGAGAAAAAAGGCGGGTTGGGCGTGACCAGGTAGGGGTGGTATACCTAGTCAATTACCTGAGTTGTGGTAGAATTTGAGCTCAGGAGCAGTGTCCGGGAAAACCTCGGCGGGAAAACGTTCAAGGCTCTGTGGGAGAAAAAGGGGCAATAAGAGAATTGAGTCCGATCGACCACGGGGCTGAAGGTGGGGGAGGTGGGGGGGAAACACGGAGGGGATGGCTTACCTAGTGAATAGAGATTTTGTAGGGAGCGTAGGGCATCTGAATCAGCCTGTATCCGTCGCGATCAAGTGCGGTGTGCGATAGAAGACAACCAGGAAGTGGAGTAAAAGGACTCATGGAAGGTCATGTGATGTTGATCATGCGCACGCATCTGTGAGGCCATTGTTGTGGAAACGGTCATGGGGCAGCCGTAGCGTGTGAGGGGGCGGGATCAGGCAAAGGGGGAGGGAGGGGTGGGATGGTGCTAGGAGATGATGTAAATAACCATTGGTAATGCGTAACAACCGCCATTGAGAGGGATACGAGTATGAACTTAGTTTTGTAATAATATCAGTATGAAGGCAAATCGTGTGACATACATACATTATAATCAGAAGACAATTATATGCAGAATGATAATGACTGCAGACCTAGCCAATAAATTGTTGTGAGAACATTCAGAGATATGTAAACTGGGAGAAAAATTCTTAAACATGCGATATGGTACAGCAGAAAGCGGATAACTGTAAAATGTTTGCACAAGAGAGACAAGACTGAAATTGTGTTGGAGTGATGTTTACACTGAAATGTATCCAAATTACATTTATGCTGAATAAGTGTCAGATGGACGTGCTATTGAGGAAATGGATCCAAGTCATCGGAAACGGTAGGTCTGAGAGAAGAAGGGGGAGGTCATTAATTAGCGAGAGGTGTATGAAACCCTATGTCTGAATAGCATGAGGAGAACTGCAGTATCATTAGTGAGGGGAAATACGGATTCGTGAAAGAAGAAGGGGCTAATTTAGGTAGAATGTGTTATGCAAAAATTATAATATATATATAAGAGCCACTAAATGGCGTGGGTGAGTGAAACCCATGGTAATATTCCATTCATCGATGGTATTTAACCCAGAATTGACAGAGTTGCAGATGGTCATCCATTTACATTCATTTTTGTTGAGTAGTGCTTTGATGTTTCCGCCTCTACAGGGTAGTGAGGGTTGGTCTACAACTTGTCAGGAAATGTCAGTATTATTGTGGTGTTTTTCAAGGTAGTGAGTCACCAAAGGAGCAGTCAGTACTTTGCAATGGATTCTGCTTTTGTGCTGAATGATTCTCTGTTTAAAGTGGTAATCCAGGGGCATTGCATGATGCCGTCCATGGGGTTTCGGCGAGAGTTGTATTGTGAGCTGGTGCCTTTAGAGGGGACTATACATGAACTGGGTAATCAACTGGACATTAATCCCGATACATGGGCATGGTTGGCCAAAGTTCGGGTACGCTACAGTGTCCTATTGGACGCGCCATGACTGCAAGGCCTACCTTGCACAGGCCCATGAAGAGGAGGTAAAAGCGGGCAGGCTCCTGGCCTGGCTAGTGTGCCCCGAGTCTCATGGGAGCCCTACCATTTCAGTGATGGCTCAATGGGGAGGAAAGTATATTATCAGGCAGAGATCAATGAGGTCTCCCATAATTATTACGTGCAGCTTTATGAGAGACAACCAGACGTCCCAAAGCAGAGCATTACAACTTTTCTTGCCCCCTTCAGTTGAGGACTTTGCCCCCCCCCCCCCACTGAATGGGAGGGCTTGGGAGGTCCTAGAGGTCAAAGGTGCGGTCAAAGGTATGGCCTGTGGTAAGATGACAGATCCAAATGGACTCCTTGCGGAATTCTATTCTGCTTTTGTTGCATCCTTGACCCTTCGCTTGTCGACTATGTATAATAAAGCCCTCAGTGCAACAGAGCTCCCAGCTACCACAAGGAATGCGGTTCCACTCCCAAGATGGCTGCAGAGGGTGCACACACTACAGCATACAGCCCATTATCCTTGTTGAGCATGGATTTTAAAATACTTCTCTTATCTTTGTTGTTTCAATTTGGTGATGTTTCCTGCCCACCTTGTGGAGGGGCTGGATCAGGCCTCCTGGTAGTAGACTTAGTGAAGACGTTTGACACTGTCAGATGGAAATACCGTTTTGCTGTTCTGGCCAGGATGCAACATGGGGCGTCTTGAGTGTGGATTCTATATACTCAACCCATGGCCAGGATCCGGACTAGCTTAATAATTTCATCCTCTTATGATGTCTGCAGGGGGTGCCCTTTGTCCTCACTATTGTTCACACTGGCTATAGAACCGCTGACTTCAAGGGGGGGCGAGGTATCCAGGTGATAAACAAGGAACCTCTGATTTCCCTGTATGCAGATGACCTCTTAAATTATGTTTTCAATATTGCCACGTATGTCCCATTTATGCTATTGCGTGATCTAGGTGTCCTATCAGGCTGGAGGGTGAATCTGACTAAGATACATATCTTTCCAATGTCCCCTGTTGTGCAGAGACCTGGTACGCTACCCGTAGAAATCAATTGAGCCTCCTCAACATTCTGATTTTTGGGCTTGCAGGTCTATCATACCCTAGATGGCCTACAAGAGGGTAATCTTGGTCCTGTGGTGTGCTCCCTTAAGGGTTGTGTGTCCTTCTGCAGGTCCCTTCGTCTTCTTATTTTGGCACTCATTGCATTGGCAAAGATGCTCATGCTGCCTCGCTTACTGTATTATTTTTCCAACTTGCCAGTCTGGTTAGCACCCTCATGGTTCAAACTTCTGGACGCACTGCTGCGTGAACTTGTCTGGGAGGGGGGACATCATAGGGTTTCCCTGGATACCCTTCAGAGACCTATTTTGAAGGGGGCCTGGAAGCAGTTGACTTTGGGCTTTATTACCTGGCAGCCCAACTTCAGTAGATTACCTACTGGCTAGCTGATACAAATTTGACTGAACAGGACTAGAAGGGTGGCCCATTAGACGGGGCAATTTCACTGACCCTACGGTTGTGACGCATGCCTGGGAGTAGGCGGGATGGCACACTCTTAGTGAGTGCATTCCGGTGTTGGGGGCGTGGTTTGACATGGACCTCAGACCCACCGTTGTATACTTATCCACTGCCTCTGGTGGACCTTTCCCATGGAGATCCCCCCTCGTTGTTTACTGCAACCCGACTGGCCCCTAGGACAGAGGCTGGCCTAGTCATGGTCGGTGACTGTTGTGAAGCTGACACTTCTGGTGTCCTTGGATGTCCTGGTCGACACAAGGGGCTTTTCTCATGGAGAGTTTCTTGTCTACGAGGCTCTGGTCAGGGCTTTGGAGATTTATGGAGCGGGGGTGCGGCTCAGCCTCAACTACATCCAGTTTTACAGCCTCTGCTACCATTGGGCAGGGGCTGCCATTTGGTCAAGTGTTTATATGAGGCCCTGAATGGGCTGATACGAAAACTTCTGACTGCGCTCTGAGACAGGTAGGAGACCGCATTGGGTGGGACCTTGTCAGATAGGGACTGAGCCCGAATGTTGGCCACTCTGCAGCAGGTATCCCGTAACACTGACTTTCAGGTGATACAATTTAACTACCTATATCAGACTTACCTTACCCTGAAGAGACTAACGACTATTTATGGGGGTACGCCCAGGGACTGCCCACACTGCGCATTTGAGAACGCAGACCTTTGTCAGATGACATGGTCCTGCCCCAGTGTACAATTGGTTTGGTTGGCGGTGACACAAAGATCAATGAGACACTGAACTACAACCTACCCTGCACCCTGGAGGGGTGCTAGCTGGGACTGCTCCACCAAAAAGTTGGTAACAGGTTTTTGGATCTGGCATTTATAGTAGCTGAGAAGCTGATTGCACTGACATGGAAGGCGGCTACTGGCCCAGTGATGTTGAAATGGGAATTGGTGGTGTGAGATTGGGCCAAGGCTGGGAGCCAGGCCCTGCATATGGAAGATGTTCCAGGTGCAATAGATACCCAAATGCGCCTTTTGTGGACAGAGGTGTTGGAAGCAGAAGAAGGTTTGGGAGAACCTGGGGCTCTTCCTGGGAGGTCTCATCCTCTGAAAGTGGAGGTGAGATATGTCTGATTGCACTATAGTGAAATGATGGGGAAATGTTAGCTGTGAAGCACAGATGGGTAGGTCCCATGAGGGGATGAGACTGCTCTACTGTGAAGAGGTTGATGGAAGCCATGCCAAGTCCCATAAAAACAAAAAATCACACAGTGTGTCAGTGAAGGCACATTGAGGGGATCTGGATTCATTCCTCCCCCGCCCACCCTTGCCCCCCCCCCCCCCATTTCATTTACTCTCCTGTTTTTTTTCTTTTGTTTTACACATTGTAGATTCGACCACCCAGGACCCCTAGTTTGTTTAGGTACTTTACATTTCACGCTAATTCTAAACATTTATGGTTTGACGGCACGGTTACATTTTATTGTACGTCACCGGCCTCACAGGTGTCCATTTGTAAGGTGCATATTGAAATTTCATATATGTTTCATATTGTGTTCTGTGTACCTCTGATCATGATATTGCTTGCGAATATCTGTATCACCTTGTTATATTGAGAGTTCTGAACCACTGAACCCAATTGGGGGATTTCTTTATCATATAACACATCCAAGAGTTCCTGGTTTCCAACTCTTCGCATGAATACACATATAATTTGGCAGACCTTTAGCATGTTTAGTTTTTAGTTCATATGTCAGGTTTTCTGAAGATCAATCAAAGGGAGGCACATTTAAAGGGGGGCAGCAAAATATCTTTGATATGCTAATAACTTTATGCCCTATCAAAGATCTGTGCAAAATTTGGCAGACCCATATCATGTTTAACTTTCCTCTTAATATGTTGTGTATCATGCAAATCCATCAGGAGTGACAGAATTAAATATGGTGGCTCAAAAAGGAGTATATTAATTATAACTTTGGCACTTGTCAATGAATCAGCGCGATATTGAGCAAGCTGTTAAGTTAACCCAGCGCAGGGATCTCAAGTTTCAGGCAAATTTGGCAAAGGGTGCAAAGTTAAAAGTGAGGCCAAAAATTATTTTACGTGCTAATGCCTGTGATGAGATATCACAGACTGATATAAGATTTGGCAGATGCTGAGCTTTTTCAGCTTACCCTTAACATATGGAATTTCATCAACACGAGGTACAGTTCCAGTGGTACCAAAGCGTTTTTATTTGCTAATAATTTGCTGTCACACAGTGTCATCACGCGCTGCACACAGCCGTCAAACATGTGTAGGCTATTGGGTCTGACCTGTAACCTGGCTGGGTGTTTTTTAATATATATTTTCAGTATACATGGACTCTGCTTTAAGAGGTTTATGGATTTGAAATGGATAACAGGAGCTAAAAGCGTGCATGTCCATTGGGAAGCCTTAATTTTTAATTCTAGGACAACACATTGTCAAAAACCTGGATTGGAGAACTGTCTTCAGAATAACGGTCCAGATATCTATAATTTTTAACCTTTTCAAGTCCACTGATATATTATTATAATGCTAATTTTCTTAAAAAATTGTGATTTTCCCCAAGCAATGACACCTCCCTCAGTAAAATTTAAATGTTATGCTACGTTAGCTACAATTCTGTTCAGAGTTTTTTTCTGTTGCGGAGAGAAAAGATTCTTATGGTAGTTTAACCACACCAATAAATGTTCCTGTCTTGACTGGCTCACATGAAAGTCAAAAAGTTGAAGTAAAAGTCAGACTTTTGGTCTAAATTTAGACTCTTGGTCAAAACTTAGAACAAAAGTCTAACTTTACTACTAGTTAAGTTAGACTTTAGGTCTAAACTTAGACTTCAAGTCTAAGCTTAGACTTTTGGTCTAGTTCACCTTTGTGAATCGTGCCCCTTTGAGCATGCTAAACTAGGATGGGCTTGATTCACAAAAGTAAAGTTAGACGAAAGTCTAATTTTACAACTTTTGGTATTCACAAAGGGCATTTATAAGCAGGAAATGCCCTTTGTGAATACCAAAAGTTGAACTTTACGACTTTCGGTATTCAGAACGGACAGTAACGAGTAGTAAATGCTCTTTGTGAATACTGAAAGCCGTAGAGTTAGACTTTCATCTCACTTTACCTTTGTGAATCGGGCCCTAAGTGTTTGCCAAGTGTTGAGCAGATCCGTAAAACTGTACTAAAGTTGTTAGCAATAAATGATTATTTGATCATTTTGACCACCTTTGTAGTGTGTGGCTAGGTTAGGAGCTTCGATTACAAAAAGTATTTTGTGTTTTTCTAATTAACTTTGGTGTGATTCAACAAATCTACATGAAGCTTTCTAAAAGAGAGGTATATCCACTTTCATGTCTTCATGGCGAGTTTCATGCAGCTCATCAAGTGAGGATTAAGAATAGGGAGATCCCAAAAGGGAAATTGCCCATTTTAAATCCTTAATAGGATTCTTTGCTCATTGATAAAGCAAATACAGCTAAATAGAACAACACCAGATGTGAAATTTATTCAGAAATGTACTCAAGGAAGTGGCGTTGCTTGGTTTGGTATAAATCTATTCATTTGCTTTTGAAAACCTAATGTTTAAAAGGTGTTCCAGTCTGGGCATGAAGAGGTTACATTTTAACATTATCTCCCCATTAATCCATGGATTCGCAAATCTACAGATAATAAGAAAATCCTATTCATAAAATAAAGACAGACCACTGGACTAGAGAGCTTTTCCTCTGGTCATCTATAGCGGATTTGCAAATTCGTCTGCGATTCATGCATCAACGTCTCTCATTGACTGCCACAGAGAATTTATGTTGTGCACCAAGCACAGTGTTTGGAAACCAAAACAGAGGAAATGGCCATAAGGTGGCAGACCGAACCTACCCTGACACCAAGGCCCATGTGGGGGGCCCTAAAGGGATCCCTTTCCAATAAAATAAATAGCAAAAAATAATGTTTATTTTGGATCTGCAAATCCTATGTTGAATTTGTGAATCCTGGACCCTCCCTTGGCCCTACTGTTAAATGAGAAGCGGTGAGCCGAGTACGCTCAAAAGGATGTTTATTCCAAAGAAGCGTACAGCCACAACCACAGCGTCCAGCTGCTGCGGATTCAAGCAAGAAAATGGACGTTGCTTGAAAATCCACTAACAGCAAACGGACATGGAGCGTGGAACAAGTTTGTGCACGAGGAGATCGCATGCAAGACCTTCCACGGAAGACTGCATGCGTCCGTCTCGTGCCCAAGAGCAATGACAATACCACAACATCTCCCTCCTTAGCAAAAGAAGGAAATGATAACACAGCAAGTGAAATAACAACAAAGTTCAAACATAATGAAAAAAATGCAATTAAAGAGTACAAACATGCAAATGGAAAAATTACAAAGTTTGCAAAGTCTGTTGAAGAGAAAAAGAAACAGGTTAGTCTAAAACATAATCCTTAAATCTGTCAGGTAATCTCCTTGTGCGAACAACACTTTTATGACATGTCGCTCCACTTTTGTCACCCAACAATACAGTTGTAGGAGAAATGGGTGAACGTGTTCCACAGGGAGAAGAAAGAACAGGCGTAGGCAAGGTAGAATTACTCAGAGGCTTGGAAACCATTATATCTTGTAACCAACTGTAAGATTGTAATTGATCTGTGTTGGGAACAGAGTGATTGACAATAATGTCAGCTTGTGCATTAGAAAGAAGAACTCAATTCCATTTATTCCACCATCCTCTGTTAACTAAAAGGGCTGAACCTTTGCTCACTTTATAAACTTTCACTGGTGAAGAGAATCTGGAAGAGCGTTTCAAGACTTTCTTGGTATTTTTAATTAAAACCCAATCACCGGCTTTCAAAGATTCTCCACTAAAACATTTTTTGAGTCAAAATGACTTTCCATGGCATCTTGGTTACTTTGTACCCTAGCTTTGATGACATCCAACGATTCAGTTTTGCGATCAGACTTGCTGGACAGCCATGTGGGAAACAAACTAGAATGCACAGTTCTTCCCCTAAGTAAGGTAGAAGGTGCAACTCCAGTAGTACAATGGGGAGTGGTATTGTAAGACCAAACCTTTTTTTTCAAATATTCCCCAACATCCAAGCCTGAAGAAATGACATTTTGAATACCCTCTTTGATAAGTCTGTTACCCCTCTCCACAAGTCCATTGGAAGAGGGGGAATAGAGAGCCATCTTAAAATGTTGAATGTCATGGTGTTCGAAAAATGTGCCCATTTGTTGAGAAACAAAGTAGGTACCATTGTCAGTAACAATAGATTTGGGAGAGCCCTGAAGTTAAAAAATGTGTTCTAAAAATGTGATGGTATTATAAGTAGTGGGACCATCACAAAACCAGTAGAACATCCACTTCGAAAAGTAATCCACCATTAGAATCAAAAATGTGTTGTGTGCAAGTAACAACTCATATGGCCCAGAAATATCTATGCCAACTTTGTCCCAAGGACCACCTGGAAAGGGTAGAGGGTGAAGGGGAGTTTGTAAAGTTTTCCATCTTTTATCAGATAAGAGACATTCTATGCAAGTTTCAATGGATGATTTCACCTGAGCTTCCATGGAAGGCCACCAATAAAATTCTTTGATGCGTTGACAAGTTTTAGAAATACGAAGGTGAGCTTGATGTGCTAACTGAATAATTTTCATACGTAAATTCTCAGGAGGAATGAACAAATCATGACGCATGACAATCTCATCAGCAATTGACTGTTCATCAGCTACATAAGCAAATTTCCTCATGTCACCAGAAAGAGTTCTACTTTCTGGCCATCCTTCTATGATGAATTGTTTGACCCTAGTAAGATTGTGATCCTTGACATATTCTTCTCTCCATGTGTTCTCAGAAATAGAAGGAAATTCCATTATAGCATCTATAGCCGCCACCACACACTCAGAAATACCGGTATCACACTCATTATCTTCAGTTTCCAAAGACATTCTAGAACAACAATCCGCTCTGAAATTTTTGCCCCCAGGTAAGTTTTTGATTACAAAATGATATTCTTGTAGAGTGGAGAGTAGAAGTATCAATATTGCAGATTTCTTATTAGGACCAGAACCAGTGAGAATGTAAACCAATGGTTTATCGTCAGTGAAAATGTCAAATTCTCGCCCCCAAATATAAGATCTAAACTTCTGAATGGCCCAGACCCAGGCAAGTGCCTCCCTTTCAATTGTACTGTAACGTGTTTCTGCAGGTTGTAATGTTCTGGAAGCAAATGCAATGGTGTGCTCTTTGTTTCCCACCCATTGGCAAAGAACAGCACCTAAACCAGCCAAACTAGCATCCACATTTAAAAGACATCTGTAATCATCTTGAAATGGTTGTAGGGCGGGAGCACGTTCAATGATAACCTTGACCTGGTTGAAGGTATCTTGCAATTCATCACTTCACAAAATGTTTGCACCTTTCCTAAGTAAAGCTCGAAGAGGTTCAACAATCTCAGCATAGCCATGGACAAAACTAGCATAATACTCAGCTAAACCAAGGAAAGAGCGCAAAGCATCTCTGTCTTTGGGAGGTGATGCATCACGTACAGCTTTAATCAATGATAGTTTGGGTTTGATACCTTCTGGAGAAAATGTGTGTCCTAAATAGTTAAGAGTTTATACACCAAATTTGCATTTTTCATGTGTCATGGTCATTCCAGAGGTGGACAGCTTGGACAAAACCTTAGATAATGTGACATTATGTGCCTCACGACTGATAGCATGAACCAGAATATCACGTGATAAGACTGGACTCCAGGAATGTCTTTGAGAAGTGAGTCCATGAGTTTCTGGAAAACGCTAGCAGCGGCGGCTAGTCCAAATGGTAGCCTAAGATATTTGAATGCCTCAAAAGGGGTGACAAAAGTGGTGAGCTCTTGAGAATCAACACTAAGGAGAATTTGATGGTATGCGGAACATAGGTCAATGAGAGAAAAGTACTTGGACCCTCCTAACCCAGATAAAAGGTCATGGATTTTAGGAAGGGGATGAAAATCTATGATGATGTTTTTATTTGAGGAGCGCAATTCGGCACAGAGTCTCACCTTGACAGATTTTTTTCTGCAAACGACAATTGGAGAAACCCATAGAGAGTAGTCACAAGGAACAAGGATACCTTCTGAACAGAGATTGTCCAGTACCTTCTTGAGGTCATCTCTGGCACTGAGGGGTGAAGGTCTAACTTTGTGCACAACAGGTTGGGAATCTGGTTTGAGTCTGATCTGGTGTTCAAAACCCAAAAAAGTACCACCTTTATTGGTAAGAACTATGGGAAATTGGTTGATAATGTCCTTGATATCAGTAGGAAGATCTGAAAAAGAAGAGTAATTAATAGACAACATATCCACATTATAAGTATCATCCGTAACATAACCTTTTGGTAAATCATCAAGAACAATAGGGTTATCAGAGCCTGGTTTAAGATTAATTCCCATTTTTGCAAGATCCTGCCACCCAACAATATCTCTGCCCTTAACTGCAACATAAATATTAGTAAAAATTCCCATTTTTGCAAGATCTTGCCACCCAACAATATGTCTGCCCTTAACTGCGACATAAATATTGGTAAAAACATGGCGTCCTAAGCATACCAATTTAGATTTAAAGTAACCAAGCATATCAATTTCCGTTTTTTCAAACGCCTTAGGATTGACATCTGTGGGAGTAAGTGATATGGAACCATGCCATGCATTTTGAAAGGCAATATCAGAAAGAATTGTAATGGGAGACTCAGAATAAGCCATTGCTTGGGATGGAACATCTGCAATAAAAACATCACACCAAGGACCTTTAGCTGTGCCTATATCACTAAGAGAATTACATTCAATTGTCACAACAACGATACTGAGTTTTCTGAAACAACTTGTACATCTTCAGAGAAGTCAATGCTGTTAATTTTTATTGGTGTTCTCGTACTTCTACACACAGCTTGAAAGTGACCAAATTATTTGCATGTAGTACACCTCTTGCCAATGGCTGGGCAATTTGGAAAGCTGCCAATATGTGATCTAGAACCACATCTGTCACATACAAAAGTTTTTCTTGAAAAGGATTTTCCAGAATTGTTAACGTTTGAAATTGTAGAAACAGTGGCCTCAGGTTGAGTAGTAAGAGAATTGACAAATTGACCATCATGAATAGCCTTAGAAGAAACCATGGAGCGTTCAATTGATTTGGCTATGTCAATAGTTTCAGACAAAGTGGGATTCCTGTAACTCAATAATCTTTCTTGTATCTTATGAGAAAAACACCTGAAGACAAATTGATCTCTAATGTCGAAATCTGTGTTTGCACCAAATTCACATGAAGATGCAAGTATTCTCAGTTCTGCAATATATTCTTCTACTGTTTCGTCAATATTTTGTTTCCTTTTAAAGAAATTATGACGTTCAAGCATAATGCTCGGTTCTTCATCATACTGCTTGGTCAAACGAGCTAAAGCCTCTTTAAAAGGGTCCCAATCATCACCTGACCCTGCATGAGGTACCTGAGGTAAGTTGTCAAATACTTTTTGAGCAGCAAGGCCAATACAACTATACAAAACAGCCGCTCTGCGTGCAGGTGAAAAAGCTGTGACATCAATTGCTACTAAATAGTTGGCAAAAATTTTAATCCATTGACGCCATTTAACAATAGGTTTGCCAGGTGACTGTAAAAAGGGTGGATGAGCTGTTATTTGTTGGGGCGAAGTCATGCTTAGAAACAAGAATAATATATCAAATTGTAAAATTGAAAATTTGTAATTTAAATGAGACCATAAACAGGTATGGTTATAAATATAATAAATTGTGAATGACCATATATATCCAAATGAGGTAATAAATGGTACTTTCTTGGAAATTTAGTAAATAAGCAATGTGACCAGCAGGGAGGAAATAACAAAAGTTCACAGTACCTGAAAAGAAGCTGTTCAATTTTAAGGCTCACCAATAAAAGTACACGTTCAGGGAAGACTCCTGCCTGAACATGTATTGACGTGAAAATATGCTACTATGATTATTCAGAATGAAACAGCAGAGAAGAGCAAAGGTGATGTATTGAAACGTTGCAGTTGGGTACAGCGCGTTCGTGCGCGTGCAGGTTCCTAAAACTGAAAACAAACAAAGTGCTCCTTTAAGTGGGAAAGACGTGGCAATGAAAGAGGAGCGTGTAATGTTAGAGATCGACGTACGTGATAAATGCGGTGCTCCCTTAGATGAAGAGGGCGTGGCAATAATGAGGGAGGAGCAGGTAAAGTTGGAGATCGGCGTGTGCGATCTCGTGTTCATTGCTGGCGTAGGCTGCGCTTGTAACTGGAATCTGTAAAAAAGAAGATGAGATGGGGAAAAGAAATTCCCGTATGGGCGTATGCAAAGAGTAGATCCAAGCAATCAGCGGAGGAGTTGCCAACCTTAATCCAGGTTGGTGAAAACGAGGTTTCTCAAGATTTTTTTTAAAAGAGGTAGGTGGGTGTGAAATCCAGTCGCTGCCAAGATGTTAAATGAGAAGCGGTGAGCGGAGTACGTTCATAAGGATGTTTATTCCAAAGAAGCATACACCCACGACCACGGCGTCCAGCTGCTGCGGATTCAAGCACGAAAATGAACGTTGCTTGAAGGTCCACTAACAGCAAACAGACGTGGAGCGTGGAACACTGTTGAGCATAAACATGTTTGTGCATGAGGAGATCGCATGCAAGACCTTCCACGGAAGACTGCATGCTTCCGTCTTGTGCACAAAAACAATGACAATACCACACCTACGGACCTCCATGGGGCTTCAGGAATCACAAATCCTGAAAAACAAATGAAAAAAAAAGGATTAATTGCACTATATCTCTGCTTGGCAAATAGCCACATACAGTGGTTGGCTGACTGTGGAGGTTTGGGAGGAAGACCTGGCTGCAGTCCTGTTCTCACAACCAACACCCACTGCACGTGGCTGAAGGCCAGGTGTAGCAGTGGTTGGCCATCAGTGGTAGGTTGGGGCCTTGTACCCAACACCAGTAGCACACAGCCAAATGCCTAGCACACAGCAGGTTGAGTGCAAGCCCTGCTGCCTGTGGCCAACCCACATGGTGTACCACCGTTGACTACGTGCAGATGGGGTTCACCTCCTATAGAGAGCTGTGCCAAAGGCCAAGCATTGCAGCTCACCCCGCTATATATATATATGCCAAAGGTAGTGTGCTGCAGGTTTTTCCCAGCCCCAGAGGGTTGGGCACAAAGGTTGGGCACAAGGCATCGATAAAGGCCCGACCCTGGGGCCAACCACACCATTCATGGCCAAAGGCTGGGTGCAGCAGGGACTGACTGCCCACGTTGGCTGTTTGCGTGGAAATGTTGCATGTGGTAAAAAGAAAAATCACTGTAAAAAACGAATGTTAAAGGGAATTTATGTTTAGATATGATTATAGCACATTAACATATTTTCTTTTAAATCTTAGAAAATCTCTGTAAAAAACAAAGTTGCATTGAAGTTATGGTTGCAAATCGAAATAAGAAAAACATTAAAGTTTAGGTTATAATTAGGATTGCCACCCAAAGTGGACACAAAAGATATACAACCATAACTAGTACACAATTAAAAAGTCTAAAGACTATTAGTCTATAGGCCTGCTTTCCTCCGTGTCGCAAATGTAACTTGCAGTCTGTGCCAGTTACTCTATACTATAGTCATAACTTGGAATTTGACATTTGCACAGTAGCAATAAAAGACTGGATATGGGTTTATTAGTACACTTGCTCTAATTGCCATATTATCGTGTCACATTTATTTACACTTGCATGGCATAAGGCTAGTGAAAGTAAATGTGGTCCACTAATATGTTATTTAGGTGATTTGTATTTATAAATCTATAATAACACAGTTATTACTGCAGTACCACAGTCCATCAAAATTGACATGCGAAAAGCACATCAAGGGCCATATTTATCATTCTAAATTGCGATCGCAATGGGGCTCAGTGATATGTATGAAAGAAAAACTGCCTCGCAAAATAAGGAATTGCAAAATTTGCAATTCCCTATTTTGCAATTGCATTTAAGGAATCGCAAATTGCTATTCCTTAAATGCAATGTAAGAAGCACAGAAAAAGTGCAATTTGGCCGTAAGGAATCGCAAATTACCACCAACTTCAAGTTGGTGGTAATTTGCAATTTTCTCAGAGAAATGCACTTTTTGGCATTTTTCAAAGTGCCATGTGGCGCACATACATGCCCTTAGGGTATGTATGTGTGCCACATGTGCACACATGCACATTTCAGGGGTGCAACAGGGTGTCCTTTAGACACAATGGCACCCTTGAAATTGCATTCTCCATTTGCGATTCTCTAATTGAGAATCGCAAATTGAGAATGTCTTCCCATTCATTCCTATGGGCCTCTAGGCCCATGGGAATGAATGGGGAAGTATTCCTTAATTGTGAATCGCAATTTACAATTCGCAATTAAGGAATATGTAGGATTTGCTAAATTATTTGCAAATCCTACATACATAGCGTTTTGCGATTCTCAAATAGCGATTCACAAAAAATCGCAATTTGAGAATTGCAAAATCAGAGTTTGATACATATGGCCCCAAGTGCTTTCTCAAATTGCATGCTATAGTGACTATACATAGGGAAACACATCTCCTTTTAGTCAGTAGGACCTCTTAATGTGATTTTACATTTCTGCACAACCCCTTACATTCTGGTTTGGTTAAAGATGTTTTTTTTACACAAATACACAGAAAATAACAGCATGGCATTAATCAAATAAGCAGATGCCCAGAGTGTAAAATGCTATGTTTCACCATTGTTAGGTGGAGTGGAGGGAAATCCTAATCCACTAGACATTTTGCCTCTTGTGAGTGATGGCCACGTCCCACACTCAACAACTCACCATTGCATTTCAGCCAAGTGACCTTTACATTGGCTTAGATTCTGGTAAAAAAAACTTGAAGGACGGCCTTGCAATTACATGTGCAAATATTTTCAATTTGCAGGTTGAGTCTCCTCTGACAAAACAGTACCAAGGCTTCAGTTCCACTTCTACCAAGATCTTTGCTAGAGAGCAGAGCTGGAAAAGAATGGGATCCAGCCAGATTCCACATCCGGTAGTTGTTCTTGAGACAGATCCTGGATCCAGACTGGTCTCACCGATTCAGCCCATTAGTGGCACAGTCATTGTGCAGATACCAGGACACAGAAGCACACTGGCAAACTTGCTGTATGCTTATCTGCACCTGAAGAGAGATGCAAATGCCTACCTTTATGGAAGATCTACTGCTTTTGTCTGAGTTGCTTCCTGATGGGATCCCTCTTGGTCTATCCTTGAGTGACGTTGATACCTAGGCCCATGTCTTAGGCCCATGTCTTAACTAATGTTTTGAATGCCTCTGTGAAAGAAGGTCCCCCCTCTACCTGGGCTTCTGCAGTTATTGTCCCAGTATTAAAAAAGCATTTGCAATGCAATTGGTCTCGCCTTTGGGACCCTATATGTATTTAACTATGCAGCACATTAGCCTGGGTGCTGAAACATTTACTGTCCTTTAACATGGAGGGAAAGCAAGCACCAAACCGCGTAACACAACAGGTATGGGAACACATGGAGAGAAATATTGCCTCTCAGCGGGAATTAGTATAGTCCAAAGCTCTGTTTTTATATAAAATTGGGGCCTTCAGTGGTCATATCCCTGAAAATACAAGATTTGAAAAAAATAATATTGTCTACGGGTGCTCGTGGAAGACTAGTTTCTATGGCCTGGAATTTGCGATTCCCTATTATGCGATTGCATTTGAGGAATCGCCAATTGCTATTCTTTAAATGCAATGTAAGAAGCACAGAAAAAGTGCAATTTGGCCGTAAGGAATCGCAAATTACCACCAACTTCAAGTTGGTGGTAATTTGCGATTTCTCAGAAAAATGCACTTTTTGGCATTTTTCAAAGTGCCATGTGGCGCACATACATGCCCTTAAATCTGTTGCCCGTTACTCGCATATCCTCTGGGCTGCCAAGAGACATCCTCTGTAGCACCCTGTGGCTGCAACCAGGTGTCTCAGCAGGATACCACGTATTTTACTTTGAATTTTATGAGATGCCGAGAAAGGCCTATTTAATCCCTCTTTCTAAAGCACAAGATTTCAAACAAGCACGACCTGCTCTCTTGTTTCTACAAATGCTCTCTGTGGAAATAGTTTTTTACGTTGCTAGCTTTTTAAAAGCTGCTGTGAGATCAAGGAACTCGATGAGAGATTGACTGTAGTCCCACACAGCTGTATGAACTGTTGATCATCTATGCACTTAAATGATTTTAACGATTTCCATGGTTTTTATCCCAATGTGTATTTGCTGTATGTTATGTATGCTTTAATGATTTTTTATTATAACCGAATAAAGCTTTTTGTTGATGACGATCATGATGAGTTGCTTCCTGGCCCAAAGATATTGGAACGAATAACAAGCACAGCTGGAGCCTAGTGGAAACAAAGATACAAACATCTGTCACTTTACAAGCTGATAAGTAAGAAAGTGACATCTAAAATGTTGTTTGCCAGGCTTTTCTAAGTCTCCAACCTTTTCCTTAGCTCAGTACGTATGTAAGGTGTGTTGCGCTATGAGAATGTCAGTTGGTTCTGCCTAAGCATGTGGATATGCTCAAAATAGCAACAGTGTCCCATCCTTGAGGGTGGAGGGACCAACACCGTTACCTTTCAGCCAACATAAAGAGTGTCTGTCAGGCTGAGCAAAGGACAGCCTACCAGACACTCATTATAGTCAGGTCAGGCAGCCAGGAGCTTGACATGTGCTATTTGTACAGACACTTTGCTGCCTGAGCTGACGCTGCAGAAAGTAAGTGTTATGTTTTTCAGTTTTTTGGGCCTGTGTTTATGTTTGAATGTATGTGCACTTGTCAGTGTATGCTGGAATGGGTGTGTGCTTGTGAAAGGTGGGTGTATGTGTGCCTGCTTGTAAATGCATGAGGGTGTGAGTAAATGTGCATATAGATTGGTGAGTGTATGATTGTGCATGAGTAGCCCCCCGCACTCTTCCCCCCTTCCTGCTTGAATTGCCGACCACCAATGCAGGTCACATTGAGATGTTTGAAGCAGCTGCATTACACATTCAACTATTTTAGTAGGATTGGAAATTGTGATCTGCAGGTAACACACAAATCTCTGCAATAAGATCATTTACCAACTGAGCTGTCTTACATAAAACAAAGAGCTCTGGCTTATAAATTTCAACCTACGATCTGAGACAGGCACATAAGCACTCTTTTGTGCTATTTTGCGATGCTATAAACCTGGTTAATGAACTTTCTGGAGATATAACTGAGAGAGGAATACTCCTTTCAGTGGAGTCAAGGGGCCAACGCTACTACATTCTTCATGTGCAGTTCAGCGCCATATTAAGATATAGTGCTGTTTCTCTCCATCACTACACTGCTGCCACAAACACACCCTTGCACCATAGTGCAAGCTTGTGTGCGTGATGTCAAGCTAGTTCTTGTACTGGAAAGGTACCCTTCTAGTTAAAATACTGTTCGTAGTTTGACTTTTCCAATTTGTATGTATGCGGTACAGTACAGTACAGCACACACGCAAAGTTGGAAAAGATTGGAGAAAAGAAATCTTTTCTGCAATGTTACACCTGCCTCAAGGAGGCATACATCTTGGGCACAAAGTTCTGAATATTGTTTCAGTAGTTAGGGCTTTGCATCAAAAACCATGGGTGGTTACATCGGAATGCACATTTACCACCCATGGTATGTTCCTTTGGAAAAAAGGTAGCGCTATGAGCACCTTGGTGATACTTTGGTGCTACTTTCCAGTGCAAATCAAGTTTTGTGCTGAAATGTTATTCCCAATTCTAAACATGGAGCCAGTTTTCTGAAGCAATCCCGGTTGAAAGTGTTAGGGGCAAAGAATCCAAGCCCGAGAGAAGGAATAGAGTCTATCAGATAGTGTACAAGCCTAGAACCTAGAGGCGGCTCATGTCTTGGAGGAATAAGATCAAGAGGAGTAGGATCAGGACCACAGGGAGGAGAAGGACTAGTACCACAGAAACCAGGACCAAACAGAGGAGGATCAAGCGGACTTGAACCAGGATCAGAAGAACCAGGATCCGGACGGCTAAAACCAAAAAAATCAAAAGGACCAAGATCAGAAGTATAAGGAAGACTGGACGGGACCAGACAGAAGAGAACTAGGAGCAGGAGGAACAGGACAAGGGGGACTATCCTGTCTAGGACCAGGTGGAGCACCTGGAGTAGGAGGAATAGAAAGAGAACAGGACCATAAAGAGGAGAGAAATAGGAAGAGGGAAACCAAGGGAATAATATTGAGAGGAAAAGGACTAGGAGTGGGAGAGGGAACAAGAGGTGGAAGAAAAGGAGGAGGACCAGAAGGAAGAGGGGACTTGGAGACCCAGAGGAGGAGGCCATTGCAATTCTTGGTCATATACCTAAAGTTTGGCCAACAGAATGTGTCCTTGGGGGATCTTTCCAATGTGGAACACAGCCTAAACATAGAATAATGCATGGTGCTTTCAAAAAAGGTTATTGTGCCTACATTGAGTCATCAATTGGCTGTCTAACGGAGTACTCGTCTTATGGATTCCATTTTCAAAACACAAGCCCTGATGAAGCTTGTGGGTTATGAGCGAAACACATTGGCTGCTTTGCTGTGTTTTATGCCAATAATCAGAAGAATAAAGGATACATTATAAAAATTATTGGACTTTCTTTATTTTTCAGCTCAAGAGATTTCATTATTGTTGTTGTTGCCTCTCGATTTTGTATCTTTGTTCTAGTAGCGTGGATTTGGTGTAGCTGATGCAGGGAGGTGGGCACCTACTTGATTTGTGAATATTTTTGGGAACTAACTGGTAGATGCAGTGAAGAGGTTTTGGCTGTCCCCGTGTAGTATAAATCACACAGACAGTGGCGGTGCGTCCATTGGGGCACAGGGGCGGAGCCCCACTTACCGCGAACGCACGCACGCGTCGCAGCTGAGACGGACCAGCAATGCAATCATCATGATGATGAAATTGAATAATATATTGCGAGGCAATGCGAGCCGCGAGCGTCGGACAATGAAGGGGGTGGGGCCGGGGGGCGAGCACTGACAGTGAGTGACAGACAGTGCACAGTAACGGCAGCGGCTCGCATTTTATCTGCGCATGCTCGAGTTTGTCTCACGACAAGCACGAGCATGCGCATTCACCGCACTGTAGCCATGTGTACTAGTAGTGAGAGGAGGGGGCCGAGAGGCTGAGGGTTGCCTCTGCAGCAGCCCCGTCTCTCGGTATCCGGGCGAGCCCTATCCGTGCTCTTTCGCCAATCCAGGGCAGGCGCTGCTAATGCAGCGTCTCTGGATTGGCTGAGAGAGCCTGAGACAGCCTAGGAGTAACTGCATTGGGTGCCGCGCAACTATGGCCAATCACTGTGGCTTAGTCTGAACACAGTGACAGTGATTGGCCATGAGGTGCGCTGCGCACTCTATGCAATTCTGTCGCATCATCACGCACGCGGTGGTGCCACTGCCACACTGTCTGTCTCTGCGTACACACCTCGTGGCGGCGGTGCGTACAGGTCAGGAGCCCCGTCGTGTGACAGTGTCGGTGACGGACGGTGTGTGTTGATTCAAGTTGATTGTTGACTCCGACTGACTCGTGAGTACTGTCGTTCTAATGCGAGGGTGTTTTACTTACTTTTTAAGCTAAGCTTCATTTCCTGCTACCGTGCTACGCACTTAGCAGGCCTCGAGCAGTGCGCCATTATACATACAGAGGGAACTAACGTTAGCACGATCTATGTGCACCCACAACACCAGACACTTTTTTTTTTGACAATACCTGCCCGCTGAACACCTATATAGGGATTCCGCTTTCTTAGAAGGTAATCGCAGAGATATGCTTTGAACGTGGCAGCCACACACCCGCTTCATAGAAGGGCCTGCAAACAGCTCTAACTATAGCGCTGTGCACAAAGCAGGGCCTTACAGTCAAAGGTGTGTGGGAGAAAAGTTCACCCCGTATTATGGAGCAGTCACCGGCTGCTTCAGGGCACCGAACCAGCCCCTCCCTGCTCCACCTAATTCCAAAAGTGCACCGTGGAGGAAAAACAATATACCACACTGTCTGGGAAGTTTGAACGGATTCGAGTATGTCAGGACATTATACTTAATAGGCAGCCACCACCATCAGGCCCTGCTCAGATCCACACACCTGCCAATGACCAGCACCTGCCTGCCTCCCTCCAACCTGCCTCCAACCTGCCTGCTTCTAACCTCCCTCCAACCTGCCTGCCTATAGGCTCCCATCCACCTGCCTGCGTCTAACCTCCCCGTCCACCTGCCTGCGTCAAACCTCCCATCAACCTGCCTGCCTCTAACATCTCATCCACCTGCCTGCCTCTACTCTCCCATCCACCTGCCTGCGTCTAAGCTCCGATCCACCTGCCTGTCTCCCATCCACGCTTTTACTGTTTCTACACCACTCTTGTCTTTGCTGACCAACCCGCTGTTATTTTATATTTATTTATTTTATGTATTTAAATGTGCGCTGCATACACGGGACTGTGCATGAACTGTTGGTTGGGTGCGAAGCTTTATTGCCTCAGCCTCTTTGTATAAGATTATTTGTTTGTTGTACCAAGCGGAGGCTGAGGCCCGTTGCACACACCCAGATAGACATGACTCCACCTGGTGTACGTAATACACAGACTATCTATAGATGAAGAGTGCTCGTGGAGCACAGCACTGCCTTCGAAGTAGCCTGTTTTTCACATGGACAGGAATGACCCAGGAAGTGCAGAGAGCTTCAAAGATAGCAAAAGGGGCATTCAGAGTTACACTCACAGCGTTACAGGTGTATGTGAAATTAACACACAAAAGTGAGGCGGGGCGCTCCATGGTACAGGTATATACTACTATGTTTGTACAAAGCATAAGCAAAGTGAGAGATGGGGTTGATAATTTAGACAGCAAACTGCCAGAGAAATCTATTTTCACAAACCGCAGGAAAAACATCACCACTATGGTCCGAATTGCAAAGGAGATCTGTGACATTGTAATTGTGCAGGCACGAGAGCGTTTTTCTTTCACTAAACATTTGGTGAGTGCCACATTATTGCAAAGTCAACAGTTTGCCAAATATGATGAATCCTTTCCGGAGCGTGCTCTGAATGAGGCTGTGGGAGCTTATCCTATGCTCAATAAAGAAGAGCTGAGAACTGAGTTGACTGTACTGTACGGAATGCCTGTGTACCGGAAGGCCACAAGTGCCTTGTCTTTGCTGGCTTTAATCCATAAACTTAATATGGAAAAGTCACTTGGAGAGACAGTGGCTTTACTTAAAATTGTCATAACCACTCCTATGACAACAGTCGAGGCAGAACGATGTTTTTCAGCCTTAAAGAGGATTAAGACATTCCTGAGAAACACCATGCTTGAGGAAAGACTCAATGCTTTGGCAATGCTCTCTGTAGAGAGCAAGCTAGTTCAGAAAATCCCGGACTTTAACACTAAAGTTATTGAAAAGTTTGCTGCTCTTAGAGAGAGACGTGCTGATTTCATTTACAAAAAGTAAACAATGTTGAATGCTGCTACTTTGCAACCAGTTTAGTTTGTTAAATAAAAAACATCAGTGAGTGAGGTACTCAGAAATGCATTGTATCTCGAAGTCTGTTATGAAGCTCTGTGGTTATACACTGAATAAGCAGCTACCTATGTTATATGACATCTCTTTATTAATGTTATAACTGCACTTTCACAATTGCTTTATTAACCTTCCTGCTTTCTCAAATTTGCTTGAAAATGCACCATTTCTCTTCTCTTTTTTCAAAATTTTCTCGGGGGGAGAACCCCCCCGAACCCTCCTTATAGGGGTTCGGGCTCGCTCGCTACGCTCCCTCGCAACGGTGAAGTATACCAATCATTTTACGCCCCACCACTTTAAAATGTCACCAGCCGCCCCTGCACACAGATAAGGACATGACTTTAGAAACATAGACCACACCTTTTATAAACATTTCTTTGTTACACAATATAGGCCACAGCACCTTTAGAAAGACCCATCTTTTTCAGCCTGCTTAAAGCACTGCTTAATCCTCTCAGCTATCTTAAATGCAATCAGTTTGTGATCAATTAGGTAAACCAGAATAGCCTTACTATCACATTTTTCCTAGTTGACAATTGTTTTGAGGGCAAAGCGTGTCAAGTATTTTGAATAGGTGCACTGTCCGCTCTTCATCACATCACACCTCATGTCTCCGCACTATTTCTGCTTCACCCAATTTATGCCAATTTATGGGATCCCAGCAACACTTTTTCCATTTCAAGTACTGCTGTAGACTAAGATAGTGTAATACATCAGGGAAGGACATGTTCGACTTCAGGTCATGTGAATTCTAGTTAAAAAATGAACATTGACAAAATGTGGCTTTTATGATAAAAGTCACGTCATTAAACAATCTCCCACATATGAGCAAAAATGAAAGCAGCATCTCCAACCTCACCAGTATAATGGTTGTCTAACATATTCGAGAATCTGTAAATCATAATATACTGCTTGCTGTAAAACAGAGCCAATCAATCAGCAAACATTTCTTAAACTTGACTCAATTTAGGATGTAATCAATCAATCAGGGAATTGTGAAGCGCGCTACTCACCCGTCGGGGTCTCAAGGCGCTGTAATTATTCATAAACATCTCAGAAAATCAAGGGTGGAAGACAAATACATGTTAATCCTCACTTCTTAAAATGAACAGCTAGCCTATTTCTATCAGGTGGGGTGATTTTACACAAACAGTGGTATTTTTGTGAAATCTTTTTGTAGTTGTGGCTGTTGTAAGAGCAAGCACATGGTGGATTCAGCCTCTACTATGGTTTATAATGAATTTTGAAGTTGATTTTCAGCCCCAAAACAATACAAAGACTCGCTCTTTGCATCTGTTTCTGAAAACAGACACCTATTTTGATCTCCAAAAAAATGACTTGTTTAAGAACAATAACTTGTTCTTCTTTTCGCTACATTCTTGCTGCTTCATAGGACTTTGTAAATAATTATTGAACTATTTTCTACCTGAAATGTTCACGCTCTACTTACAGGCTGTCTATGAGGTGGTATGGTGATAATTATTTAAAAAGGTGCCTGTGCCAGTCGAACATGTATTTGCTTCTTCACGGCACATCATGATAGGAAGATTCAATTGCTAGCAATATATGTATTAAATAAATACCTCTTATTCACAATTATTTCCAGACATTCTCTCTCAAGTTTTTAGAGCAGTTGCGGAGATTGGATAATTTTAATTATTGGACCTAGATATATAGATCACTGTGCTAGTTCGTTTGAATTCATACTTCTGAAATTCAAAATAACATTGCATAATTTATACACCAGCTAGATTAATAAGGCATAATGTAACCGGCATAAGCTTAGTAAAAAGTGTGTGAAGATAGTGGATACTTTCATTAATATTGTAATTAAACAGCCCTGTCAAGTGTCACACATCTTGAGTTAGACTAAAGCATTTCAGTGTTGGTCCCCGCAATACCGCACTGAAATGCATTGGTCTTGGAATTAGAGCTACTCTCTGCCTTTAGTATTCATTGAGGAGCTAACCAGGCCAGTATGTCTGTGTACAGAGTCCCGGTTTGGGGAAAGCCATAGATTAAAAAACGGCTTGACTTTCCGAGGCTCTCATTGTAGCTCTAGACGGAAGATAGAACCGAATGAGAAAGCAGTGAATACCTGTGATCTTCTTGCCCTCCCAGTTTCCCTTTTGCAAACTGCCAGAAATGGAGGTGAGTGGTGTATACCTAACACAAAGGGGGCAGGCCTGTACAGCCCATTTTTAGGTTGAGCATTCAAGACCTCTTGTATATACTTTAGTATATACTTATATTTTGTATATACTTATATGTGTATGAACTTCATGGGCTCTGGAGATCAGCCCTGTGACTGTCTGCTTCCGTTTAGGTACTTTTTGTTCTGTCCAACTGCCTCTATTAACTGTCTTGATAAAAAAGGACCAGTAGAGGTCAGTACAATAACAGAATTGCTTTCTGCTGAGTGACTTTCTTTTTTAAAATTTTCTGGCAACTGCCTCTATTTAACTTTCTTGATAGAAAATGACCAGCAGAGGTCAGTAAAATATCAGAATCACTTTAGCATTCTCTAGATTCCAGCCCATAGAAATTGTCTTCCACAAGCACCCGTAGACAATAATATTTTTTTCAAATCTTGTATGTTCAGTGATATGACCACTGAAGACCCTGCTTTTACATTAAAAACAGGCAATAGTTCTCTCCATGTGTTCCCATATGCAGTTTGGTGCTTACTTTTACTCCATGTTAAAGAACGTAGATGTTTCAGCACCCAGGCTAATGTGCTGCATTGCTAAATAGAGATAAAGTCCCAAAGGCGAGACCGATTGCATTGCAAATGCTTGTTTCCATCTGGCATTTCCCCGGTAGGCTCGATCTTTGGCAGATGGTTTTTAGGGCAGGGCCCTCTGCTGGCACCGCTGTCACTTTCTCCAGCTCCCCCAGCGAATTACAGCAAGCACTGGAGAGGGCTTCAGGAGAGAGAGGGGGGACAGAAAGAGATGAGAGATTGAGAAGGAAGGGAGGAGGGCTGGCTTGAACAGTATTGCAAAGGCTTCTTTTGGTTCCCAGTTCGTCCCATGAAGAGGGGATTACTCTACCTCGATGATGCCTCCTATCCTAAGTCATTGCCCCCCATTCCTAGGGACAGGAGAAAGAACCACGTATGACTGATGGGGCAGGAGTATCTCGGGTACAGAGGGGGCAAGAGCACCAACAAGAGGCAGATGCAACACAGGTGTGAGTGAGTTATGTCTGTTCCATGCTCTCCAACTCTATCAATGTTACCCCCTGTAGTTTCTGCCCAATTCTTCCTGCCTCAGTGCTTTCAGAAACCACCCTTTCAACTTCAACTGCTTTCTAGCATGACCCTGTCTCCCTCCTATGGTCCCTGCCCCTTTTATTTGTCCACCCTTTGCACTGTGACCACAGGCACTTGTTCCCCTACGCCTTTCTGTGCTCTGTTTCATTATATATAGGGCTCCCGGGTTTATGGTATTTATATTTTTGTCATTTCCGTCTGTATTTATCCATATTTATTTTTTGCTAATCTTACCTGTATTTATCCATATTTATTTTACGTTTTGTGAAAAAATGAAGCTGAAAAGTGTATAATTCTGCATTTATTTAACCAGTTAATGTACACTCATGCCTGAACACCCAACAGGTTCCAATGATATATGCACACACTCAGATGATAAAATATGCACATATAAGAAAACATGGACATTTTAGTATCAAGGTTGTGCAAATCTACTGCTGTTTAATGCTCTTTACTAAAATTCCTTTATGTTTTTTAAACCCCTTGCCTGTCAATCCGCACAGCTTTTCGACTGGCAGTCATGATTGACAGCATTCAAAACCTCTCAAAAACAACCCAATTTCCGTTTTTATCCACATTTAAAAATAAATACAGACAGGAAAATAAATGTTTTTCTGTCTGTTTTTATCTGTAAAAATCAGTAAAAACGGAAAACAGGGAGCCTTAATGATATACTCCTATTTTAAACAATGCCACCTCTTCTCTTTGAGTCCCTCTGCTCTCTGTCCTTCTCGTTCTGCTCCTCTCCTGTGCTCCTTCATCTAAACCCTGCCTATTCCGCCTGAAATGACGCTTCCTCCTCTATGCCTTGAGCTCTCTGTCCTTTCCTTTATGCCCCTGAGGTTCTTTGTCCACTGTGCCTTCCGCCTTGTTCAACACTTGTTCTCTTTATCTCGTCCTCTGCAACCCATGTTCTCTGCACCAGGATTGTTTTGCACCTGTGCTTCCTGCGCCTGCAGTTGCGATCTCTATTATTTCCCTTTTGCTGTTGGCAGCATGTCATTTGTTCCATCTGTGCTGTGCTTGCTGCCCCTACCCTCTCTGCTGCCAGCAGATGCACCTTTTTCCACATGCTGTTTGAGCCTCTGTAATCTTCTGCTTCCTTAGATGCCAGTGCTGTCTGTGTGCCACAGGCCTCCTGCTCCCTGTGAGATCTGTGTTCCCAGCACCTCGAGTGCTCATGTTGCACTTTCTATACTCTCCAGGACCGCTGGTCCTGGTGCTGCTGTGTGCTCCCCAGGCCTGCTGGTCACTGTGTTCTTGCTATAATCCCTCATTCTGCTAATCGTTTGCAACTTGCCTTGCTCTCTGACTCAGAAACCTCTCACCCGCACCAGTCAGTAGCTTGCTTTAGAAAAAAAAGATAACCTGACCTTAAACAAACCTGCAGCTTCACAGTTAAGAATCAGATCTGGTAACAGTCTTTGAGTCAGAAACCATGTACTATCAAGTGCTCTGTTTTTCAATAAAGATGCGCGATGCATGCTGATTAATAGAAACTGAAGAACAGGGAATAGAATATCAGTAATTAGATGTCAATAAAGAGGACATTACCACACATGACCAGTGTACTTAACACAGAGACATGTTCCTCACCGTCAAGAGAACACATTTCACCTTCATTAGACCTCAAAGCCCAAATGGAACCTTAACCATTACAGAGCCCAGAAGACATTTCCTGACTAGGTTTAACCACAGTTCCTCCCCAACCACCAAGATGTCGCAAGAGGCCCCTTGCATGTACATCTTTCACCAATAGTAGTTTTTTAGGCACCTTTACTTTCAAAGGGTGGTATGAAAAATGCCATCATGTGAGAGTAAAAACAGAGATATAAGTCCCAGAATGTAACATTGTAGAAAAACTGCCTTTTCTGTGTGGCCATTCTGGACTTTTCAACTTTTGCTGGACCCTAAATATTTTCTGGCTTTCGAACTCTGTCCATTTTATACCTGGTAACCAGTAGTAAAATGCCTGTGCACCCCCTATCAGCATGGTTGAATGGGCATACTCCTAATCAGTGGCGTAACAAAGGCCCCCGCAGTGCAGAGGGGCCCCCGAGCACCTGGGAGCCCGCTCAGCGCATTACCCTGGCCTGAGAGCTTCTGAGTAAGTCCAGAAGGGGGCCCCTATCTGTACTGTGAAGGGGGGCCCCCTCAAGTTTCATTACGCCACTGCTCTTATATGGCTAACTTAACTTGCCTATAAGTCTCTTGCGTTTGTGGTTGAAAATGTAAGCAGGGCCTGGAAGTTAAATGCCGCTGGCAGACTGCAGCACCTTTTGCGCCATCAACTAGAATAGCAGTGCAAACTTGGATTCAAGCAATCCATTATAGTCTGTCTGTAACAACATAACAAGCATTGGCATTGCCAATAGGTCTCGCTTTTGGGACCTTATAAGTATTTAGTTATGCAGCACAATATCGTTGGTGCAACAACATCAACTGTTGCATGGCTAAACACCTATAAGGTACAAGGTTTAGCCATTCAACAGCTGATGGTGTTGCGCAAAAGATATTGTGCTGCAAAACTAAATACTTATAAGGTCCAAAAAAGCGAGACCTATTGGCTATGCCAATGCTTATTACAATTATGGGCACGCCGTGCCCATCAGACCCCTCCCTCCCCACACACACACACACTTGGACTACTGATGTGCGCAGACTCGGGTGGCTTCGGCACCCTCCACAAAGGACTGTTGTTGAGCCCACGCTGGGCGGGCACCAGGCTTGTTTACACAGACATGAGAGCAGCAGCACCCTCGTGCACACATCTAGAGGAGCAGCGCTCAGTGGTGCACGCTTGGTCACCGTCACCCTTTAGATACACTCGTAGCAGGGGCGCAACTAAAGCCAGATTTCGAGGGGGCTAAGAAAGAATTTCGGGTGGGGGGCTGACTCTTCCAGCAGTAGTTAAGAGTGGAGATGCAGGGGCTCTGAGAAGGGGTGAAAAACAGCAAAGCCTCATTCACAAGCAAATAGTCTTTTAAAGACCTGTGAAGTACTCGGGTGCCCAGGAAGCCGTCTCAGCCTGGGTTGCCACACACGACGTGAGGGAAGTGGGGCTGAAGCCCTTTGATCCCAATGTGCGTTGCGCACCTGGCTCGAAGTCATCTCCACTGTCCCTTACTGTTCGTACCCACCCACACTCCTATTTAGACATGTTAACGGGCAATATGTTTCTTATGTGCATACTCGTCTACACCCCTCCGGAGGAAGAGCCTCGAAAGCCCCTCGTGGTTTCGAAATGAATCGTTTAACATACTGGAAGCACTGCTTCCGATGTTTTCATTTTTTCCGAGTTTTTTTGTTGTTGAAGTTTTATATAGCGCGAACGCGACCCGAAGGTATAACAGCGCTTTACATGGGCACCACTTGCATTACAGACCCATTCATTTTCAGGTGCGGTGATATTAAATGATTTGCTTAGTTATGATTTGAGTTTCGCGGCGCGAAAGTGAAAGCAAATTTGGCGTGTCCGCTCGCGGCGCGAAAGTGAAAGCAAATTCCAGGCGGGGGAGCGGACCCTTTGAAGTGCTCCCAAAAAGCGGAGTGCATGGCGGCACCAAGCGCGTGATTGTGCGCGTGCTAGCAATTCAATCCGCTTTTTGGGAGCACTTTGAAATGCCCTTTTACAATAGTCTCGCTTTGCGAACGCTTACGAGATAGCAAGGCGAGACCTAAAAACTGCAATTCAGCTTGTCAAAAGAAACCCTTTTCTACAGGCCAAAACCTTCCTATGTAAATATTAAAAAGTAACCTTTTAGACCTGACATCCGTGGCATGGTATTACCCCAATATTTTACCTTCACTTCTCCTGTTTTGCTGAATTCGTTTTTGTTGGCTTTAGGACTCTATGCACTATACCACTGCTAATCAGTGTTAAAGTGCTTGTGTTCTCTCCTTCAGAGGTGGCAAAATTGTAAAATTGGACTACACTCAATTGGCACATTTAATTTACTTGTAAGTCCCTGCTAAATGATACTACATGTACCCAGGGCCTGTACATTAAATGATTCTAGTGACCCTGCTGCATTCATTGTGCCACCCACTGTAATAGCCTTTTGAAAGATGCCACTGCATCCTCTAGTGCAGTTTTAAACTGCCATTTCGACTAGGCAAAGTAAACTTTTTGCAAGGCCCCAGCCTTCCTTTTTAATACTTATAAGTCACACCTCAAGGTAGATTCTATAGGCTTATTGGGCAGGGTGATTTGTATCTAAAAAGTAGGACATGTACCAACGTTGTGCTTGTCCTAGCAGTAAAAAACTCATTATGTCGTTTTTTACTGTTGTGAGGTCTATCTCTCCCATTGGCAAACACTGGCTTTACTTATTATATTTAAAAAGTGATACATTTAGATTGGATTAAGATAGAGATATCATATTTACACTCAAGTGAACTGTGATTTACAGTTCTCGTTAATGGTAAAGCCAGATTGTAAGTCACTGTTCTAGGAATTCCACTTTTAAAACTTAATATGTTTTTGTTCCAACCATGTGTGCCTTCTACCAGTGTCCTAGGTCACATGACTGCGAATGGCTCTGCTGCTGGGGTTTGGGTCTTGCTTCCAAGCAGTAACAGAAAGGGGGCTCAGGTGTGAACAGGATGGGTCTTTTATCACCCTCAGACAGTTTGGAGCTTTGCCATGGGAAGGGGAAGAGCTTTCCAGAACCAGATCTGGGGGCAGGACAGGGAGTCCCCTCACGCAAAGGCTGGCACCAGGTATAAATATTGGATCTCCAGAGCCACTTTTTAGAGCACTCCTGGACCGGTGAACATTACAGATGAAAGACTGCCCTACTGCCAGAGGACTGCCTTAGTGTCTGAGAAGAGAGCCTGGACCTGCTTACCTTCATCGTAGGCTAACCTGGGTGACTCCAAGGATCAGTTGGCTGACCTCCTGTCTGAGCTACAGGGACATACCAGACTCCAGAGGCTTCCCTCTACAGAAGAAGTTTGGGCTCTTCGTGACCATGAACAGGACCTTTGTGCTGAGACTTTGTCACCCGCCAACCGCCAATGCCGGTGAGACTGTTTTTTTGCGCTACAGCGACTGCCAGCGACAACAGTCAATGCGAGATCTGCAATCCACGCTACAGCAATGACAGTCTGCAGTGACCACCAATGTAAAGCTCCAGCAACGACTGTCCACAACGCCCAGTATGCTCTTCAAGCTACAGCTTCAAGACAAAAATGATATGATAAAAATAGATGAGTGTCAGAAAGAGTTAATCTGAAGACACGCCAGATTAATTGTTAAACATGTAACTCAATTGAAAAGAGTACAAACAGGCGCATGCAATCTGAGTTCTCAAAAAAATTACTTATATCGTTTATAATAGTAAAAAATCAAGAATAGGATAATAATTGTAGGGTTCATTAGGCATGCTCAATCATACGTACACCAATCATGTACAATTAAACAGAAGTCCTAATTCGAACATCATATATTAATGTATATAGAGTAAACTCTCTTCAAAAAATGAAATCAGTCCTTTGTAAATAACAGGTGATTCGGAGATCCGATGATTACTGTTTTAAAAGTGGAGCAAACATCAATGTTTCGTCTCTTGTGTCATAAGTACCTGAGGCTAGCCTCAGAGCAATAAATATTAAAGGAGTTTCATAATGACCCACACTAATAAAAAGCTAAGTTGACTGATACTACTGGACTTAATCTGGTAGTATATTTTAAGCAAGAAAATATAGGTAAGAGTTAGACTTTTATATAGTCACAATTAGAACCGATTAATCAATAGATAAAGCTCCACAGAAAAATCTAGCAAGAGCATTGATAGGCCGCTACATCACGTACCAGGAATGATGTTCAAATAAGGACTTTTATTTCAATGTACATTATTGATGGGGAGAACTACAAGTTGGGGAATGCAATGTTAAGATAAGTTTCAGTTAAAAACACAAAAAAACACACAAAAAAAAGAAACTGTAAAAATGTAAGACTACTGATGTATCAGGCAGCGAGCATAGCACTGACACACAACTGGATACTATCTGATAACACGCCGCCGGTCCGCTGGATGTCGGCTGATGGGCTGTGTACAACTAGCACTGTTGCAGAAAACTGTGATTGCATGACGCCGGCCCATTGCGGTTGTAGGCGGGCGCACTATAGGTGATTCTCGGCATGTTTTGTATGTGAAAAAAAAGTGCAATAAAATTCTTACACCAAAAAAAAAAAAAAAAAAAAAAAATGTACATTATTGATGTATGTATGATTGAGTATGCCTAATGAACCCTAAAATGTTGATCCTTTTCTTGATATTCTAAATTATAAAAAAAATCTTTTTGAACTCAGACTGTGGACACTTGTTTGTACTCTTCTCAATGGAGTTATATAGTAAATCAATTGATCTGTTGTGTCTTTAGATGAACTCTTTCTGACATCCATTTATTTTTATCATATAATATTTTGTCTAAATACCTTCATAAATAGTCCCTTTGTAGGAACTTACCTCTCTTTGTGCTTTTAGGTGCTATTTTTACTTAGAATTTTGAAATTGCATAAATCCTGTTGTACTGGTTGTATTTTTGTTGTTTGGTATCATTTTATTGATTACAATTTATTCTACATGTCTAAATTAGTTTGGGATTTTTCTTGAGTTGTGTTTTCACTTGATTACCATGTTTGTGCTGCATAAATACTTTACCAATTGCTTCTAAGTTAAGCCTGACTGTTTTATGCCAAGCTGCTAGAGGGTTAAGCACAGGTTAATTTAGCAACTTTTCTCATTCACCCTAACAAGGACGGTAGTTTTTGCTTGAGTGGAGCTTCCAACCCCCCTCAACCAGTAACCCAAATTGCTACATCACCCCTAATTGGCTCTTCTAACCTACTAGGGATTGTGCTTGGTATTTAAACGTAGGACATGTAGAAAGTTCATGCTAACATGTCCTTATAGTGACTAGCACCCAAAAGCTATTTTTCACAGTGGTAGGCTTAGCTGTCCTAAGTAGAAAACCAGAGTACAGATTCAAATTCTAATGCTGTAACTCAGGAATGGGACCACCTAGAAAAATATTAAAGACCCATTTTTAGTAGTTATGACAAACCCAACTCAGTGGTGAAATCAGATTTGTGATAAATATTGATGAAAAGTAACCTTTAGAAAGTTAGCCTTTTCCTGAACTGTCCGAAGACTAATTAGCATCATACTCGGTGAGTAGCCTTTGAATAGGTGTGAAATATCTCCAAAGAGAAAACAATAGGCTGTCCTGATTGGGCAGAATTGACTCCTCTGAACCTTACAGAATATGCAGGGTGGGGCTGGCGACCTCCTTTTGACAGCATAGTGTCAAATTCTGTCTGCCCAGTCTGCTGAGCTACATATAACACGTAGGGCACACTTGAAAGGAAGGGTACATGCTACCAGAGCAATTCCTATGTATGCACTGTCTTGTTGCTGAAGAATCCTGCCTTTGTCCTATAACACGTCTGTCCTTGTGGTTTACATATACACCTTGGGGTACACTTGAAAGCAAGGGAACAGGATGCCAATACAGTTCTTGTGTATCTAAGGTCTGGTTGCTGAATGTTCCTGCTTTTGTCCTACCAGATGTCTGCCTATGAGTTTATTGTGGGTACAGTGGCTGCTTCAAACTGGAGTTTGGTTTTAGATTTGGGAAGACACTAGGATTACCATAGTACACTCCCCACACACACATGCTCCACCCTGAGAGCCCAAATTAAATGTGGCTACAGGCTTTTACCATCTTGGAACTGCTCAAAGTGTCTAGGGTTTGCCTGAGGAACCTTTACCTCAATGGATAGGGCATGCTCAGAAGTCATTCACTCTCTCTAACTCATGCCAGGCATAAATGTGGCATTTCCAGGCACCCACATCTGAACACTCCTCGACCTGAAGAAGAACAGCAGAGGACTGGACCTGCTTTCTCTTGTACCCTGGACAAAGAAGTGGGTTCAAAGAGCTATACAGTTGACCCACTGTTCAAGGTATAAAGCAAGCTAAAAGAGGCATTACCTAAGACTGCCCAGCTTACCAGTGGCCACTGGGCCAGGACTGTACCCTGAGGTTCGCCTCTTCCTTCAACCCTGTGAGCCTCTAAGTGAGTCCCCTGAGGTCCTGGGAGGCCTTAAAGTGTACTTCCGTAGTGGATTGAGACTTGAAGAACTAAGTCAGAACGTAAAATCTTTGGCCCGGATGGTTGGTTTGTTCAACCTGCGCCCCATTGCAGTCAGCCTCAAATTATGCTTAGGTCCTGGTCTACAGCGACCATTGACCACCACTACTGCTACCTCCATTTTCAATTACAAGAGTGAACTAAAACACCTTATCTTCCTTGAATATTATCGATCCTCTCATGCTCAACCTGGAAATTTCCACTTCAACGTTTGATCCTGGATGAAAAATATTGAAGAATCTAGACCTATAATTTACAGAATGTATTCCTTAAGGCGTATGGTGCTTTATAAAATCTTCAAATCTTGCTATTTTAACATTCCTATTTACTTGTTCATACAGTGTTTATTGTGCTGTTATTGCTATGCTTCCCTCAGTTGTACATTTTGTTTTGTTATCGCTTCATATTTTGTATCTCTTTTGCATACTATTATTTGTAGCTCGATTTAAAAAAAACAAAAAACCCTGACACCTGCAGGGCCTTGCATGTGCTTTAAAAAACTCAGGGCCCGATTCACAAAAGTAATCTGAGACAAAATCCTAACTTTACAACTTTGGGTATTTACAAAAGACATTTAGTAGTAGTAAAGTTAGGAATCCTAACTTTACTACTACTAAATGCCTTTTGTGAATACAGAAAGTCGTAAAGTTAGGATTTTGTCTTAGATTACTTCTGTGAATCGGGCCCTCAAAAATTAAAAATTAAATGGGCTTTATGCTCATAGGTAACTTAACATGCATCATTCACATTCACACTCATGATAAAATTTAAAAAGTTATAAATGGTTTGAAAGGTCTTCAAAAGTTTCATGGATTTTATAGTGCGGGGGGGGGGGGGGGTTTGCTGCAGACTTTTTTCCACTTGCATTAACTCACTTTAATAATAATACCTGACTCCTTTTAACTTAATCTGCAACTAGAAATTGGAAGAAATGTTTCAGTTTCCTCAGACCGCGAGGCTAACCCAATCATCCCACATATTTACAACAATCGTTTAAAAACACTGGTTTAATCACTAACTTTGGGTTGCAAACATAATACTGCCGTAAAGCACTTCAACGTCTCCTCAGGGTTAGTATGCTCTATATAAATGTGATTACATGACAATACAATTACAGTGTATCAGAGAAAAGCCTGCCATTTTTTTATGGATACCATCTTTGGATAAATAAAATCAAAGCTGATAAAAAGCTGGATTCCATGGAGGGAATATTATGGCGCTGAGAGCTGAATGAATGCAATGGAACATTTATGGCAGAAAGACGTTCTCTTGTGTTGCATCGATTCTATAGGTACCGTAAGTAAGTTTGTATTTCTTAGCGGATCAAATATTTAAACAAGATCCAGATCTCAGCTAAAACAAGTGCGATTGGCTTCCTAGCACAAGCCAAACATAATTGGAACCTGGGTACAGCATCCTAGATAATTATTAGCCTTATTAAATTAATTAATAACGATCTGCACCTGCAGCTGTTTGATCTATCTGAAATAGGATCAAAGGTTTTATACGTGAAAGATGTTCTCTTGAGAGTTTTGAAGTTGACTGTGATTTGATTTTAGCCTACCAAAATAAAGCATCTGTGTGAAATACTCCTCAAGAATAGATGGCGTGGACTATCTCAAGTGTCTTATTAGTGGTTGGCAGTTGCTCAAAGTTTTGGAAAATTAAACGTAATCAGGTTGAGTCCGGGAAAGTAAGTTGTCATGGGGAAAAGATCAAAAACGCTTGCATTTATATTGCAGTGTAAGGATGCTGCGTTGATTCAATTATCCCTGTATTTTGAAATCGTCCTTATATGACAAGTTTTGTACGAGATTAGGGGCATATTTAACAAATAGTCACGCAGCGCATCAAGTCACCTTGCTGCGCTGCACTGCGTGATAGAAAATGGGCACCAATGTGCTGTATTGAACAATGTACAGTACATTCCTGTAATTTCCCAGGGCTGGCACACAATGTGCTGCCTAGCACCCACGCGTATTCCCAAATATATTTTTATATGACCGATGCAGACTTGTTTGTTTTACAGCATTACCCTCTTCTGGCTCACTCCTACATTTAGCTCTATTGACCTAAACACTGGGGGGCAATGCAGTGGGCATAATACAAAGTGGGGCAATAGGTGCTTTAGAATGTAAGGCGCGGTTCAGAGCTGTGTATCTTCACCCTGAGGATGACCAATGCTTTCCTCACTTCCGCTTCATTGCGGGAGGCAGTGTATACCTAGCCAAAGTCAGAGGTAGGACTGTCGGGACGCCACTGCACCTGGGAAGAAGAGCTCTAAAGACTCTCTTCCCAATGGCACGGTGGCTGAGGATCACCAGGGTGGAATGGGGGAGACAGGAAAGGTGGCAGCATGTACAACAGACCAGTGGCATAGCTACACTGTTTGCCCCTGTGGCGGTCCCTGTGGCGGCAGCCATGCGGATATGGTGGCTATATTGAAGAGCAGGGGGTGCTGGCGATTCCTGCAGCGGCTGCACCGCAACATCCGCAGGTAAGAGAGGGGGGCAGAGCCCGCTCCCTCTTGCTACGCCACTGCAACTGACATTGTACTTGTAGGGGCACAAGTCTCCCCTATGTAGGCTACTTCTGTTTCTAAGATATACTGATTCTGTGTAGAAGCAAGGGAAAGTGCCAACCTATGTTCACTTTCCTCTACCTGGGAGACACATAAACATTAGTAGATCAAACAGCATTTCCATGTGACCTATAAATGAAGGTTTGTCTTATTAAATTTCATGAATTAAAAATAATGAACTATATACTCTGATCTAAACAACCCATCTTCTCCAGGAAATCAGAAGGTGGGAGGTCTGACCCTGTTATAGATGTACATGGTGTGCAGAATTAGAAAATATATGTTTTCCAACCCTTCTTGCAGGGGTGTAGCTTCAGAGAGATGTTTGGAATGTGACCCCCCCCCCCCCCAAATAAATCCATTCTTTGGCTGAGGGCATTGAGTCATTCCGCTATGTCTGTGTCAGTTTTTCTTGTTCTGATCTCACTAAGAGGTTTTATATTGTTCATTTTTTGGATCAGGAATATTTATATATATTAACCTATTTACCAACATGCAAACCTGTACCCATATAAGTATTCCTTGATTGGATGTAAATGTACTACTTTTTAGAATTCACAAACATTGGCAGTAGCAAGCATGTAAAGCTGTGCGAACGTCAGGTCTCCAGCCATACTACTGGTAATCAAACAACCAAAAAGTGATGGGACGAATGCTTGCAAATAGTCTAACCACTGGCAATCCCTCAGGTAGCATTCCAAAAAATTGTTTTTCACCCACTGTGCCAATCTGAACAGAGGACCAGATTCAAGGTTTGACATATGGAGTAAAGGCAGACATGTGGCAAAGGACTTTAAGTCTGCCATCCCGCCTTTATTCTGCCTGCCAAATTTAGAGATGTCCGTTGGCCCCCTGGACATCTCTATACATTATCAGGAGCCTCCTATACTGTGGCTCCTGTCAAAACATGACAGCTGGTGGCAAAATTTAACAAAGTGGTTTTATTTTTCATAAAAGCAAACTCCGAATTTGGGAGTTTGCTAGTAACATTTTTTTTTTTAAACGAATGCGTTTTGGGAGTTTTCTCCCAAGGGTTCATACTGGACCTGCTCACAGACAGTTAAAAAAAAAACATCTGACCATCCACTCTTAATAGGATGGGCGAATGGGTTACTTCTTATGCCATCTACTCTGTTGGGCTTTCTGAGGAAATTTTACACCCACAGGTACATTTTACTCAAGGTAAAACTCAAAGTCTGTCAGACTCAAAATCAGGTAAGCAGACCTCACGTTTTGCAGACCGGTACCCTTGCAATGGAATACTTGTGCACTAAACTCTAAATCAGCCCTAGATGCCCAACTGATGCAAATGAGTACAATTGTTGCTCTTCATGGGAACAGTTCATCCTGAACCTTGGCCTTCTCACCCATTTGTCCTGTGGTCCACTGCTTTCTTAGTTGTAGAATCTGAAATTCACCACCCACACCCCCCGAATCTCACTGACTAAGCTATGCCCCTGTCTTACTATGGGCATTTGGCTAGCTGACTGGCAAATATAAGTGCATCATAACCAGTGATTCTGCAATGATTTATAATGATTGCATATATTTGTTTTATTTTGTATTATTATTTATCATTTTAACTCATACAGAAAACTCACATACAATACCCCATAATCAGGGGAAATATTCATGTACATTATCGAAGCAACATAATTGGAAGAACCATCCTTCTGGATGAGAATGCACTTAACAATAATATCACATGGTACAAAGCATTCGAGTCACAATAGGGAGACAGAAAGAAAAAGGAATAAAAATAAGAGATAAACCCCAGGAAGCAGATATGCAAGCGTCATAATAGGCATGCTGTATCCAGATCACACGTGTCCCGTGGAATCGACAGAGTATACATTATTGTACAGTATGTTCGCTCTCTGATTCTGGCTGTTCTTGCTGCAGTAAATAGTCATGTACTGGTTGCCATATATTTTTGGGCCTGGCGGAGAGTGGCTATCATGAAGAATACATTTTCCTGATGGTATCACAAAAGTAAGGGCTGGTTGTCCATCCCTTAACTGTCGGACAGTGCCTGCTGCCCCAATGCATAGCAATTTCTCACTTTGCCAGCAATGTGGTAAATCTGTGAACCCCTTTAGGCATATTACGGACATAGCCTAACAGTGCCAGAAGCTGCTCTGGAGATTAATGAGAGCTATGTAAAAACCTCTGTCCAGAATACCCCTATATGGGTGCATGTCCAAACAAGGTGTGCAAAGTCGGCATCATCAAGGTGGCATTTATGACAGCAAGAAGGCCTAGTAGGGTCCAGTTTAGCCAAAGAGTAAAGTGTAGTGTATGCGCACCTAAGAAAATAAAAATGTATAAGCATTTGCTGACAGCAGTAGTACTAATGCTGATCTGACAGAGGCCACTGCGGAGCTTGCTCCCAGTGTTTCCGAAGATGCCCGTCCCGACTTGGGAGGAGGGCCGTGCTGATATGGTAGAACTTGAAAACCAGGCGCCCCCAATCAGAATCATGTATCACTACAGTCAGTGGGGCGAATTCCGGGGGGTGAGTGGATAAGAGGGGATTTGTGCACGCAACTCACTGTGCACATGCCACAGAATGAAATGGTCCATACTGGTGTCAACCGTAAAATGTTAATCATCAGCATGGGAAAGTACGTGGTGTTTTTAACAAGGGTTTCCGGTGCAAGAGGCAACCATGGGTTATCCGCTATGGGTAAAAAGGGAGAGTATAGCAGGTCACCACCTAAGACTCTAAGGAGCTTATGCCACACCCAGCAAGTGGTAGAAAGAGTCTGGATATTGTTGGGATCCAAAGGGATCCCTTGAAGGAGGATGGTGCACAACAGTGCCCCCTCCCCTTGGTCGTGCTCAGGCCTATCATAGGGCAGCCGGGCATCACTGTTGGACCAGTGATGGGCATACTGGAACTGTGTCAATATATAGTAGAGCTGCAGATGTGGCATGCCAAACCATCCCCGCTCATGGAGGAGTACAAAAGTATCCAACCCAACTCGAGGCCTATGGCCCACCCAGATCAATCAAAGGAGCAGACTCTACAGTGTGGCAAAGAAAGCATTGGTAAGGAGGATAGGAATATTGAGAAAAAGATATAAAAGACAGGGGAGAACCACCATTTTTATAATGGTGACATGACCCACCAGCGATAGAGGGAGGCGTATCCAGCCCTCAATCTGTGTCAGTAATCTCTTCACTGTTGAGTCATAGTTTTATCCCGATGGATGTGAATGCCCACATATTTGACGGAATCTTTGCACCACCGCAGTGGAAATTTACACGTCAATGGTGTCACCGCCTTCGTGAATGGGAATAGTTCTGACTTCTCCCAGTTTTTTTGTAGGCGACAGAGGAGTCTGTAATGCAAAAACGCATGCACAATAGAAGCTAAATTATCCATTGTTAGCGTATAGTGACAGGAGCATCGGACCAGTTCAAAACTGCAAGCCACGATGGACAGGTTTCGCCTGTAAATGCCGAACCAGCGGGTCCATAGCAATAATAAATAGTAATGGGGACAGTGGGCAGCCGAGCCTTGTCCCATGAGTAACTGCAAATGGTGCAGTAAGGGAGCCGCTGGTGAGAATGCGGGCTAATGGCTCGGAATAGAGGATTTTAATTAGGGAGGTAAATGTTCGTGGCAACTCTAACTTTTTTAGCATAGCCAGAGGCCGGGCGCCACCCAATGTGTCTGGTATTATTGCCTCTCCATGCATGCTGGAAGTGATATTCAACATATATGTGCTTCTTTCATTGTTGTAGAACGTGCCAAGTCTCCGAAGGCAGTAGATGGGTGATTGAAATTATAGATTTAAGACCTTCCAGGAGGCAAAGCTTCACATCCGAGCAGCCATCTTGGACGCTGGCGTGGCCACGCTCCCATTGTATTAATGTCTGTTCACAACCCAGGTAAAAAACCCTATGTATAGTTGATACTGTCCCACGCAAGACAGACTTCAGTGTAAAAATAGATCTTCAACACAGATAATTCACCAATAAGTATCCTTTAAAGTATGGAATGAAAATGTAGCGCTTTTACCTGGCTGCTCGGCAAAGGATGGAAACATGTCTGAACAAACTAATAACAAAAAGAAAAAACTCTGGCACACCATTGTGAAAATACCTCTGGCAGTGAAGGGTTAATTCTACCAGCATGATTAAACTGGGTTTTTAGCCGAAAATGAAGGCCAAACTTACAGCAAGTTTGTCTAAATTCATTGCAGCTTTTAATGTTTTCAGATATAGTTCAAAATTTGCTAATGCCCATGATCAAATTTAAAAACAAGATTCAAAATCTTTTCTGGTTTGAGCTTCTTCCAGTCCTTTAAATTGTTAAAGAACATAATTGATCGAGGCTTTTCGGGCTGGAAGAGGAAGACATTATATGATACTTTTCTTTCATAGCTATAAAGAACTGCAGTTAAGGCCACAGGACAAACTGCAGAGGGCTGAAGACCCTCCCCTCGTCACTTGTTACTTTTTTGGATGTTGGCCACAACTGATGAGGCACCTCAAGGGTAATGAATTGCCCCGCATACTTGGATTCACCATTACCCAGGTCTTCATAGTGGTTTGGAATGAGTGGAGGGAATGTATGGAGCCTCACAGGCAGTTTGGAATGGCCTGTTCCCATGAGAAGCAGGGTTTGTACTAAGGCCCTTGTTTAGGGTGGCACAGTGCATGAAAAACGATGGGTCAGAATACTACTATGAGCGATTGCTAGTACTTTCGCCTATTTGCAAGCATTACTCCCACCACCTGTTGTGCGTTTGTTGCCTTTTTGTGAACAGTCCCAGTGCTTCTTCAGTTCCTTGCAAGCGCCTGAGATCATCTCCAGGAAAGGTACCTCTGTGACAGTGGTCTTCAAAATGACTGCTGAATCTAATGCAATGGCTCCTAATTGTTTCCCATTTGTGAAGAACAAACCTGGGTTGTTGTCAAGTACTCATGTTCAAATACCTTCACCCATACAGGAGGCAGCAAAAGGTCTTTGTGAGTGTCTTTTAAAATTTCCATTCGTGCCACGACCAGTACAATCAAAGATAAAGGCCTTTATAGAGACTAATATAGTACAGGAGGGGCTCGTGCAGGTAAGAGCGGTGGGGTGGGGGGGGGCAATCGACAGATGACGACGAGGGATAATTAATTATTTATTTAATTTTCCCTCATCATCGTCTGTCGAATCCGCCCTACCCCGCCCCACCACTCCATGGCTCTTACCTGCACGAGCCGCTCCTGACATAGTATCATTTACTCTCTGCATGAGTCATAAAAGCACATTTTGCATGTTTACAAAGTGCTTTTAGAGTGTCTGTTAACCTATATATACTAGACTATGCATGAGTTCTCCATGCTAGTGCTCCCGATTTAGCAGATAACTCTAAGCGCATGGCAATTAGCATCTCACAAGAAATTACACAAAAGTGATACCTTCAGCTCACACAACAAAATTTCCCATTAGGCATTTGTATTCATGCTACCACTCATCTTTTGCGCGACGGATGGATCAAGAGCAGTGTAATCCCAACAGAGATGACAAAATCAATTTAGCTCCTTGAACCCAAAGAAGTCCTCAACCTAAAAGGGTTTATTTTCAGAACTAAGTCACACAGAAATCAATTTGAAACACCAAAATCAGTTTATTGATAAACCAGATTGCAAGCTCAGTCACCGTACAGAAATCAGTTCAAGAACTCAGTAAAATTCAGGTCAGTAGTTTAAAGGTCTAAATGGGACAGGATTTGGGCAAAGGCTCTCTCTAGCACATCCAAAGAGAGCATCATTTTATAGGGTTACGAATGAAGGACTTCATCCGTTTACTCCAGTCATTCCTAGTTCTAATGATTTAAACCTAATCGGAGCTAAGCAGATAGAAACAGCTGCACGTATCTACATTCAGAAAGTCTCTTATAATTCTACAACATAGAGCTTCTCATGGACGCCCCCTGTGATGGAACAAATATTGTTACATTGTGTGCGATTCTGCCCAGACAGCTAGCTGCAACCTTGAACAGTGTGTGTAGGTCACTGTCCCAGTCCATGAAGCATGCTCAAACATTATTCCACTAAGACATAAAAGTTCAAGTTTATCTACGTGGTGCAATGAAACGTCACAAACAAGAGCTAATCTGAGGCATAAACCTCTATGCTAGCCAGAGTTAGGGTTTTCATTTGTGCAAAGCATAAAACTTTCAGAAAAACAGTCATCGCATTCAACACCCTGACATGCATGTGATTATGAATGCTAAATTGTTTGCATGTGCATTCATCTTCTATGTTTAACATTTTGCACAGTTTTGTGTACGTATAATTGTGTGCATGTAGTAGTTTGTAACCTCCATCGCCAAACCACAGCTGTCAAGTCCGGTGAGAGAGCTTTCTCAGTGGAAGCAGACAAACTCTGGGATTCTCTGCCCTTTTATTTGTGGGCTGAATCACATATGCTATGTCTTGGAATGTTCCAAAAAACACATTTGTTTAAATTACAGAGATGAACCAATTTAGGGGCATATTTACAACGAAATGACGGAGTGCTGCATTAGCCTTCCTGGCTTAACGGCGCACTCCACCACTTCTGAAACACAAGGTTGGACCATATTTACAACAATATGGTGCAGCCCTGCGTTTCCCCTTGCGCTGGCGCTAACTTTAGCTGGCTAGCGCCAACGCAGGCACTCTTGCACCATAGTGCAAGGGTGCCTGTGTTGAGGGGAAGATTGTTTATGTGCAGAAAGGTCTCCCTTCCTGCACATAAACAATCTTTAAATTACGTTTTGTGACTTTTATTTGTGCTGCTTAATTCAGCACATCTAGAAGTTGCAAACGTCATTTTTTTATTGTTTATGTGCGGAAAGGGACATAAACACATAAACAATCAATGGCAATTTGCTGTTTCTATGTGTGCTGCACAACGCAGCACACATGGAAACAGCAACAACAAAGAGAAATTAAACATTTCTCCTCGTTGCGCCTGTTTAAGACCAGGTTTTCCCTGGTATTAGTTTTGGTGCTGCCCCATATTTATGCCATCCTTGTAAAAATGGGGCAGCGTCAAAATCAATTGGTGTTGCGGTGGAACGCCCACCGTAACTCCCATTGTCCACCCCTTTCATGCTAAGTATGGTGTGGAAGGGGCCCTTATTTACAAGGCAGCATTAAGGCATTTTAAGTGGCTTAACGCTGGCTTGTAAAAAAGGCAAAGCACATATCGCCACAGGAACATCACTAAAAGTGGCGTTCCTGTGACGAAAGGGGCTTGTAAATATGTCCCTTAGTGTCTGACTCTGAGAGCCGAGAAGCTTTGGCAATTGTCGTGCTATATAAGCTCTACTACCATGCCATACCTTACCACTGTATAGCGCAAGCCTAGCTGGAGGGGAACAGATCACCTAACAGTGGGCATGAGATGCAGAATAAGTATCAAGATTCTTTTCAAGAATGTCGGTTTGAATGTCGGTTCTTATTGTGTGAGGAGGTAATGCTCATTGAAAACTTGGGGGTATATTAACAAGGGGATAGCGCCACCAGAATGTCACTTTTAGCAACATTCTGGTGGTGCTATGCCCTTCTCCATATTTACAAAGCGGTGTGAAGCCACTTTATGTGTCTTGGAAATACAGCCCCTTTACACGCATGACTTAGCGTGAAAGGGGAGTGAAATGGGTGTTGCTGTGGGCGTTCCACCACATCACCCATTGCTTTTTGATGATGCCCCAGATTTAAAAGGATATGTAAATCTGAAGCAGCACCAAAAACCAACGCCATGCAATAGCAGGCATTAGAATGGCTCAGCGAGGAGAAATACTTTTATTTCTCCCCGTTTTTTTCTTTTTCTATGTGTTCTGCGTGCAGCACACATAGAAAGAGCAAAGCGCCATTAGTGATTTCTTATGTGCAGGACAGGACACTATCCTGCACATTCTCAATCATTGCACTATGGTACAAGGGTGCCTGCATTGGCACTAGGCAGCTAATTTTAGCGCCAGCACTAGGGAAATCATAAGGGTGCAATGTATTGTTGTAAATATGGCGCATCCCTGCATTGTGGAAATGTCGGAGTGCAGCACTGCCACAATTGGGGCAGCTCCACACTCCAACATTTCCTTGTAAACTTGCGCCTCGGCTCTTCAGCTCTTCTGTAAATTATACAAGCATATGACCCTTCTAAAATTGATACAAATGTCTTTCCGGGTCTCAGGTAGGTAGATGGGGACTGCCTGTCTTCTACTCTTTTTCTTCTTGCATTTCCTCTTCTCCAGTATGCTGAAGTTCAGGCTCAGTTTTTGCATTGATGTAGTGAATTTCTCAGCAAGGTATGTAGGTTTGCGGTTTCTAGCAGCCTCCTAAATGATCTGTGGGCAATGCAGCTGATGCTAGAAAGGTGATAGCAACATGCGCCTTCAGGGTTGACATGATGTAAAACGTGTTAAAGGCTATGATGAGAGGCGCTATAACAAAAAGGATGACTCTCACTGATACAAGTGTGATGTTGAGAGGACCCTGAGCACAGAGTTCCCACCATTCAGGTGAGATAGGACTACGACGTCCAGTATCATCCTGAACTTCATTTCAGCTAGGGAATGTTTAAATTCTTTGGGAGGGAGAGCTAATAGTAAGCTTAACTGGTCTTTTTGTTGATGTGTTCTTTGAAAGAGTGGTTTGGGTTGAGGGGTAATTCAAGGGATTTTGCACTGACTGCCAGCTAACTAATGGGGATGGTGCCTTCTAGGTTAATGCCAATAGCCAAGCTGAGTCTGTGATTGGTTGGTGGTGTTTGCAATGCAGGAGGAATAGCGATCTTGTTGGGTTGAACTCTAGATATATGTGGTGTGGCAACTGATGGTGACTACTGACTGAATGGTACATTCATGGCATCGGTTGGCCAAGGCTAGTCTATGTCTGCCTCTGGTCAAGTGATATGGCTAGAGAGCAGACACACTTGTAATTTGTGTGAAAATATTAGTTACGTAAATGACCAGTTGATGTTTACTGTTCTCACACATATTTATGAATCTTCAAGATGGACTTTTACAGCATCTGTGCATCTTCACATGGACAAAGGGTGATGGGTAATATATATAACATGACAATTATACATTCTAGTGATGATTACAAGTGTAGAAACTTTAATCATACTAAACAAGTATGCATATACCCCCATAGTCACCATTATGTAGATTAACTGTACATACTAAAAAAACACTTTTCCCTCTATTATGTAGTCTTCCAGATGCCTTTCTTTTTCATGATACTTTAAGGCTCAGTTTTTTACATTCTTGTCCCAAACAACACTGTTTCATGTTGCCATGTTGCCTTATACTCCTTGACCAATTTGCAGTATTTGACACTTTAGATAAGTCGCTTAATTCACACTCCAGGTGCTACAATTTCTGCCCTAGAGTTGATCTCCTCATACCTCTCAGACCTCTTCTCGGGATGGGGTTTGAATTTATCTCCTCCCACCTCGCTGAGAGCTGGTGTACCCCAAGGTTCAGTCATAGATACACCTCTATTCTGTCTCTAAGCCACCTCTTTTGTTGACATATTCTCATTTAGTTGTTTCTATCATTGTCACAGAGATAGCCACACTTTCTTCTCTTTCCCAATTTTTCTCCTCCTTCCATACACACACTGACTGACTGCCACTTATCATTGGATGGTTTTACAGTCTATTATGCTTAACCCTTCTCAAAGTGTGGTCTCTATTTCCCTTTTCAACTACACCCTTCCTTCCAACTAGTTGAAGTTACTTCCCCCTAACATTTTTATCATGTTTATCACCTTGGCCAAAAATCTCTGTGTGCTTTTCAGTCCTTTGATGCACAGGAAGAATGTAATACTAAGATGGTTACTGCAGCACAGGCTCAAATATAAAATAGGTCTCAAATGAAACCCATTATTCAATTCACTATTACTTAGTACATTGGATTACTGTACCAGCTCACTTAGAGGTCTCCCTCAATATTCTTTCTTCAAATTTGTAAAGTGAGATTTACCAAGCCATGCAAGACCACCTTGTGTGGCCCTGAGTGGCTTGGTTAATCTGGAGTACCACATGGTATTGCAAGTTGCTATCTTGCTGTTACTCTGCCCCAGGAAGGCGTTCCATGTGTAAAGTCTGTATGTTTCCATGCATCCACCCATTGATTTTAGCGCATTCCCAGATTTACCATGAGCGGCAGACCTTGGAATGCACCAAAATGCTACTACTTCTCAGGGGAGGCGCAACATGGAGGAATATGTTTATCTTTCCTCGTTTGTTCCTCTTGCACACATAGAAAGAGAAAAAAGCCTCAGAGGACTTTTTTGTGCAGGAACGTGTCATTTCCTGCACAAAAACCATTTTGCTTGCAACACAGGCACCCTTGCACCAAGGTGCAAGGGTACCTGCGTTGGCACTAGGTGGCACATAGTGTGCCAGCGGAAGGAGAGGACAGAAATGTGCCATGCAATGTTAAATATGGTGCATTTCTGCCCTCTCCTTGTCACACAATGCCGTGCAGCAAGGGGGCATATTATCAAGGACGGCGTTAAAAATTATCGCCGTTTTAGCGGCAGAAAACTGGCGTTAAAGCGGCGATAATGGGCTTTATAATATGCCCTTGAGAATTCCAATAGAAGTCCATGTTCTGGTGTGAACATGGGCTTCTATTGGAATTCTCCAGGGCATATTATCAAGCCCATTATCACCGCCTTAGCGCCAGTTTTCTGCCGCTAAACCGGCGATAATTTTAATACCGTCCTTGATAATATGCCCCAAGGTGTCTTGCTGCACTGTGTTGCGTGACGTTTTAACAAATCTGCCCCTAAGAATGTTTCTTCTTTTGTACATGGTAGTTGTCAGATACAAAACAGAATGTTTATACAATGGCTCCATCACTTTCTATGATTTATGTTAGGCATCCTTTCATCCTATCATACTATGTACCACTGTTGAGTTTTTGAAAACCATATTGTGAGAAGCTGGCCTGGTACATGATATCCACTTATGTAAGTGGGCACCCTGCACCAGTCCAGACAACACTTATGGTGATTTAAGAGGTCTTAGACAACCTTAGAAAGCTCTCTAAGTGGTAGCTGTGGACAGCAGCCTTCAGGCTTAGTCCAGAAGGAGTGTAAAGCAGCTGGTTTCACCATAACGCAATCTTATAGGTATAGATTAGGTGAAAAAGAACCACACAAGGTATATATAAAAATATATATTTAATCATACAATAATCTCTAACACATACAGATATCTCCAACCCGGTAATATGCACAATGCACACAATACTTTGCATAGAAATCAAGTAAATAGCATGGAATACACAGTGGACCCCAGGTGGGATCAAACCATATACTAAGAAAGTGGTATAAGAACCACAACTCATGTCAGGACGATGCCCAGAGGACGTGGACGTGATGGGAAACCAAGGAACCACCCAAGGCGAGACACCAGGAGCCCCATTGAGATCCTGTGCAGTGTGGGAACACAACCGTGTTCTCCGTTCCAATCAACATGTAAGTCATGGTTGGAATTTTAAAGATTAAGGACCCTTCCCAGTGGATCCTGAATAAACCCCGTGGAAGACAGAAGATTGGACAGCCACCCCACCCCACCTGTGGATACCTTAGTACCTACGTTACCTACACTAGGGAAGCCAGCTGCATAGGTGTGAAGTGGTGTCGGAAACTGCCGTCAAACCCAATGGAGGACTTCATGAAAGTGCCGCTGCTGGAGAAGGAGAAAGTGTCCGGTGGAATCCAAAGGTGGATTCAGGATGAGAAGTACCTGCAAGCAGAGGGGACAGAGTCTATGTCACTCAGGAGTGACCAGGAGATCTGGAAGACAAATGCCCACCGATAACGGTTGTTGCAGGAGAGTTGACGGTGATTTTGACTCTGCAGATTTGTGAGACCAGGAGCCATGCACGAGCTGTTCCACGTCAGATATCGAGAGTAGAGGGGTCAGTGTCCGGCGGGAGCACCAACAAGGCTTGGCAATTGCAAACAACGTAGAAATCGAAGAAGGTGCAATGTCGGGACCAGCAAGGTCCAGGGCAATCCCCACAAGTAGGGGAGTCAGGGTGGGTCCAGAGCAATCACAGGAGCCCAAATGAAATAAAAGTGACACTCAACAGGACCCATAGGCCGGAGGCACTGGATTCTCAAGAGGAACTTGAGCAGCTCACCAAAAGATGCATGCCACGGTGCAAACGATGCTCTATGGACAAACACTTTGGTCACTGGAGATGCTTGAGATTTGGGGCTACTTGGAGCCCGAAGATCTTGGTAAAAGGAAGCCAACAAGCCTTTGCAACTGCAAGTCGATGCGCTGCACATGGGTTCGGTTCCAGCAGCTCCCATGAGGGATACTGGCCTCAAACTTGGGAGAGGGCAGAGCAGGCCTCGAGAGCTGTGGAGAACCACAAAGTGTGTTGCAGAACCTTTTGGAGTCTGTAGGAGATCAGGATCAGCAGATCAGTCAGCTTGGTTGCGGTGCCTGTGAATGCAGGGAAGTGACTCCTTCACTTTAAGGGCGATTCCTTCAGGTGCCTTGGATGCCCACAGGCCTTGGGAGGTTCCTTTATGGTGCACAGGCACAGACGATGCAGCAGACTGAAAGGGGAACAAAGTCGAGCCCAAACAAAGTTCAGCGAAGTCCAGAGTTCATAGACAGTAGAAGTAGAAGTGGTGTCTGAATTGAATCGTGTCCCACAACGAATCTCGAGACCCACCCGCAGGTAAGCCCTTAAGTACCCTAAGGAAAGGGTTGGGACGATTCAGGTGACCCTTGCAGGGGAGGGTTTGGATGGGGAAAGTTACTCCCATGTCCTTTGTCCAGTTTGGCACCAGAGTGGGAGCCAACGGCTCCCAGAGCTGGTTTGAACTGGACTCTGAACAGGGACACTAAATGTGCCCCTCATGCAGACTGAGTGGAGCTGGCAAGCGCACCCAGCCGGTCCAATACACTAAATCCTGTCTGGGATGTGGTCACATCTCCCTGCGACAGGTTACTTATTGTTCTGCCTACCTGTGCTCGAGCCTGGTTCAGCAGCAGGAGGGCAGAATCGTGTCTCTGGTCGGCAGCAGCCATGTTGTGCTGTCCGGGTCTAGAAGACTGGTACTGGGAACACTGAGGGCCTAATGGAGCGCTCTTTCACTGCTTGGAATCACACCTCCCACACCATGTATGGTGTGGGGGTATGATTCCAACATGTTTGATACCAAACATGATAGGATTTGTTGCAGCCAATTTTGACATGGTCATCGCGTAATTACACAGTGCCCCTCTATATGGTATGTGGCTGCCTCATGCAGGGGCACCCTCACACTTAGAACCAAGCACCCTTCCTTCAGGATTGTGAAGGCTTGCTATATGGGTGACTTATAGGTTATAAGTGCAGTGACCCTAGATATAGGAAACCTATATCTTTTGTAAGTGATGCTAGCACCAGCTTACACAGGCTGCAATGGCAGGCCTGTAGTTGCAGTTTGAATGGTCTCCCATGGGTGGCATAAGACATGCTCCAGCCCATGGGGGGCCTCTGGGGTACCTATGCCCTGGCTACCTTAGTACCATATAGTAGGGACTGATAAGGGTATCCAAGTATTCAATCTGGGATGTACCTAAGCACTTGTCTTAACAATTTAAAGGAGAAAGCAGAGAGACTGGGGTCCTGATTAGCAGGATCACAGTCCGATTAGTCAAAAACAGCTTAGCACCAGGCAAAAAGTGGGGGTGACCATGCAAAAGGATCCAACCTTCCTACACATATCTATTTGAAAGTTAATTATGTGCATATAAATGATTACATAAACAAAACACAGAGCTCTGAAATAAGTCTCAGTCAGGTGTTGCATGAGAATAATTTGCATAACCATTTATACTGCTACCTCCTAGTATTTCTAAATATTAACAAAATGTCACTACTTGCTGCCAAGGGATACCTCTTCAGTCTCATGTGGTGGCTATAATGCTGCATAAATGTGCAGTGAACAGCAGCAGGTACATATTTAAAAAAATGCCCATTTGGAAGCCTGAATGCCTTCAATTACTTTTGCCCATTTGAGGGAGGTTGCTTCTCATTTACATTGACTGCTTATGGTCACTTCTTGAGCTCTCTTCTGGCACGCTCGTTTTTCTTAGGTTAACTGCTCATTGTTCTATGTAAGATTTTAATTCATTTTTCCATGTAGGCTTCACCTTGTCTGCTGAGGTTTCTTCAGACTCCTTTATCCATTATCATGCAAGTTTACTTAACCCTGGGTGATAAACTCTATTCTAGCTCACTTACTTGGCTGAATTATGATAATTTCCTTGAGTGTGATCTCTCCCACCAGCATCATCTGCTCTCACAACATCAACATCATCTGCTATGCCGACGATGCGCAACTAATTCTCTCCCTCATGGACAAGACATCCTGTACCTGAATCAAGTTCAATGCCTGCATCTCATAAATCACCCACTGGAAGAAGACCAGCTGTCCAAACCTAATTACAGACAAGCCCGAAATTGTGATCATGGGGAAGAGCACTTCAACTCCATCTGGTGGCCAACAGAGCTAGGACCAACACTCACCCACACCAAGAACCCTGGGATCGTCAGTGACAGCAAACTCGACATAACCACACAAGTCAACGCTGTCACTGCCTCATGCTTCCATACTCTGAAAATGATGAGGATAATTTGCAAATAACTCCCAATCAGCACCCGGCAAACAATCATGCATGCCCTCCTCACTAGCAAACTGAAATATAGGAACATCCTCTATGATGGGATCAACAAAAAACTCACCAGAAGGCTGCAGAACATTCAGAACTCGGCAGCCTGAATCACTCTCAACCTTCCAGGCTATACTTATATCACATCATACCTGAAGGAGCTCCACTGACTCCCGATACACAAGCAAACACAATTCAAACTACTCACCCACACTTTCAAGACACTACATAATGCTGACCCAGTATACCTCAAAAATGGCATCTGCTTTCACAAACCTTCCAAACATCTCCACTCATCCAGGCTCCTACATGCACACATCTCACGCTTAAGGAAAATCAGATCCGGTCTAGCCTTCTCCTACATCGCTCCTAAAGCATGGAACAACCTGCCGACACCTAAGAGCCTCCTCCCCACTTCTTGGATTCCTTAGGAAGCTAAGACTTGGCTTTTAAATTAGTTCCACTAGGCCCTATGTTTGGCTAGACTCACACCTGCTCAACTTCAGGTGCGCTCTACACATTTGCAAAACATAACATTACATAACATTACATAACATGACCTTACATAACTTAACATGATTGCAGATGTACCATTTTTCATTTAAAAGAATTTTAAATGCTGTTCAGACCTCTTTTGGATGGTATTACAAGGATTTTAAATTCATTGTTAGAGTGATCCTGAAGTGAAGGTCAAACCTGCCTTTTACGTTTTTTTTTTTTAAACCTATCCATATTTAAATGATCTGACCAGCAATTTCACTCTTTAAATATATAAGAAAGAAGTGATCATTTTGAGGGTTACATCAGAAATCTTCTCCCATTTTTAAACACTCTCGCAAATATATTAGATTGATGGGATAATTTTAGGGTTACATCAGAAAATCTGCTCTCATTTTTTAAAATGTGAAGTGAGTGTAAAATGTTGGTCAGTTTAACTTTAAAGAATCAGTGTACAATGCAATCGATCTGCTAGATCTAACTTGCATTTTGCACTCATTTCTAATAAAAAAGTTACAATTTTCCTGTATTGATCTTCCAAATGATCTCTTCATTCAGGAACGTTTCAGTGGAAATGTCAATTAAGACCAGCTTTATATTGTCAGAGTAGAGTATCCTATTTAAGCCTTTACAAATGTGAGAGCCTTGAGATAGGACGTGCCAGTGACATATTAGGAGGGGTTGAGGATGGGTCAGGAGTGGAAATCGTTCATTATCCAGATGCAGTGCTGTTGGGTTGGCTGGCCCAGAAGGGATGGGGATAAAATTTGTCACGCCGACTGATACAATACATGGCAGCCGCGGCCTGTGCATGTAAGATCAGTGGGGCAGAGTGGGGGGGATTTAAACAGACGACAATGAGGGAAAATTAATTATTTATTTAGTTTTCCGTAGTCGTCTGTCGAAATGGCACCCCACCCCCCACCCCAACCCGGCCCTACTGCCCCACCGCTGTTACCTGCACGGGCCGCATCAGACAGCTGCAACAAGTAAACCAGAATGTTGAGAGGAACATTGCTTTCTATTTGTCTGGAAGCAAGCATCATTCATCAGATGTGTTTGGATAGAGGCTTTGATATTTAATAGCGCTTGCAGGTGCTTGACTGGATGTAATTGTGCAGGGCAGGGTTCCACTACAGTGAATCAATTTGTTGCATGCACATGTGCTCCTAGCATCACAGCACAGTGGAGCTTTGGCCATGTACCTCAGGCATAGGTAGTAAAAGGAGATCTCATTTATTTATGAGGGCCCTAGCAAAGATGGCTTTCTACTGGATACTTGACAGTACCTTTGCACTTCTAGAACAATGCTAGTTCCAAGTCACCAGCAGGCAGATACCCATGATCATCCTATTCCCCAGATCATTTTTAAGATTTATAGGATGAAGAGAAGTCGGAGGAGAGCCTAGACTCCATGTCGCATGAGCAGCCTGTAAGTGGTCAACACGCTGGAGGATGCTACTTGCTATGATTTCCAGCCCAAAATTAGGGCAATCATGAAGCTGTGAGGGTGAATGCTTGACAGAGAACGTAATGATGAACTTATGTTGGGTTCATGACCATGAAGAACCAGGCAAAGGCACAAGTTACATGAAAAATTGTGGAATGATTGGGGGCATTTATGCCTGCCCTGCCTGCATGAGAGTGACCTCTGAAAACATATTTCAGTCAACACTGTAAATTTCAAAGTTCCCCTTCCCACCCAACTGTATGCCTTGTCTGTATTACTGATATGCCACACATGGGGTCTGGGCAAGGAGAGTTTTGAATTCCACCTTGATGATGATATGAGATTTGTAAAGCACACGACTACTGAGTGAGTGCCTCGGTGCTGACCTTCTAAAGTGTAGTCTGCAAAAACATTGCTAAACAGGGGCGGCTCCTCCATTAGGGGGGAGAAGTGTCGCCCCACTGCTTCTTCGCAGTGCGAGAAGCAGAAACATAAAATGGTATTTTAAATACCATTTATGTTTCTGCTTCTCGCGCTGCGAGAAAGCAGAATGGTATGCCTGGTTGGGGGCGGGCAGGTGGACAGGTCGGGGAGGAGTGGTTTGCCCAATGTTATGGGTCCTGATTGTTTGGTCGGCCCTTTGGGGTTGACCAAACCAGTCATGCGCACTCTGGATTTTCTCTATGTAGGATGCATGCAGCCTACATAGAGAAAATGGCCTCCCTACAGGCGCCCGGCTGGGCGCCGTCTGCACCAATCACAACGCTGCCATTGCAGCGTTGTGATTGGCTTAGGGGAGGGAGGATGCCTGCTTCCTGTTCTGAAAGCAGCAGTAAAACGCACGTGCCGGACAGCCAGGAGCAGAGGCTGCACGGGACCGGTAAGGTACATTTTTAAAATTTATTTTTAACCCCCCGCGCGGCCCCCATCCACCCCCCAACCCGTGAGTCATGCGTGCCGCAACTGTTGCTAAATGTTCGTGTACAGTACCAGCGGGCCCTCCTTTGCTGGTTTATTTATATTCTGTGCTTTACAAGCTTATATTTAATTAGGAACTTTAAAATACAAAAACATGCTACTCATTCATATTGCATGGTACACCCATTAGTTGCATAGGCCTTCCCTCTCAAAGAGGTTTTAGTTACTTGCACTTCTAAGGGCAAGTCTGATAGTTGACATATGTAAGGAAATGCCTCTTTTTGCATGATTATCCTCAAGTGCTTGGACTGATGGTTTTTCAACTCTAAAGGTGCAGTGAGGAGTGCTAAACAGCCCTCAGTGTCATTGATCTGTCCCTTAATAGGTATATGTCTGATTGGCTCACCTCCAATTGGCATAAGCTAACTTACTTATAAGTCCATAGTAAATGGTTCCAGTGGTACCCAGGGCCTGTAAGTTGGAGTGCCTCTGATGAAGCATTGATTGTGTCGCCATGAGTGTGGCAAAGCAAAGCTAATTCCATGCCTGCCATTGCTGGCTGGCAGAGCACTTTTAAATTGCTAAATTTTACATTTACAGTAATGACAAAGCGCAAACCTTTCTCTTTAATATTTATTTATCATCCGTAAAGCAGGACTAATAAGCCCTAAGGCAGGGTGCTGTATATTAAAAAGTACAAGGTGTTATTACACGTCCTGACAATAAAAACGCCACATTATCATTTATACTGCAGAAAGTTAGCAACTCATCGGTGCTTTCTTCTGGATGGATCTGCCAAATATGATACTTCAAGGTATCAAAAGAAGTGTTGCTTTAAATCCAACTTGATATTCAAGTCAAATTTATTGTACCTTTTGCACAAGTGGCAATTTTAGTGAGTAGTCACTTTGTTGCCCTATGTTTTTGGGTGAAAGTTTACGGTTGTTGGTCAAGGTACTGACGTTTTCCCTTCTGGGGGGAGGTGTGAACGACTCTTCCAGGGGTGAGCTCAAAAGGTGAGCTTCAAAGCCAACTTTGAAGGGCAAATGGTGGACATACAGGAGAGTGGCTGCTCTTTTGTTCATGCAGACAGTTTGATGTTGGGGATAGAGAGGGAAAAGTCATTGAAAAAATGTTTTTTCCATGGCATTTAGCCCCTTGGTAGCTTCACCTCAGGGGTGGGTTGGGGAGCTTCACACACCAACAGAATCGTTCTGCCATGTTGGGAATTGTCAGAATGGTGCACTCTGGGAAAGCTGGATGCAACATTTCACAGAATGTTGTCACTAGGTGGGAGGGAATATGGTAGCCCATTGCCTAGTAGTCACCACATCCCATAAGGGCACAAACTAGGCATAAAAGTGGAACCCCTGGCACCCAGACCTCAGATCATGTCTCTACTGAAGAGTGGACTGAAGAAGTACTGCAGTTACCTGGCCCCAGCAAAGAGAGACTGTAACAAGGCAGGACTGCATCTGCTGCTCCTTGGGCTAGCAAAGAGAGGACTGTGACTGTGGTGCCCTGCTCAATGAAACGTCATCCCTGAGCCTCAGACACAAGAAGTGACTCAAAAAGTCAGTTAGCTGACTTCCACTTATAGCTAAAGGGCTACAAATGCTTAAATGCTTAAGAAGCCTGCCTTAGTGAGTTGGTAACCAAGAATGACTGACTGCGCAGAACACATGTGCACAGCCTGGGAGCCCAAGTCATAACCCTCAAAAGTTGTATGCAAGTCTGCTAGGCCCAGAAGAGTGGTCGCAGTCAGTCTGGTCGCCCAGCAAGAAAGTTATTGCCAGTAAGGGGACAGCTGGTTTCGCTGTGCCAGAGACCAGCAGACCACTGACAATTGATTTTTTACTGGACTTAAATCGGACTTCGAGGGATATCGACCCCTGTGGCTAAAGTCACCCACCCTGTTCATGGACCAAGGAGTGGCCCCAGGAAGATGCCAGTCACTGGATCAGCATCTTCAGCATCAGGATCACTCCATTGAAGTCTATGGCAGTGAACCCATAGAGTCTGGAATTGTACTGCAAACTGCTTTGACTGCGAGGTTACTGTACAATTAAGCCTCTTTGACCCTTGTAACTTACTCACTGCTGGACCTGGACGTCCAAAATGGGACGGAATAGTAGTTTACAACTTTGTACATTTTCCAAAGTTTGAAGAGTTGACCACAAGCGTGGTCCATTACATTGATTTATTGTGCAAAATGAAAAAGCAGGGATGTATTGTTCCTTTGAAAATACATATCTCCAGAACCCTCTGGTGGATTTTTGTCATTGAGCTGTCTATTTAAACAGAATATGACAACCTATTTTTATAAGTTGTTGTCACATTTTTATTGAGTCTTATTTCTTTCTTATTCAACTGCTTTGATACTTCTAACTGCTTTACACGTGTTCTTTTGCAAAGCCTGACTGCTCAGAGCCACAACTACCCAGAGTTGAGCTAAGGTTTTTCAAACAAATCCGACTGGTCCCATTACAGGTAATGAGTTTATTACACAGTGAGGTCTCACAATCACACCATATAATAAACTGTTTTCCTCGCAACATACTACCCCCGTAAATATTTTTTCATGATGGTTTGGGGATCCCTCATTTTCTTCCCATTTGAAGTACTAACAGGCACTCTGGGGAGCTAATTTACAAGCCCCTGCACCACTGGTGTGTCACTTTCAATATGGGAAAGAGTGACTCACTGGTGGTGTAAGGGGCTTATAAATAATCCCCTGGCTATACATAACTAACAGTAACTGCCATGTACTTTGAATGATCACACTCTTTCAAACCTACACAAGCCTTCAGTAGAAATTAATCCAGAAAAAAAAATCCAATGAGCCTACCATCTTTGATTCAAAATCAAATCAACAGCTGCAGTGGTCATATTTCTAGTGATCAGTGGCATACGCCTCACCTCTCAAAGAGGTTTTACTTGCTAGTACTTTTAAGCCCAAGTCTAGCACATCACACACCACCCCCGTAAATAAATATTGTTCCATGATGCTTTAGGGATCCCTCATTTTTGCATCCCATTTGAGGCACAAACTGGAACTCTGGGTATACATTACTAACTGTAACTGTCATGTACATTTAGTGATCACATTCTTTCATACCTACACAAGTCTTCCATAGAATGTAATCCAAAAATTAATTAAATGAAATGAGCCCACTATCTTTCGAAACAAAATCTGTGGGTCCCCAAAGCCATGGTTGTTGGATTTCAAACCCTCAGTTCAATGCACCAACATTGAATTAGAAAGCCAGTTGTACTGCAGCCCTAACACAAGGTCACTGTGCAGAATTGTGCAGGCCATGTTTTCAGGTTACAATTCTCCTAGATGAATTCAGGTGCTCAACAGCAATTCAAACAATATTTTTTTGAATAACACACTCACAAATAGCACTAGGAAAAGGCACATGTAGTTTAAAAAGTAGCTTTTAAAATCTTCAGACTAGTGCACAAAAATATGAATGTTAACCACACAGAATGTAATAAATAAAAGAAGTTAAGCATGTAATGGTCAGCAAAAACAAGATAAATGTTTCTGACAATGTTAGCAGATTTCTAACATCCTAAGATCCTAAAATAATTTCTGAGCACTATGCTAAATCTTAGCTAACGCATCAAATAGCAAACCTACTTTTTGAATTTCAGAGTTTTTTAGGATGGATAGCAGAGCATACCTTTGAATGACTGGCATCAGCTAATATTTATCAGAGCTCTACTTAAAAAAACAACAATAGGTGCTCTTAGTGAAGGTCACTTTCTGCATGACTTCATGAGAGTCATGGCTTTGGCACTCTGGCCTGACCGCTGGCGATAATTTTAGCACATAGACCACTCCTAATCAATGGTCAAATCATGGGTTTTGTATAGCATTTTATCATTGTTTTTATCTCATATACACAAAACAAAACCGAGTTATGAAGACACTAAGGCTTCTGAGAGACTAAACTCACATGGCTCAAAATATATCAGCTCTATCCACATGTTGACATTAAGCCTCCATCTTTGCAAACATAAAGCTTACACTCTAAGGGGCCATATTGTAATAGGTATGCCCATTAACATAAACTAAAAACATGTCAGCCGACATAGTGGCTGGTCATAATATCAGCATTTTTTATGTGCCTCAGGAAATTCTAGTAGGGATAAAATCTGACAGTTGGCATAGAATAAAAACAATCTAACTGAGTGAGAACTATCACAGTGTTCATAGCATCATGGTATTGTGAATGGTAAGTGAGTTTCGAAAATCTAAATATGTGATTCCTGCCCCCCCAGAAGCAGGTGTTTGTTATCACTGTCAACTTCAGTGCTGCAGTGTGTAGTGCAATTCATTTTGAATGGATTGAGGGCATATGTTACGTGTGTGGTTAGGGTGAAAGTGAAAGCTCAAAGGTGAATCACCACCAAATAACCCACTGATCTCTGAGTGTGACATATTCAGTATGCTGAGGAAAATGTATAAAACTAATGATTCCTCTAAAAATTGCACAAATTGCTATACAGGAATCCTATAAAGTTTAACTCAACAATGTGCCCTTCACACCTTATACTCCTAATTCATTAGTTGTTTCTCTCACTGTTATTTGTAGGCCACAGAGTAAAGCTGTAGTTTTTATTTTGGTTTGGACAACGAGAAAGAGCATAGGTTAAACAACTGTCAAGCCTCATGCTGGAATGCGTTGATAGAATATGGTGCTAGCCACATCACAAACTAGTCAACATTAGGGGTGGGCGGAATTTGCGAATTCCACTTTCGCAAATTATCGCGGAAATGTTAAAAATTATCGCAAACATGCGGAAATATCGTGAAGATGCAGAAGTTTTTTTCCCGCATGTTCGCGAGATTTTCTGCATGGTTGCGGCTCGCCAACTTACCCATCTTGTTTTCAGTTGTCTCGCGGTGCATGATCGCGAGAAGAAAGACGTGATCGCGCGACGCATGACGTCACTGCGGGCGCGAACTGTCGCGAGACAGCGCAAATGGCTAAAAACAATACAACATCTCATGGAGAACGCGACCGGATCAAGAAAACTTGTCGGCGAACACAGGGATTCAGGTAAGGCGATCGCGCGCGCGTGAGAATGTATTATTTTACAGCGCGAGCAAGAAACAAATTTTCGCCAAGCTGCGGAATGCAGAAATTTTGACATTTTCGCGCTCTCCGCGGAACGCGAAAATGTCAAATTATCGCAATTTCCGCGAACGGAACGAAATTTTCGCCCAGGCCTAGTCAACATTAGAGTGAATGCCAACGTAGGGGGGATTTACTAAACTTTTGCTCCGTGTTTGCATCACAAAAGTGAAGCATATCGGTGTAAAATCTTTTTTTCCCAATTTACTTTCCGCGCTGAAAATAACGGAAAAGTAATGTGAAGCAGCGCATAGCGTTGCTTCACATTACTTTGTGACTTGGGGGCGTGCCAAGGGTAGTACATGGGCATTCCCATACAAACCCAAGGTTCCTTACGCTAAACCTAATTTACTAAATAAAGTAGATTGGGTTTAGCATGAGAAAACTGCACCCTTTTCAAGTAGGCACGAGGAAGGAGAAATGCTTTCATTTCTTCCTTCTTTTCTGACTTTGCATGTGTGTTGCACTTTACAGCACACATACAAAGTGGGACAATGGTTAAAGTGTGTCCTTCCAGTGCAAAACCTATGCTAGACTCACTGAGACACCTTTGCACAATGGCTCAAAGGTCTGTCCGTGAATCACGGCATCTGATTTCAGTGCCGGCGCTAGTGAGGGGGAGGAGAGTGGCTTATTTTAGTAAATAGGGCGCATTCCTTGTCTCTCCTTTTCACGTAGCGCAGTGCAGCATTTGCGGCTGCTGCAGTGCGCTACGTGACAAAATAGTAAATCTCCCCCTAGTGTCGCTCCCCTGCTGTTTTCACAGTGCCCTCTGTAATTATCTCCCTTGGCATGGTACAGGCTTACCCAAGAACGTGGGTAAGGATGGCACAGCTCCTCTCATCATCACCTAATCCAGGGAGAAGGGCTGGTCAATGAATTATAACAAGGTCTCCTTCTAGTGTTTGGCCACTTTTTGTTCAGTCTCACCAAATCCCACAAAACCCTGCCCTGTTGTTTCTTTGCCTTTACATCTTATGTTCTTTAGTCATGTACAGGCTTACAAGGTGGAGTTGCAGAGAAATCCAAGGGCAACTTACAGCAGCAATAGGCCCTACCAGCACACAAAAGGGGGTTGTAAGGTGATATCTTAAGGTGTCTATGGTGGAGCTTTGTGGGGAATGTGCCACCCCTTGAGCATCTGTGGGGTTGGTGTGGTATCACTATGTGAGTATTAGTGCCAAGGATAAGGGTTCTGGAAACAGCAAAGACCAAAAGCGCACTAGAAGCAGATAACACCTGGGTGGTTTAATTTTATCAGGTGGAGTACTTGGTTTAACTGATCATCGTTGACTACTTTTGATTGGTCTGTAAATTAACCCAAACTTAGGTGCTCATTAGGATGGCGGTCGTAGGCACATCTGCGGTGCTGCCGGAAAATGTCCTTTTCCGCACTCCATCGGCGGTCCTCGCATCTGCCATATTACAATAGGCATACATAGCCCATTGTCCCTCCGCTGCGGAGTTACGTGAACCACCAGAATTTTTCTTCCACAACGTTGGCGGAGGGAGTCAATAGAGAAACACCACTGTGCGGAATGATGTCCCGACTGCCGGACAAATCTCAATGCCACAAACAGCCCATAACACTGCAGCAGAGAATCCAGCCACCCGGAGACAGCAGAAGCACTACTGCGGAGAGCAAAACTCGAATCCCGGTCACTTCCATGCAGTCCTGACCGCTATGGATCCAGCTCTTCAAGCCCTTCCGCTTCTGTACCTCATCCACTACCAGCAAATAAGATGTCGTCACGGACAACACCGCAGGTAAACAAAAACACAACTTCGCATACAACCACAACACACACCTCCTGTGCTGACATACGGTTCCTATCCACATCAGACACTCTGGTGGGGACAGGAACATATCCCCCAGTGTACTCACACGTGTCCTGCCTGATAGAAACCCACACCTCCGCATCCGGGACACCCATCAACCGCAAAATCAATGCAAAAGTGTTGCACTCAGGCCTTTTACTCTTCTGCATAATGTACACATTTCCATGGGGGCAATATGAAAACTGTACACCCATTCTTCATTACCCTCTGGAAGACATACCTTTACAATGCCACAAATGAGCATGTGAAACCCTCGTGGACTATGTCATCACATAGCCCAGGCAATGTTATTTCAGACTTCGACTGTGCAAACCAGCAGTGACAGTATGGCTGCAAAAACACTTCATGTCCCTCCCATCCTTCAATGCAGCCATGGATCTGTGCAAATAAAGCTACACACCCCATCGACATGAAGTCAGCACGCCAGGCATTGTATCACTCATTTACATTACCCAGTCTCAGACCTACGTTTGTATTTTACTTGCTGGAGAAGGGCTGTAAAAATGTCCATGTTGCCATCCTCCACAAATAGTCAAGTGCAATATATAATAGGTCAGATATGGAGCATTCTACATCAAGAATAAGGATGCATGCACATTAACTTGCACACACAGGCTCATACTACTGCATACTACTGCAGTGCAATATCATGTGAGCACTGTGAGCACTCTCAAACTGTCACTCTGAAACACATACCAGTGCATCTGGAGCACCATATAGCCTCCCATACTGTGAAAGCACCTCGTCCACCAGGACCTCCAGCTCCTCTGTGGCGAAGGGACAGGCCCTGATGTTCTTAGTTCTCGCCATCACTGGGTCCAGGAGACAGGAACAGCAGCAGTTGTTGGGGAAGAATGGCAGGCAGCAGTGTCTAGATGCAATGGAAATGTGTGGCTCTCTCACAGATATATATAGCCCCCTGGGGTTGTTTCAGTGGTACTCAGCTGCTGTAATTGGTGTTCCTGGTCAGCTTTTTTCAAATGTATCTAATGACCGGGACTGCGGTGGCGGTGCACGGCTACCGCGATATTTAAATGTGTGATTCACTACCGCGATCACGGTTCCAATTGGCTGGTAGGGAATAGGCATTGGCGGTGTCACACCGCGGGGGCCAGGCGGTCGCTACCACAATCATGCATCTTTTGGTAGTACCCAATGACCATGCCCGCGGTAGCAGGACACGCTTACCAAGGATTTCAAATGTGTAATTCACAACAGCAATCGCGGTTTCCATTGGCAGGTAGAGCATGGGCATTGGGGGTATCACACCGTGGGGCCCAGGTGGTTGCTACCACAATCGTGCATCTTTTGACAGTACCCAATGACTGGGCCTGCGGTAGCGGAGCACGCCTATCGCGGGTTTCAAATGTGTAATTCACTACCGCGATCGTGTTTCCCATTAGCTGGTAGGGCATGTGCATTGGCGGTGTCAAACCGTAGGCCCAAGCGGTCACGACTGCAAATTGGCGTATTTCAATTGTGACCAATGACCGTGATTGCGGTGGTGGAGCCGCATACGGCACCTTTGGACACATCATGCTGTAGCAATTGCAATGGCAAATTCTCATCATAGAACACTAGAAACTTACAATGAATTACGCCACTTGATTGGTAAAATCAATGCTAGTGTGACATTGAACTCACTGATGACTACACATGCCATGTCAGTGCACAGGATTACATGTATTGGCATGTACTTCCTCACATGTCACATATGATATTTGTGTTTATGTACACAGATCTGTTGTGTAATGGACTCTCATATTTGTGAACATGTCAATGTGTGAGATGGCTAATCAACCCAGAGTAATGATGGACTGACTACATAATGTGTCTATTTCACTGTGTAGGTTGCTGAAATCATTTTGTTAGTTTATCTGCTTACACACACTGCTCATTGTGTTGAAAATGTGTGCTCTGTCCGACTTACGCAAAAAGGTGTGGCAGGTACAGCAGCTACGTAGAAGCCAGCCGTGTTGCTATATCAAACATGTGCTGTGTCAAGATGTTTCCATTCACATAGTCAGAATCTGTTTTGGAGGTACTCAGTATGTACATACTGAACACATGTACAACTACTTGAGATCAAGGTGTCTCTGCATGTGACTAGTGCTTTAAGCTGTTGTTTCAGTCTAGTCATTGTTGGCACTGTGTCAGTCAAGACGTAAGATGTTGGACACATCTCATAGGGGAATTGAATTGACATGTGTCCACTTTCATTTTATGTAGGAGACTACCAAATGTGCATCGTCCGTTCACAGTGCTGATGGACATGGAGGATGAGGACATCATAAGGAAATTCAGTTTGGATTGACTTACCCTTCAAGACCTATGTGGTCAGTTGGAGCCTCATATGAGGCCTCACAAAACCTATCCAACTGCTTTGACATTTCTTTGCATTTCTTTGCAACTGGTTTGTTCCAGTACATGGTGGCCAGCGCAGGTGGGATATCTCATCCAATGTTCAGCATGGTGCTACGTGATATCCTGTCCAAAATGATGACATACAAGGACCACTACATCCATTTTCTCAGGAGACATGAATTGGCTGCTGTGAAGGGTGATTTTTTATGACCTTGGCAACATACCAAATGTTGCTGGCTCCATTGACTGCACACATGTTGGCCTGGGTCCACCACAGGCACGTGAGCACATATACAGGAATAGGAAGCCTTTCCACTCCATTAATGTGCAAGTGGTATGCCAAGCGGATATGATTATATTCCATGTCTGTGCCAGATTTCCAGGATCAGCACATGACTCCTACATACTGTGTAACAGCATCCTACCACAGCTGATGGCAAATCTGCATCAGGAGCGTGCGTGGCTTGTTGATGAATATGTAGGGTCAAGTAGTGTGCTGTATGTGTGACATGCTGTCCTCAGCTGCTGTTATATTGCAAAATTGGTCGGTGTATCTCACACCTAGGTGACTCTGCGTATCCCAACCGGCCTTGGTTGCTGAGCCCACTGAGGAATCCCAGGACCCCGGGTGAAGTCCGCTACAATGATGCACATGGGAGGATACGTGTGTGGTGGAGAGCACTTTTTGGTTCTGAAGTCTAGATTCCGGTGTCTGGACAAGAGCGGAGGTGCACTACTCTACTCTCCCCAAAAGGTGTGTCAGATCGTAGTTGCATGCCGCATGCTCCACAACCTGGGCTTGCGCAAAGAGATCCCCCTGCTCCTGGACGATGATGAGCAGAAGATGCCCCCGCCTTAAAATCCACACATGTCCAGTGATGACGATAGTGGAGAGGAGGAAGGTGTCGACCTGCATCAACAGCTCATCAACAACTACTTCCCTTGAGTGTGAGTGACATTGAACAAAAGTGACATTGTCTGTTGTCTTTGATGGTAGTGACAAGGCCTAGAAGAGCTATTTTACTGCTGGCTGTTGGTGGCTCTGTGGTAATGGCTGATGTGTGTGGCACAGTGTAGTTATGACCAGCTACATATTATCTATGTTGATGTTGTTGCTCATTGTAATGTGTGCTGGTTTGTGTACCTTGATGACTAGTGGTGTGTTCTATCTGTGATGCCATCACCTGACAAGTAAATGTCATTCTCTTGTGTCTTTCTAGGTCACAATCAGAGCTTGTTGTACATTGGAATCTGAGCAGACATTGTACATACTGTGATAAACATGGAGCTCATACAAAGGCATAGATGTGTAAAGAGTGTTTATTTACAATGAGTATTTGTGACAGAAAAGTGATTATTTACAAAATGGTGCTAAGTGAACTTATGAGTTGTCAGTGATAGTAAATGAGACAATAGAGTAGTCACCACATTGATGTAGTCACACAGTCACATAGTCAACAGACACCTGCCATCAACATGGCAGTGTGGGTAAGGATAGTCAACAAAGTCAATGTCAAAGGGAACAGAAGTGCCATCATGGCTGGCTCGGCGACTAGCGTTTGGATGGTGCATTTCCACGTGATCCTCCCCTGATGTTTCTCAGATGGCCCCTTGTGCGTTTGGCAGGGGGGCCACTGCTGTGGGCTCAGAGGTGCCAGAGGAGTCATTTTGTTGCAGCACACTGCTCTCTGTGGCCACAGCTGAGGTGGTGGGAGTATCATCTTGTGGGCCACTGGAGGGGGGTTGACCTGTCCTTTTTGCTGCATGCCTGTCCCTCAGAACACCCACTAGCTGGCCCATGAGGTCCACAATTTGCCTCATATGTATGTCCATGGAGCTCAGCAGCAGGCGGAGCTCATGCACTTCTTCCACAACCTGGCCCATGTGTCCCTGGGTCTGCTCATTTGACCCAAGGACTCTGGCAATGCTGGTCAGGGCTTCGGTCCCAGTGTCCTCTGGAATGTGTCCCCCAGTTGCCCTCCCACCTGCCCTGCTGTCCCGGACCTGTGACGTTGGCATTCGACGCACCTGCAAACTCTTCCTGCCCTCCTCTGTGGTGGTGTTGGTAACCACTGAGGCAGTAAGAGTGTTGCAGGCAGCAGTGGTGGTGGTGGTTGAGGCCGCACAGGTCTTTGCAGCAGGGGTCAGCGCTGTTGTTGTTGCTGTGGTGGTGGCGCAGGTGGGGACAATGGAGGCCTGCGATGTGGTGTGCCCTGGCAGTCCAGATGGGCCAGGTTGTTGCTCCTCATCCAAGAAACGTACAGGCACATACATCAAGCACAAAACCGGTCGCAAACGGGCAGATTCTCAGAATCTGCCCCTTTGCGACCGGTATTTTTGCATTTGGGATGCATCATCCCAAATGCAAAAATCGCTATTTAAGGAATCTCAAAATTGGGATTCCTTAAATAGCGATTGCATTTAAGGAATCCCTAATTGAGATTCCTTAAATGCAATGCATTACAGTTTAAAAAATAGCAATTTCGCTATTAGCGTGAGCAAATTACCATGAGGCTGGACCTCATGGTAATTTGCGAAAACTTAGACAAATGTACTTATGTGCATTTTTCTAAGTTTCATGTTGCCCACACACATGCCCTTAGAGCATGTGTGTATGCAACATTTGTGCAGAGTGAACATACATGGGTACAATAGGGTGTCATTTTGACACCCTTGCACCATCGAAATTGCGGGAGCAATTTGCGAGTACCTACTGGTACTCGCAAATTGCTCCCGCAATCTCTAAATCATTCCTATGGGCCTGAAGGCCCATAGGAATGAATGGGAAGACATTCCTTAATTGCGACTCGCAATTTGCTAGTCGCAATTAAGGAATTTGTAGGAATCGCTATTTCTTTAGCGATTCCTACATGCATAGGGTTTTGCTATTCCTTAATTGCGATTCCTTCATAATCGCTATTAAGGAATCGCAAAAGCCTATGATGATGCATGTGCCTGTTAGTGTGTCTGCATAAGAGAGTTCATGTTCCAGGGGGGAGAATGGCTTTGCAAGTTGGTGTTGTGTTCTGCAGCAGTTGCTTGTGGATCTCCTGTTGAACAGTAGTGAAATGGTAATTGAAGTGCACTCGACAAGCTTGGTGTTAGACGTTTGGATGTTACATGTGATACACCACACACTTTGCATTGAAATCACTTTATATGGTTGCAAGGTACTGAGCATCATGAAATGATGTGGAGGTACATACATTACTTGTCCATTGTGTGACATGTAAAAAGAAACCATGTGCCACGTACAGATTGTTTGATTACAAGGACATGTCGTCATCTAACGACTTGTGGCACATCAAATTTATGTGATGCGTCTTTTTGGTTTTCTCTGTATGGAATCAGTTTCAGGTAAGCAAGAACTTGCCATTGTAATGTTATACATACCTTTTTCATATCATGTACTTTACTTTGTTTTCCCGATTGACCATGCATGTTTTGTGTGCATATGGGCCTTCATGCTCTGACACCAAGACACTTACACATTGCATTCTGTGCTGTGCATGATTGGTCCCTGAATTTCTACATGTGACTTGGTGAGTCAAAGTTTAATTTCAGTGACAGTTATGTACGTTCAGCTATCTGCACACTGGATGTGGCTTTTGGATCTATGCCAAGTTGGCTGACATGTGAGTTGGCTCTAGGATGGGGGAGTGCTCCATCCTGCTCAGGGGTGAGACAAGGGACCATGAGATGGCTACCTACCTGTAAGTTTGAAGAGAGCAATGCAATAGCTGCCATGTGGTTGTGGGTGTGGGGAGTGCTCCATCCTGCTGAGTTGTGGGACAAGGGGGCCTGGTGGGAGTTGTAGTGCAGGCTTCCCACCTACAAACATCCCTCCCTGTTGAGATGGCCACCTACCTGTAAATTTGAAGAGAGCAATACAATAGCTGCCACATGGTTGTGGGTGTGGGAACTGCTCCATCCTGCTGAGTTGTGGGACAAGGGGGCCTGATGGGAGTTGTAGTGCAGTCTTCCTACCCACTAATACCCCTCCCTAATAAGATGGCTACCTACCTGTAAGTTTGAAGAGAGCAATGCAATAGCTGCCACATGGTTGTGGGTGTAGGGAGTGCTCCATCCTGCTGAGTTGTGGGACAAGGGGGCCTGGTGGGAGTTGTAGTGCAGGCGTCCCACCCACAAACAGCCCTTCCTGTTGGGAAGGCCACCTACCTGTGAAGTGGAGCAGAGGAAGGGAATAGGTTACACATGGCTCTTGGATGGGGGAGTGCTGCATCCTGCTCAGGGGTGAGACAAGGGACCATGATATGGGTACCTACCTGTAAGTTTGAAGAGAGCAATGCAATAGATGCCATGTGGTTGTGGGTGTGGGGAGTGCTCCATCCTGCTGAGTTGTGGGACAAGGGGGCCTGGTGGGAGTTGTAGTGCAGGCTTCCCACCTACAAACATCCCTCCCTTTTGAGATGGCCACCTACTTGTAAATTTGAAGAGAGCAATGCAATAGCTGCCACATGGTTGTGGGTGTGGGGAGTGCTCCATCCTGCTGAGTTGTGGGACAAGGGGGCCTTATGGGAGTTGAAGTGCAGGCTTCCTGCCCACTGATACCCCTCCCTGTTAAGATGGCTAGCTACCTGTAAGTTTGAAGAGACCAATGCAATAGCTGCCACACATATGGTTGTGGGTGTGGGGAGTGCTCCTGCTGAGTTGTAGGAACAGGGTGCCTGGTGGGAGTTGTAGTGCAGGCTTCCCATCCAAACACCCCTCCCTGTTGGGAAGGCTACCTACCTGTGAAGTGGAGCAGAGGAAGGGAATAGGTTACACATGGTTCTTGAATGGGGTAGTGCTCCTCCTGCTCTGGGGTGAGACAAGGGACCATGAGATGGCTACCTACCTGTAAGTTTGAAGAGAGCAATGCAATAGCTACCACGTGGTTGTGGATATGGGGAGTGCTCCATCCTGCTGAGTTGTGGGACAAGGGGGCCTGGTGGGAGTTGTAGTGCAGGCTTCCCATCCACAAACACCCCTCGCTGTTGAGATGGCTACCTATCTGTAAGTTTGAAGAGAACAATACAATGGCTGCCACATGGTTGTGGGTGTGGGGAGTGCTCCATCCTGTTGAGTTGTGGGACAAGGGGGCCTGGTCGAATTGTAGTGCAGGCTTCCTACCCACAAACACCCCTCCCTGTTAAGATGGCTACCTACCTGTGAGTTTAAAGGGAGCAATGCAATGGCTGTCACATGGTTGTGAGTGTGGAGAGTGCGCCATCCTGTTGACTTGTGGGACAAGGGGGCCTGGTGGGAGTTGTAGTGCTGGCTGCCTGTACACATGCCCCCCTGGGAATGTTGCTAGCTACCTTTGGGGTGATTCAGAGGGAGTAAATGTGAGATCTGTGAGACGTGTGTTGTGAAGAGTGTGTTGCACATAAGTGCATTTGGGCCTAGGAAGTGTAGCTTTGTAGTTGTGCAAGATAGCACATAGCAGTGTAATGGGAAACATTTTTTGTAACTAACCAGCCTCCACTCCCCCGGCTATTCCTGTGAGACTCTTTGGATGCAGTATGGCAAGCACCTTCTCCTCCCATACGGTGAATGTTAGTGGTGGAATGGGAGGGCCACCGCCAGTCCTCTGAGCCAGCTCATGGTTCTTGTGGCACGATCTTTCACCCTGGTCTTGAGGTCATGCCACCACCTCCTCATGTCCATCTGGGTGTGTGGGTGGCCCCTACTGCATTGACTTTGTTGACTATCCTTGCCCACTTTTGATTTTTTGTGGCTACTGCTGTCTGTTGGACCATGCTTCCAAACAAATGTGGTTCTACTCTGATTACTTTATCTACCATCACTGAAAACTCATTGTCAGTGAATTTAAGCATCATCTTCTGTGACATGGTGTGTGATGTGCAAATGTGGGAAAGTGCAGTTATGAAGGTGGTGGTGGTGATGTGTGTGGTGTGTGTGTGGTTGTGAGGGTGTGATGTGTGCTGATTTGCCTCTCCTTTGTGCTGTGGGGTTGAGCCCTTCACTTGTGGAGTTGTGCAAAGGATTGTGGTCAAGGAAGGGGCTGGTTTTATACTCAGCTATGTGGGTGGGTCAAAATGAAGTATTCATGTCAGGTGTGTTGTGTGGGTTGGCCTGGGATTTGTATTTTTTACTTGCCATTGGCATGTGTCATTGGGGTGTGGTAGGTGTTTTTTGAGGCTGAGCCAGATTAATGGCCACACTTGGTAGCTTTGTTGTGTGGTTGCTTTCGACCGCCATTACTCTTTTGGAGCGACCGTGGCAGCCGGAATACAACAGCCCTTCCGCCGGCTCTCCCATTCATCCATTGTTGTGATTGCGGCGGGAGAAAACAACTGGTCGTTCCGCTGTCACCGCAATCGTATCCTAATTTCAAGTGCAGTCAATCCGATGGTCGTGCGGTGGTTTGGGGTCTTTCCGCAGCAAATCCGACCTCCGCAGATGGATTTTTACCTGCTCCGGACTGTCCCGGCAGAGTTTCGTGGGATCCGTGCGCCGCGGTCGAATTTTTCTGGTGGATCATCCTAATCTGACCGCTGGTTTTTACCCGGTACATGCGGATGGTTAATTTCCGCTACCACGGCGGTCGGAATGGTTTTCCGATCGCCATCCTAATCGACCCCATGGTTTTATTAACTTGTGACTAAATGTTTTACTTCTAAATGAATGAGTGTATAGTCTCATTTAATAATCAACAAAAGTTGTGATTGAGCCAAAATACTTGGGCTTAAATGGCTCGTGGTAGAACAGCTAAGAGGAAGCAGTTAATAAAGGTGAATAAAGGTGACAAAGGTGAAACGCACAACATGCCAGCGGCTTTTGCAATTTAGGGGACTAGAGAGTTATTATCCGATTCAAGAACTGCACATTAGCTTCAAAAACAACAATCAAAATACTGTGCCTGTTGTTCGATTTAAACTTTTATATGTGGGCAGGTATTTTTATGGAAAAAATTAAGGTAAAGTTGCAGAGCTCAATAACAAGAATAAAGAGCATTGCCAAAGTCAAAAAGTCTGCTTTTAATGTGCTAGCACATGCAGCAGTAGATCATTAGATTGAGATACACAGATTGGAGGTAGCAGGAATGGACAGAAAGGACTAGACTTGTGAAAAAATCCCACACGCAATTCAATACAAGCACTCGAGTGGAAGCGGAAAGATACACTCAGACAGCCAATAGCAGTAGCGGAACTGGATACTCCACTGGGCTGAGTCAGGATGTTATTGACAAAGTGTCACACCAATGGCTAAAAGAGGCTGGAAGCAGTGAACTTAATACCAGATAGAGTGGAAACTTGTTCAGAAAATGGCTTCCACTGTACAGAAGTCAAATAATACAATTAAAATGAAAACGTTTCGTAAAGCTGTCACAATGTAATGAATGTAGAGCTGTGTAACACAGATAAGTAAAATAAAATAATAAACTAGATAAATAGGTAAATGTTTTCCTAAATATTTTAACAAAACTCATTGATTAATTAATATAATAATAAACAAAATGCATTTACAAGCCAATTAATAAAAGCTAATTTATATAGCTTGTACATTATCTGAACATCAGTTATTTTTTTTGGTATTGATTTAAAGTAATCAATGCCTGATGTCTGAATGTGGCTTAATATATACTTGTTGAATGTTACTCAAACCTGTATATGTTAATAGTGTAATTGATCATACACATAATTCACCATATAAGTATGTTTTTTTCACATTCGATTTATGTAACACACAAAAGATTCCATGGTGTAAACTAAAGTCCAAACTCTTGCTGTGCTATGGAGTCAAAATGAAATGCATTTGCAACCACTGGCCGAACGTACATTGCCTTTAAAGTTGCTAATTAAATATTGCTTACTTGCTGCGAACATGTATTGTTTCTTGGCTTCAGACAAACCACCCCCAGCTTAGTGACTTTTTTAAAAAAAAGAAACATTTTCAAATGTATTCTTGAAATACTGACTGACGCCCTGGCCCAAGGCAAACCTATATTAAGTACTCCTTTGGCAATCCCAAATTGTAACAAAAAAAGGAATGAACATTAGTCCTAGACCTTCAAATGTACAAAATTAGGCTCAATATTGCTGTCTTGCTCACAGTCCACAGTACTTGTTTGTTCTTATAGATTTATAATTGTATGTGGGTGCAAAGTTGCCTGGTCCTGTGCATGGGTGCAAATTCACTTCCTCAGACCTCGACTGTTAGAGATAAACAAGCATTAGCATAGCCATAGGTCTCGCCTTTGGGACCTGCTGCATAACTAAATACTTCTAAGGTCCCAAAGGCAAGACCTCTTGGCTATGCCAATGCTTGTTTTGTTTTGATCTAGTTCAGGGCCTTCTCGCGGAACACACTACAGTTGTAAGGAAATTAATATTTTAGTATCACCGCCACCCTCCTTTGATGAAGTAGCACAAAATTGACAAATCAATAGGAAAACAATCATTTCAAACTTCTGACAAATTTTGTGCTGATTAGTAAAGTTCTACTTTCAATCAGAGTTTGATGCAAGCCAATTCAGTGGTTTTGGTGGTAGGCATGAGCAACATTTCCTAAGGAGCTAAAATGGGAAACACACTTTTTCTCACCCCCCCTCTTGACTTTTGTCTGTACAGAACTGCATGAAATTTGACCTACCAGATCTTAACTGAACTTGCTGAGTAACAAGTTGGTACAGATCTGTTGATGGTAGCCAAAGTTGTTATAAACAAATAAAAACAACCATTGGCATAGCCAATAGGTCTCGCCTTTGGGACCTTATAAGTGTTTAGCCATGCAACAGTTGCATAATTAAATACTTATAAGGTCCCAAAAGCGAGACCTATTGGCTATGCCAAGCGGCCGTGCGGCCGCGAAAGTGATCGCGATCAAACATCAAAGCGAAAGTGAAAGTAATCGCGGTAAAAGCGCATATGCACTGTAGCTCTAGGCTGGCCTGGTAGCACTTTTTGGAGCCCTCTCAATAAGTCTCGTCAGACCAGTGCATGCGCTGGGTCAGGCGAGACCTAAAAAATAGCTTGACAAAAGAAAGCGTGGCTGAACCATACCTACAATGGGGATCATCTAAATTATTAACATATACGTATTACATTGTTCTACTCACATGCCAAGCTTGGACTAAATCAATTCAGGAGTTTAGGCTGCAGATTTTAACAAATATTCCTTGGGGAACTAAAATGGGAAACGTTTTTTTTTCACCTTTCCTAAAAAAATTTTTTTCACTATGGCCAGTGTGTCACGAAGTTGAGTCAGCTATTAATTTCCCAAATCTCTTGTAAATGTGTTCGTGCGGTTAAGGGGGTTAATGTATAGAATAGATGTTTCAATTTCTGGTAGATGGGAAGTGAACAAAATGAAAACCTGCTTTGTTAGACTATATACACAAACAGTTATTTAAAAGTGTTCTAGGAGAACAGTTAAAAGAATCCCGCATTTATAGAGTAGATTATTTATCTTGAGCAAAATATCAGATTGTCACCTGCCGGCAAAAACTGCACGTGGCACAGTCTCAGCAACTTGAGTCTGGAAGATAAATTTGCACCTGCTACGGTTGAAAAACTTCCTGTCGGCAACGCCCATTCTTCGGCAGGTGGGGTGGGGTGAAGTGTGTGTAATAGTGTCTGATTGGCACCTTAAGCGAAATTCCCGAGTAGGAGAGGAGACCAGGGAATGTTGTTTAGTCACTTTTATAACATAGCTTCAAGCCAGGGTCTGCATTCTTTTGGGATCAACTTAATTGTCTCTAAATAGCTATGGTGAATCTTAAATACTGGCCCTCAGCCTGCCTTTGTGTTCTCAACATTTGTCGGGTGCAGGAACAGACGCTAAAGCAAACAATGTTATTTACTTAGATTCAAAAAATCGTGATGAACTGGGTGGAATTACAATGCACAGTCCTTGAGCCACAATCGCAATTTTACCTGTTTGTTAAATCTCCCGTCAGTAATTTCATGGCGTGCCCTTGTGTGAGGTGAAATAGCTCAGCTGCATGTTGCAGTAATCTGAATGCAAACCACAAACTGCGTTTTTTTCCTTCAAGGGCCTATATTCCCAAAAAAAGTTATAACGAGAGAAGCGCAGGTCCCTGCAGCCCCTGCTTGCAGCGGCCCCATTCCTCCCCAGAGCTATAAATATATTTGCAATGTTAGAGGCTCCGGGGAAGGGAGGGGGGCTCACCAAATCCTGTGTCATTTTGTGTTAGCCCCACAGTGTTCTAGGAGGGAAGGGAGTAAAACATTCCTAATAGTGAATGTGGCTGTCTCCCTGGTAGAGCTGTCGAGTTGGCTTGTGCATAAAACAGAAAGAAGGGAGTGGCCTTGTTCGTAGACAGGTCCCAGATACTTCTAATCCCTTCAGTCGTCCCCGACATGATTTGTGATTGTCAGGGGTGACCCACTGTAAACAGCCTCAGAGTAAGTAACGCTGCGAGCCTAGCAGACGGTAGCAGCTCCCAGACTCCAGGCTGTGTTTAGTTTGCAGTGGCTTGTTGACATCTTCTCGCCTCCCATTTGAATCCGAAATGGCGCTAATCGCTGGGGTTTGACTCGAGCTGGTGCCCATCAAACACAAAGCGGTGCCTCGGAGTGCGGGGTCTCCTGCTGCTGTCTGGCCGCCTCTTTTCCTGGGGACTGTGGACAGAGGTGTTGTGTTTCACCCGGTGAGCCGCCGACACGGGAGGAAGACAGAGGGATGCGGTCCCAGCTCAGCGCTAATGGTGCTAAATGGCTCACGTCGGTCATGTCTGCTGGTGGCGCCTCGGCAAACCCTTACTCACCCTCCACCTATCAGGACGAGGAAGGCAGCCAGGCTCGCCACTACCAAGTCACTGGCATGCCCCCTTTGTTCTTCAGCCCACCTCCCAGAGCATTCACCCGAATCTCGGACGAACAGGAAGGGCGGGCACCCAAACCAGTTCTCGTTCATCAATAAAAATGATATTGTGCAAGTTTTATTCCCTAATGTCCACTGAATTTGTGTCTGAGCCCCAAAGCAATGTTTGGCTTGGCAGAGGAGGGCAATGCACGATACTCCCTTCAGTACACAAGGTACTGTGTCTGGCCCACGCTTTCATGACTACCTTTTGCCACCTATGCTCAACCCACAGTACAGAGAAGTTAGCCCACATTTGATGTTACACGTCTATATTTACTTCTGTGCCAAACGAATACGGCGTTCGCTCCCGATTTAAGAAAGGCACACCACTTTAAGACAAGCGCGGTCACGCGGCCGCAGAAGGAATGTCTGGTATGCAGCTGGCACCTGGCCGCGCTGCTGCTCGCTCCCGAGCTACCTAGTCAAGGGGAGAGAGAAGGCGGGACATGCACCCGCCTTTGACAAATTGCGTGCTGTCTTTCTTAGAAAGACGCATGCAAATGCCAATACGTGTGACCAAAAAAAAAAAAAAGCACCTGCACGAGCGTGTGCTCCGAGTGAAAAGTCCTTACTAAAGCCTCGCAGGGCAGCGCATGCGCGCTGGCTCAGGCAAGACCTAAAAATGGATCTGGTAAGGCAGCAACTCCAAATGGCAATTTTTTGATGTGCCACCATGAGCAACACTTCTGTTAGACGTCTACTGAGTGCTAATTAATACAGTTCTGCAAAATTCAAAGTATTTGAACAGCTTTCTAATTTACAAAGGTAAATTGCCCTCATATACAATATTTTCTCTTCAAGTAGCAGAGGAATGCTTACAATGATCATCTTTCTTGTATCAAATTCAACACCAAGAGGTACTGTGCATACAACAGATGATGATGTGTGGAATGCAGATGAAACTGGATCGCATAAATCTGAATTATGGATAGGTGGGGGTCATTTAAACACAAAATGCAGTAAATTTTCACGTATTTAATTTACATATATTTTCAAAGCAGGAACATGGTGCGATTGCCCCACAATCCAGTCATTTGTCCTAAGGAGACTGTCTTGTAAATGAAGTTCCCACATATACCGCCCCCTACCGGCCCTTCTAATTTTCCCGCCATCCATCTTCATAAATAGTCGTGTAACCCACCGTGTTTATTGTGAAAAGCCTTTTGGACCAGAGATGCCATTTTGTGAGGGTTTTCAGTGGCAGGGCACCAAACCCCAGCGCATAAACTACAGAAAGGCCCAGGCAGAACATTGTGTAATGGATTGTAATGAAGATTTATCCACTGGCCAGGCCGCATCCGATCAACTGGGCGAAGTCTTTAGATTTCATTAGCTGAGGACATAAAACAGTTCTCCTGATTAAAGAGAGAAGGAACAGTGGGGAGTCCACATAAATTACAGCAGCTCAATTAGGTGGAGACAGTTTGGTGGGTATTTATTACTAGGAAAAAGGGAAGACTTTCCAATTAGATTGAAAGGCTTTGGAGGCGGCAGTTAGGCCGCACTGTGCTGCTCTGGGGCCTGCGTAGGGAGGGACGCGTTGTGTGGAGCAGCATTGATTAACGGCGAGCCCAGGAGCCGTTTGCGCATCCTCATTGTTTATCAATATGGCTCCTGCTGGCTGGGAACGCTGCGCCTCGCGAGATCAATGCTGGGACTTGGCTAATTTTCACCGTGGACCGGGAAGATTTATTCCAGGGCAGAGGCCGGCTCAACCAAGCCTGAAAACGGCTACCTACGTCACCATCCCAGAAGCGGCGCGTGGTAAAATCCCTGCCGACGGGTTTGAGTAACAAATAGAAAACACATAATATGATAACAATAATACAAACAAATTTAGAATTTTTATTAATATTAATATTATTATCACTGTTGTTGTTTCTATTATTATTATTTCATTATTGAAACAATTATAACAGCAACAACAACGGCGATGATGACGGTTATTTTCATTAGTAATAATAACAATAATATTAATTGTAAATGTAGATAAGACATACATGTACTGATTAATACAAGGAAGAATGCCTCTCTTTCTTGTTCTAGAGAGTGCTATGAAATGCTGAAAAGCTGCAAAAACAACAAATATGGATGAGAAATCAAATAGTACACTGGAAGCAGTCAGTCAGGATTCGTGAGAGCGGACTGACGGTGCCCCCGTACAGTCCAGGGTCATAGGCCTGCCGTCCTGTGGAGACGACGAGCTAACTTCCAGCAGGGCCGAGCCAAGTAGAATAAAGGATTCTGCTCTGCCAACGTTTTTTTGAATCTAGGCAATGTAGATAGGTTTAGTGTACAAAGCTGGCTGTGGGGGGCTTTTTGTTCCCATGGGAAATACCCAAAAGGGCACTGAATTCAAGGTTGTAGTCGTTCTGTGTCCTCCCAGTGTCCTTCAGGAACCAGGAGGCACAAAGCAGGCTCCCCTCTGTGTCTCTCAGTGATGTCTTTCATGCTGACTGAAATTCTCCAAACTTGGAATTTATGTGTGGCTGGAAATGTTTTCTCCTTGCTTATCTGCTTCTCGAATGTGGAAAAAAAAGCTCGGAGTGCATTTCTCCATTTCACTGCATCCCTCGATCGCCCTTATTATCAGAATCCGTTGTTTCAGCGTTATGAATTAAAAAAAATTACATGAGTCCTATTTAAACGTATTTTTTTCTCACTGAGCAATTAAGTCACGTTGCACACCAAAATTATACAGCTCCACTTTCATTTTGAGCTCGTGACTCAGGAGCCAGAGAACAATATATCATAAAATGAATTACCTCTAAGCACACTAAGGCCCTCCTTTATTAAAGTTTCGCTGATGCAAAACATATTTTCATTTTAAAGACCTCTGTTTGCATCGCTAAACTGCAGCAGGTCGCCTTTAGTAGATGAAGGCCTTGGTCTGCACAGAAAACTCGTTTTTTAGGTTTCGCCTGGCGTCAGCAGTGCGCATGCGCTGCCCTCGCCATACGAAGGCTTCTTGGAATCAATACGGTTCCAGAAGTCGTGTCTCTGCTCCGCCCATAATTTTGATTGGCGTGCGTCGTTTGTCGTCATTTATGCCGAACAGAGTTCGTTGATTGAACCGGAGGGTTTTTAGTACCTCCTGGGTCCCACCCTGTCCAGTTTTAGCCCTGCCCACCTGGACTGGAGGCTTTACTGGTGGGGTGACACTCTCCCCTTTATTACTTGGTGTAGGCACTTTTTTTGAGGAGAAAGTGCGATGTAAACAAGCGTCTGCCGTGTGTTGTGCATTTACTATTCTGTGGCGTTTACGTAATAATAATGGTTATAAGTTTATTGCAGCTTGGGGCTTGTGTCATTACGTACGCATAGAAGTTTAGAACATCTAGGCGTATTGGTGCTTCTGCCGATTTGTACGCATTTTTAAAAACACCTACAGGTAGGCAATGGCAACAACTTTTTTTGGGGGCATTCAATGGTACCCCGCCATTTCTCGCTTGCCCGCTCCCACTCTTGTTCCCTTTATGAATATCTATCATCTGCTCCGAGCGCGAGTGCTACCCGTTGTCCGTGCTTCCTTTGCTCCAGCCCTCTCCCTTTGTCCTTGTTTCCTTGGTGTTTGCTCACTCTTTGCACAGGTTTTCCTGTTTCAGCGCCGTCTTCTCTTAATTTTCCTGTCTGCTCTTCTCCCTGTGCGATCATGTGAATAAAAAAAAGCTGTGCGGCCAGTTAGTTGCACCCGCCATTGTTCACCCTCCTCCACATCCATACCCTTCATGTTGCATGCCCACGTTATTTTACTTATTTATTTTCATTAACTGCCACCCACACTCACTCTCCCCCCTGAGCGCCGTGTTCAGTAAAAATAAACGTCCAGCGGCTTACTCGCACGCACCATTGTTAAACACTGAATACCCTTCATGCTATTTGCCCACGATATTTTATTTATTTACTTTAATTCAGTGGCTTTTTTCTGCTGTTGTCAGTGCGGGTACTTTATTCTTCCTTTTATATTGCTTCTCACACAAATTTCCTGTTTCACTTTATTAGCACAGTGCCACTTCACAGACACCGTGCTCCATCTTCAAGCAAACTTTGGGGGTCCACGCCATTTTCATAATTTATTCACGGCATGGCTGCCGCGGCTTCGGCGCAAACTAATCAGCCGCTTAGGACAGCACCCTTTCCGAATAGCGACTACTTTGGCCTAGCAGATGTGACGTCCATGTCCTTCATAAAATCACCCTATGCAGGCTTCCTTCCTGCCCTTCCTTTAGCCCCCACCAAACTAATAAGGGCCACTCAGCAATCTCCCCGCAACTCACTGCTGCCCTTACATGGCTATGAACACTCAGTGGCTGAAACATATGTATTGCCTGTGCAGAAGGAACATGCAACAAGCATTAAAAATGCAAAAGGTCTCGCCTTTCTTTAAGTTAAAGCCATTTGCTTTGCTATACAATACCATTAGCAAAGCAAGTGGCTTTAACTTAATCAAAGGCGAAACCTATTGCATTTTCAATGCTTGTTTGTACATGGGCATCACTTTAGAGCAAGGCAGAAGTAGCACCTGTCATTCCTGTCTTTACCTTTCATATTCTTGTCATTGCCTTTGCAACCCTTGGTCTCAGGAGTCATGGAGATAGCAGCAGGAACAGAAAATAATCAGTTCTCTTACAACGCTGTCTACTTTCAATAGTATTGACTACTTGCCTTCCCGCAGTCTCTCCGCAATAGATAGGACGCTGTTGAGGTGCTAAGTGTGGGACTAGCGGTGAACCTGGTGATGTCCTCATGCAGCAGGGACATCTTATGGATTTTGTAGGCCCTGGGCTAAACATAAATTGGAGGCCCCTGCTCAGAATAACTCTGAATTCATTATCTGCCATCAGCTCATTTACATCCTCAACGACTTTGGTTGTATCATTGACAAACCTGTTCTGTGACCAGCGTACATCTGGGCCCAACATTAGAGCAAACAGTTTCTCTATGGCTGGCCAGCACCAGAGAAACAGAAAGATTATCAGTCTGTACAACCCCACTGCATGTGGTGCTGTGGACTGTTGTCTCACCTTTCAGGTCTTCACATTCGCAGGCTGTGTGTTTTTTTGGTTAGTTCAATCTGGTTCCTGCTATGTGAAGAACAAGGACTCTGTGCCTGGTGCTACTAAGCTGTAGTCACACTGGCCCAGCAGTAGCTTCATGTGGACGATGCACTCATGGAGGGAGCATATGATGCCGCACTGCACATTGACTCATGGCTACCTGACACAAAAGCAGCAAGACTAGAGATCTAACCAAGCCTTCTACCCACAATCTATGTTGTTACATCATAGATAGTCTTTCAAAGCCATTCGATTGCACAATGCTGATCCAAAGAGAATAAAGGATTCTGCTTTACCCCAAGATCAAAGTGGGAGAATCCTGCATCACAGATTTTTATGGGTCTACTTTATGGCTCTCTTGAGAGCTGCAACCAGCCGTCCATTTTTCTTGCAAGTTGTCTTTGCATCATGTCTTCATCCCACAGTGATTGCACTAAACCAAAAGATAAAAAAAGAATTCACAAGATATGGGTACAGGTGCAAGCATGGGCTGAGGTATGTCCATCATACAGATATTGGACTGAATTGACTCCCTCTGAAATGTATTCATAGTTCAGCTTCCATTATTGTGATGCTACTTAGGTTTTGGGGTGCCATACCTATTTGGATGCCGAGCTACTACCTATTTTTAGGAGTAGGAACTTTTCTTATGTTTACTTTTTTCGTTATTACCTTTGCATTTTGACATAATGTTTTGTTTGTCTGCATGATAAGTGGGGCTACTTGTCGTGATGGCTCCGCAAATGATGCAGCTGGTTCTGAAGATGGTGTGGGCTGACAACGGGAGCCATTGGAGTTCCAAAGGTGGGTGTGTCCCTGGAATAATGAGGTAGGAATCTTGATGGCGTATCAATTGACACACTATTGAACAACAAAATATCAAAAGGTATGTATAGATTTTCCATACCATACATATATGTACCTTGACAATATGTATATATATACAAGGTATATACGTGTGGTGTTAAGAATAGTAAATCTATCTTCTATATGCACTTCCCTTTTGATATTTTGTCTTTCAATATTCCGACTACTCTATTACTATATCTAGATATTCGTAGCGTTGATATTCCTTGGCACAATCCAGCAGGGTAGAGTGATGTGATCAGATTTCTTCAGGCACTGGATGAGACATACTGCAGCATGAGAGGTGATATTGCACCTTAAGAGGTGATATTGTACCTTAAGAGGTGATATTGCAGAATCTGAAAGACCATGGAGCAGGGCATTACCACCATCCAGATGCCAGATGCATTATATAATGGTTTGCCTTTAGGGAACACACAAACAGCTTAGGTTATATCAACCTGCTAAAATAATTTTGAATGTGACACAGTGCTTATAGTTTAAGCTACCTTCTATGCTTTTAGAGCACCGGGCTTGCATGTGTGTGTGTGTGTGTGTGTGTGTGTGCAAGGATATGTAAAGCAAAGGTTTGCAGCCATTAATTCAGGACCCTATCTCTCCTTCTGTTTCACATTCTCACCCTTGTGCGCTTTCCTGTGTCTTATGAGTGGATAAGTGCAACAGTAATTCCACCTCCATTCACAAAACAGTAGCAAAAGTTAATGTGTGTCTCCTGTATGAAGTGTAGGAGAGTGGCATCGACTGCATAGTTGCCCCTAACTGTTTGCTGATGTTTTGACTGTTTTCTGACTCTAGCCAGGCTGTGGCCCTGCTATCCAGGACCCCAGCCTATCTGCTTCCTCTCTAAACTGATGTGAGTACCCTAGGTACATACCAATTGGATACTGAGGACACCCTATGAGGCCCTTGGAGATGGTACCCTAGGTACCCTAGGTACCCAGGGCATGGGTCCCTCAGAGGCCTACCAGGGGCTGCAGCACTTATTGTGCCACCCCTGGGAGAGCCATACAACATGACACCACCAGACCACTACTGTAGTCTGGGTAAGGTGGTGCTTTCACCCCTTACAGGGATATAGGTACCCTGTATCCCACTTAATTACAACACATATATCCTCATAGGTCACCCCTAAGGCAGGCCTTGCTAATCCTACAAGGCAGGGTGCTGAGATATATGTGAGGGGGAACCCCTACCTGAGTAGGGCCCCTCTGCAACCTTCGTTAAAACTAGTTCGAGGTTGTTTGTAGTGCAGCTATACCATATACTCTTAACCGCATTATAAGTAATCTCGATAGCATGATAACTTGAGAGTGGCTACACAGAACCATGTTGTGTTTGGTGTCAAACATGTAGGATTCATACCCCCAATCCAGCCATGGGAGTGAGGGCTTGATTCCCCCCTGCTAGAGGGGTGATATGGTAAAAGCGGCAGATTTTAGACACCAATTTAAAAGTGCACACGTAGTACAAAATGGATGCTACCCGCCACCCACACGACTCTGGCTGCCTGTTGCTGGGCAAAACTTCAGCCACGGCAGCTGGACAATAGGGATCTTGTTGCAGGGAGGTGTTCCCACCTCCCCAGACAGATTATGTGGATTGGAACTGGGTGGGTGCACTATAGGATGTCTTTCAAACGTGCACGTAGGGTTCTCTAGTGCCTACTTCTGCATACACCGCCTCAAACCGGTTCAGGGGCATCCTGTCCGCTGCCCAGGTGGGAAAACACACAAAGGGGAGAGGGTGTAGCCACCCTTTCCCGCCTGAACTCTCAGTGGTGGGCTCTGATTAGACACTCCCCTAATCCTTGGGTTAAAGGTGGGTGCAGGGTCCCTAGAGCCTCAGATTAATCTTGGACTTCACAGACTTGAACCTTCGACTTGCTGCTGCACAGCTGAATGAAGAAATCTCCGTTGGGGTAAAGGAGTTACCCCCCTGCTTGGCAGGCACCTGAAACACTGCAAGTGACCCGGTTGGAACTCCGCTGCTCCTACGGACAACGAAGACTTCTGCCTACCTTGAGGTGGGTTTCCAAGCATCCCAGAGGCCAGTGAGTGTGCACAGCAAAGCTCAGCACCATGGACCCCGTGGGTGCCGAGATCCTCAATACCCCAGGACACCAGCCATCTCATTCACAGCACACGACCCCGACCAGTGGGGAAGTTCTGCTTTGGCCCATTATTGAGCCAACCTCTCAGCATCATCTGTGCCAAAGATCGACGCCCTAGCCCGCTCCAACAACCCGGGGGCGCATCTTTACGCACGCCAAATTGCTGCCTCCCGCGGTCCCTTGTCTCTCAACTGGTGGGCCCTAGCAGAGGTCAATCTTCACTTTAAAGGGCTCCTCTGGTTGCTCCAGGCCTGCTCTATAGTCTCCTTGCTGGAGATCATGCTCAGACCTCGTGGGTCTGCACCATAGCTGTTTTGTGATCCTTGCATGGGTTGCGGTTGCCAAGGCTTAGTGAATCCATCCTTTATGGGCCAGTCAACCTCCAGAAGCTGGCCTTCCTTGAAGCCTCCTGGACCCCGTGGCTGCCGATCCAAGCTACCCCTCTTCCACCTGGAAGCACCCAACATTGGAGGGCTCTTTCTCCTGAGCCCCCTGGTCACTGTGCCGTGACCCAGACTCTGTCCCCTCTGCTTTCAGGTCCTTACCTTCAAGATCTACATCTTCAATCTGCACGACATCGACGACGCTTCACACCAGCAGCAGTTCTTCACCTTTTCCCATTGAAAACGAGATCGCGACCCGACATCGAAAACAACCTATGCACCCGGCTTCCCTGGGGCAGGTAACAGTGGTACCTCGGTACTGTCATGGGTGTGGGCCCTCCAAGAGCGTAACTCTAAGCTGCTGAACTTGAACTCCTGCTAGAAGTGTTAATAATCTTGCAAATTCCAACCGCGACATTCTCCATAGAGATCCCGACAGTAGTTTATACCACTGCACGCGTCTCCCGTGGGCCCCTTCCTCACTACCTTGGGTGGTTTCTTAAGGGGCCAGCGACCCTAAGTGCCCTAGGCACTGTCTGTAGAATTGGCGTGGTTCTTATACCACTTTTTTAATATATGGTTTGGTCCCCCCCTGGGGCCCTATGATTCCAGTGCTATTTATTGTAACTATCAATGCTTGTTTGAATTGTATCTTTACCTCCAGTTTCATAAAGAGACTAGTGGGATTATTCTTAGAATAAATACATATATTTTATATATATACCTGTGTGGACTACTCTTTCATTTGGTTATTCAAGAGGTTATCTATGGTAAAACAATAAGCTTAACACTCCTTCAAGACTTAGCCTGAAGGCTGCTCTCTACAGCTACCACTAGGATAGCTGTCTTTAAAGGTTGTCTTTTAACCTATCACCTTAAGAGTCGAATTGGACTGGTGCAAGGTGTCCCCTATAACTAGTGGACAGCATATGCCAGTCCAACTTCTCACATGAAGTAGGAAGTAAAAGTGGAATACATTAAGATTGGGTTATCTATTAGTATGAAGGTGCTAATATATTTTGTGGGGTGGTACAAATAAAATGCACACAAGATGGTTAAGTGAAGCACCTTATTCACACGCATTAGCAAATAGAACAATCAATTTCTTGTTCTAGTGAAAAGTCGCTATGAAAACAAACCAGGGAGACCTAGGGCGCCTGGCTAACTTTAGCCTTCATCCCTACACCTTCGGTGGTTGAGGGTGTTCCATGTAGGAACCAATAAAGTTCCTGTCTGTTGTCACTGTGGAGAGATTTTTAACTAATGAAATGCACTTCTAAACTAATATAGACCTTCCCATTAATTTGTATTATTGTCTGAAGAGCACCCAGAACAGAAGGAATCTCTCCCTTTAGAGTTAGATTTTAGGTAACTGTGTCCGGTATGTTCGTTAAGCCAGGTCTTCAGCCTCTTGCGGAACTCAAGAAGTGAGGAGGATGTTCTGATGTGATGTGGGAGGCTGTTTCATGTTTTGGGTGTGATGTAGGAGAATGAGTGATCTCTGCTCTGCTTTTGGGGATGGGCTGTGTGCGAGTGAGACAGAGTATAGGTGCCTGGCAGGCTGGTGGAAGTGTGCGGGGCTGTTGAGGTTTCTTTGGTCCAGTGTAGTATCAGGCATTGGATGCGTGTGTGAGAAGTTTGAATTGGCTGTGCTTGTGAATAAGGAGCCAATGAAGCTCTTTTAAGTGAGGTGCGATGTGGGTGAGGTGTGGGAGGTTGAGTATGAGTCGTGTGGCAGCGCTCTGGACAGTCTGGAGATTGTGAAAGAGTTGTTTGGAGATTCTGGCATAGTGTGCATTGCTCTAGTCTAGCCTGCTACTTATGAGTGCTTGAGTGATGGTCCAGCTGGTGTGCTGTGGCAGCCACTTGAAGATCTTTTGTTGCATGTGCAGGATGTGGGAGTAGGGGGTGCTCAATGTGTTGACTTGTGCTGTCATGTTGAACTTAGTTACAAAAAGGGTCAACCCAAAATCACTGGGACCTGGGTATAGAACAGTATAAGAAAAACTGGTCCCAGTACATAACAGAATGTACAAATAACATTGATAAACATTTAGACAGACACTAAAGAAAGTTCTAGTGGTATTTTAATCACACTGAACAAGCATAGGCATGTAGCCAATTCCAATCTTTAGATACAATTATTAACAAAGATTACTGAATGTGCCCCGAAGCGGGGAGAAGAGGGAGGGAGGGAAGAGATTTGGTGAGGTTAGTGATTGGGTGTGGACTTTCAGGGAAGAAGTGAAAACGATAATATATCCATTTAGACAACAATCAAATTGGTTGGCATTATTCAATTAATACCCTATATTACATGTTGAATCCATCATAAAATACAATGTAAACACAATTTGAACAACGCCATGTACAACAAGAAATCACAGTGCACCATGTACTAGTGATGGTACTGGCAGTGTTGTGATGTCGACGTTTCGACCCCTTGATAGGTGTAGGTATACGTTTGGACCTTACAGAGTGGGGTCTTCCTCAGGACTACAGTGTAAGTGGTAGGGCGGGGGGAGAAGGGCACCTACAAAGAAAACCAAATGAAACAAATATAAGGATACTTGGACTTAATTTGTGAGGACATAATTATTCCAAAAGTTCAAAAAGATTACCGTATCGAACAGCAAGGTTCTGTGGTGCATTGAATCGTCAGAGAACAGGGGTAAGAAATCTCCCAGCGGTAAATGCGTCAGAGAGTGAAAGTCACCTAAAAGGATTAAGGTGATCATTATTTTAGCAGTCTCTCAGAGTTAAGAGAACAGTAAAATTAGTGTAATGAATTACTAAAAACTTACTATGTGTCGAAGACATGAATCCATTATCATACAATCCAAAAGGCCGTATCAATATAGCCTGGATGAAACCGTGGCCGCTGATTCACGTGTAGGTGTACAGAAAAACGGGGCTGTACCTCCACTAATTATTCACCAAAGGATGAATCTAAACACAAAAGAAAAGAAATCGAAGCTATGGACCCTGCAGTCAAATTTAAAAAATAAAAAATCACGGGAGGGTTAGTGCGAGAATGACAGTAAAAGACTAATGCGTTCTATCCTTTATAAGAACAAAATTCAAATAATAGTCACAAAATAGCATTATAGTCTCGGAGACTAGCGTGGCCCCAATTGATAATAAACCTGATCGTAACGCAAGAAAAAAGGGGGGGGGGGCTGTGTCAGTACCCAAATTACGCTCCGGTAAGGGTCCCGGTGTCATAATAGTACACTAAAGGCCTCTAGAGACTTCGCAAAGGATGCTAGAGTGCGGTATTGCGGAGGAGCGGTACTCACCCTCGACATCAGACCTCACTTCGTAACTGAGAAAGGCAAGCGCGCGGTCGGCCCGTTACTAAGCCTATTTAACGGGAAACGTGCAAACAGACACGTGTTTCCCGTTCCCGTGCTGCAGCTAGATGCCGGTAAAGCATCATGATGGAAAAAAGACTCGTACCTCGCATTGGACACAAAGGAAGGTTATTAAATTGTGAAGTTCATTTAAATGTGACCTTGCTGAGGAAACACTTTAAAATAGTTAATAAATAAAACAAAACCTGAAAGGTGAATGGATGCAAAGCTCGAGTACAACATAACTAATTATATTTGAAAGCATCCGTATGACGTTACAATGTGCAAGTAAAGTCATTAAAGTTGAATCGGGCACATATTCAGATCCTGAAGGAGAATCCTGGCGGTTTACATACGGAAAACCTTACTAGTGCATTTCATTGACAAGCTGTCGATTTTGAACATGTTCTATGGTTAAACAACAGTAGATAGCATAGTAAATAGCATGGCACTCGATTTAAAAAGCATATTTAAACAATCCAAAAGACATTCATCAAAGAGGTTGTCGACACATATTGAAAATCAGATACCAGGTGAATGAAAACGCATTGTCAAGGTACCATGGCCTGTAGTTGTACGTAAATAACATATATAACAAATGAAACAAAATCTCAAGATGTATATACGTATCAGGAGGAAGGAGTAATTAAAAAACACAACCCGCAACTAGATTGCATGAAACGGGAAACATAACCACCCTCCACCTCAAGAATTAGGTATATATTGATCATTCGAACAGCCTAAATATTTGATTATAAACATTAGGTGTGAAGAACTGCTAGTTGGGCATAAGTACCATCTAGTTCATTTAGCCCATTGGCCACTGTGTCCAAGCGTGTCATCCATTTTGCTTCTCTCAGATTCAGAATGGCGGATATGTTACCGCCTCTTGGTCCCAACATTACTTTTTCAAGTACCAACCATCGTAGATTATCAGGGTTATGTTTTTTAAGAGCACAGTGTTCCACCAATGGGGCTCCCACTACATTACACCTGATTCTGCTATGGTGTTGCAGAATTCTAGATTTCACTTTTTTTTGAGTTTGGCCAATGTAAAGTAGTTCACAAGGGCAGAGTATGGCATAGATCACATTGGTCGAATTGCAGTTGGTGAATGAATTTAGGGTGATTGAGTGTTCTTTATAGACGAAAGTTTTTGTAGTATTCGTTGTTTCACAAGCCTTGCAGTGTGCACATTTGAAATGACCAATCACAGGTGGAAGACTCCATAGTTCTTGGATTGTGGGCGTAGGTGTAGTCTCCAGAAAGGAGTGGACTACGTGGTCCTTAACACTCATAGCTTTTTTGAAAGAGTGCATCGGTGGAATAGGTTGATCGATGTCTTCTGCTACTAAACCCCAATGCCTGTTTATCACTTTTTTAATTGCATTGCTCCTTGTTGAGAAAGTGGTGACACAAATCATTCTCTGTGATGTCTTGTCTTGCTTATCTTTGGGTGTTAATAGGGTCTCTCGAGGATTAATCAAACGAAAGTGGAGCGACACGGCGCTCCTTTGGACGCACAGCTGAAATCCTTTAGCAAAAAGGTAACTTCACTTCTCCATTTTCTTTAGAATGTTTATTCTCAAATTTATCCAATACTTTGGCAGGTTAAAGTTCGTGTTGACAATCATATGTGAGACAATCAATGTATTTCAAACGTTTCAACTGCTGCAGTTAGCCAATCCAAGCTTTACGTCCTGCAACACGACGGATACATTTAAAACATCCTCAATCCAATGCATTTCGGGTATTATTTAACCCTTCATCAGGGATACACTCCAAAAAGTCAAATGTCTTGATCTGCAAGTGGCTGCTGATCATCCATGTCCTTCAATTTTGCCGATTTTAAAAACGAATGTCCTTATGTCTCGCATGTGATTAAGTGAAACTTTAACTGATCCTTGCTGGGTGCAACATGTCGACAGGCAAACTGTAAACAATACAAACACGAATGACGAAATGCACTCCATTAAGTTCAATCTTTTAGAGAATCGCTTTAGATTCAATACTCTTTTTTGCATGCAGCCCAAGTGTTGTGGCTATTGCCCTTCCACCACCGGTATGACGAATCAAACGAAAGTGGAGCGACACGGCGCTCCCTTGGACGCACAGCTGAAATCCTTTAGCAAAAAGGTAACTTCACTTCTCCTTTTTCTTTAGAATGTTTATTCTCAAATTTATCCAATACTTTGGCAGGTTAAAGTTCGTGTTGACAATCATATGTGAGACAATCAATGTATTTCAAACGTTTCAACTGCTGCAGTTAGCCAATCCAAGCTTTACGTCCTGCAACACGACGGGGGTTTAGTAGCAGAGGACATCGATCAACCTATTCCACCGATGCACTCTTTCAAAAAAGCTATGAGTGTTAAGGACCACGTAGTCCACTCCTTTCTGGAGACTACACCTACGTCCACAATCCAAGAACTATGGAGTCTTCCACCTGTGATTGGTCATTTCAAATGTGCACACTGCAAGGCTTGTGAAACAACGAATACTACAAAAACTTTCGTCTATAAAGAACACTCAATCACCCTAAATTCATTCACCAACTGCAATTCGACCAATGTGATCTATGCCATACTCTGCCCTTGTGAACTACTTTACATTGGCCAAACTCAACAAAAAGTGAAATCTAGAATTCTGCAACACCATAGCAGAATCAGGTGTAATGTAGTGGGAGCCCCATTGGTGGAACACTGTGCTCTTAAAAAACATAACCCTGATAATCTACGATGGTTGGTACTTGAAAAAGTAATGTTGGGACCAAGAGGCGGTAACATATCCGCCATTCTGAATCTGAGAGAAGCAAAATGGATGACACGCTTGGACACAGTGGCCAATGGGCTAAATTAACTAGATGGTACTTATGCCCAACTAGCAGTTCTTCACACCTAATGTTTATAATCAAATATTTAGGCTGTTCGAATGATCAATATATACCTAATTCTTGAGGTGGAGGGTGGTTATGTTTCCCGTTTCATGCAATCTAGTTGCGGGTTGTGTTTTTTAATTACTCCTTCCTCCTGATACGTATATACATCTTGAGATTTTGTTTCATTTGTTATATATGTTATTTACGTACAACTACAGGCCATGGTACCTTGACAATGCGTTTTCATTCACCTGGTATCTGATTTTCAATATGTGTCGACAACCTCTTTGATGAATGTCTTTTGGATTGTTTAAATATGCTTTTTAAATCGAGTGCCATGCTATTTACTATGCTATCTACTGTTGTTTAACCATAGAACATGTTCAAAATCGACAGCTTGTCAATGAAATGCACTAGTAAGGTTTTCCGTATGTAAACCGCCAGGATTCTCCTTCAGGATCTGAATATGTGCCCGATTCAACTTTAATGACTTTACTTGCACATTGTAACGTCATACGAATGCTTTCAAATATAATTAGTTATGTTGTACTCGAGCTTTGCATCCATTCACCTTTCAGGTTTTGTTTTATTTATTAACTATTTTAAAGTGTTTCCTCAGCAAGGTCACATTTAAATGAACTTCACAATTTAATAACCTTCCTTTGTGTCCAATGCGAGGTACGAGTCTTTTTTCCATCATGATGCCTTACCGGCATCTAGCTGCAGCACGGGAACGGGAAACACGTGTCTGTTTGCACGTTTCCCGTTAAATAGGCTTAGTAACGGGCCGATCGCGTGCTTGCCTTTCTCAGTTACGAAGTGAGGTCTGATGTCGAGGGTGAGTACCGCTCCTCTGCAATACCGCACTCTAGCATCCTTTGCGAAGTCTCTAGAGGCCTTTAGTGTACTATTATGACACCGGGACCCTTACTGGAGCGTAATTTGGGTACTGACACAGCCCCCCCCCCCTTTTTTCTTGCGTTACGATCAGGTTTATTATCAATTGGGGCCACGCTAGTCTCCGAGACTATAATGCTATTTTGTGACTATTATTTGAATTTTGTTATTATAAAGGATAGAACGCATTAGTCTTTTACTGTCATTCTCGCACTAACCCTCCCGTGATTTTTTATTTTTTAAATTTGACTGCAGGGTCCATAGCTTCGATTTCTTTTCTTTTGTGTTTAGATTCATCCTTTGGTGAATAATTAGTGGAGGCACAGCCCCGTTTTTCTGTACACCTACACGTGGATCAGCGGCCACGGTTTCATCCAGGCTATATTGATTCTGCCTTTTGGATTGTATGATAATGGATTCGTGTCTTCGACACATAGTAAGTTTTTAGTAATTCATTACACTAATTTTACTGTTCTCTTAACTCTGAGAGACTGCTAAAATAATGATCACCTTAATCCTTTTAGGTGACTTTCACTCTCTGACGCATTTACCGCTGGGAGATTTCTTACCCCTGTTCTCTGACGATTCAATGCGCCACAGAACCTTGCTGTTCGATACGGTAATCTTTTTGAACTTTTGGATTAATTATGTCCTCACAAATTAAGTCCAAGTATCCTTATATTTGTTTCATTTGGTTTTCTTTGTAGGTGCCCTTCTCCCCCCGCCCTACCACTTACACTGTAGTCCTGAGGAAGACCCCACTCTGTAAGGTCCAAACGTATACCTACACCTATCAAGGGGTCGAAACGTCGACATCACAACACTGCCAGTACCATCACTAGTACATGGTGCACTGTGATTTCTTGTTGTACATGGCGTTGTTCAAATTGTGTTTACATTGTATTTTATGATGGATTCAACATGTAATATAGGGTATTAATTGAATAATGCCAACCAATTTGATTGTTGTCTAAATGGATATATTATCGTTTTCACTTCTTCCCTGAAAGTCCACACCCAATCACTAACCTCACCAAATCTCTTCCCTCCCTCTCTCTTCTCCCCGCTTCGGGGCACATTCAGTAATCTTTGTTAATAATTGTATCTAAAGATTGGAATTGGCTACATGCCTATGCTTGTTCAGTGTGATTAAAATACCACTAGAACTTTCTTTAGTGTCTGTCTAAATGTTTATCAATGTTATTTGTACATTCTGTTATGTATTGGGACCAGTTTTTCTTATACTGTCATGTTGAACTTGTCATCTAGGATGATCCCAAGATTTCTTGTGTAATGATATACAGAATTGGGAAAACAGGCCTTCATCTGGCTTGCAGGGACCAGTGTTCATTGAGTTCAAACTTACTGCTGACATCTTGTGTGATCTGCAGGCCATGAGTTTGAATCCTGACAACTCAAAAGTAAATGAAGCCTTTCATTCTCCTGGGGCCGATTAGTTCAGTATTGTGAAATTATGGAACAGCTAAGGTTTACTGTGTTTAGAAAAAGCATAAGTGATGTATGAAGCACTATATAAAAATACAGTGTTATTGTGCTGTATGGCAATGTATACTTCAACTCGATACCTTTCATGCATTGTCCAGAGCAGGCTTCTACAACAAGCAGCTCGTGAGCTACCCGTAGCTCTCCAACTACCTGTAAGTAGCTCTTCTGTGTAAAGTCCAGGCTACTAGTTTAGAAGCTTATGTTTGGTTGAATTAATACACGTAAACCAATATTGAAAAGTGTGACTTCGAGATGACACCCACATTTTCTTTTTTTATGTAGACATCTTCAGAGATAAACAAAAAAGGAAATTTATACAAATTCAATACATTATCTTTCATTCAATGAACCATATACAGGATATCTTTTAAAATAATTTTGGAAAAGTAAAAAAAGAATTGCACAAGTGACAATAGACAAATTCATTAGGAGGAGATTTTAATAGCTCAATTATATCTCTGAAGGCAAATATATTATTTCTAAAACAAATGTGTTTCAAAAAACGACGTTGGGCCTCTTCCAGTAGTTTCTTAGAGCAAACATATAACACATTGGTTATGTCTTGAACTACTCCGCTGCATATTTCGCATAAACCTGTCTTGTCTCCTGAGTTACTCCAATGCTTTGTGTAAGCTTTTGTTGGTAAAATCCCTAGGTGCAGCATAATGATGCAACGTTGAACTCTGTGTTCTAGTGTAAATCTCAGGTATCTTTGATTGATCGTATATTCTAGAGTACCTGCATAAAACATTTAAATCTGCAATGTGATAACTGAGAACAATGCATGAGATTGAGTTCAAAACATAATCTCAGTGTCATATTTTTCAAAAATAACTTCGGGAGTGCAGGAGACCAAGTCTGCAAAAGTGCTATTGTGCTTTGGGATAGTTCTAACACTGTCACAATATTTTTATTAAAAGTATAGTGCTCTGATTCACTTTTAAAAGTTTATAATTTTATTAGGGCCCTTAAGGAGCCTACTTCAGCGTGAAATTTGTTATACGCCCATCTTATGATGTTAACTAGGGCCCTGGAAAAGGAGCTTTCTGTGGAGAGCTCTAGGCGCAATGGTTGAAAAGAAACTGCTTGCTTTACTGTAGTAATTTTACAAAGCAACTTCCCTTCATTCATGTTTAGTATGTGCCATTTGTTTATAGTTATGTTTTCCAGAACATATGATAAGGTAGAAGGAATTTTTGCACAATATCCTTCCAAGAGGGAATGAAAGTGTCTCTTTCTGGAGGAAGAGTACCGTCTCTTCAAGGCAACAGCCCTATATGCTGAAGATGGGAGGAGGCTTGGAGTGTCTGAGAGAAAATTCTCCCTTGATAGGTATATACCTTAGGCCTCCCACCTAATATCCAGTCATAGTGGATATGATGTTTTCTCCACCTGAACAGTACTACCATTGTTTTAGTAATATTGACTTTAAAAAAATTGCCTTGGTAGAGCTGAATAATGCATCTATATTATGCTGTAGACCAATCAGTGTGAGGTCCAAAATGACCACATAATTGGAATACATTTGGGTATCTATGTTGCATGATGCTATTTTTGGAGGAAAAATATTTATTTTTAAAAAGCATTCTGGTAGGTCATTTAAAAAAAGGAGAATAAGAGAGGTGCTAGTAGACATTTCTGCTTCAGGCTGTTTGATGTAGGTATCTTATAGGTCAGATTTCCCCCACCCATCTGAACTCTGCACCAGGTTGAGGAATTTAATGCGACAGCTAGCCTTACGAGACTTTCTAGCATTCCCATATTTTTCAGCTTCCTTCACAGGGTAGATCTATCTACCCTGTCAAAGCCATTGAAAAATAAGCAAACTCACTATAGACCACCTGTGATTTGGATGTTACATACAGTTCACTGACAGAATATCGACACCTAAAATATCCACATACCACAATATTAAGTTTTAATTACCGTTGAACAAATATCTACATCCTACATTTATAATGGTAAGTACAAAAATACTGGAAAAAAAATATTGATGTCAAAAATATAGTTGTACAAAATATCTTTATGTATATATATATACATATATATATCCAAAGAAGTGTCCGCTGAACACCTCATGCCTGCCCAAGATGCCGGTGCCTGCCATGGTAGCGGTAACCACAATATATGAAGAAATGTTCAAACCCACAGGAATGAGGCGGCACACTGTCCTGGTGAGATAGGTGTTTTTTTAATCGCTCACCAACAACAACGCGTTTCAGCCGTAAGACGGCCTTTGTCAAGTTGCCAAAGTGTTACCAAGCAGACATTTTTAACCATTATACGTTATAATGGACATGGAAGAGTTACTATGCATTTACGTACTAGGATACATAGTGATGCAAAAAGGCACATTTTAATTTCATTATGAATAATTGGCATTCTTTAAAATGCGGTGGAGACAAATAAAAAAATTAATTAAAAAATATATAAAAAAATAACACATATTAAATATATTAAATAAAAAAATATATTAAAAAAAATAATTACATTTAATATGCATTTTTGCAAATATAAATAAACGTAATTAAAAAAAGTTAAACAAACATATATCATATACATATATATTTACATTAAATTAATTGAAAAACGATTCATTTGAATTTATTTTATAATTTTTAAATTATATAAAAATTTAACACATATAAATATATATATGATATATACAATGCTCCAAAGTTGCCCACAGGCGAGGGCGCACTCAGGCTGCAGCAAATTTCCCCAAACCAACACTCACAAAACGGGATGTAGCCTGACGCCTTTTGGATAGATTCATTCATAGGTTGGTTCCATAGAGTACACAGCTTTTCTTGCCACACTTTTAATTAATTCAATCAACGGCCTTCCAATAGGCCAATACACTGCTCCAATGAACAGTCCCCCAAGGTGTTATGAGATTTGTAGTGCAGTGATCCTACCACAATGGGTGGTTCGTTCTCGAGGTCCCCAATCAAAGCCCTCCGATGGGCCTCGAATTGTGCATGGTCTTTATTGCTCGGTACTGCTGTCCTATGATGCGACCTTGACCTTATTTCAAGCTCCATGGCCCACTTAATTCCATGCGGTGGTGCTCCCTCCACGGCCGGGCCGCCGTGTATTACATAATGCTCCAAAGTTGCCCACAGGCGAGGGCAACTTTGGAGCATTATATAATATATATATATATATATATATATATATATATATATATATATATATCGAAAGCACTCCTGCGCCTGTACCCTGGAAAGCGCCTGTAGATCCACAGAAAAGGAGCACGGACCACCGTTGGATGCAGAAGTTGTTTATTAAACTCGAGGTAAGTCAGCCATGACGCGTTTCGGCTCCGTGGAGCCTTGATCACATGACACGCCATGAAGTCACCTGTTGGTTTATATACATTTTTTTCTTTTTTTGCTCACATTTGATTGGTTACTGTTTTGCTTTAAATTTAAAGTGACAGTGCTTATTAGTGCCAAGTTACAATGATTTTCATACGGGGTTGATTGGAAAACATCTCGGTAAAATACCGCGGTCTCTAGTGACAGTTGTAGTTACACAGCCGTGTGTGTCTGCCAATTGCCATTGACAACATCTGATGTTATGCTTCTGATTGATAAAAACATTATTTACATCAATAAATAAAGAAATAAATAAATATGCATAAATAAGCTTAGATAACACGTTACACACTGAAAAATATTCTAAAACCATATGTATGGATTAAAATCATAGAAATACTTAGACACAAATGTACTGGTTAAAACTTTGGACATAATAATCATAAGTTTGCGTACACCACTGTCTAAAATTGAGTGAATCATTCTGGTTTGAATACCATGTCACTGTCTTATTGTATCAGTGTGTAACTAATGCCAATCATAATTGATGTTGTGTGTGATTATGGTTGCGAGACCTGTTGATTAGCCCCTGATTTTTTAAATGTTTGGTGTCAAGAAAAGTGTAAAGAAATAAGTGCAAAGATCGGTGTACTTTATCAAAATTATTTTAGAAAAGCCTTTCACAAAGAATTATTGATATAAAATACATCTAAAAGTAACCATAAAAGTATGTGTATTAAAAACATGGATAAAAGATATTAAATATACTGTAGGGAAGGGGACTTCTGGGGTAAGAGAGGCCGCTGTAGGTTACCTTGTCCAAAATGCATACGTCGTGAAGTTAATTTATGACGAGACTAAGGTAAGCTATACTACTGTGCAACAGGAAGTGTCTGTTGTCAGCCCATGGTATATTAATTTGTAGAGATACATGAAAGGTTGGTAAAGTCAAGAGGTTGTGGGGTACTGACATGCAGTTGTTAATCAACAGATAGTCTGTTTCAGAGATAGGTATACATATCTTCTGTTGCGTTCAGGCCATTGGGGCTCTTGGAGTCTAGTTCTAAAATGAAGCGAGTCTCCATTTGTCTGAGAATCTTCTCCCTGTTGCCACCCCGTTTATTGAGGGGCACACAGTCGATTATAAAATATTTGAGCAGTTTGGGGTCCGAGTGGTGATGTTCTGCAAAGTGGCGGGCCACTGGATAGGTGGGGTCTTTGTTGGTTATCGCTCGAATATGTTGTAGTATCCTTTTGTGCCCCTGCAGTTTGGTACTTCCCACGTATTTCAGCTTACAGGGGCACTCAAGGATGTAGACAACGTATTCAGTTTTGCAGGAAAGGGCTTTGTTGATGGTCTTTTCTTGATCGTTGAATGCAGTTTTGTATGTGAGTGTGTTAACCCCGCATTGGCAGGCTTTACAGCTGCTGCATTTGAAGAAGCCCTTTTGCTGACTGAGCCAATTACCTTTAGGTTTCATGGTTGGATTATTTTGTACTAATTTGTCACGCATGTTAGGTGCCCTTCTGTTTGTAACGGACAATTTAGCAGGAACAGTAGGTCCTAAAATGGGGTCATTTTGGATCAGAGGCCAACTTTTCTGTACAATTTTGTTAATTTCATGCTGTTGTTTACTGAAGCCCAGTATCATTCGGAATTCATCATTTTTGGGGCACAGTGTGGTGTTAGGTAAAGATGTTGGTAATTCTTTGGGATGTACTTGCAGAAGAGCTGTTCTGTCTATTGTTGTGCATTTGGTGATGGCGGCTTCTATGCATTTTTTAGAGTAGCCACGTTGGAGAAACCTAATGCGGCTATCGTGTTGGGCTTTTAGTAGTTCTTCTTCTGTACTACAGATTCGCTTTAACCAAATCATTTCGCCATAGGGAATGCTCTGAACCAAATGTTTGGGGTGTAGGCTAGTTGCGTGGAGGACTGAGTTGACAGCTGTAGGTTTACGATGAATTTTGGTTTCGATGTTATCATTGTGTATATAAATTTCTACATCTAGAAAAGTAACTTTAACAGCACTGATATCATATGTGAAATTTAAATTGATGTTATTTATGTTAAGCTTGTCAATGAAAGATTTTGCCTCCAGTTCAGTTCCATCCCATATTAAAAATAAATCATCAATATAACGCCACCAACATTTAACATTGTTATTCAGAGTGTCCGAAAAGTTTCTATGTAGGACCATTTCTTCCCACCACCCCATGTGGAGGCAGGCGTAGCTTGGTGAAAAACTTGCGCCCATTGCTACGCCCCGTAACTGCTGGTAGACACAATTCTGGAATAGAAATAAGTTATTGTGCAGACAAAAGTCTATCATATCCGTGAGCATTTTGCTGTGAGCTTGATAGATGGGTGCTCTCTTGTCTAGATAGTATTGGACTGCTTTGAGACCATCCAAGTGATTGATGCTCGTGTATAAAGCCGTGATATCCATTGTTATCAGTAAGTATCCTTGTTTCCATTTGAAGTTGTAAATTTTAGTCAGGAAATCCCCAGTGTCTCTAAGGAAAGAGGCCCACAGCGGGTGAGTAATGTCCACAATGGTTTATTCGAGACAGCGATGCACACATCAGCAGATAAGCCCACAAAATAAGTCAATCCAGCCCAACGCGTTTCGTAGTCCATACTTCATCAGGGGTACTGGGCATAAAGTCTAAGACACGGTGAAAATGGCGGCAACTTAAATATCAAACAACCTGCTTCAGTGGGCGTGGCCACAACTGCGGCCCTCTGGTAGTTGTAGTGCCGTCGTGTTGCTACAGTGAGCTCCCAGTCTTAAACTTTAAAATTGTGCCATATTGAACTCCATGTGGACTGCAGTGCTTTGCTTAGCTGTCATGCATTCGCTGGTTTCCTCGGTAAACGGCATCCACTCCCTACGCGGTGCCGCCTGTTGACGACACAGCAGGGCTGAACACAGCACGGGGCTCTCCTCCGCGGCTCAGGCAAGCCGCTAAACATCAATTCACAAAGGTGCCTGCAGAGGAAAGAGGCCCACAGCGGGTGAGTAATGTCCACAATGGTTTATTCGAGACAGCGATGCACACATCAGCAGATAAGCCCACAAAATAAGTCAATACAGCCCAACGCGTTTCGTAGTCCATACTTCATCAGGGGTACTGGGCATAAAGTCTAAGACACGGTGAAAATGGCGGCAACTTAAATATCAAACAACCTGCCTCAGTGGGCCTGGCCACAACTGTGGCCCTCTGGTAGTTGTAGTGCCGTCGTGTTGCTACAGTGAGCTCCCAGTCTTAAACTTTAAAATTGTGCCATATTGAACTCCATGTGGAGTGCGGTGCTTTGCTGTGCTTTGCTGTGGGCCTCTTTCCTCTGCAGGCACCTTTGTGAATTGATATATATATATATATATATATATATATATATATATATATATATATATATATATATATATATATATATATATCATCGCTCCCACTGCACCTCCAGACCAGCGCACTCAAAAGACGGGTGCTTCAAAACGCGAAGGTGCGTTCGCGTTAATAAATGCGCGCTCAATCCCAGTCACATCAAGAACTCGGGAAAGCACTCACGGGACACTTCTGCAGTTCTTAGGTCGTTTATTGCATAGCGAGCATGGAAAACATGACGCGTTTCGGCTATGCCTTAGTCTGATGTTTTACAAATTTCGCGCCAAAGAAGCAGCATATTTCAATGAAACGTTACGTGGATCACATGACATCATTATTCATAGACATCATAGAAGGACAAACACATTAAAAGAATCACTGTTGGTAATTCATCGCCATTTTGGAATGTGAAAACAATTAGATAATATTGCTAATTTCGCCGTGTATCGGCTTTCAAAATCAATTCCAAATTAGAATTAAGGTTAAAAACTTCACACATATTGCCCTATATGGGCATGGGTGTCCCTCATAAACAACAGACATAAAGCCGTGTATCGGCAAACCAATGTCATATGATAAATATCAAAGCAACATAAGGGTCATATAAATCACTTGACACGTTAGATAACAATAAGTCTGTTGCAATAACATCCTATCACTTGTCTTTCGTCCGACATTCAAGTAAATTTTAAGAGAATCACGCCATGTATTGGCTAAGACCCCAACATTGTTGCTGACAATAAAAGGTATAATGATCCACATTTATAATAACATCATTTAAAAAGATTTTTTCACAAAATGTCCAAAAGCTACCGTGCGTAGCCAATACCACAAATTCGATCACAGAATACCTTATGCTTACACTATGTTATGGATTACACTCTTCAATTGCCTATCTAACCTATAGTGTATAGATTGTTGCTACTTTTTAGTCTCCAAGGTGAACTGACAGTTCCTCCCCCACATTCATCCCCAACGGATTCTTAGTTCCTAAATCGATGATATATCATGATTCAAGCCTGCGAAGTCGTTTAATCCTGTCCCCTCCTCTGACATTTGTTGGGACCTGGTCTAAAACATAATAGCGTAACAATTCCCTATTACTATTATGCTTCTCAGCAAAATGCCTTGCCACGGGGTAGGTAACGTCGTTTTTGGCTATCGCTCGCATATGTTCTAAAATGCGAATCTTGGCACAATGAATCGTGCTGCCCACGTAGCGTCACCCACATGGGCATTCCAGGCAATAAACCACATAGTTGGTATTGCAGGTAAGGAACTTTTTGATGGGCCGGGGGCTCTTTAGACCAGTGACCCTATAGGTCAATGTTCTCTTGCTGCCAACGTACGCTTTACACTTAGCACAAGGGAAGAAACCTCTAAGATCCCTTAGGGTTCCCATCGCCTTGGGTCTAGTAGATAGGTGACTTTGTACCAAACTGTCCCTTAACGATCTGGCTTTTCTGAAGGTTACTAAAGGGGCAGAAGGGATGTCCGGACCAATAATATGATCCGTTTTCAGGATATGCCAATTTTTTCTCATAATCATTGTTAGACCTGACATCCTTGGCGTGGGTTTTTCCCCTATCTTTTGCCTCTGTTACCTGGATTTTTGATGCTGTGCTGGATTTCGATATGCTGGTTTAGATGCTTTGGACACTCTGTCACTGCTAATCAGTGCCAGAGTGTAAGTGCTCCCTGTGTAAAATATCGCATTGATTGGATATACCTGATTGGCACATCTGTATCACCATGAAGTCCCTAGTAAAGTGCACTGTGTGTGCCAGGGCTGGTGATGACGGATGCTACTAGGGGGTCTGCAGCGCTGATTGCGCCACCCACCTGTGTAGCCCTAAAACAGTGTCTCAGGCCTGCCGCCGCAGGCCTGCCTGCAGTCCCCGGACTGCCATGTCCCCCTGGCCAGTGTCCACACTGGCCGGGCCTAACCCTTCCCTTTTCATACACGTCAGTCATCCCTATGGAAGGCCCAAGGTACCCCCCTGGGCAGGGTGCAGTGTATGTAGAAGGTAGAGCATGTACTAGTGCAGGTAACATGTTCTGGTAATGAACACCGGCCATTTTGTGTGTTCACTACTGCAAGGCTATCTTGTTCCATAGGCTAACATGAGGGAGGCGGGTGCCGATGGCTATCCGCCTATCTTCTCATACGAACAAGATAAGACATGAGTGTTTGATATCCCTGAGCTCAGCATTTGATAACACATCTTTTAGGAGAGATTGTTTTTAAATCCTGAGTTGGAGAACAGTACTTTTTAGAGAGTAGCTGTTCTCTTGTCTGACCCTTCTGTGTGCCTGGGCGCGCTTGTGGATTGACTGTCTGGTTTGAGAGTGACAGGGGCTGGGGATCCCCCGGGCGGTTGGCCGAGTCAGCCCTCTGCTGAATGGCGACAATCGCAAGGAGAGTGGAGGGAGGAGATAGCACCTGGGATTGAATAGGGCTGTGCCTGCCTGCCACTCCGCTGGCTCCACCTCCTGCTGGGCGGCTGACGACTCTGCCCCTCACTCTGAAAAGAATGTAGAGACCAGGAAAACAAAGTGCTCCAACAACACCCAGAACTGGATCAGACCGGGCTCAGGACCCACTTGCACAAAGACTTCAAAGACTTTTAGGGGTATAAGTACAAGACCCCTGACAACAGATTTTTTAGATTCGACCATCAAGAGGAACCTCTGCTGAAAGACGGACCGCTGAAGAACTAAAGGAAGATTGCCGTGCTGTGTGCTCTAAAGGCTGACCTGTTCTGCTGTGCAACTGAAGCTGAGGAGGAGAAGGGGTCTTGCTGTGTGCTGACCCTATCCACTTGACCAAACAAGACTTTGCTGTGTGCTGTGTCTTCAACTGAATCTCCAAGGACCTGAGAAGAGCTGGCCTCCTGTTTCGCAACCCAGGGATAGAAAGGTTGCCAAGAACTCAAGACTCTGCTGTGTCCCACCTGCGCTGCTGGGTGCCGCAGGGACCGTGGACTGTTCTACCAAGCTTCTCAACATCTGCCTGTGAGGTGGGCTGGCTGCTCTCTGTCTTGCTGGAGAGTACCGCACCGAGCCGGGCCTGACACCGGTTGCCGCATCAAGAAGATCGACGTGCTCATCGGCACGTGCCTTGCCGCGACCCGGAGGCCTGAAGCAGACCGAGAGTCGTATTTCCCTACTCTACGAAGCCGCGCAGTGAGTGGCTGACGCCGGTGACGTCGACATCGTCACTGGGGGCTCGTCGAGGGAGTTGTGGAATCCTTGCATCGAACAGCCCGAGGAGCGCTCGTGCAACGAGCGCAGTGACACCGCCGGAGCAGCATAGCTGCCTAAAACATCGAGGGCCTACAAATTGATTCATTCTCAGTGAGTATCGAATCACTCAAGAGACTAGAGACTATCGTCTGACGATCCCGACCAACCAAGAAAGCGATTATTGTGTAAACCTGTGATGCTTGATTTCAACTGCGGAAACTAGATAAAGATATATTATTTTTGATATAACTCACCTGTGTGGTCTAAGTTTGTGGTGTGCGGAGGGGGGATCATTGTGGTGTCTACGTGCAAATACCTTACACATTGCCTTGGGGATAAGCCTGTCTGCTCGAGCCAAGCTACCTAGAGGGTGAGCAGGGGTTATCTACCGTGTGTGTCCCTGTACCCTGACTAGAAGCAAGGGTCCCTATTTGGTCTAAGGTGTATACCTCTGCCAACTAGAGACCCCCAGATCTAACAATCATCTTTACTTGGTTGGCATCGTTCGAGTAAGTTGTAACCATCCTAAATTTATTAGTGCCTGACTCGTCCAACTTGTTTCTCTTTCTGCCCTCTTTCTTCTGCTGAATGTCCCTATTCGGATCACCATCCAAAAGGGTGGTTCTCGGTATATTCCTGACTTTTTGCAGTGTGGTCTCAAGAAATGATTTACCGTATCCCCTTGCAATGAATCTGCAGATACTTTCCCTTGCTGCATCCTCGAAATCATCTACTCTTGTACTGTTTCTCTTCAGACGTAAAAACTCACCGTAAGGGATATTTCTAACTAAACCAGGAAGATGATTACTCCTGGCATGAAGAGTTGAGTTCCCAGCTGTGGGTTTCCGATATAAGGATACCGACAGTTGGTTGTTGATTACTCTGATCTTCAGATCAAGGAAATTAACAGTTTCAGAGCTTACCTCCCCACTGAATTCTAGATTAACAGTATTCCTGTTCAAGCTGTCAATCAAGGAAGAGGCTGTTTCAAAGGAGCCATCCCAGATAATACAGAGATCGTCGATATATCTATACCAACTTACGACCCTGTTAGAATCAATCATGCCAGGTGTATTGGACACCTGCTCCTCCCACCAGCCCACGAACAAGTTCGCGTAACTGGGGGCAAAGCAGGTGCCCATCGCAGTGCCAGATCTCTGGTGGTAAAAGTCTTCACCAAAAACAAAAATGTTGTTTTTTAAGCAAAATTCAGTAAATTGAAGAATCATAGTGTTATGTTCCGTGAATTTTAGAGGCTTCTTCTTGAGAAAATGGGCTACAGCCTCCAAACCATGTTCGTGTCTTATCCTGGTATACAGGCTGGTGATATCTAGCACAATAAGTTTATACTCAGGATTCCATTGCTGTTTTTCAATGCGCTTTGAGAAGTCTTGCGAGTCCTTAATGTACGCAGGTAAGGTTTGGACCAATGGAAAAAGAAAAGAGTCAACAAAAATAGATAAATGTTCAGTTAGCCCGCCCTGGGAGGAAACAATGGGTCTTCCTGGCGGATGATCTTTATCCTTATGGATTTTGGGTATGTGGTAAAACGTGGGGACAACTGGATTCAGGCAACGGAGGAACAGATATTCTTCCATGCTTAGCATTGATTTGTCAAGCCATGTTTTGATCATATCATGATACCTTCGGATACTGTCCAGATAGGTATCCTTGGAAATCTTTTCATAGTTCTCCGCGTCAGATAGTTGTCTCATCGCCTCCGTTTCGTAATTTTCCCTTGTTTGTAAAACCACGTTACCCCCTTTGTCCGATGGTTTACAGATCACCATATGATCATTGCCCAGGTTGCTAGTCGCTGCGCGTTGCTCTTTCGTTATGTTTTGCTTAATATTTGAGTGTTGTAACTTTCCTCTTAGGGCCAAAAGATCTTTGTTAACTGCCTCAGCAAACACGTCGATGGCATCCATGGGTAGCTGCGGTAGGAATTGTGAGGTAGGTTTAAAAACACTTATATCTCTCACCTGATTGAATCCCAAACGCGTGGTTCTTTGTATTAAGTCAGTTCCCGGTATGTTATCTTCCTGACTTCGATCTGTATTGTCCATATGCAATGACTCCATTGTTTCAAGGGCAGCTAAATCTTCACCTGTCAAAATGTCAGCCACTCCTGGTCGACTTAAAGATTTTCTGGATTTCAAGGCGTTAGGTTTCAACTTGAAATATTTATGAAGCTTGAATTTCCTTATCAGCTTGAAAAGATCGATACGAGTCTGTGTATATTCCATTCTATTCGAGGGGCAAAAAGTTAAGCCTAGACTGAGAACTTGTTGTTCTGCAGGTGTGAGGGGTCTAGGTGTTAGGTTGATAATGGTAAGATTGTCTAATTCCATTTCTTCCCCCTTCTGTTGCGAGAGGCCCTGGTAGGAGCTTTTCGTCCTTCTTCTCCAGCCGCCCCGCCTTGTCTTTCTTTTTCTTTTTCCCCCTCCGGTGGTCTGCTCTTGCCCCCTCTTAGCCATGTCTGCCGCATTATCCGGAACTCCTCCTGAAAAGGTGTCGCAGTAGGTCTTGCGTGTCCAGTGGTGTCATCCGAAGACTCACCCCCCGTAAGGTCCGATTCCGATGTTTCAAATCGTTTTTTCATTTGTTCTTTTAGTTCTTCTATCTTTTTCTTGTCCTCCTCCTTATCGATCTCCATTTCCATTTTCTCAATTTCAAGTAGGGCTTTATCTCTGTCGCTCCAAGCGAATTTGACCAATATTACTAGCATGCCTTTGCTCGATTCCGCTGAGTGTGCAGCCCATTCATCTAGCAACTTAGGATCCGGGTTCTCATAGGCCGGAATGGTGTAAACAAGGAGGACAAGAAAAAGATAGAAGAACTAAAAGAACAAATGAAAAAACGACTTGTCAAATATGAAGCTAAAATAAAATTAAGAAAACAAGAAAAGTTCGAACGCGACGAGCGTGATTATGCCCTAGGAAGAGTCCTGACGTTCGCCAAGAAATTCGAGGGTCCACGCAAAGAGTTAAGGGCCAAAGGCAATGAACCTGATACCATCAGAATTGAAACATCGGAATCGGGGTGAGTCGGGGTGAGTCTTTGGATGACACCACTGGACACGCAAGACCTACTGCGACACCTTTTCAGGAGGAGTTCCGGATAATGCGGCAGACATGGCTAAGAGGGGGCAAGAGCAGACCACCGGAGGGGGAAAAAGAAAAAGAAAGACAAGGCGGGGCGGCTGGAGAAGAAGGACGAAAAGCTCCTACCAGGGCCTCTCGCAACAGAAGGGGGAAGAAATGGAATTAGACAATCTTACCATTATCAACCTAACACCTAGACCCCTCACACCTGCAGAACAACAAGTTCTCAGTCTAGGCTTAACTTTTTGCCCCTCGAATAGAATGGAATATACACAGACTCGTATCGATCTTTTCAAGCTGATAAGGAAATTCAAGCTTCATAAATATTTCAAGTTGAAGCCTAACGCCTTGAAATCCAGAAAATCTTTAAGTCGACCAGGAGTGGCTGACATTTTGACAGGTGAAGATTTAGCTGCCCTTGAAACAATGGAGTCATTGCATATGGACAATACAGATCGAAGTCAGGAAGATAACATACCGGGAACTGACTTAATACAAAGAACCACGCGTTTGGGATTCAATCAGGTGAGAGATATAAGTGTTTTTAAACCTACCTCACAATTCCTACCGCAGCTACCCATGGATGCCATCGACGTGTTTGCTGAGGCAGTTAACAAAGATCTTTTGGCCCTAAGAGGAAAGTTACAACACTCAAATATTAAGCAAAACATAACGAAAGAGCAACGCGCAGCGATTAGCAACCTGGGCAATGATCATATGGTGATCTGTAAACCATCGGACAAAGGGGGTAACGTGGTTTTACAAACAAGGGAAAATTACGAAACGGAGGCGATGAGACAACTATCTGAGGCGGAGAACTATGAAAAGATTTCCAAGGATACCTATCTGGACAGTATCCGAAGGTATCATGATATGATCAAAACATGGCTTGACAAATCAATGCTAAGCATGGAAGAATATCTGTTCCTCCGTTGCCTGAATCCAGTTGTCCCCACGTTTTACCACATACCCAAAATCCATAAGGATAAAGATCATCCGCCAGGAAGACCCATTGTTTCCTCCCAGGGCGGGCTAACTGAACATTTATCTATTTTTGTTGACTCTTTTCTTTTTCCATTGGTCCAAACCTTACCTGCGTACATTAAGGACTCGCAAGACTTCTTAAAGCGCATTGAAAAACAGCAATGGAATCCTGAGTATAAACTTATTGTGCTAGATATCACCAGCCTGTATACCAGGATAAGACACGAACATGGTTTGGAGGCTGTAGCCCATTTTCTCAAGAAGAAGCCTCTAAAATTGACGGAACATAACACTATGATTCTTCAATTTACTGAATTTTGCTTAAAAAACGACATTTTTGTTTTTGGTGAAGACTTTTACCACCAGAGATCTGGCACTGCGATGGGCACCTGCTTTGCCCCCAGTTACGCAAACTTGTTTGTGGGCTGGTGGGAGGAGCAGGTGTCCAATACACCTGGCATGATTGATTCTAATTGGGTCGTAAGTTGGTATAGATATATCGACGATCTCTGTATTATCTGGGATGGCTCCTTTGAAACAGCCTCTTCCTTGATTGACAGCTTGAACAGGAATACTGTTAATCTAGAATTCAGTGGGGAGGTAAGCTCTGAAACTGTTAATTTCCTTGATCTGAAGATCAGAGTAATCAACAACCAACTGTCGGTATCCTTATATCGGAAACCCACAGCTGGGAACTCAACTCTTCATGCCAGGAGTAATCATCTTCCTGGTTTAGTTAGAAATATCCCTTACGGTGAGTTTTTACGTCTGAAGAGAAACAGTACAAGAGTAGATGATTTCGAGGATGCAGCAAGGGAAAGTATCTGCAGATTCATTGCAAGGGGATACGGTAAATCATTTCTTGAGACCACACTGCAAAAAGTCAGGAATATACCAAGAACCACCCTTTTGGATGGTGATCCGAATAGGGACATTCAGCAGAAGAAAGAGGGCAGAAAGAGAAACAAGTTGGACGAGTCAGGCACTAATAAATTTAGGATGGTTACAACTTACTCGAACGATGCCAACCAAGTAAAGATGATTATGAGAAAAAATTGGCATATCCTGAAAACGGATCATATTATTGTTCCGGACATCCCTTCTGCCCCTTTAGTAACCTTCAGAAAAGCCAGATCGTTAAGGGACAGTTTGGTACAAAGTCACCTATCTACTAGACCCAAGGCGATGGGAACCCTAAGGGATCTTAGAGGTTTCTTCCCTTGTGCTAAGTGTAAAGCGTGCGTTGGCAGCAAGAGAACATTGACCTATAGGGTCACTGGTCTAAAGAGCCCCCGGCCCATCAAAAAGTTCCTTACCTGCAATACCAACTATGTGGTTTATTGCCTGGAATGCCCATGTGGGTTACGCTACGTGGGCAGCACGATTCATTGTGCCAAGATTCGCATTTTAGAACATATGCGAGCGATAGCCAAAAACGACGTTACCTACCCCGTGGCAAGGCATTTTGCTGAGAAGCATAATAGTAATAGGGAATTGTTACGCTATTATGTTTTAGACCAGGTCCCAACAAATGTCAGAGGAGGGGACAGGATTAAACGACTTCGCAGGCTTGAATCACGATATATCATCGATTTAGGAACTAAGAATCCGTTGGGGATGAATGTGGGGGAGGAACTGTCAGTTCACCTTGGAGACTAAAAAGTAGCAACAATCTATACACTATAGGTTAGATAGGCAATTGAAGAGTGTAATCCATAACATAGTGTAAGCATAAGGTATTCTGTGATCGAATTTGTGGTATTGGCTACGCACAGTAGCTTTTGGACATTTTGTGAAAAAATCTTTTTAAATGATGTTATTATAAATGTGGATCATTATACCTTTTATTGTCAGCAACAATGTTGGGGTCTTAGCCAATACATGGCGTGATTCTCTTAAATTTTACTTGAATGTCGGACGAAAGACAAGTGATAGGATGTTATTGCAACAGACTTATTGTTATCTAACGTGTCAAGTGATTTATATGACCCTTATGTTGCTTTGATATTTATCATATGACATTGGTTTGCCGATACACGGCTTTATTTCTGTTGTTTGTGAGGGACACCACATGCCCATATAGGGCAATATGTGTGAAGTTTTTAACCTTAATTCTAATTTGGAATTGATTTTGAAAGCCGATACACGGCGAAATTAGCAATATTATCTAATTGTTTTCACATTCCAAAATGGCGATGAATTACCAACAGTGATTCTTTTAATGTGTTTGTCCTTCTATGATGTCTATGAATAATGATGTCATGTGATCCACGTAACGTTTCATTGAAATATGCTGCTTCTTTGGCGCGAAATTTGTAAAACATCAGACTAAGGCATAGCCGAAACGCGTCATGTTTTCCATGCTCGCTATGCAATAAACGACCTAAGAACTGCAGAAGTGTCCCGTGAGTGCTTTCCCGAGTTCTTGATGTGACTGGGATTGAGCGCGCATATATATATATATATACACTGAAAAAAACATGGGTTTTACAGACGTCATAGTTAGGAATTAGCATTTAAAAAAATCTTTGAAATTCACTAAAAAAACATAGGGTTCAGGGACGTTATAGTTAGTCGGACATTTGACTCATATAAAACCAGAGAAATTCGCCCGTTGTAGTTAGATGAGCTAACTATAACTGGCGCGCCCGCAATGCACTGGTGATGACGTCACATATTACATCACTCATAACATGGTCAGTGACATCACTGATGACATCTCAAATGACATCACTGATGACATCATCCAGTGAATGTGTGTTTCTGTAAAGTTTAAAACATTTTCATATATATCTATGTCAAGGCGTATTGAAGAATGAGTGGATTTACAAGTGCCTGAATGGATTATTTAGTAGGTGCATGACTGACTGTATAAGTGAGTGATTGAATGTGTCTTACTGAATGCATGGGTTAGTGACTAAACTGTGTGAAAGTCTGTATTAGTCTCTCAGTTGGTGTATAAGCGGCTGCATGAGTTGGTGAGTATCTACATGAATGTCTATATTGGTTATTGATTTGTTGTCCGAGTATCTGTATGAGTGCCTCAGTGTCTGTGTGGGTGGGTAGGGGGGTGTGTGACTCTGTGCATAGATGTCTGAGTGGGTGATTCACTGGTTGTATGGATTCAAAAGTGCATCTGGGAAGGGCTGTATGGGTGAGTTAGTGTGTGTATGGGTGTGTTGGTGAGTAAATGAATGTCTCAGTGGTATATGTGTGAGTAACTACATATGTTTTAAGGCAGTATATGTGAGTGTTGGAGTACATAAATGACTATACGTGAGAGTAAGTTATTTGAAGAATGGTTGTAAAAATGAGCGTCTGCTTGTATCAGTGATTGTATAAGACTTAGTATCTGCATAAATAAGTGATGTGGTGTGTGTATAAATAACGCAGTTGGTGTGTATAACTGTATACATGAATAAATGGGTATGTGATTGATTCTTTGCATGACTGAGTAGGTGTGTGAGTAACTCTATAGATGAGTGGCGGAGTGTGACTGTATGTATAAGTGTATGAGTGCATATTATAGTACTGTATTGATGAGTAACTGCATGTATAAGTGACAAGATGTGAGTGTAGACCTAGGAAATAGTGGGTGGTATGTAGTATCTGGCATTGTTGTGTGTATGTTTCAAAAATAGTAGTCTGTATTTTAGAGTGCGTGTATCAAAGTTTATATTAGGCCATCAGTATGTGCTTCAGATTATCACGTGGATGATGTCATTTGAGATGTTATCAGTGATGTCACTGATCATGTCATGAGTGATGTAATATGTGACGTCATCACCAGTGCATTGCGGGCGCGCGAGTTATAACTATAACGGGCGGATTTCTCTGGTCAAATGTCCAACTAACTATAACGTCCCTGAAACCTATGGTTTTTTAGTGAATTTCAAAGGTTTTTTAAATGCTAATTCCTAACTATAATATCTGTAAAACCTATGGTTGTTTCAGTGAATTTCAAAGGTTTTTAAATGTTAATTTCATATTTTAATATTTATAAAACCTATATTTTTTCAATTTTTTATGTAATATTTTGGAACTCTATTATCCTTTTTTTAAATTAATTTTAAAAATTATGTAATGTTTTATATCGTCCAAAAAAATATGTATATATATTTTTTTTCCGGCAAAACTGGAGTCCCGTACCGGTAGTGTACCAAGCTCCATCAGCACGCGAAGCCTATCTGCCATATTGCTAAACTGGTAAATGATGTGCATTTTGTATCCAACGGGTTCGTGGCACCGTGTCCCGCGTAACATCATATACATATGAGGTCGTGCCAGCTGCTACTTTGGTATGCAACGGGTACGCAGTACCAAGCCGTGCGTTACGTCATGTATGTATGGGGTCGCGCCCGCTGTGCGTTGTGTATGCGACGAGTGCATGCTGCCAGGCCCTGTGTTATGTCATAGACGTATGGTGTCGCGCCGGGTACGCCATTCCCTCATTTTTTTTTGTCTCAAAACTATATCTAAATAAGTTTAAAGTATATCTGAGAACAAGCGATAATCTAAAATATTTTAAACATTTATATATTTCTAACTGTAATAAACTTATATTATGGTAAATATATTTTCTCAAAATCGCGTCCTTGCGCGCTCTGTGCGCGATTGCCATGTGACCTTAAAGAAAAGCATTTGACTGGTTCATAACATTTCCCATTCTAACAGTTGGAGGACCCCACCCATTTTAGTCATTCTCTCTACAGCGTTTGATGAGAGACTCCTCTTCTGCTTAGAGAGCTTTTTGAAAACTTGTTGCTATGTAAACATATCTGACACTACACACAACATGCAACCATCATCTTCATCAATATTCATGCTCTGTAAAGTAGCCTTTCACCTGTGATAGTCATGCACCTAAAAGTTACATACCCAAAGTTTTCCCCACTGCCAGAGGTAACATGGTTGCATACGCTGTCCACAGCACAAGGTAATGTGGTACTGCCCAGAGGCAGAATCATGCATAGATAATGAACACACGTACACGGATAGATAGTGGAAGTGGGTACGGGCACGTGCGCTCGACTCCTCTTTATTACCAGGGTCACATATCCAGTGACGTCTGTGCTGGATGCGTGTGGGGTGGGTGTAAACCAGCCCTCAGGGAATCAACTACACCAATAATCATTGGTTCACACACAGAGATTCAATAATAAAAGGGTCAATAGTTTGTGCTGTAGTAAGGTAGGGACACTAGATGTGAAATAATACACAAAAGATTCTATCGTAAAAGAACCATAACTTGTGGTATACTGAGATACAGGCAGTAGATCTGAAATAATACACAAAAAGATTGTATCATAAAGGGTCCATCAGTTCTAGTGCACTCAGATAGCCACATCAAAAGCATTCAGCATGTGCACTGCCAGCGATGATCCGTGCTGGGGGCGGGCCGTATTAGGATCAATGTCTGTTGCCTACAGGACTGCCTCATCTGCAATAGCGACTCGATCTGAATTGTAAACACTGCTATCTGCAGTGTAGGCCAGAGAGTGGTCAGCAAGGGCCCACAGCCACGTGGCGTTGACTTGAGCTGCCCAGTTTGTCATACGCGAAGCAACAAAAACCGTGTGCGGACCCTGCGATGATGCTTACGCGTCTGCTGTCTGCAGTGTAAATTGAAGGCAGTAGTCAGCACAGTCATCCATGAATACTTTTTCTCACTTCCTCTTCACAAAATACAACATAAATTACAAAAAACTCTGCAATAAATAAATCAAAACAATTCGAATTGTGATCTCTGCTGTCCACAGTGTAGACTGTCATTCAGTGTTCTTTTCCACTACCAAGAAGAATTTGGTCATTGTACTAAATCTATAACTCATCTAAATAAACTTCTTCAAGCAAGGATACTAAAAGGATATTGTATATATTTCAATAGACGTTGTAGTTAGTTACCTACAGGATTCTGTAATTAAACAATCACCACTCGATCTGAATTGTGGGCCCTGCTGACCACAGTGTAGGCCAGAGGCAGTGGTCATTAATGCCTCACAGCCATGTGCCGTTGGATTCGAAAGCACGGAGTTGGTTGCACCTGATCGGAGGGGTTACACACAAATTATCACAGACTTTAACTTCTGACATCCTCAATCACAGAATCAAGACCCCGTTTCACTTAGGACCTGCTGTACCGCGGTGTACTCCACCGACTGCAGTCAGCCAAGCCCAATAATCATGTGCAGCAGTTAGCTACGGAAGCACAGAGTGTGATGCACCTCAACGGAGGGAGTTGCGTGAAAACCAAGCAGCAGGTAATATCGGACATCGTCCATTCTGGGATCAAGACACCGTTCCACTGTTGGGACCTAGAGTTGGTTGCACCTGGTTGAAGGGAGTACCTTCATCTCCACACTCAGATGCAGTTCTAACATCGTCCATTGTGGGATCAAGACCCCGTTTCACTGCTCGGACCTGCTGTACCCCGATGTACTCCAGCGACTGCAGTCAGACAAGCCCAATGATCATGTGCAGCAATTAGCTACGGAGTCTGATGCACCTCAACGGAGGGAGTTCTGTAAAAAACAACAAGCAGCAGGTAATATCGAACATCGTCCATTCTGGGATCAAGAAACCGTTCCACTGTTGGTACCTAGAGTTGCTTGCACCTGGTCGAAGGGAGTACCTTCATCTCCACTCTCAGATGCAGTTCTAACATCGTCCATTGTGGGATCAAGACACCGTTCCACTGTTGGGACCTAGAGTTGGTTGAACCTGGTGGAAGGGAGTAGCTTCATCTCCACTCTCAGATGCAGTTCTAACATCGTCCATTGTGGGATCAAGACACCGTTCCACTGTTAGTACCTGTTGGACTACTGTGTTAGTAGTATACATAGCACTCCACGGTGCTGGACCTCAGACTGGGTGCTGTCGGCCTGTGTCGCGGTAGCCAGCGTTGATCTCAGGATCCTTCCCAGCTCACAGACCTCAGCCCAAAAGCTTCTGCCGGCACGTGGTGGGCCCTCTTTCACATACGGGGGTGTCGAAAGGTGAACTGTGGGGCATATGTGCGTTGCAGCGGTCATTACGGTTTCTGGCTACCAGCAGGCTGAGAGCATTATTCCCGCAGCCACCTTCGCTCACGGCGTCAGCCTCGTGGCGGTGTAAGCTGCGCAGACCTGGCAGACATGTTCGCTATTCCGGAAGAGAACCACACCCAGAGAAACGTGCCTCTTATTCATACCCCTACGCTAGCCTTGCGTACGCCGAGCCAGCCCACTACGCTAAAGATTTGGGGGAGGGGGCACGTACGCGCTATGTTTTCGTAATCTTCCCTACTGACTGTACTATCATGGTTGCGTCCACTGTCCACTTCACTCAATAGACCATCAGTGTATGTTGACATGTACATGTCTGTGCTCTGCATACTCAAGTCTGTCTGGCATATCCCCTCAATATTTTGCATTGTATACTTTTATAATCGAAAATCACTTGCCACCTTCGTACATACTTTGCTCCCATCTCTCCCCGAATTCTGCATTGTGTGGCAGAGGTGCTATGCCATGTTTGGTTTGTGTACATGGCTAGCCACGGTTCCCACAGTAAGTAGTGTCGTTGTGTCTGCTAGGTGTACATGTTGTTTGTCATGTTGTATGTGATTATATAAGGTAGCGCGTTTATTTACGAGCAGTGGTTTCTTCCATTTACATATCACTGTCTTAAAGAGGATACAGAAGTTTTTCTTACAGGTGAAAAATGCGACCACAATGGCAGTCATTCATTACTATGCAAGAATGTCCAACTGCACGAAGCTTCTAAGCTTACAGCCCCCAATCTTGCGTACTTTCTTAAAATCACGCCAAGTCCCACAATCAGACCAACATTCACACAGCTTTCTAACGGCAGTTATCTGCTTCTTAATAACATGAACTGTGTTAGAATTGGGTGTCTCTAGTTGTCACAGGTAGGTACTTTTGATAAATAGGGACCCTCTCCTCTAGTCAGGATAAAGGAGTACACTCCTAAAATAACCCCTGCTCACCCCCTTGGTAGCTTGGCACGAGCAGACAGGCTTATTTCAGAGGCAGTGTGTAAAGCATTTGTGAACACATACGGTAATCAAGTGACAACACTACAGATGGACACCACAGATGTTTTATATCAAATATAAGTATTCTTTATATATATTTATCACAAGACCATAAACGACAAAAATCCACAATACTGTTGCTTTAAAATGGTAGAATTTAGTTAAGTCTCTTTAGTTCTTAAATGCGACACTTTAAGTCAATGTACCATTAGATGCGACACGCCGGGCAACGAAAGTGTTGCAACAATGTTGATGCAATGAAAGTTTGGGGCAAAGACATAAAGATGTGAAGATCTTCCTGATGCGGCACACTTCTCCGATGTTGCGAGAGATCTCGGCTCGATGCGTCAGCTGCAGCGGCGACACTCTTGTCCAGTGATGCGACGATAGCAACTTTGGCTGCGACACTGGTCTTCGAGGTTGCAAGACGCTTCCGCTCGATGCGACAACTGCAGCGGCGACACCCTTGTTCCGTGATACGACAACAGCAGCTGCGACGGCGGCACGCTTCTCCGTGGATGCGAGGCGCTTTTCTTGATGCGGTGCAATACGACAGCTACAGCGGCGACATCCAAGATGCGACGGCAGCAGCAGCGACGGTGACACTCTTCTTCCTCAATGCGAGACACTTCTTGTGATGCAGTGTGATGCGACAGCCCCAGCGGCTGCGAAGGCGACATGCTTCTTCGGCGTTGCGAGACGCTCCTCTCGATGCAGTGCAATACAACAGCTACAGCGGCGACATCCAAGATGCGACGGCAGCAGCAGCGACGGCGACACGCTTCTTCCTCTTGAGTCGCGCGTCCAGCTCCTTGCGACACGCCGTCCCTCAGAAGGCCCAAAACAGCAGCAGGCACTTCCAAAGAACTCTTGGGGAGCTGGTGGTTGAAGTCTGTTGTCCCTGTGACTTCAGTAGGAGGCAAGCTCTTCTCTCAAGCCCTTGGAGATCCTTACAAGTTGAAATAAGCACACAAAGTCTCTTCTCCTTCCTTTGGCAGTCAGGCAAACCACTGCAGGCCAATCCCCCAAGCAGCACTGCAGCTTAGGGACAGCCTCTCCTCAGTTTCTTCAGGTTCCGCTCCTCAGTAAAGTTTTCTTCTTGTTCCAAAAGTGATCTAAATTCTTGGGATCAGGGTCCCCCTACTTATACCCCAAAATTCTTTGTCCTCTGAGGGCAGAGGGGCCTTTGCCTAGTCCAAACCAGTTCTGGTCATTCCTGGAGCACTTTGTTTACATGACTCCTTCTTTTCTTTCAGAATGCAGGGCAGAGACATCAGACGCACCACAGGAGGTGGAGCCAGCATTGTGGAGGGTAGGCCCAGCCCTATTCAGGTCCCAGGTGCAACTCCTCCCTCCCATCTAGATGCAGATCTCTCTATTCACCACTGGGCTGCCTCACCCTGTCTCCTGGAATTCCCCAGCCCTCTCACTCAAACTCCAGACAAGGAATACACAGCCTAGCAGAGGCAGGTTTAAATGGTTAGACAAGAAAATGCCTACTTTCTAAAAGTGGCATTTTCAAACACAGAATGTTAAAACCAACTTCACTAAAAGATGTATTTTATTATTCTGAATTCAGGTTTTTCTACCATGTTCCCTGGGTCAGTTAGGATTATAAGGTGTAATAACCAAACTGCCCATTCTGGCCTATGGAGAACAGGTAGCCTTGCAATAGTGAAAAACTAAAATGGCTGTAATTCACTATTAGAACATGCCACACACACCAGGGCATGTCCTACCTTATCCTTACAATGCACCCGGCCCTTGGGCCTACCATAGGGGTGTCTGATATGAAGAAAAGGGAAGGTTTAGGGACTGGCAAGTGGGTGCACTTGCCCAGTCAGCATGACAGTACCAGATTGCATGCATGCTCTGCAATGGCAGACCTTTGACACACTTTTACAGGCTGCTTCTGTGGCTGATTCAACCAGTGCTGCAAGCCCACCAGCAGCATTTGGATTTACAAGCCCTGGGCACTCCTGGTGCACTGTACTAGGGTCTGACAGGTAAACTAAACTAACCAATCATGGAATCACAAATTCATACATCAATTTACAATAGGGAGCACTTACACTGTGGCACTGGACAGCAGTGGCACAGTGCCCTGAGCATCTAACACCAGCAAAAACACATGAGGCAACAGCAAAAATGGAATGGAGACCCACGCCAAGGTGCCAGGTCTAACAGACTGCTTCGGAATGTGAGCTGGCATACCGTATGTCCTTACTGTTTCAAACCGGGTAACTTCCTGTGGCAATCTCTTTTCCCACCCACACAAAGTAACTCCCAAAGTTCAACTTGGCCTTCAATACCTACTTTGAAAACAGATTTTATTAAACTGAGCAAACTGAAAGCGCTTTTGTTTCAAACAGAAGTGTCCCTCACTTCTCCAAAAGTAATTTATCGACTGCAGATAGCACGAATTTCAAGTAAAATACACTCCCTTTTAAATACGAACCTCCCATTACACTTTGTGAATTGTTACACAATTTTCAACACATCTGACATTTATGCTCTGGCACACTTTTTTAACACTATGTCCTCCGGCCTTGTCACAGGCTTTCAAACTGTTTTTGGTATGATACCAGACTTCATTCATTCGATAATTTCTGGAATACCAGGAACAGTGCCCATAATTCTCGCTCTGTTTGCGGCCATCCTACTACTATTTTTGCTTGTAAAAAATGGCTGCGCTCCCTGTAGTAACAATCATGTCCAACAGAATACGCCTCTACGCGAAGCTACATCAATACCGTGAAAAAATGGAACAACTTTTCAGCTGCCTGCCTCTATCTATTATCGGAGCCAGCTACATGACACTTATTTACACATATGCAATCTGCGTGCAACCATATTTTTATTGCAAAACTTTCCCATTCGACTGGCAAATGGATCTATGCCTTGCCAACATCCCAACAAACGCTCCCGATATCCAGCAGGTAATGGAGTATCTTGAAAACCATGAACTTGATTGTTCGGGCAGTGGAGCAATGGCGGATGCAACACAAAAAGGTATCCTGGCGGGATGGGATTTCTGCGCAGCTGCGAAAGATCTCCTGCAAGGTGCGACCTTTGACAACATTGCAGATTGCCTGCCAATTCAAATTGCCGCTCCAACATTAGAGGAACATTACTGTCCCTTCGAGGATATGAATTGGATCGCTTTGCTTTTCTCACATGATGGCAACAATCGCCTTCTTTGAACATTACGCATCTCAAGCCGCTGAAGAACTTCCGGAGTGCAATCTCCAAGACTTGTAAGAAATTCACTTTATTCTTGGATTGATTTTTTCCAACTTTTTTGACTTTTTCCTATAAATTGTTTTAATACACTTCAATTGAACTCTTTTCATATAATAACTTTCTAAGTATACTTAGGCATTTGAACTCTGTTTTCATTATTGCCCCTTACATCTCCAGACTAACCAGGGATGGGTGATGTATGGCCTATACAAATATGCTATTTGCTTTCTAAATTAGCCTAAACCTGACATCCATTTTGAAACCATGTCTATTCTTTGTGTACGCATCTCTCTGCCTGCCTGTGATCCACGAAGCCCTTTCACACAAATTTGCTCATCCTCAGCCTCTGTTCATGAGCTGGCGATCAAGATAAAAAAACACGGCATTGTTTGGGAACTGGTTGGCACAGTGTGGTAATCGTATCCTACCTTTATTTTCATTAAAACATTTACAGTCATTCATGTCTAATAGGTATTGTTTATGTCACATGGAACTGTAACATGTAATGTGGAATTGAATGATGCAGGAGCTTAGGTTTAAATACAGCAGAAGCGGTTGGAATTTGCCTCAGCTGGATGCCATAGCTCTTGCATCAGTGGGTCCATTTATGGTACTTAAATAAAGACACTTTTTATATAAATTGCAGACTTCATCGCTTTATTACACACAGCCACTTTCTTAAACACACCTGATTTCACCATTTGTCTTCTGTGGCATTGCAACAATCTGCATTATATTCTTCACGATTATTTCGCTTGGAGATTCTACGTTTCATACTCTTACTTTTCTTCTTCTATATTTTTGTAAGCATTGTCCTTTTAGCATTGTATTTTTTGAGGGTGATAGGTTCTTTGTTGGCTTTGTCCCATCTGTATTAGAAAAGATAATGAAATTAAGGGTTGTGTTAACCCCTTGCATGCTTCTGACGGAACCACTCCGTCATAAGCCACGGGCGCCGTGTGCTCATGACTGAGTGGTTCCGTCATGCTGCGGCCGTTGGCGGCCGCTCCGCCCACGCGGCGCTAATTCCCCGCCTGTGCGGGCGATTAGCGCAAGTGGGTGGAGTCATGACAGAACCACGCCGTCATGAGCACAGCTCGCCCGTGACTCATGACGGCGTGGTTCCGTCATGAGCATGGCTTCGCCGCAAACCCCCAAACCCCCCCAGCGCTGCGGCGGAATTCGCGCCTCAGCGAAGGGGTTAAAGAATCTGAAGCTCCTCTTTGGTTAAATATAGGAAAGCTGGGGATGTCGGTGTTTGGGTCACTTTCACTGGTTGGAGCCACAAATAATTTTTGTAGAGAATAAACTACATCAGCATTTGCACCTTTTTTCCTTCTCTCTCGCTCATTCTGCTAGTTTGTGATGCAGTTGTCATTTTTTGCACCTTAATTTGTTTAAACCCCTCGGATTGAGATGCTGTATATTCTAGCTGCTTTCCATCTCTTTTTATTCCCTCTTTAGCGGTTGCATTTGAAATTTGTGAATTTGACATTTATTTGTATTTTTTTTTCGATCCACCAATACTGTAACACGGCAGTTTGTTTTTCATTATCTAATCTGAATTATTGGTAGATTTTTTTAAGAAAGCCAATATTGACTCAAGAATCCTCTGCAGAGAAAAAAGTGATTCTGAAATTGTGTCTTGCTTATTAATAGACTGAGGGAACGTGAACAATGGGAAATCTGGAGAGTGAGATCAGTTTTTTTTCTAAACCAGATGGGTTACTCAGTGTGCTGTTAAAAAATTGTAGTGTCTCCTTCATTGGTTTAGTCTCTGCTGAATGAGGAACTCGACACAGGTTTATGTCCGGGAGAGTGTAATCCATTATTGAGAAAGTGAGAGATATTGTGCTATTTTAGTCCATTGGGGAGTGATGCTCCTTTTTTCCTCAGCAAGGACTGGGCTAGGAAACTAAAATTTTAGAAACGCACACAAGCTGCATTGGCCTAATGAGGCTGCCTCCATGTGAAGTTTAACTCAGAAAAAAGTACTGGAGACCTCAGGTTCCAACTGCCACAACTGACAGTTAATTCCTTACAGGGAATATTTTCCACCACCACCCTGGGACTCGTCATAGCTGCAGCGGTGGGGAGACAAGATGGCTCTACTCTGTGCCTGGTTTTAAGCTTTTTTTAATCAGTTAAGGAGAAATACTCCTCTTTTCTTCATCAAGGTCTGGGCTGGAATGATACTTTTTAAAAGTGCACAAGCTGCACCAGCCTAGTGCCGGCCACCTCCATGAGGAGTTTAACTTTCAGAAAATTGCTGAGGATCTCAGTTTCTAGCCGCCATAACTGACTGTTTACCACATGCAGGAAATATTTCCCACCGCCACTCTGTGACTCACCACAACTGGAGCGGTGGGGAAACGAGGTGACTTGGCTCCGTGTCTGGTGGTGCGGATCAATGCTATGTAGCGCCTGCTTCTAATTGTCCTACAGCAGCACTGGGTTGCAGATTTTCTATTTAGATCCGCTCCACGGCAGGCGGACTGCCATAGTGACAGGGGCTAATAGTGTGCTTCGTGAGCGGGGCACACGGACGCACCACTGCATGCTCCACCCACCTGTGGCCGCCTCCACGGGGGTCTCTGGGCTCACTCTCGAGACTACCGACTACGGTAGCTATGCTTGCACTCACTTGGTCTTCTGCACTTCTTGCTTCTTCAGCCCGTTGATAGGGGAGAGCAGTTGGCTTGCAGTTCCGGTTTCGCTTCTCCGGACACGCCTCCAAAAATATGAATCAGCAGCCATCACTTCTCTCGGTAGGGCTGAAGAAACAACAACCAGGTGTCTTCAAGATAAAAATGTGTATATTTAGAAAAACTATAAGCTGATTTTTTAAACAAATGGTTGAATTGTCAAAATATATTTACAGCTGATATTTGACTCAAAAATGATGCTCTGTTGGGGAGACTCATTACTAATGTTATTAACTTTTTTTATGTTACTGCTGGCAACCATGCCTGATGCACTGAGGTAATCACTTCTAGTGATCTTGCATATAGTGGTCACTAATATAATCTTGTCTGATTTGATCACTATTACAACATTTATAATTTTAGTTGTTTGGATGATTTTCATTAAACATAAGTAGCTCCTATTACGCAAAAGACTAGAGACCCCTGGCCCAGAACAGTATAAAATGAAGGATTGGGCGTAATTTTATCACAATGCCTTGTTTTTAGGGCTCGGCTGTCGAAAGCAGCGCATGCGCTGCACTCGGTATTCGAGAACTTCTTGGACTCAATACAGATTCCGAAGCTCTCGGAGGTGGAGTTGAAGCCCCGCCCATCTTTTTAATTGGCCAGCATCATCTTCAATGCAAAACGCTAGCTTCTGATTGTAAAGGAGGCTTCTTAGTCACTCCTGGTTGCCGCCTTGTCTCCTTTTGGCCACGCCTACTGGGATTTGATCTTTTACCGGTGGTGTGACACTCTCTCCCTCATTAGGTGGTACGCACTTTTTTATTTTCTTCAGTTTGTGATTGTCTATTGTCGTAATGGAATTTGTTCGCAGATGGTTGCTTGAAAGTTGATGCTCATAACAGAAAAAGTAAGAGCGTTTTTTCTTTCAAATCTGTCATACTCAAAATCAAACACAGTCACTGGTTTTTGCTCCCACGCATGGTCCTCGTTTAGGACCGTCTTGGTACGCTGTGATGAGAGAAGGATGCATATGTAGGCACAGCTGTCTGAGAGGTGTGACGTCAAATGTGGGTATCAAGGCTGAGAGAGAAGGGGAACCGACACAGTTGAAAAGTAAATTAGGATTGGGAGGGGCCGTGGGAACAGATTATTTATTCCTGCCTGTTTAAATTATTATGCATTAGTTGACAACTCAGCAAATATTGAAAAACAAAAGGCCTCAGGGAACATTCCCTAATGAAGGCACTAGTATGTGAGCATTGAAACGTAAAGTGTTCCACAACAGTACCATTTACTCAAACTTCCAGCCAGTGCAACATAATGAGCCTTCTCCTCTCTCTGAACTGCCATGCCCATTCATTCCTTGGCCTCTCTGCTGAGAATGCCAAGAGGTCATAAATGTGTGTTAATAACGTCATGGCAGAGAGGTCAGTCATAGGGAATTCATTGACAACAGAGCACCTTGAAGCCGTTTAAAGAGATTTCCAGAACCGTAAAGGTGCTGCAGGCCATGTGAAAGGCATCAGTGCACTACACAGATCTTGGTTAACATAACGCAATGTTTCAGTAAGTCTGTACAACTTTGCAGAATTGTTTTTCTCTACAAGTATTCTTTTTGCAGGCCTTTTCCCTACGCAATAGCACTGCTGATGAGATAAACACTAACCTGTCTATGGGTAGCCGGCCCACCAGGAGAGCTGGGGCCACAGCCTTCCTTTACCAGGGTAGGACCGCCCACCGAACGTTGAGATCGGTGCGGTGCAGGCTGTGTCGGCAGTGCAGCCCTGGAAGGCACTGACCTCTGCCCTGCGGGCGCCATTTTTGTTACACCTGTTCAAGCTGGACAAAGTTGCTGAGTGGAAGTTCATTATTAATAACTATTAATATTGCTGTTATTATAATACCGATAATAATGCTGCACATTCTTTTTATTATTATTGTCGCTGTCATAATAATAATAACCGATAATGATGCAAACAATAATAAAAGATCATTATACAGATATTGTCCTGAATTATTACTATCAGTATTAATAATAATAACGATTATTCTTACTGTTATTAATACTAATTTAAATGGGGTAAATTATTATTTTTATCATCATCATGGACTTCGGATGTTTCATGCTCTGGGCGTAGCCTACAGCCGGGCGCCAGCACACCATTTTTGTAGTTCTGCGCAGCCTTTTAATATACTAACTGACACTGACTGACACTGACTTACTGACTGACTGACTGACACTGACTGACACTGACTAACTGACACTGACTGACAGACACTGACTGACAGACACTAACTGACAGACACTACCGACTGACACTAACTGACTGACACTGACTGACTGACACTGACTGACTGACAGACACTACTGACTGACACTGACTGACACTGACTGACAGACACTACTGATTGACACTGACTGACTGACTGACACTGACTGACTGACACTGACACTGACTGACTGACATTGACTGATACTGACTGACTGACACTGACTGACTGACAGACACTACTGACTGACACTGACTGACACTGACTGACAGACACTACTGATTGACACTGACTGACTGACTGACACTGACTGACTGACACTGACACTGACTGACTGACATTGACTGATACTGACTGACTGACACTGACTGACTGACTGACTGACTGACACTGACTGACTGACACTGACTGACTGACAGACACTACTGATTGACACTGACTGACACTGACAGACTGACTGACTGCCACTGATTGACACTGACTGACACTGATTGACACTGACTGACACTGATTGACAATGACTGACACTGACTGGCTGACTGACACTGACTGACTGACACTGACTGACACTGACTGACTGACACTGACTGAGTGACACTGACTGACACTGAGTGACTGACACTGACTGACTGACACTGACTGACTTACTGACACTGACTGACTGACACTACTGATTGACACTGACTGACACTGACAGACTGACTGACTGACACTGATTGACACTGACTGACACTGATTGACAATGACTGACACTGATTGACAATGACTGACACTGACTGACTGACTGACAGACACTACTGATTGACACTGACTGACTGACAGACACTTCTGATTGACACTGACTGAGACTGACTGACTGACACTGACTGACACTGACTGACTGACACTGACTGACTGACACTGACTGACTGACACTGACTGACACTGACTGACTGACACTGACTGACACTGACTGACTGACACTGACTGACTGACACGGACTGAATGACACTGGCTAACTGACACACACTGACTGACACTGACTGACACTGACTGACTGACACTGACTGACTGACACTGGGGGAGTGCCACATATGTACACAATCGTTCAAGGTACTCGAGAAAATGGAAGTAGAGGTGGGCTTTAGAGGGCGATCATTTTACACAACGAAGAGGACACACATGAACCCAGAGGTACAAGTCCTGTTCACTGTACACGGAGGTGCAGGTTGTTCCCAAAAATATGCAGTCACTCACTGCACGCAGACATAGGTGCAGAAATAAGAGCCACAGGCACACATGCAACACAGACCCTTGGTGTACATAGAAATAAATGCAGGCACATACTGGGTGCATTCACTCACTGAGCACAGAGGTACTCAAATCAAACTTGTACAAAGCGGCTCTTACAGTGCACATAGATACTGACTCTCGGAGCGCGTGTACTCAGAGCCTCCCCCTGTAAACAGGGGTACAGAATTCTGCTCTACACTGACGAACCCTGTGTACACAGTCAAAGCACCGCCAGTTCACAGGAGATACAAGCACACGCCGTATGCAAACATCCTCCCTTGGCCTTCTCTTACCCCCGGTTCCTTCCGCTACCTCCTGAGGATGTGCACATCCTTCTTGCCTGCTGAAAGGCAATATTTCTCTCCATGTGTTCCCATACCTGGCGTGTCACGCAGTTGGTGCTTATTTTCCCTCCAAGTTAAAGAATAGTAGATGTTTCAGCACCCCAGCAAATATGCTGCATAGCTAAATACATGTAAGGTCCTAAAAGCCAGACCGATTGCATTGCAAACGCTTGTTGTTTCTTGCCTTTGGCACTTTAGAAAACCGCACTGTAGAAAGCAGCAATAAATATCCTGAGAAACCTGAAGCAAAGAACTGCTATTTTCTGTAAAAACAGCATTTATGATTTATGGGGGCAAAGCAACCTCTGGTAACCTTGCATACGAACATCAATTTCAGTTTAATTAAACTCATTACAACCACACGTCACAACAGAAACGCAACACAAAGAGATGTTTTTCCCACAGAAAAGTTCACACTAATTGTTTTTTAAGTAAAGGTCAGGCTGGAAGATTGCAGAGAACAGTTTGAATTATACATTTTAATACTCTGCGCAATGGAAAGTTAGCTTACTTATATGAACTGCGTGCCTCAAAGAGGACGTTTATTGTTTTCTTTCCGGGAAACACACGGCGTGAGAAAAAAAACAGATAACGATTTACTGCCTGCCCGGCAAGAATCAATAGTGCTAAAGCAAACACACTCTTACTGTTTACAAGAACTGTTTAATGTTGTAAAATCAGCGCGCTCGATGGCGCAGCGTGAATTTAACAGTCAAAAGAGTGTGATGTGCATGTGTTCTTTGCTTTTTCATCAAGATGCGCCACTGAGGGCTGATGCAGAGGTTCCCATGTTGAAATCCTCGCGCTTCCTCTGAAAATCAACATTGTCATTCCCTCTGGCTGTTCCTAGTGACCACACCGTCATCCGCTTCAATCAACACGCATGCACAGACGTCACCCAATGATTACACTGACACTTTCTTTGTGGGTGAAGAACTGCTGCAGGTTTATTTCATACAACATAGTATGACAATAAAATTGGGTTATCTTACGGGCGATCCAGGGCAAGCAGCCCCTAGCTGCTCCGCCCGCCTGGTGAGCCAGCACACACGGTGGGTCGATGCCCGGCAGTGTGGCACATAATTATTTTCAGATCATCCACTGGGTCACGTGATCTGTCTCCTACTCCCGCCCCTTCTGACAGGGGCGGAGCGTGTTGTGGCACACCCCCGGTTGGTCAGGCCCCCCAACCGCCCGAAGGACTAACGGGGCGCCGTCGCGGTCTTCCCAGAACCCCCTTCGGCTCCTGGACCTTGGCTCGGGCACCCTTACTGTGCCGGACAGGGGTACCCTTACTGTACCGCCTGTCGCAGAGGTACCCTTACTGTACCCGTCTGCATCCAGATCGCCCTGTAACTCCGCCTGCAACGCAAAAGAAAACATTAAAACATTCCAATAACGCGCTGTCTCCGCCACGCAGGGTAAGCGGAAAGGGTGGGAATACGCGTTTCCGAGCTGGAGCGGCGCGCAGAAAGCAGAGGAGGAAGTGGGCGAGAGGGCCGCCTAAGTAGGGGGGCTAGCCTCGCCCCCCACCCCCAACGGCCCGCCTCCCCTACACACTATTGGGGGGGGGACTCCTCCCTGGGCGTAGCCTCGCGCGCGAGGCAGAAGAGGGGGAAGGCTGCGACGGGCGGCCACTAGAGAGCTGCCCTGCTGATGTCCCACTGCGTGGGACGCGGGCAGCGGCATAGTGACCACACCGTCATCCGCTTCAATCAACACGCATGCACAGACGTCACCCAATGATTACACTGACACTTTCTTTGTGGGTGAAGAACTGCTGCAGGTTTATTTCATACAACATAGTATGACAATAAAATTGGGTTATCTTACGGGCGATCCAGGGCAAGCAGCCCCTAGCTGCTCCGCCCGCCTGGTGAGCCAGCACACACGGTGGGTCGATGCCCGGCAGTGTGGCACATAATTATTTTCAGATCATCCACTGGGTCACGTGATCTGTCTCCTACTCCCGCCCCTTCTGACAGGGGCGGAGCGTGTTGTGGCACACCCCCGGTTGGTCAGGCCCCCCAACCGCCCGAAGGACTAACGGGGCGCCGTCGCGGTCTTCCCAGAACCCCCTTCGGCTCCTGGACCTTGGCTCGGGCACCCTTACTGTGCCGGACAGGGGTACCCTTACTGTACCGCCTGTCGCAGAGGTACCCTTACTGTACCCGTCTGCATCCAGATCGCCCTGTAACTCCGCCACAGCTCTGGGGAGGCTACCGTCGCTGCCAGAGCCCCCCTTCCTCCCTTCGCTGTTTGTAGGTGCCCTGCCCCTGCGAGCCAGGTTTTAGTGGGCTAAATAATGGGTCCTGTTCTGTAACCGTAAATATACGGCATTAATTTGCAACATTACTCAGAAGCCCAGGGCAGACTAATAAAGAATGTCTTTTGGCCCCCATGCCGCTCAACTTAGACGTGACTGGAGTTCCTAGCTTTCTTAGCGATGCCCCTGCAGATCTTCCTAACGTAATTATGGGAAGATCTAGCACCTTACTATGGAGCCAGAACTGAACCATAGCTGAATACGTCAATCCCTCGATTCCCTTCATATCCTAGCACTAAGGTGTTAATTTCCACTTTGTCTACAAAGGTGATGTATAGATAGCGTCCTGGTTCCTGAATTGCTGCTGCTGCTGCTGGGATTGCCTGATTTCTTTAGCAGGCCAAACATTTTAACGTAACTGCTAAATGGACGTATTCTTTTCTCATGACTCCGGATAAAGCCAATATGACTGACTGAGCTGCCGAAGATACATCGCTCAGTTCGCGGACCCAAATTTGTGAACGTTTCCCACCTCCCTGGCTCCAAGGGAAGGCTGGGCGAGAAGAGCAACACCTAAATCTGATTCTCAGGCTGGAAAATGTGGCATTGGTAACCAGGCATTGGTGAAATAGGCGCTTATGGACCTGCAATCCCATTAAGATTGTTCAATTGGCCAAATTAGGTGCCACCTGGCCTGGAATTGTGTTACCAACAGCTACAGCACAATAAGCAGGGTGAAGGTAACGTGTGAGTTAACCACTTCACCTCGTATATAAACACGAGCTGACATCACGGTTACCTAAATTAGCTTCCTTTCACATCGTATTAGTCTATTGTTTACTACAAACTGGCCCATATCTTAGCAACATCTCCTCGTTTTTGCCTCTCTACTTGCAAATTAAGTTACCTTAAATTGGACGATAGAGTCTTATACTAGTCCCGCTGTTGTCCCAACCTTTTCTTACTCTCCACTGGGACAGCGTGTCCAATTCCTTGCTTGTTGAATAGCAGCTAGCTTTGGACTATATTGCTGCTGAAAGGAGTTAATATGTTTGCCTACAGTCCTTGTTATACCGGTGTCGCTGTGCTATAGGTAAGTCGTGGCACCGACATCGTGGCTTGAAAGGAAACTTCTTATTTCTATCAAATAATTTGTTGTGAGCCCCAGTTATGCTTTCGTTCATATCCCCATAATTGGCAGTGTCTCTATCTTGCCAATACCTCGGTCACGTCCGCCTTAAATCATGACAATACATCTGGCTTTTCCGCTAGCCTTGCCCATTAACCTGTCAAATGTCAGTGGAGAGCAGCACATCTCTGGTCATGCTTATTTCAGAAGGTGATAAGCCCTTTTCATTACTAGAAAGTTTAAGTGCAAAATTCAAGAGGTATGGTCGCCCTCTGCTCTGTCAATTATTACCATGTAGGTGAGGGCATGCCATTCCCGGGTGTCTGGTTGAAGTATGCACAGGGCATTGCCACTCTCCCACGTGCAGTGCTGTGAAACGTTTGAAGTAGTTCATCACATTCAGCCAGCCACCCCCTAGGTGGAGGCTTGCACTCCCAAACTTCTGCTAGTGTCAAACCCGGCTACACCTCCAGTTCAGTGAAATATAAATTCACGACACCGACAACCCCAGGGGCCAGATACTGGGCTGTGTAAATGCGGCCTAATATCACCATGAACAATTAGCTTGGAGTGGGTGGGTGTTAACCTAGGCTGGCTGGAGGCAAAAACTTTGACAATCACTCCTGGCAAGATGTGCCAACGCGGGTAGAATAAAGCGTTATCCAGCCCGCCTTCTTTCCTTTCCCAGTTCGACACAGGTCGAAGAAGAATGCCCCTTCCAGAAAGGTCATGGCCTTATCCCTGAAGCCCATCCCTACAGCATTCTACCGGAACTCCACAGCATTGCTTTGTAAAGCTTTTCCTGGTTCCACAATTAATTGTGGTCGCTATGCTCTCCCTCCGTTTGAACAAAATCTTAGCTAATCGTACGCCTGCCTAATTCCCAGGGCTGTCTGGCTTAATGCTTTACGCTTTACGTTTTAGAGCCAGAAACGCCCCCCGTGTGCCTTGTGCTTACTAAATAGACCCGCTCCTTAGTTTACAGCACACAATGCACTTAAATGTCATCTGGCCCTGGTGCCTAGCAAACAACAGTGGTCGCAGAAGCAGCAAGCCAGGCTAAGTCTCGGTAAACCATGTCACTCTGTGCTTGCCCTGGCCTCCCTGTGGAACAGGGAGAATAACCTCAAAGATGTTAAGTATGATAGATAAACCCAGGCCTTCCGCCTGTCTCAAAAACAGCTCGTGCGGCTGCCTTTCCTGTATAGACTAGGCTGCCACTATGACTGGGTTGCAGAAATTATCACACCAGCTGTTTCCGAATAGCAAGGCTAAAGATGAAAGGCAGCCGCATCTCTTGACTTAAGCGTGGAACCCACAAAATACCTTCAAGATGTTATGTATGCACCCAAACCCAGGCCTACAACTTGCCTCAACACAGCACAGGCTGCTGACTGTTCTATATACACTAAGCTGCCACTATGACTAATTTGAGAGAAACCTTACCCCAGCTGTTTTCTAATAGCAAGGCAAAGATGAGAGACAGCAGCATCTCTTGACTCAAGCGTTGAACGTACAATAATAACATTGGTAGATCAATTTCCGTGTTCCACCTTTCTACAAGCTGACCATTGCCTTAAGGTGGAGACTGGGTTTAGGCTGAACCTTTGACATTTGTACTCCTGCTACCAAGATAACATATCTATAAGCTGCACTCAGTACCTTAGCATTCCTTATGGCAACTTGACTATTCACGAGGTGCACATAATACATCGATACTATTTCCCACTTACACCACTCCATACAAAGGGGGCAGAAAGTTCATAAACAGCCCAATTCTTTCGGATCGTCCAGATGATGCGGCAGGTGACTAAAACTATAATTAACGGACTGCGATGACATTTCTTCCTGGTTTTTTAAGGGGTGTCAGCTCCCCCACTACAGTCCTCCGCTCTATCCACTGAGCAATTGAAGGCTCATGAGAACTGAAAACAAACAAAGCCTGCATATCCCTCCACATCTTTTGTACAAAAGCGCCACTTTCCAAACCGCAGTAAGCAATCAATAACGTAGTCCTTTAACAGGACTTAATTATGTATTGAGGGTTGCATGATGGTGTCTGCGTGAGTTTAGATTTTTTGTTAAATCCCCCCAGCTAGAAGTCAGCTTCCTCCCCCACGTAACTATGGTTGTCCAGGCAGGGGATGCTGTTTAATAGAAGCATCCTGTAACATTGGGAATCTTGAATGGAGAAAATCTGGATTGAGGGGAGGTTTGTAATGTGCCCATAACTGCAGTCACTGCACCCCATGTGGGGTGACCCATACACAGCCCCTCCTGCTTCCTTGCTATAGTCCTAGCCCCGGTAACCCTACCTGCTGACTAACCTGACCCTTGGTGCTGAACCAACCATGCCCTGGTTCGCTTTGGATACCCCGGAATTGCTAGACCACCACAGGGAGAAATGGGAGAGCCTGACTCTTGGAGATACTGTAGGATTTAGTAATATGCAGTTCTAGTGGTATACCATGCCCCTAATTAAACATGCATTATATGTGCGCGCCGCTTACCGCTAGGAGCATGCCCACGTAACTGCCCCTAGTTTTGAAACATGAGCAGAAGACATACGACACCCCACTATGGTTGACCTATGTGCAACCCGGCTGTGCCCACAGCCTCACAGATTCCAAGTGACGCATGCCTGGTTTGTAAACCTGTAAGCCAGGGCTGGAGGCCCCTTTAGTGCGCACCACACGTTTGACTCTGCCATGCTGCCAACCTATCACCACACTTGTCGTTGTTGTCATTAAAAGACAGACAGCACCTACTTGTGGCCGGCTGTCCCCAAGCGCCATATAAAGATTAAGCGACAGTGCCGAGCGCCCGGCTCCACCCTGACAAATATGCACAGGGAACTAGATAACCGTTTTTTTTTTGTTTTTTTGTTTTTTAGCAGAGTGGGCAATTGCAGCACTATTAAAAGTCCCGGGGTGACGTTCTCCATTGAGATTAACTCAATGAGGCTGTACATATAAAGCCTGATGCAACTGTTAAAATTGAGGATCACTGGTGGGCCCGTTTCAACATTGGACAAAACATCATAATTGGGGCCCCACGGCAGCCCCAAGGTTGCTGCTTGGCAAGTTTGTGGCGTTGCCTAGGACTCAAGATTTGATCCGCCCTGGGCGTATTCTCGCACAGCAGGTGGAGGGAATTCAAGAACTGGCTGGCCCAACCAGGCGAGAACAAAAGGCAGCCGATCAGGGAAGAAGCCACTACAGGACCCCGCACTCACCGCGCCACCACAAATGCGGCATCTCAGCCCATACATGCAGCCCATATTAAATTGTTACTGTTCCTGGGCCGTGCTGCCCTGCTCTTTTACGGGCGGGATAGGGGGGCTGTCGCGCCCAGCCATCGCAACCCGCATACTGGGCGAGAGAGGGGCCTACTTGGGGCACCAAAGGGCAGGGTGTGCATAGCACTTAGCAGGCACCTAGACCGTGCACAGCCCTGAGGCCACCTTCCCTGGGAAACAAGCACCCGCCGCGTGTGGCCCATGGGTAAAACATAGCAGCTAAAGGGGGTGCATAGGCAAGCCTAGGAAACCACAAATGAGAGTCAAAGACAGCGAGGCATAAGAAAATGCTAAACACAAACAATCGAAGGAGAGAGCTTGCGTGCCACACGAAATTGTTGTGGTATGTCCCCAGCCGGACAAAAGAACGTCTTGGATAATTGTACACAGCAGGGGAAGCGTCTGCAATCTTAGCCTAACACCGCTGATAGAAACGAACCCCTCTCTTATCATTCCCTGCTGCAACCTTGCGCCGGCAACTCCCCCTCTCTCAGTGGGAAGCTGGTGCCCCCCTTTATGCTACATTTGACCACCGCAACACACAACCTGTTGCATAATGGCTTTTGAGAGCGCCGTGCAGATCCCATTCTGGCCTCCCATCCAAGTGCTAACCAGTCCCGACCCTGCTTAGCTTCCAAAACGGGCCCTGAACGTCCAATTTCCGGAGGACACGGTAGTGTATGCCAAGCTCCCAGCTGCATTTGACACAAAACACCGCGAAAGCCCGCGGGCCTGAAGTGCAACAGAGGATAGTTTCTCCGATGCACGTCATGCCTGCTGTGCACATGATGTAAAAACGGAGAAATCGGGTGATTTAACCTGATGCCTCATGAGCTACTCAATGCTCTAATAAGAATACTTCGCAGTGTGTCGCAGGTCCCGGATCCATAACAAATGCGCACTTTTTCATTTCAGGGCTCCGGGTTACAATTGCGAGTAACAGGCGACCGGACTAAACACAGAGGCTTATGCTGTGCTGCCCAGAATGGCGGGTTTGATGCTATAAATACAGACTTCAATCACGGGTTTTCTCGTTGCCTATCACAGCCCTGCCAACAATTCACTTTCGACAATGTGCAACGGATCATAAGAAAACACAACTGCGTCTCCAAAATTAAAATCATATACGGGGTAACGATGCTTCACCATCGGTATTCAAAATCATCACCACTGCCACATCGCATCTGACGGCCAGAGAACATATCAGGCTCTGTGTGGGTCGTGATGTGTAGCAGGGCGGCGAGACACTGGAAAGCGAATTTCCCCACAGTTCTGAGGACACTGCATGCGGATACCCACACCGAGCACTTCAAACACCCGGTCTCCAGGATGATGCGTGGGGAGTTTCCGACGGCCACTATAGTAATGAGCTAGGTGAGACGTGGGGACCGAAGCCACTCTAGTTGAGCGCCCCGGGCTAGCACCCACACCTGTTGTGAGCGGAACACTATTTACGCTCCCCGCACACGGCGCAAGCGCCTCCTCCTTACCTCGGTAACGCGTGTCTATCTCCGCAACAGGGAGACGCTGCGCTGAATCTCAAGCGGCAGCGCTCGATGCAGTCCATGTATTGCTCCACATACGAAGCAAGTATGGTGCGATCCCCCCTACGCCGACTGGGCTACCGCTGCCACCGCCACCCCCGGGAAGCCTTGCTGCGGTCCCAGCATCCTAACACAGGGCAGGCTCAAACTAAAGCCGCGGTGATGGACCGGGGATGGTAATCCTGCTGGGGGAACTCTACAGCCTTCCTCTGTTTCTAAACGTTGCCTTTCCCGGTACCGGTGATTCTCTACGCCACTACCAGTTGGATGCTTACAGTGCATGCGCCAACCTATTCAATATAAGGCAATACACTGACGTGTCCGATACCCGCATTTGCTTCTGGAAGCCTATTGGGCTGAGCTCCCGGGTATTGGGGTCTGGGCATGCTTGAAGTTAATTTGATAATGGGAATCTACAAGGACGCCAGCAAGCAGTGCATACCGTGCACTCAAGATAGTTCCTGTTTCAGGGGAGGGGTGGGAGCCAGCCCAGGTGCCGGGCCCGGGCCTGTATTGCCAAACTTTCGGACAGGCTCAAGCGCAAGCGCGCCGCGAACAAAGGCCCCCCCCCCCCCCAGCTAAACTGGGCCTCGGAAGCCCCCAAAGGCGCTCAACGTCGCGCTGTGGAACGGCACGGACGAGTGCGATATTCGCACCAGGCCCCCTCAGAGCTCTCTCTCCGGGCATGCCACCGCGACCCCTCGGTCTAACTTACGCCCCAGCGGGATGCCGGGGCCTAACGCATAGGTCGGCTCGGATACTTGCCTCGTACCAAAAGAAACTGCTAGCTCCCTGCTCGCCTGAAAGCCCCTGCTGCAACCACCTCCCTGCCCCCTCCCAGTCCCAGGCCCCGGGTACCCACACGGCCCACAGGCTCGTCTAAATTAGGGCCCGGGTGCGAACAAACTTGGGACCGGTCCCTAAGTGGTGGGACCCAGCTGGGGAGGAGGGCGGGTGTCAAGAAACTAACCTCGTGGTTCTTCCCGCAACGATCTCGAAACCCGGCGAGTCGGCGTCAGAATACGCGTGTCCGAGCTGGAGCGGCGCGCAGAAAGCAGAGGAGGAAGTGGGCGAGAGGGCCGCCTAAGTAGGGGGGCTAGCCTCGCCCCCCACCCCCAACGGCCCGCCTCCCCTACACACTATTGGGGGGGGGACTCCTCCCTGGGCGTAGCCTCGCGCGCGAGGCAGAAGAGGGGGAAGGCTGCGACGGGCGGCCACTAGAGAGCTGCCCTGCTGATGTCCCACTGCGTGGGACGCGGGCAGCGGCATTCTTTCTATCCAGTCTTTCTGACAGCGCAGCACAGCTGTCAACACGGCCTCTTGTTACCAATGCTTCAAAATACACAAAGGGTAGGCATTGGTTCGTCCCATTATATAACCCTCCCACCTCAAGCCATTGGCTGCGTAACGTATCATTACGCCTCCAAGACATTCGGTAACTATTTCACATTTTAAGATTACACAGAATCATCAGAAAATAAATTATTCATCTCATACATATGTTGTATGCACAGAGCAATTTGTTTTTCCCACAGGGGTGGGATTTTAGAGCATAATTTAATGAGGACTGATAGCTAAGTTAGCTGTGTTAGCATTGCAGCTGCTTATTTGCTTACTAAAACCGTCAGATTTGTCCTATTATTGAATAACTTTGGAAGATTTAGAACCATAACAAATAACTTTGCTACCAAGAGGTAGGTACCAGTGGACGGCAAGAACTGCCAGCCTCCTCGGGTCGCTATTTTTATTCCACTCGTAAAATCGTAAACACTGCTTAGAGCTTGCTACAAGTTTTATGGATTTCATAAATCCCATTTATGCTTGGATCAGGATAACATGAGAGTTATTTACTAAGCTTCTGCATAACTGCATCACTGCACCAACTTACTATCCATTATAAAAACCAACAGGCACAGCACAAAATTGTGCAGGGTGCACAAGGGCCATTGAAACCCTTAGTAAATTTAAGCCTAAGTGTGCAGGTCGGGAAGGCATGTGGGAGCTGCTGCTAGAGAGGGCAGTGCAGAGAACATCAGGACATTTTCCATATTTACATTTTTCCGGGGAACATCTAGTGAAATGTGAATGAAGATGACTGTTTTGAAAGAGAAAAAATATGCGGTAATTGTTGCACAAAACTCTGATACTGTGGTATGACTCATTTCAAACTCAAACCTGTAGTATCACAACAGGTAACTATGCACCTTGGACTATCGGTATTTCCTGTATGTGGTGTTATCACACCATAATCCAAGTAACTTGAGTGGTGAGGCCCTTAGTGGGTTACTTAGAGTCATGTGGTAGTGCTAGAATGCTCTCATAACCAATTTGTGAAGTTTGGACAAAACATATAGGGGCAGATTTATTAATGTTTTGCTTCGACGCTGAGCCATTCAAGGTGACTTAGGGTGACGCAAAACCTACAATCAGATTTACCAAGCCACGCAAGAGCACCCTGCACGACTCTGCGTGGCGTAGTAAATCTGCGCAAGTTGCTGCCTTGCGTTACACTGCTTGGTGAGGCATTGCATGGGTGGAGCGTTTGTGTTTCCATGCATCCACTCATTCATTCTGGCACATTCACAGATTTTCCAACACTGATAGACCTGGGAATGCATCAGAATTGTATCCCTTCCCACAAGGGGTACAGCAAGGAGAAATATCTTTATTTCTCCATGTTGTTTCCTCTTTCTAAGTGTGCTGCATTTTGCAGCACACTTAGAAAAATAAATAATGTCTATGGATTGTTTTTGTGCAGGAAGGAGTCCCATCATGCACAAAACCAATCCTACCTGTAACACAGGCACCCTTGCATCACGGCGCAAGGGTGCCTATGTTGATGCTAGGCTGCACTGAGTGTGCCAGCGTGAGGAGAGGACAATAACTATATATACACATGCATATTTTGATAGATGTGGCACATTCCTGCCCTTTTCCACCCTTTCCCGCGGCACAGCACTACACAGCACAGCAAGTTGTGTTGCTGTATTGCGTGAAAAACTGATAAATATGGTCCTGAGTTTAGAATATTGTGAAACAAGTATATAGGGCCTGAATACGATGTCCGTCCGCCATTGTTTCTTATTTGGGACCGCCGGCCTACAAGGCGGCGGTCCCACAGGGCAAAATAAGATGTGACCGCCACCGTGGCGGTTGCATTACCTATGTTTTGTATTACGGCCGGTGCTGGGCTCTGCAGCACCCGTCGCAGTACAAAACAAACACTTCACACCAATCCCTGCACTACGTCGCAGGCACCATGTGTTGCCTGCCACATGGTGCAGGGATATGTAGGGGGGCATCATAGGTGCACCGCAGGTCCCGTGTCTGTGGGACAGGGTGTAAGGGGGGCCCACTAAGGGCCCTAAATGTCCCTTTTCACCAGCCTTTTCATGGTGGGTTCACCGCCATGAAAGGGCTGACGGGAAGGAACATTGTATTTATTTATTTAGGAGTTTTATATAGCGCTGGCTGGACCCGGGGGTATCAGAGCGTTTTACAGCATATACACTTATGAGCGATACAGGTAATAGGTACATTGTAATGCCTACGGCGGTGCCTGGTAGGCACTGCCACTTTTGTGGGCATTACTCAGCCTCCAATGGACAAACGGGCTTCTTGAGCCCATCCACAACACCGCCCACCATCCAAATGTGGTGAAAGTTGGTTAAGATGGAGGGAAAATCGCCTTTGACAGCCTGCCGGTGGCGGTCTCCCCACCATTGTAATCAGGCCCTTAGTTATATTTCTTGAAATTTATTGTTGGTATATTGTTTAATAGAAATTAGATGCAAAATGGTGTTATTTTTGTAAACATTAATATTTATTAAATTAAAATAAATTACGTTTAATTTAATTCATTTTCCCTATTTTTGATTATCATTTATATTTTTATATTAATTCTTTTTAAATTCTTTTAGTTGTTTTCATTCTTTGAAATAACATATTATGTTATTTCAGATTTTAAAAATTAAAATACATTTTAAAACGTTTTATTTTATTTTAAATAAATTATTAAAAACCTTTTAAAATAAGGTTTTATGTTCATTAATTTCAATTTTGACTAAATATTTTGTGTATATATATTGAAAAACAATCCCAAATGTATAAAAACATCCAAGAGGAACAGGCACGGACACCAAAAGTGCTCCAATATTGCTCAGTCATGTCTATGATGCGTTTCGGCCACCACGAGTGGCCTTGATCACATATAACGCACTGCGGGATTGTTAACCCCTTAAACATTTCTAAATCCCATGTGATCAACCATGTGAACAGCTCTGAGGAAAGCCTAACAAAACAATACTCTTTGCTTGTTGGAAAAGAAAGACTACTAGCATTTCACAATTTCATACACAGAAGACATTGTAAACGTCTATAATACATAACATATCTAAACTGAAGACCTTTGAAAATATCAAGAGCATAAATGATCAGACTTCAAAGAAACAACTATACCACAGTCTAAAATCTATAAAATGAAATTGACTCAAAGTGCTCGTCATAATAAGTAAACCCATTATGTTGCATAAAAGATCTCAATATCAGATTGCCAATAATAAGTACATTGCTAAATATTCCTAAAAGGAGTAGTGGATGTAGAGCACAAATGCTCAAAGATGTGTTCAATGCAATCAATGATAAGAAAAAAAACTTATTGTTACTAATTCATATGGTCTCATTCTATCAATGTGTATACAGTAAGGAGCTGTGGAGGGAAAAAAACCCAGGTCGCCCTCCGCCCAGACAATCTAATACTACGAAGACCTAGGTTTCTGAAGGTTTACATGCCATAACAGTTGGTTCAAACCTTATAGGTATTTTGTACTCACCCTTAATTTGAAAATTTTTTGGGTAGTTACCAACTAGTTAGCCACCTTCACTTTTTTTATATAAAAAAACGGTAAAAGATTTTACTCCAAGCAGTCTCCCAAATGATCGTCAAAGTGTCTAAACTCATGTATAGTACACCAGGAGTCTCTCAATTCGATTACCTCGTGAGAGAAACGTGAATAGATACACAAATGTGAAAAAATGTGAGAGAGACGTGATGGCACCTCACATGCGCAACCCCAATTGAGCCTGCTGGCTGGTACTCGTCAGCTTTGCCCACTCTCCTCATCATCGGTAGCCATCACGCTCCAAAGTAATAAACGAGGTGTCCACAAAATAAAGCCAACGAAAAATTCATAGGAAAGTGATGCGACTTAATAGTGAAGGATAAAAAGTGAAGAAGGTACACCCTCTATAGGTTCAAACTTTATTCCGCCTTAGGAGTGCACCTACTTCAATGCTTAAAAAGGTTGCACAATATGCATACCGTTCTTATATGCCAACATGTTTCATCGCCTGGAGTCTTTCTGGCGATTTCGTCAGGGCAACAACAGTCGCTTGGCACACGATAGGGACACTTCTTAGAGTCACATTCGGAGACTGCCAAAAGTAAAAATGAACAAAACACACACAACACTTTACCATTATGTTCATCCTTTCTTCCTAGATCAACATGATCTCTCTCTGTTGGATCTATAAAAAATTTAAAAATTAGTAAATTACCCTCGTGGAGCCATGGCCTCGCGTACCAGCTCAATCATTGAGGTCACCAATAGGCTCCTTATGTGAGTCCTCGTGGTTAGTGCAGCATTCAACCGTAATGCCAATCTGTTGACAACATAAAGACACTCAAAGTCTTCTTGTGTAGAGACTCTATTTGTCAATTTCGGTACCACAATCATAACCAATGTCATACTACTAAGGCAAACCCCTTGCTGTTCCTAATATCATCTTTTCTCTCCATATTTATCACTACTCTGCTTAGGATGCTCTTATTCAGCCTGTTATGTGAACACCCTCGTGAATGTAATGCTCATATGTCTTTGCGCATTCAGAAACACCGTATTGGACTACTCGCATACCCTCTGATATGCAATCACCCTCGTTTCACCGGCAGTATAAAGCGCTGTTCTTTATATAAATACACACATACATGCCTAGGGAGAGAATGGTTCCTGCCCTGATCTCTCGAGTTGTTAAAGGACAGCTACTTAGCATCCAAACCAGACACACATGTATCATGCTGGCCCCCTCTCCTCACATACAACACCTCCTTACCACCCAAAGCCTCACGGAGCTCCTTCTCTCCGCCGGTCAACGGTGTTGTGTTTCCGCGGCTTATTTATAATCACGCCCCCTACGCGTCCTCCTCAACGCGGGGCCAGTATGGGCGCCATTTTGGATTGGGGAGGTTCGTGTGTGTCTAGGGTTGGATATTCAGCGCTGTAAGCCTCGGAATTAGTTTAATTTATTCTGAAGTGGTGTCTTTTTTATATAGCGCGATCTTGAACCTAAGTTTGGGGTGTTGTGACCTGGTGTGTATATTGGTGGTTCTAAGTAGGATGTAGCCCACAAAAACAAATCCTCCTATGGGAATTTATGCGCTATCTTAGGCTACGCAGGGGTCTAAGACTCTGATGGATCAATGTAGTCATACCCAGGGTATCCCAAAAAGACCTACGACGTTAGATAGAACTCGACTTAAGTCCGTTGGTAATTCCTGAGTATTCATGTGGTTGGTGTATTGTTGTCTATCACTGCTTTTCAGTATTACCCAAAAGGGGCAAACAGAGGTTGTAGGGGGGCGAACATTACTCGCTGATCTAGATGTTTCCATATTTTAAGTATTCAGTATCTCGCCTTCCCCCATTCGATTTGGTCGTTCAATCCCCCTCGGTCAGACTTCTCCTGGAAAATCCATCTCGCTTCTTTTGAAGCCAAAATTTCTTCCACGTTTTGGGGAGAGCCCATCATTCTCTCCAAGACCACCCACGTGAAAGTGTGCTTGGTGTTGTGACAGTGTTGGACCAATTTCGTTGTCAACTTGCCTGCTCTAATAGTGCTTAGGTGTTCTTGCATTCTGATTTTCACCTTCCTGGTTGTTAATCCTATGTATTGAAGGTTACATTGGCACGTTAGTCTGTAAACCACATTGGCAGTGTTACAATTGCTAAATTGCTTCAAATGCCAGATTTTTCCTGAATTCAGGACTACACTTTGGGTTTTCTTCGTTAATCCGCACACTGAACAGGACCCACACGGGTGATGACCAGGGGGGATGGACGATTCTGTGAACTTCTGTTCCACTTTAACCCGTGTATGCACCAGTTTGTCACCGAGGTTGCTAGATCTTTTAAAGGCGAACCTGGGAGGGGGCATACTGAAATCCTCAGTTGACAACAACGCCCAGTGTTTACGAATGGACTGTCGGATCTTCGTGGCTAACGGGTCGAATGTCATGACAACCGGGAGGCAGTCTTTTTTCGTTTTTTCATTCTTCTGGAGCAAAACACTCCGGGGGGTGTTCATTGCTCTTTTTCTAGCCTGTCTGATGGTTTTGCGTGGGTATTGTCTCATCTCAAGTTTGGTACATAGTTCTTCTGACTGGTCCAAAAATGTTGTCGTCGAAGTACAGTTCCTGCGGTACAGAAGAAACTGACCGACAGGAAGGTTGTCCCTGAGTGCTCTGGGGTGATACGAACTGTAGGACAAGAGGGAGTTTTTATCTGTTGGTTTTTGATGTACTTTGGAACATAGCCTGCCCCCATCTGTATAAATGTCTAGGTCCAGATATACTGCTGTGTGGTTGCTATAGTTCCATGTGAACCTCAAACTTGCATCCTGATGGTTGAGCCAATTCAGAAATTGTAATAAACCGTCAGCTAGACCTGACCAGACGCAGAGCACGTCGTCTATATATCTCTTCCAGAGACGGATGTACTCTGGAAGGGATTAGACTGATGGTGTATGACGTGCTCCTCGAACTGGCCCACATAGATACAGGCCAGGCTCGGCGCCATCGTTGCGCCCATAGACGTGCCCGTAGTCTGCAGATACATGGTATCCTTATAGCAGAAGTAATTTCGTGTGAGGGCCAGTTCTATGCATTGTAGTATGAAAGATTGTGGAGCATCATAGAACCACTCTTGTGCCTTAAGCGCATGCGCTGCTGCCACCAACGCTGCATCCTGTGGTATACAGGTATAGAGTGACTCTATATCAATGGTTACCATAAGTTCATTATCTGGGTCAAACTGGAAATCTTCAAGGATATTGAGTATTGCTGTGGTGTCTTTTACAAAGGATTTCTGATTGACAACTGATTCCCTAAGGAAGAAATCAGCGAATTGCGAGAGAGGCTCTAACACCGACTGGATCCCCGAAACGATTGGTCGACCGGGTGGAGGGCGTTGTGGTTTATGGATTTTAGGTAAAATGTAGAAGGCCGGAGTTCTTGGCTTATCATTAACCAAGAACTCGGCCTCCCTTGCTGTTATCCATTTTTTCTTCTTTGCCTCAGTCACCATAGTCTTGATGATTGCCAACAGTTCTTTCTGGGGGTCCTGTACCAATGGGCGATAGTTTTGGCGGACACTGAGTAGTCAAGTCAAGTCAAGTCAAAATCCACTTTATTCGATTAATTAAAATCATAAAAGTATTCTACAACAAATATCTTACGTTCATATGATTTAAGAAACAGATTAAAACAGTATTAAACAGTAGGTACATTTAAAAAGCAGGTTAAAAAGGCATTATTTACACAAAATTCATTCCAATTTGCACTCAACACTACAATAAACATGAATTTAAGTATCTGTCCTCAACTGTGATTCCAGTCTTAACCTTGATCTCTTACATCTAACAGATGCAGCCAAAAAGCTAGCAGTGCAATACATGATTACAGGGGAAAACAACATCTGTAAGTATAACAACGCAGGCTTGTACTGCATAAAACCCAGCTCCTTCAAAATTGATTTTAGATATCGGTTACGAGGTTCGTGATAAAAAGAACAGAAGAACAGAAAGTGGGCATTATCCTGGGTAGAGAAACCATCACATTTGCATGGGGACGATTCCTCGAGCTTGCACCAATCTTTCTCGTCCCGCAGCACCATATAGATTTGATTAAAACGGAATTTGGATAGTAGCCACCTATGAAAAGAATTAGTGACCACTGACAAATAAGGAGCCAACTCAAAAGATGGGGTTATCAATACATGAGCCCTCACAGAGGGTTTACATAAATCATCCGCTTCACGCTCGGCCATACGTAATCTGGTGAAATTGGTCTTCACCCACAGCAAATCAGCTTTACACAGGGATTCTGGGCTGTTAAAGATTTCGGGGCGTCCCAAATGTGCGGCCATAGATTCAATATAAGACAGCCACTGAATATCCCTCCTGTGATCTAGTATAAGACAATCTTTGATTATCCAATGGTTAAGGCTGAGGTTCGGGTTAAGCCAGAGCTTGATCCACATCAAGAGTGGAGCTAGATTGATTATATCTAGAATATAGCCCAAACCCAGCTCAAGATGTAAAGAGTGAGTGGCAGTTGACTGGGGTAGTCCCAACAGAAAACGAAGAAATTTGTTTTCCTCTATCTGAATGCATTTAGAATTAACATAACCCCAGACTGCAGCCCCGTATCTAGCGATCGCGACTGTCTTGGCTTTGTAGACGGCCAGGATAGCCTCCATTGGTTTCCCCCCCAATCTCTTAGTAAACCCCAGGATTGCAGAATATGAACTTCTCACCGCATTCGCTTTAGATGTTAACTGCGGTGTCCAAGTTCCCCTTTGGTCAAAAATCACTCCCAAGTATGTGAAGACTTTCACACTTGTGATCACCTCTCCATCGCAAAAAAAGGTTTTTTCTTTACATTTACCACATCCTACTGACATGGTGTGTGATTTGTTTTTATTAATCACCAGGTCAAGACTGGACATAAAATTACCGAAGGAGTCGAGTAACTTTTGCAGGGCAACTGGGGTCCTGGCTATTAGCACTGCATCATCGGCATAGAGGAGCACCGGAATTGGTGCACCCCCCATGCTCGGGATATCCTTTGTGGCAGCCGTTAGGTCGTCCTCTAAAGAGTTCACGTAAAGCGTGAACAACATTGGCGCCAGGATACATCCCTGACGGACCCCTCTAGTTGATCTAAAACTCTCGGTACACTTTCCGTCGGTGGTCATTCTGATGCGGGCCCTCAGATCTTTATGGAGCTCCGCCAGAAAGTGTACCAAGGAACTGTCCAGGCCCATCTTCAGGAGCATTTCCCACAGCTTAGATCTGTTAACAAGATCAAAAGCTGTGGACAAGTCCATGAAGCCAAGGAATATACTTCCCCCTTTTGCTTTGGTATATTTAGAAATTATGAGGTGGAGATTGAGGCATTGGTCCTCAGTACTCCTCCCAGACCTAAAGCCGAATTGTGCCTCTGACAGGATGTTGTTCCCCTTGGCCCACGCAGATATTCTCGCTAGGACAACCTTACCTAGGATTTTTACCGAGGAGTCCAGCAACGATATTGGTCTGTAACATTTTGGGTCTCCTCTCTGCCCTTTTTTAAATATTGGCACAATTGTTGCTAAAGACCAGGTCTGGGGGAATCCCACTACGGCAGAGGCATTAAAAACTTTTGTTAGAATACTGGCCCAAAACAGCGGATTTGCCCTGAACATATCCGCTGGCACTCCATCGGGGCCCGGGGCCTTGCGACCTGCTGTCTCCTCTATAGCTCTAAGTACCTCAATTATATCAAATCTCACCGGCTCCAGGGGGATCCCCATAGTAGGGATTATGAAAGGTTCCAGCTCCCTATTACTGTCATAAATATTTTCAAAATGCCGAAGCCAATCCTCCTCTGATATGTTTAGTTCCAGCACTGAGTTTTGGTCACCTGAAAGTAAGGGGGTGTTAATAATAGACCAAAACTCCGCGCTGTTTTTTATCGTGGCTTTATCCATTAAATCTTCCCAGGCTTTACTCTTTAATTCATTTTTTCGCAATTTAGTGGCCGAGGTGAAGTCCTTTCTTAGTCGCGCCACTAACGCTTTGTCCCTTGGGCGAGTATTGAGGGCTTTCTTAAGGCGGTTGTGTGCTTTGCTACAATTTTTGTCAAACCAGCCTTTCACCGATTTTTGTTTGCCCCCCTGACCTTTAGCTGTGAGGCAAATGGACACAAACCGGCAAATACCTTCAAAGGAAGATATAACCTCCTTACTCTCAGTTAACGGGTTTGCACACACATTTAACTCTTCAGAAACTGAGGAGGATAGGGTTATGAAAAAGTTGTCCGGTACAACCATCTCCCATTTAATTCGTCTCCCCTGATCCTTATCCTTTACAGGCAATATAGACCGATGGATGACAGCTGATTTAGACAAAAAGGAGCTATTCACTAGTTCCAACCCCACAGGATTATGATCACTCATAGGCATAGCTATTGCATTATATGAAATCACATAATTCAGAAAACCTCTTGAAACAAAGATAAAATCAATTATCGAATCACTAGCCCTTCCCGTATAAGTGGCAACCCGTGTACTTTTATCATAGAATTCTGGTTCAAATAGCTCATTTTCCCGTAATGCATTTTCGAGCACCAAACCCTTCTGTGTATGTTCTAGGTGAGGGGGGGACACGCTATCTGTCCCATCTTCATCTGCTAGGACACAATGTGAGCACAAATGAACATTAAAATCGCCCATTAAAATAAAACGACATGAAGTGGATTGTTTGTCTCTGTAAAGAGTTAAAAAATCTGATAACCATGTAAAGTGCACAGATTCTGGGTGACCGTTCGGTGCATTATAGCAGTTAACAAGAAGCAATTTACAACCATCCTCTAATATTATCTCCAAAACGGGGAAACTATGGGAGGCACAGTCTATCGGGGTTATTTTGCCCTTGATGTTCACCGATACCAGCGTCAAAAGACCTCCTTTGTTCCGGCCTGCAGGGGAAGGCAAAGCAGGTACAAAATAAGAAGTAAAGCCATCCAACCAATAATCACACTCCATATCCCAAGTCTCTTGAATGGCTATAATATCATGGCACTTTACAAAATTTTCCCAGTTTGGGTCTCCCTTAGACCGCAACCCAGCAATATTCCAGGATAACAGTCTGACCGTATTCCCTTTATCAATTATGATCTCTGGTAAACTGTTATCATTCGCGGCAGAAGAAGGTACATGATCCGCTGGTGTTGAATCCACTATGACATCGTCCACTGTACCCTCTCCGACACCCCGTCAATCGCAAAGATCGAGACCTGAGAGAGCATCGAATCTGTTGTGGGTTGTAATAGGGGGACCAAAGGTAGAGAGATTATCGCCTCCTTGAAACAAACTTTGAGGAGCCGATCTGGGCCCCACCGGGGTAAATGGACTTAGACTTTGTCTTAGAATTTTCAAATTAAGGATGAGTACAAAATACCTATAAGGTTTGAACCAACTTGTATGGCATGTAAACCTTCAGAAACCTAGGTCTTCGTAGTATTAGATTGTCTGAGCGGAGGGCGACCTGGTTTTTTTTCCCTCTACAGCTCCTTACTGTATACACGTTGTGAACGGCGGATCTGCCGTGAGAGCATTTTTAGAATTTGTTGAGAAAATCTCGTCTTCTAGAGAGACACACACATTACACTGTTTCCATCCCCTTCCGATTTCCCCTGTGGAGCACATATCAACACATACCCTAGGGTTTTGACTTCCATCCCACAAATGGACAGGAATTGTCTTGCATTCACGGATGAACAAATCGCAGCAATCCTATCGGGTCCGTCACTGTTCCCTGATGCCCCCCTACTTAATGTAACATCAGCAAGGGAAGAGTGGGAAAGACTCAGTACAACTAAGAAAAAGCAAGTCAGGATAGCCCTTCATGGGGCATTGATGACAGAATATCTAAGAGCAGGAGCAGCCCCAGCGAGCCTCATAGTAAGGATTGAACCCAAGATCTTTCTGGAAGATAAAACATTCAGACTAGATTGGAGCTATATAGCCAATAAATGTACACGAGATTGGCTAATCCTTATAATCAATACTGCAAAGAGGTTAAGTGAAGATCTACTTAAGGAAATTGTTTATTTAGAGGAGAGTATAAGGAGGGACACTACCATTGTGGATACCAAGGAACAGCTCCTAAGGATCCAGGAAGACCTGAGCGACTACAAAAATTATAGGATCAATCAAAAGATCAAAGGGCTAAAAAGAAATCTTGATCGTTTTTCCCACGAATGGGCTTTCCCCTATGTGGAGGATAAATATTACGACTCAATAGTTGAACATCCATTTAGAGGAGGTAGAGGTAGGGGTGGGAGGCAACAGACCAAACGTGCACCCAATAACTGGACATTCGATAACACCTCCAGCGAAGAGGAAGAGCTAGGCCCACAGTCAAACCCTCCTAGAGTAAGATTCAATGAACAGGAGACGAACAACGAAGACCTAGGAGCTCTTCTTCGGTCTTTTTTAGGACAGAGCCACAGGGGCAACAGAGGGGGAGGTCCGCGTGGCAGGGGTCGAGGCAGGGGCAACCAAAACCAAAACCAACAATGGCAAACCCACTCCCCGAGAGTAACACGGAGCCGCGGACGGAACCAGCTATGATGAAGAACAACATAGTGGTGAACCTATCTGATCATGAATTTACCATCAATGAGGAAAGGGTGTTGAATAAAGGGTTAGGGTTTGTCCCCACCCCCACACATGACCCCTTTAAATGCAGGATTGAACTCCATGAAACGATGCGAAGAATAAAATTAAAGAAATTCTTTGCTAATAAACCACAGGATCCATCAACCGTGTTTAATACCACACTTAGGAAACCATCCAATTTTTGTCCATCTAATACAACTGTAGGCCCTGAGGTCACGGTCCTTGAAAATAAAGTACTGCAAGACATTTCTCTATTGGAACAGCAAAATACAACCTTTAAATTTAACAACATGAGCAGGGTAGAGTGGGAAGCAGTTAAGGGCCTTGAGAATAACCAGCACCTGACGATCAAAAACGCAGATAAGGGCGGCGCTGTAGTAGTTATGAATACTATCGACTACGACACTGAGGTGTTGAGATTACTCAGTGTCCGCCAAAACTATCGCCCATTGGTACAGGACCCCCAGAAAGAACTGTTGGCAATCATCAAGACTATGGTGACTGAGGCGAAGGAGAAAAAATGGATAACAGCGAGGGAGGCCGAGTTCTTGGTTAATGATAAGCCAAGAACTCCGGCCTTCTACATTTTACCTAAAATCCATAAACCACAACACCCTCCACCCGGTCGACCAATCGTTTCGGGGATCCAGTCGGTGTTAGAGCCTCTCTCGCAATTCGCTGATTTCTTCCTTAGGGAATCAGATGTCAATCAGAAATCCTTTGTAAAAGACACCACAGCAATACTCAATATCCTTGAAGATTTCCAGTTTGACCCAGATAATGAACTTATGGTAACCATTGATATAGAGTCACTCTATACCTGTATACCACAGGATGCAGCGTTGGTGGCAGCAGCGCATGCGCTTAAGGCACAAGAGTGGTTCTATGATGCTCCACAATCTTTCATACTACAATGCATAGAACTGGCCCTCACACGAAATTACTTCTGCTATAAGGATACCATGTATCTGCAGACTACGGGCACGTCTATGGGCGCAACGATGGCGCCGAGCCTGGCCTGTATCTATGTGGGCCAGTTCGAGGAGCACGTCATACACCATCAGTCTAATCCCTTCCAGAGTAACATCCGTCTCTGGAAGAGATATATAGATGACGTGCTCTGCGTCTGGTCAGGTCTAGCTGACGGTTTATTACAATTTCTGAATTGGCTCAACCATCAGGATGCAAGTTTGAGGTTCACATGGAACTATAGCAACCACACAGCAGTATATCTGGACCTAGACATTTATACAGATGGGGGCAGGCTATGTTCCAAAGTACATCAAAAACCAACAGATAAAAACTCCCTCTTGTCTTACAGTTCGTATCACCCCAGAGCACTCAGGGACAACCTTCCTGTCGGTCAGTTTCTTCTGTACCGCAGGAACTGTACTTCGACGACAACATTTTTGGACCAGTCAGAAGAACTATGTACCAAACTTGAGATGAGACAATACCCACGCAAAACCATCAGACAGGCTAGAAAAAGAGCAATGAACACCCCCCGGAGTGTTTTGCTCCAGAAGAATGAAAAAACGAAAAAAGACTGACTCCCGGTTGTCATGACATTCGACCCGTTAGCCACGAAGATCCGACAGTCCATTCGTAAACACTGGGCATTGTTGTCAACTGAGGATTTCAGTATGCCCCCACCCAGGTTCGCCTTTAAAAGATCTAGCAACCTCGGTGACAAACTGGTGCATACACGGGTTAAAGTGGAACAGAAGTTCACTGAATCGTCCATCCCCCCTGGTCATCACCCGTGTGGGTCCTGTTCAGTGTGCGGATTAACGAAGAAAACCCAAAGTGTAGTCCTGAATTCAGGAAAAATCTGGCATTTGAAGCAATTTAGCAATTGTAACACTGCCAATGTGGTTTACAGACTAACGTGCCAATGTAACCTTCAATACATAGGATTAACAACCAGGAAGGTGAAAATCAGAATGCAAGAACACCTAAGCACTATTAGAGCAGGCAAGTTGACAACGAAATTGGTCCAACACTGTCACAACACCAAGCACACTTTCACGTGGGTGGTCTTGGAGAGAATGATGGGCTCTCCCCAAAACGTGGAAGAAATTTTGGCTTCAAAAGAAGCGAGATGGATTTTCCAGGAGAAGTCCGACCGAGGGGGATTGAACGACCAAATCGAATGGGGGAAGGCGAGATACTGAATACTTAAAATATGGAAACATCTAGATCAGCGAGTAATGTTCGCCCCCCTACAACCTCTGTTTGCCCCTTTTGGGTAATACTGAAAAGCAGTGATAGACAACAATACACCAACCACATGAATACTCAGGAATTACCAACGGACTTAAGTCGAGTTCTATCTAACGTCGTAGGTCTTTTTGGGATACCCTGGGTATGACTACATTGATCCATCAGAGTCTTAGACCCCTGCATAGCCTAAGATAGCGCATAAATTCCCATAGGAGGATTTGTTTTTGTGGGCTACATCCTACTTAGAACCACCAATATACACACCAGATCACAACACCCCAAACTTAGGTTCAAGATCGCGCTATATAAAAAAGACACCACTTCAGAATAAATTAAACTAATTCCGAGGCTTACGGCGCTGAATATCCAACCCTAGACACACACAAACCTCCCCAATCCAAAATGGCGCCCATACTGGCCCCGCGTTGAGGAGGACGCGTAGGGGGTGTGATTATAAATAAGCCGAGGAAACACAACACCGTTGACCGGCGGAGAGAAGGAGCTCCGTGAGGCTTTGGGTGGTAAGGAGGTGTTGTATGTGAGGAGAGGGGGCCAGCATGATACATGTGTGTCCGGTTTGGATGCTAGGTAGCTGTCCTTTAACAACTCGAGAGATCGGGGCAGGAATCATTCTCTCCCTAGGCATGTATGTGTGTATTTATATAAAGAACAGCGCTTTATACTGCCGGTGAAACGAGGGTGATTGCATATCAGAGGGTATGCGAGTAGTCCAATACGGCGTTTCTGAATGCGCAAAGACATATGAGCATTACATTCACGAGGGTGTTCACATAACAGGCTGAATAAGAGCATCCTAAGCAGAGTAGTTATAAATATGGAGAGAAAAGATGATATTAGGAACAGCAAGGGGTTTGCCTTAGTAGTATGACATTGGTTATGATGGTGGTACCGAAATTGACAAATAGAGTCTCTACACAAGAAGACTTTGAGTGTCTTTATGTTGTCAACAGATTGGCACTACGGTTGAATGCTGCACTAACCACGAGGACTCACATAAGGAGCCTATTGGTGACCTCAATGATTGAGCTGGTACGCGAGGCCATGGCTCCACGAGGGTAATTTAGTAATTTTTTAATTTTTTATAGATCCAACAGAGAGAGATCATGTTGATCTAGGAAGAAAGGATGAACATAATGGTAAAGTGTTGTGTGTGTTTTGTTCATTTTTACTTTTGGCAGTCTCCGAATGTGACTCTAAGAAGTGTCCCTATCGTGTGCCAAGCGACTGTTGTTGCCCTGACGAAATCGCCAGAAAGACTCCAGGCGATGAAACATGTTGGCATATAAGAACGGTATGCATATTGTGCAACCTTTTTAAGCATTGAAGTAGGTGCACTCCTAAGGCGGAATAAAGTTTGAACCTATAGAGGGTGTACCTTTTTCACTTTTTATCCTTCACTATTAAGTCCCATCACTTTCCTACGAATTTTTCGTTGGCTTTATTTTGTGGACACCTCGTTTATTACTTTGGAGCGTGATGGCTACCGATGATGAGAAGAGTGGGCAAAGCTGACGAGTACCAGCCAGCAGGCTCAATTGGGGTTGCGCACGTGAGGTGCCATCACGTCTCTCTCAAATTTTTTCTTTTCACATTTGTGTATCTATTCACGTTTCTCTCACGAGGTAATCAAATTGATAGACTCCTGGTGTACTATACATGAGTTTAGACACTTTGACGATCATTTGGGAGACTGCTTGGAGTAAAATCTTTTACCGTTTTTTTTATATGAAAAAAGTGAAGGTGGCTAACTAGACGGTAACTACCCAAAAAATTTTCAAATTAAGGGTGAGTACAAAATACCTATAAGGTTTGAACCAACTTGTATGGCATGTAAACCTTCAGAAACCTAGGTCTTCGTAGTATTAGAGCTCATTCTATCAATACCTAAAATCTCAATCTACATTTCTAAAGTGTTAACCATAAAATGTGTGAAGTGATACAAAAGTGCTAAGTGTAATACAGTACAATATAACTTAAAGGAAGGCTTAAGCAGCTGAGAAAAATCCAATTTTCATATTCGAAAGTTCTTATGGTACATAACCATATACATTTATTCCCAACAGCGTAAAATTAATCTAGTTGAAGGGTCCTGATATTGCATTATCCAATTCAATAGAATTATATATACATAAGCCTAATATTTTTGTTTCTTTTTATTTTTTAATATAGAACAATTTTGTATTACAAATTTAGTAGTATATTGTAAGAAAAATAGTACAATTATTTGGTCTAGTGCGTGGGTGTTTTTCAGTGTATGTTATATATTTTATTGATTTGTATTCATACCAATATGAGTAGGTTTAAAGTAGAAGTAAATATTTCCGGGTTACTAGTGTCTAACACTTACCAAATTGGGCTAGATCCAGCAGTTCTTAACCTTTTGATTTCTGTGAATTACTATTGGAAACCAGCAATTTCTGCAGTTTGATTGTCAAAACAATAGACAGAAATACAGAAAAAAATGAGTATGTTAGTTTATATTGGTTGTGTTGTTTCATGTTAGGGTGTGTTTTGGAATTATTTAGTGCAGTGTGGTAGGCCTTACTATAATTTGTGTACTGTAGTTATAACAGTTGTGAAATATATGAATAATGTTTGTCATGCTTTGCTAAAATGTTTCAAATATTTTTGGGGCATAGGTTATGTGAGGTTGGATATGTTATTTTATTTACAGGTTTATTAGTCGGAGTGGAAGATTTTTCCTTTCGGATGCATTTTCTTTTACAAAACGATATTTTTGGGTTATATTTTAACTAACATAAATATGTAGTTTCCTTTTCCTTTTCGAATTTTATGGAGTGTTATTTATTTAATATGTTTAGGTTTTTGTGCTTACCTAGGATTAAAGACAGTTTTTCTGGATTTCGTTTTGGACTTTTCAGTTTTGGATTGTAAGGGTTTATTTTTCCTATTTTTGTGAATTAGATTTTTGTGGAGTGGAGGTAGATTATGGAAATCAGCTAAAAAAACATGTATTTTTTTCGAATGGTTCTTGGGGTAGGTAATATATATTTTTTAAAGTCCTCATATTACCCCAGATGAACATATCCATTACCCATACTGTTACTCCCTTTTTGCTCCTCTGATCCAGTTAGTCAGGAATCTATACATAATCTATACATAAACCTATGAAAAAAGACTCTTGTATTTTCACTGACATTCGAGCAATAACCACACAGAATCAAGATCCACCATTAACCAATTTCTATCAGCCCCCAAAATTGAGCCTTTTCTTCTCTCTTCCCTCACACACTTCTTATACAACTCATATACATACTTTACTGATGTCTACCAATCAATTCACGTGAGAGGTTCTGTCTGGAACCATTTTTTTGCAAATGTCCCTTCATACCAACAACATTAAGTAAAAGAGTAGTTTAGAATGATTCTGAGTAATCTTATCTCATCGGTTGTCTTTACTCAATATATAAAAATAAATCATAGTTTGGCTTGCCATTATAGTCCATCCCATAATATCAGAAACTGTCCTACCCACTCTTTGCCAAAAGTGCCATACTCTTAAACAATCAGAGAATATATGTACTCTCAGCTTACTTGGTCGAAGGCCTTAGATGCATCTAGGATTAAGATTGTCAATGGGGCAGAATGCACAGTTGCTACATCAATCATGCCTATCAATGCATGTGTTAGTTCCTTCAAATATCTCCCATCTTAAAAGCCCTTTTGATCTTCATGCATTACATTACCCACCACCCTACTTAGGCAATTAGCTAAAATGCTAGAAAATATTTTATGATCGCAATGTATCAATGATATAGGATGACATGATTGGCACTCTGTGGGGTATTGTCAGGTTTTAGTATAAAAGAGATAGTTGCCTTGCTCCACGGTGGTGGTAAAGGTGAGCCATCTAACAAGATAGAGTTAAACAATCTCAACTAGACTGGGATAATTTTTGCACTTAATAGAATATATAATTCATTGCGGACCTGCCGTTTCCCCTCTTTTAAGTTTCTTATGTGCTGCAGATATTTCTGCACCTGATAATTCGTGGCTCAGAAAGTGCTGTTTTTTTTCGGAGGAAAGCCTAGTAGCTTTTTATCCTTTAACCAGCATTCTATCTTTTCACTAATCAGATTAGTGTCTCCGAGTAGACTTCTGTAAAAAACAGTCTTTGATATCCTGATTGTTATTACTTAAATCTATTACTTTGTTTCTAGCAAGGTTGGTTTTAACATTGCCTCTAAGCTTGCAATCTCTCTCTCTGCTTGGACAATATTCAATGTTTCCTTTTTTTCATGGCCACTGATATATTTTGCAGTAAAGGGCCTTATATGCCTCCCAACCTATGTTATTTTTTTTCTGATCCTAGATTCAAACTGAAAATAATCTTTGTTTATCTTTGTACCTCCAACACCACCTCCCACCTAAGAAGAAATGTTCTATCAAGAGTTAATTTCTTATTTATGTTCCGACCTAGCAGGTTTGTTTACAGGTAAAAGGTTGCATGATCCAATAGATGAATAGGGAGGGGTTTTATCTTCTGGACCTTGTATAGCTATTTGCTTTCTATAGGAAAGTAGTCTAGTCTGTAATAATGACCATACTTTTTACTACAGAATGTATAATAGCTATGTTTACCGGCTTTCTTTCGCCACACATTACATACATTTAAGTTCTCTATCATGGACAGTGGGTAAGCCCGTGCTTTAGGGGAAATTATTTGATGATCCATTTTAGCAGTTATTTAGTAGAATATTAGTTTCCCCTATAAGTACTGGAGGTTTAATTTCTAACAAAGTAGTAAAACATTGCAATGGGAGCTAACGTCATCAGTATTCAGGCCATAGTAACCAACTAGCATGAAGAAGGTTTGTTGAGCTTTCATTTTAGCAATTACCCATTGCACATCCTCATCAGACTTATATTGTGCTATCTCAATTTCTGTCTTTGCCCTGATGGCAATGGCTGCACCTTTGTGCAACACTCTTGATCAGTGGCAACAACTTGCTTCATCCATCCTTGATTTAAAATGAGGGCTTTGCATTCTTGTCTTAAAAGATGTGTTTCATGCAACAAAATTACAGAAGCCCCACTATCTTTTAAGTATTGCAAAAACAAGAATTGTTTATTTTTGATCCACAAACCAGTCACATTTTAACTTAGTATAGACACTGTCAGGGCCTGATCCCGTACTTCATTATCAATATTCATACTGTTCACTTAAGATTAATCTGGTCTGGCGCATACCTAACCTCAACTCATCACTATTTGAGGAAATTCGTTTTTTTTTGCTTTTTCCCACATGCTTCCCACCCCATGTTACCCCTTGGAAACCCTCCCAAATCTTTTTCTGGATATAAACAATGCCCTTTTGATCTTTCTCACCGAGGCTATCTTGATTCTATTTATTTATTCTGGATGTTTCCCCCCACTTGGACTAATGTGCAGTATAAACATGTCGATCTTTACTGGTTCAGTAAAGTTTTGCATCTTATTGTCCCACATAACGTTAAGTATCTCTGTGAATCTGAGTTGTACAATAGCTTCATACTTCCTCAGCTCCTCCATACACTTGCCTAATTCCCACTGCCTATCATCGATGAAGCACGAAATATCAGATCTAATAGAAAAGTTAATATCCTGAGCCCAGAGGCTCTTTTCTCTTAAAGCAGCCACTGGTAGCCTTTATTTTACAGAATATGACAGATATGTGGTTGATAATACTGTAGTTTAGATAATTATTTATAATATGTGTTAGAAATAGGATTTTAGGTCGGCAAGGGTATGTGCCAAAGTCGGGCAGAAACCACGGGCCCGATTCACAGAATTAACTTAAGACAAAATCCTAAACTTACTACTTTTGGTATTCACAGAAGTTAGGATTTTGTCTTAAGTTTGTCTTAAGACAAACTTAAGACAGACTTAAGACAGTCTTAAGACAGACTTAAGACAGTCTTAAGACAGACTTAAGACAAACTTAAGACAGACTTAAGACAGACTTAAGACAGACTTAAGTTAGGATTTTGTCTTAAGTTTGTCTTAAGTCTGTCTTAAGTCTGTCTTAAGTCTGTCTTAAGTTTGTCTTAAGTTTGTCTTAAGACTGACTTAAGTCTGTCTTAAGACTGTCTTAAGTCTGTCTTAAGTTTGTCTTAAGACAAACTTAAGACAAAATCCTAACTTCTGTGAATACCAAAAGTAGTAAGTTTGGGATTTTGTCTTAAGTTAGTTCTGTGAATCGGCCCCCACCACTCTAGTCAGGATAAGGAAGTTACACTCCTAAAATAACCCCTGCTCACCCCCTTGGTAGCTTGACATGAGCAGTCAGGCTTATCTTAAAGGCACTGCATAAAGCATTTGCACATAACCAACAGTAATACAGTGTAAGCACTACAAAAGGACACCACACAAGTTTAGAAAAATATCCAATATTTTTATATTTTTAAGACAAGACCAAAACTGATAAAAATCCACAATACAGTACTTAAAATCTTCAATTATCAAAATATGCTTGAAAAATAGTTCCTTGATGTCGATAGCTCCGTCCGGGGCTATCACGTTGTCGAAAGCAAACAAATCCAAACAGTTCTGGCTGACCACGGCGTCGCGGGCCAGGTAGGATGTCGGGAAGACCTGCAAACAGTACCTTTTAGAAATGCAGGGCGTCAGCAACCTCTCATTGAGCTTCCGAAAGCACGGCGTCCACAGGCATCGGTTCCTGAGGTCGGTGCAGGAGTCGTCGGGACCCTTGAAGCCACACGCGTTGCAGGTCGAACTCCCCTCTGTTGAAGTCAGGAGCGCTGGCGTTGGTGTCCTCAGGTCACGGTGCGAGCAGCGGCTCGGTGGCAGCGTCAGAAGGCGTCATCGGTGAGACCAGGGTCGCGGTGCGAGGTGAAGGCGGTGCTAGCAGGTCACAGTGCAAGCAGCGGCGTCGTCGTGGCTGAAGCACTGTCGTCGGATGACAAACTGGAGTTGATGGTGCTGGCGTCGGTATGCCAAGGCTGCAGTGCGGGATGAGGGCGGTGCGTCGTGTAACTTTATGAGCAGTGCCCTCGAACCACGGTGCAAGCAGCGGTGTAGATTTCAGCGTGGAGCGGCATCATCGGGGATGCCAAGGCGCCGCCGTGAAGCGAGGCGGTGCGGAGTGCGGTGCCTTCAGGACACGGAGTTGGCAGAAGCGTCGTAGATGGCGTCGGGTTGCTATTTCCTCTGTTGCAGCCCAAAACACACAGTTCCCAGTACTGAGGGCAGAAGAGCTTGAAGTCTTTGCTGTTCCTGAGACTTCTTGAACAGGGGGCAATCTCTACCTCAAGCCCTTGGAGAAACTCACAAAAGTAGATTGAAGAAAGTTCAGTCCAGTCCTTTCATTGCCCAAGACAGAAGCAGCCACTGCAGGCCGACACAGCAAAGCACACAGCAAAGTGGTAGTTCCACCTCACAGCTTCTACAGCTCCTCTTTTTTGATCTAAAAGAGTTCTAAAAGTCAGGGGTCTGGGCCCCAATATTTATGTCCCAAAATCCTTTGATCTCTTAGGCAGAGAGTGACTGTGCCCGGCCAGAACCAGTTCTGCCTTCTCTAGTGTGACTTCCTGGCAGGAGGTGGAGACGGCATGGTGAGAGAGAGACCAGGCCCTTTGAGGTGCAAGGACATCTCCTCCCCCTTCCCCAATTGCAGCCCAGGTCTATTCAGACCTTTCCTGACCCACCTAGACTATCTGGAGCCACTCCTGCTCCCCAGCCTTCTGTAATCAAAAACCCAGACAGGCAATCCACATTCCAGCAGAGGCACATGGGATGACTGAGCAAGAAAATACCCACTTTCTAAAAGTGGTATTTTCAAACACAGAATGTAACAAGCACTTGCAATGCAACAGGTCTCGCATTTACGTGAGTTTGAGCTATTGGCATTGTAAATGACAATGCCTTTTATTTATTTTTTGAAACATAAATAAAATGCATTGTCATTTACAATGCCAATAGTTTAAACTTGCATAAATGCTTGACCTATTGCAGGGCAAATGCTTGTTAATTTCAGGGGTACGGCCAAAGGTGTTAAGTTGCCAAGAGATGCAACAACTGGTTTATATCGCTCCACTGTTAAATGTTGGTAGTGGGTATGTGGAAGCCTTAACGACACCTGCCTCCCCCTTCGGTCTGTGGTCGCTGTTATTAGTCCACCACCCCCACGATGGCTTTCAGTCTTCCTTGTTCACCCCAAATTAACTGAGACCGATCCCGCCGAAAGCCTGTCTATGAGTCTGCCCCTTCACTGCACGCGTCTGAACCTGATGCTTGTCACACATGTTCCATTATTAACCTATTACTGTACCACCTAATTAAGACCATATTAAACATACGCTTCCCATACAGCGGTAAATCAAGCGGCCAATGGAAGCAAAGTAGAACTCTTTTGACACTTACACAAGAGGGGCTTGTCAAGGCGAGCCATATTTATGTCAGATTTACGGACTGCCTTTTCAAAGGCACTTGAATTCCTATCAGGCTTTAAGCTGGAAGAAATTGGGACAATTAATTGTTGAAGCCTGGACGGTTAAAACAGAAGCATTTTGGCATAAAAATATCTAGTAGCCCATCTAAATAGGTGATGGCAGTTATGTACTTGTCATTCAGAAATGAATAGTCCCTACTCATTCACAGAGCGGCCCTGGGCACCACTGACAACAGGGCCCTTATCGATCGCTTATGCTTTGTTTTCGTTCTGTGCCATGAGAAGATTTGCTTTTACAGGCAGTGTGTGCCTAGTGCGCAGCCCCATGCCCCCGGCAGCGAGAAGCAGGGGCTGCCCTGCACCCCGTGCCAACAACTTACCATTACTGTACAACAGCTGCAGTTCATAGTGAACCCCATTGTTGTTTTTCTCACTGTTTGGCTCTTGGAAACAAGTGAAAAGAAGGGCACCGGTTAACACACGCGTCACACCCCTCCCACGCTGCCCCCGATCCCGCCTCTCGAGCTCGAAAGTGCTTCCAGGTTTAGCTAACAGGTACCAACTTTTGGCATGGCCGGAAATGCAAGGTTTAATTCAATCTGGCAACAGCAGCCAATATTTTGAGGGTAATTTGGTAAAAGCCCCGCTCGCGAACCTTAAGCCAAATGAGCGTGAGCTGCACGTGGCACGCCTCTGGTGTCCCGTTAGGGCTCAGAGCGGCGCCGGAGCCCGGGCCATCCTTCATCACTTTAATCAGAAGTGAAATGTGGGCGCGGGCCGCCACTTACTTTCTCTTTCTCCACTAAGTCCACAAAGGCCGTCCGCTCGAGCTCCACCGGCTGCCCCTGTCTGTTGTACAGGGCCAGGACGAAGTGGAAGAAGTTCGACTTCCGGAGGTTGGATGGGGGCTGCTTCTCGAAGTGCGCCCGGGCCAGCCCCACGCCGGAGAAGAGAGGGAGAAACGGGCAGTGGATGAGGAGGAGAAATGAGACACCTAGCTGGGTGAGAGGGGAGCGGGGACGCAGGAGTGCACAGTGGAAGGAGGTGAAAGGTGATCAGGAGAGGGTGAAAGGTGAGACGGGGAGAGGGACATGTTAGGGTTACATTCTACACGGTGAAAGGAGGGGAGGGAATAAGGAAGCTGGTCTCGGTTATGTTCTGCAGGGTGAAAGGAGGAGAGGGACTATGAGACACGGCCTGGTGGTAAGGCCTGCAGGTCCAAAGGAGGCGAAGGGGTATGGGGAGAGCTTGCATTGTTGACAACCGGCAGGGCCACAGAGGGAAGAAAAGGAGAGTGGTTGTCTGGGTGGGTCGGTGGAGTGCGTGAAGAGGTGCACTGAAGAGACTGTGGAGTTTTGCTTCGACTTCAGAAGCCATGGGGAGATGGGCTGTGGTTTTGTCAGTGGTTCAGGAACGGGAGCACCCAAGAAACACCAGAGGTCAGGGGTATCTTCAAAGAGGAGCATGAAAGGGTGTGACAGAGATAACTCGCAGTGGTAAAATGCTGCGTCTGCTGCCTGTGGCCACTACATGTGGGTGCAAGGTGAGATTGTGATAGTGCCTGCATGCCAAAGGGCATGGTCTTCACACCGCTGGCACAGACTTTACACCCGGGCTGAGTGGTGACTTCACAGGTGCAGCAGGGAGTCTTTACACCAGGGCAGCATGGGGTATTTACACTGGTTATATAGTTGTTTTATGCCTCGGTTAGCATGAACTTTCGCGGCATAGTATCTTTATGCTGGCCTGAGCGTGGTATTTATACACCGTCAGCAGAGTGTGTGTCTACCTGTGTGAGCTTGGTGCGTTTAGACCAGCAGCACAGTGTGTGTACCGGCGTCAGCAAGGTGTGTTTACAATAGCAGCATGTTGTATTTACAATGGTCGGGGCATGGTATGTTTACAATAGCAGCATGGTGTATTTAATGCATGTAAGATGCTGCCTTTGTGCCGGGGGAAGAGAGTGTGTTTTAAAGCGGTTTGTAGAATGGCGGCACGGCATTTCAGCATGTGTGTTTACATCAGAAGCATGGACTGTTTACATGCACCTAGGACAGGACGATGCCTGTCCTACGCTGGGGCAGCATGGCATCTTTACACGAAGACAACGCAATGTCATTACAGCCAGAGAGCATGCCTTCTGTGCACATTGTGGGCCAACATGGGTTCTATACACCTGGGCAGCATATTTGCTGTACACCCGGGCTGCACGGTTTCTATGCACAGGGGCAGCGTGGTTTCTGCCCCGCGATTCTCCACGGGGGTAGAACTGACACGGTACTCCCCGCACTCATAATAAGTGTAACTTCCCAGACTTCCCCGCTAGTGTCACTTCGGTTTCAAGTGTCTGTTGAGCATTGACTCTCCGCCACGAGGCATCGAGCTGTGCTCTGCAGAACTCCCACCAAACATGCTTAGTTCCTCTGTGGGGAGGTGGTGTCTGCTGGGAGCCCTAGCAAAGGGCGCCTGGCAGGCATTGCAGAAGGGAGGACACAGTCAGCAGTGTGCACCAGGGGTGTGCAGTTGGGGAGTTGCAGAGGGATCTCGGGGACAGGCACACGGAGGGTCTCGTATGCGACAAAGGAGTGGGAGACATTGTACCGAGGGGCTCAATGTGTGTATCTGCACGTGAGACTCCGAGTGCTAGTAAGGAGAGGGTCATGTGTGTGTGCGCCGAGGACACGATGGGTACTGACAGGGAGAAAGCTCCGTGTGTGTACTTCGTACAGCTTCTTGGATGCCGTTCCAGTTGTTGGGATGTAAAGAACAAGCGGAAGCAAATGGTGTGCAGGCTGCCAAATGGTGCACGCGCCCGGCGCACATGCACTGTATTTGGAGGCCTGAAAGCACTCGTTTGCACTTCCAGATTCCCCATTTACAAAAGCTCTCGCGAGAGCAGCGCTAAAGCGCTGGCTCAGGCGAGACCTAAAAATCACCTTCACTAAAAGATGCATCTTTAGATTCTGAGCTCAGGCATACTAAACTTTATTTTCCTACCTAATTCCCCAGGCCAGGTATATTTATAAGAGGTTATAAACAAACTCCCCATTTTGTCCTATGGGGAACAGGTAGCCTTGCTATAGCGAAAAACAAAATTGGCCGTAGTTTACTATCAGGACATGCCACACACACCAGGGCATGTCCTACCTTTCACATACACTGTACCCGGCCCACAGGGGTACCTTGGGCCTATCTTAGGGGTGGTGACATGTAAAAAAAGGGAAGGTGAGGGACTGGCAAGTCTGTGCACTGGCCAAGTCGACATGGCAGTTACAAACTGCACGCAGACTTCGCAATGGCGGGTCTGAGTTACCTTTTAATGGCCGTTCGTGTGGATGTCACAACCCCATGCTGCAGCCCACCAACGGCATTTGATTCAAAAGCCCTAGAGGGGAGCAAGATGGCGGCGGCGTAGGGCTTCACTATGGAGCCTCTGCCTTGCCCTCCCACACTGGCTAAGAAATGGAGAACTTCCCTATGAATTAGATGCACTTACCCAATGCTGCTGACTTCGGGCAAGATTACCTGTAGCACCGCGGTTCCCATTCGAGTTGCGGAGTCTCTGGGGGCCGGTGCTTCGTATGCGCTTTCATCGCGGAGCGGTGCGGCCGAATGCTGCACGGAGACGGAGACGAGAGCATCGAGACGCGGAGTGTCAGAGGGCATGCCCACACAGTCGATGGGATCCCTGCGATGCTCTGTTAGAGGTTGGGCTGAGCTCCTGGTGGCGGCGAGTAGTAAAATTATCCAGAAAGCACAGAGAGCTTTCACAAGCTGGTTTTCAGTTACAACCTTTTGTATAATGCCACCTAAATCGACGTGGCAATTACGTGAGCAGAAAGAGATTGCTGGGATTAATCCTGCTTTGTTGTCCCCCGCAAACATGGAAGCACCAGCAGGTAAGCCCCAGGAGAATCGAATTGTTAAAAAACAAGACTTGGGTCCTGCTAAGCGGAGGGCTCTTCATGATAGAAATCAAGCTGCAGGCAAAAAAGGTGGCATGTTAATGGCTGCAGAAGAAGGAAAGGGGACACAGGAAAGTAATACTACAAATAATACTCCAACAACACCTCAGCCGGCTATCACAGTGTTTTTCAAAACCCGGGATGGAGCGATAAGCACAGACTCGAACTTGGCCAATCTGTTACCTAATCTGAACCCAGAAAATAATGATAACAGCACAGTGGGTATTGATCATACTTATGCTGCAGCAGGGTCATGAGAGTCACTGGTAGCTAATTATTTTAGTAAAGATACACCCCGCGATCAGAGGGCGGAGATCTAGGATGCAGGATTTAATACTCCAGCTTTAATACAGGCATCTCTACCTGTTGTGGTAAAAGACCCCCATGCTCTAGGCTACAGGGTTGGAGGTACTCCACATGAGCACTCAGGCAGCGGTATCGTGCCTGACAAGCAAACTGTAACTGATACTATATCTGAGGTTGCTTCAGACGGCCCGGATACATTTTATTCTTTGACTGAGGATTCGCGATCAGGGACCTCTGAATCAGAGGTAGCATTCAGCGATTCAGACCATATCGACACTACCTCAGGGGCTAGTACAGTTGAAGCACCCGAAACGACTCTTAAACGCCATAAAAATTCACGGAGGTCCACAAAAGGGGCTAAGAGCCCTAAGGAGACTCAAAAAAAGAAAAAGGATGGTGCTTCTGGCCTAAAATGGGATTATTCAGACACTTGGATTATCGGCCCTCTTGAACAAGCTTCAGGCTTGGGTGGCACTCCTTCTTCTTCTGAACATCTAGGGGAACCCATAACAATGGGTAAATCGATAGCGAGCCTCATTTTGGAGACTATCAAAGATCATCAGGCAGAGGCTAGAGCAGATGGGAAAAAGACAAGACAGGGCACAAAAAAACTGGAAGGGGCTATCCGAAAAGTAGGACGTACATGTTGCAAAATTTGTGAAAGGCTGGATTCTATGGAATTAAGAACTGTCGCTGTCGAGAAAGATCTGGTGGCTGTGAGAGAGCAAACAATGACCCATGACACTCAACTGTCTGATGTAATGTGGAAACTGGAGGACTTAGAAAACCACCAGCATAGAATCAATCTTCGAGTCCTGAGGATTAAAGAAGGCATGGAGGGGGAAGATATTCGGGGGTTTATGTTAGGTCTCTTTAAGGAGTCCTTCCCAGAGCTCATGGGCTGGGATTGAGATCATGAGATCCAGAGAGTACATAGGTTCCCCTTTGTTTGCCATAACTTACCTAATAGAGACACCGGCCAACCGAGGGCAATCTTGGTATTTTTTGGTAACTTCTCTTTGAAACAGGCCATCTTTGAGAAAGCCCGTCCGGAGGCTAGACGACAGTTTAAAGGGGCCTCCTTCTTCGTATGTCCTGATTTCTGCAACAGAACTGTGGAGCATAGATGGCGCTTAAGGCAACTAATCAAGCCATTCCAAGATTCTGGGTTTGAAGCTTTCTAGTTGGCCCCAGCAAGGCTAAAAACTATTGTTAAAGGGGTTGTTAGATTTTTTACGTCAGAAATCCAGGCTAAAGAGTATTTGGAACAAGCTCAGGGGGAGAAGAGAAAGACTTAGGAGGAATATTTTTCTTATTCTATAGATATGGGTGACTCTGAGCAGCACAAGCAGTAGTATGTCTGGTTTAAGGAAAGGGAAGGGGAAAAAAGAAAAAAGAGAAAAAACAAAGTGGGGGGAGCTGGAGGCTCCATGGTGCTCAGCGTTCGCCCTATCACACAGACCGGTGCGGTCTGGCTGCTCTCACATGGAGGGGGTGGGGGGACGGTTGTAGTGCTCAAGGGAGGGGGAGTAGGGGTGGGTGGGTGGGGTTGGGTTATTCTTTTGGTGATGAAAGCAAACCACAGATAAAAAAATGGATGTACTTTTTTTGTATGTTTATGTTACTATGTTATGTTATGTTACTAGAAAGCAATCTGGAAAAGAAATTGAAAGGCACTAAGTGGGAAAGGGGTAAAAAGATATATAATCTTGACAATGAGTCTATACAGATATCTTTGATTGAGACTAAAAATTTGCATATGAACTGTATGATCATTTCGCGGAGCTGTGTGTTAATGATTTATGGCTAAACTGCGCATTGCAACTGTAAATATTCAATGATGGGGCCAAGAGAAGAAGAGTCCAAGAAGATCTTAAAGTTTTACATGCAGACTTGATTTGTCTCCAAGAGACTCATATAGCTTGTAATGATTATAAAATATTAGATACTTTGGGTTTTAAGTTAATGGCTTATACAACACAAGACGCTAGGACTAAAGGGGTGGCAATTTTGATAAAAAATAAAAATATTACAGGTGCAAGAAAAATTGTGGATAAACAAGGCAGATGGATAATTATGGAAGCTAGAAGTGGCACTGGTTTGTTTACTTTGTGTTCAATCTATGCCCCTGTCTTAGATGACCCTTCGATGCTAAATTTTCTAGCTATGGAGCTTCCGTCCTGGCCTGAACCTTATATAATTTGTGGTGATCTTAATATTAATGGAACAAAATATATGATCGATCAAGTAGTGGGAGTAAATAGGAACCGCAAACCTCAATCATCGAAGGCACTCAAAAATTTGATCAAAGACATAGGCTTAGTGGACGTGTGGCCTAGTTTGAGAAATTCAGAGTCTGGATATACTTACTTCTCTGAACCTCATCTTAAATTTGCTAGACTATTTTTTGGTGTCTCCCTCTCTCATGAAGGATGCTAGCATTGAAATATTTCCAAGGATAATGTCGGATCATAATCCTTTGGTTTTTGAATTTCCTGTGTCAGGAGTGAGAGTAGGACAGAATAAGTGGACCTTTGAGAGAGCATTACTCACTGACCAAGATTATGTGAGTCATATGAAACACTGGATTGTTGAGTTTTTTAGTTTTAATAAAGATAGTGCAGCCCCAGGAATGATCAGGGATGCCTTTAAATCCTCTGTGAGAGGAGAGACATTGTCATAAAGTTTGATTAAGCAGAGAAAGAGCTCAGAACAAGTTAAAGGTTATTATCAGAAAATTGCTTTTTTAGAGACGGAATTGATTGAGACCGTTAACAAAGGTGGGGATCACACCACGGTCACTGATCTGATAATGGTGACCAAAGCTTCTCTGAATGATTTTTATTTGGATAAAACAGCTTGGAAGTACCTCGCGAAAAAGCAACAATGTTATGAATATAGCGAGACAGTTGGTCGAGTATTAGCAGTTAAGGCGAGACAACAAATAGCTATAGGACATATTAAACGGATCTGGAATCTTCAGGGAGATGTAGTTACGGACCCTATAGAAATCAGGGAAGCTTTCAAAAAGTATTATGAGGAGTTATACACTGCTGCTGATACATTGGAGGAAATAGAGAGGTCATACGAAGGTGAATTTTTACCTAAAACAAAAATATCCCAGCAGGAAGCTCTTCTTTTGGGCATAGAAATCTCGCAGGAAGAGCTTTATTTAGCTGTACAAGATCTTCCATCAGGCAAAGCTACTGGCACGGATGGTTTACCACTAGAATTTTACAAGACTTTTTTTAGTTAGGTGGGGCCTGAGGTACTGGGGCTATTTAAGGAAGTTAAAATGGGGCAGCACCACCAGCATCTTGGGGGGTCGCTAATATCATTATTGTTGTAAAAAAGTGGAAGGATCCTTTGAATTTGGGTTCTTATAGACCCATCACATTATTAAATAGCGACACTAAGTTATATTCTAAAATATTTGCATCCCGTCTTAACAAGATTATGCCACAACTAGTGACAGCTTGGCAACATGGCTTTATTCAAGGGAGAGGGACGGACGATCATATTAGGTGCCTCATTGCTTTATTTGATGCAACAGATGTTTTAAGGAAACCTATGGCTGTTGCCTTTTTAGATGCCGAGAAGGCTTTCGACCGCCTCTCATGAAAATTTCTTTGGAAGTGTTTGGAAGCAAATGGGTTGGGGTCGGAGTTTATTACAGCCATTCAGGTATTATATTCAAAACCTACTGCTCGTTTACAAATGATGGGAGGGGAGTCTGGATCATTCTTAATAGAAAGAGGAACAAGGCAGGGTTCTCCTTCCTCCCCCTTGTTGTTCGCGTTATATATAGATCCTTTTTTGGGCTGTCTGGAGTCTTCCCCTAATATCTCCCCAATCACGCTGCATGGCTGGGAGGTTAAAAGAATGGCATATGCCGACGATGTAGCAATAATTACATCAGAGCCCGATACAACTATGGCTGAAGTTGAGCTATTGGCTAACCGGTTTGGTTTACTCTCAGGCTATCGGCTGAATAGAGCCAAGACTCAGATCTTGGCCAATAGATATACTACTATTTCGATAGCAGGTTGGTTGATGAGGCCACATATCTAGGGATACATATAAAAGCAAAGGTTGATGATATTATCGATATAAACCTTAACCCTATAATTGGAAAAATAAAAAATGATATGTGCCGATGGGACAACTTAAACTATCTATAATTGGCCGATGTAACCTAATTTTAAAGTTTACTATTTAGCAGCTTCTTCACAGTATTACTGGCCACTTTTTGGCGCAAAAAAAGTAGTAATAGACTCTAATTTTGTACCATCAGTCTTTGAATATTTAATCGGCCCATGTGCTAATGGTTGCCTATTAAAAATCTATGAACCTATTACAAGAAGGCCCGTTTTAAGACTTTGCTAGCGGCATTCCGAAATTGGACTGGTATTAGGAAGAAAATGGGGATTGGTAGATACAGTAGATACACACCATTGATAGAAAATGAGCAGATACCTGAGGCCTTGTCAGACTGGCATTTACAGAGATGGCATAAATTAGGGGTTCATTGGATAGGCGATCTTTTAAAAGGAGAACATATGAGGAATTGAGGATTAAATTTAATATAGATGATCGAGATTTTTTTAAGTTCTTACAAATAAGAGACTTTCTTCTTTAAAAAGCTGGTGGTGCGATGGGATTTTCAGCTATACCACTAATGGAAGTCCTAAGTCATACATCTAAACTCTCAATTTCTTCTCTTTATAGTTTATTACTTGGAAATGCTACGGATGATCTTGAAAAGCATGCATCGAAATGGCAGGCTGGAATTGATGTCATAGATTCATGCTTTTTAAAGTCTATGGAAATGGGCAATCTGGCTTTACGGTCTGCCAATTTACGGGCACAACATTTTAAAACTTTGTTTGATTTGTATATTACACCCGCGAAAATTGCTAAATGGGGGGACACAGAAGGGACACACTGCTTTAGATGTAAGGTTTATGAAGCAGATATAACCCATATTTTTGCAACATGCCCCATCTTGGATTTATTAAGAAGAGAAATTACAAAATTTTTGCTGACTGTGCTGAAAAAAGAAATTCTGCTTTCCCCTCAGTTAATGATGCTTGGGGTAACGATACAAGATAGTCATAGTAATGAGTTTTTGTTTATAGCTATGGCAGTGCTTAGACTATGTATCGCTTCAGCTTGGCTTGATCCTTCTCCCCCAACTTTTTTGCAATGGAAAACACGGCTGGTTCATATATTTAATCTTGAAAGAGCACTTTACGTACAAAGGGGTAAAAAGAGCAGAGAATTAGGAATGAAGATTTGGAACCCATTAAAAGACGGGTTGGATGGACTAACCAAGGAATCTGACTAGAGTATATTTTTAAGCATATTATGACCTGTCTCCTGCTCTTTTTTTGGGTTTTTTTTTATACAAAAAAACAAAACAAAAAAATAAAAAATAAATAAAAGAATTATTCAAAAGCCCTGGCACACGCAGTGCACTTTACTAGGGACTGACACATAAATCAAACAGGCCAATCATGGAAACACCAATCCATAACACATATTACCACAGGAGCACTTGCACTTTACCACTGATTAGCAGTGAGAAAAGTGCACAGACACACTAAGCCAGCACAAACAGACTCAGAATCAAGAGGTCAGAAAGCAAAAAACCCAGGGGAAACATGCCAAAAGATGCCAAGTCTAACAATATGTAAGTGAAAATGTAACTTATTTTCTTTGTATGTGATGCAATATTTTGTGTGCTTCTTAATTGTTTACAATTTTCTTTTAGGTGTATTGAGATATTTTTAAGACAGTTTTATGTTAAACTATTTATATTTATCAGTCTCATTGAATATTGTCTTAATGTATTTTACGTAGTATTTATAAATACATATTTGATTTTCATGGTTGCTGTTTATTATTATTATTAGTGAGATTGATAGGTGTTTTATAGCATTGTTTTACTATTATTTTCAGGTAGCGTAGTCCTTTGTTATTTACAAAGAGTTGTACATTGCATTGTAGCATTTCATACATTTCTTTGGTCTTTATAGATATTTTAGGTTTGATTTGATTTACTGTTGTTCTATTCTTAGTTGTTGGTACCTTTGTTCTTTTTGGAGGATTTCTAGGAATTTGTATAGGATAGGATGGCTTCAGCCTAATGTGGTGTGGAATGCATTGCGCCATCCTTGTTGGTTTAGGATTGTAGAGGCACGAAGCTATTGCATACATTCCAGCATGGTATTTGAAACGTGTGGATTTTTAGAGGTGTCTCTAAATGTGTCAATTAAAATAATAATAACAGCCTTGTACAGCTTGTGGTGGAGATCCCTGAACACATACATGGTTGTGCACTTGTCATTAATCCCTTTCTGAATTCCTATACAGATTTAAAACAGGTGAATATGGTTTTAAACATATGCTTGCGACCAAATTACCTTTGCAAATAGGGCTCAATGTAACAGGAGAAATTGCTGTCCATTTACTCCAACAAAATGTTTGTGCTTCGGGATCCCCTGGAATGTTTTCCCTCATTTCCTTTAAAAGAGCTCAGTTTGTTCAGAGTGGGAATTATTGGTCACCACTCTCTGCAAAGGGTTTGAAGTGCCCAAGCAGGCCATCATAGCTCAAGTGATTTTTACTCTTCAGTACCCGGTAATTCATTGAGTTTGCATTACAGTCCATTTATTATTCTGCTCACTGTGTCACTATGGACCGGAAATGATCATATGCAAAGCAGTCCTTGTTCTGCCTCAGTACCAACAGTCCAGGGCAAACTGGTATGCCTTGCCCCTTTGAATGCAAACACAAGAAACTCTGACCCATTTTGCTACCTAGATAATCCTAATTGAGGTACAGCTATAGTACTACTGCACAGTGAAATTGGAACCTAGAGTATATCCTTTGCAGATGGAGATTCTCACTGAAAAATGCAACCGAACATTGGCAAAGGTATTACAAATGTCTTTAATATGCAAACTTGTGAACACAGACAACATAAATGTGCACAGACTATTTGTGCCGTTCTTCTGTGCAACCTAACTTGCCAGTGTCTCTTATATCTATGCACTTTTTTGTAATCGCCAAGCTTATGGTGCAATGCAGCAGTTTACCAGTAGCATGGCTTAACTAGCCTTTACCTTGTCAGATATATTGATAACGCTTGTTTCTTTTGGAGCTGCGCAAGATACATACATCTGATTGAAACATATGAACCCAACCTCTGAAATGAGTGGGTCCACCATGATCATGTGTAGCCTAATGGGCCTGTAGAAATAAATGGTAACGTTCATGCATTTATAAGATATTTTTTGGGCTTGTTTTCAAATTGAAGAAAGAGTGGCTTGACAAAAGAGTTAACAACATTACCAATTTTGAAAGTTACATATTTATTATATAAAAAGACTCTGATTTTGACAATTACTATCCTTGCGCAGCGAATTGAAAATGTGCAAGGAATTGTTGATTGCCCTCTTCCTTGAGCTCAAATACAACGTTGAAATTTAATTTTACTTGTAAATGTGTAATGATGGTCTACATTTTTCTTATGAGCAAGTGAATTAATTTAGGTGACAGAACCCTTAATAGAAAAGTTCAGAAAGCACTTAATTAGGTTTTTTTCTTGAAACTAATCTTTTTAGCTTAATTCACACACGGCTAATTGCTCCTGATAGGTCAGGCCTTCCACTTACCTTCTTGCTCTCTCAATGGGATATACTCTCTTCACTACTGCAGAGTGTGTCTAGCACACACAGTATATTGTATTGTTTTCAATATAGTAATTGTAGTTATATGGCACTTCTTCCCCCTGATGTGGAGCTGATGTGCGTTAGCAGATGTGTAGCACACTACTCTGTGGAAGCGGAATGGATGCAAGGGACTGTCTGTCAAAGGGTCTATAGGGGTAGAACAGAAGCCATGCTTGAGGACCAGTGTTGGTGTCTTATCTTGTTTTTATCGCTCCACTTTTACATGAACATGTGTAAAGGAGTGATGAGGAATATTCTTCAGCATACAACAATACCCATTAGATGAACTGCTAGCCCTGGGTTCTGGAGCTGTGTGCTGCCAGCGTAAAGTGCTTCAACGCCCCATCAGGGGTAGTAAGTGCTGTATATCTGCAATTCACCATACAATAAAAAAATACATGCCTTAATGTAATCAGTCATGCTATTGGCTGCACAAGCATATATCTACCATTTGATATTGCAATCTAGGATTGGAGGCATGCCTTTGTTCAGTTGTTCAGGCAAAGATATGAGTAGATTAATTGCATTTCCGTTCCAGTGGACTTAGTAAATTAAAACAGAGTATGAGTATAAGTTACACATTTCCAAGTGGCAAGGATAATGTAAGCAGTTTACTTATGTTTCCGTTCTAGTGGGCATTTGTAGAGCAGACAAAAAAAGACAGATTAATTTGTCTTGTCTGAACTACCCGTTCTCTCTATTTTAATTAACTGTACTCGTCTTATTATGTCTGCTCTACAAAGGCAGTATGGATACTGATACACATCATTCTCTTTTCATTCAGGAATCATCCAAAAAACACTCTGAGAGAGAAGGATGACCAGAGTGCAAATCAGAGGAGTATATGAAACTGAAGAAGGACTTACAACGCTCTTCCGATTTCATACTGAAAAAGGAAGACAACAATAAACAGTCAAACCCTTAATTTAATAAAAGAAGAAAGTGGCTGGGATTAAAGCTAAACATGCCACAGATATTGAGAATTTAGCTTCTGAATAGAGAGTGGGCTCTGACCATGCTGGACAGCGCAGCAGAAGAAGAAGCTGGAATCTTATGGAGCGACTGGCGACAGTTGCAACAAGTCACTACATCCAGGTGGACACACTGGACCAGAAACTAGGTGTTCCTAGTAAATTATATGAATTGCAACTCCAGATGGAGGGGAATATACAATATACTATCAATTTCTCTTTTGGGAGAACTTGCCATTCAGCTACAACCTCCTCTTGGCTGAAAAAGATTGGCAAACTGAGTTTGTTGGGGACTGCCCACAAAGAGAAACAGTAATTTTTCCAGCCTTTTCAAATATAATTTCAGAATCTGTTAAACACACATACACCAAGGAGTGGGCGTTAGCACAAGTTCTGGAGATATGCTGCAAACTCACGGGTTGGGTGTAAGGATCCCCTTACTACATTGTACCTGTGAGGTCTAGGCCACAACCCAAAGGCAATATCCCATTATGCATGAGGTTAAAGAACAAGTTAGAGAAATCCTCACACAACTTGAATACCAAGGTGTGATAGGAAGTTGCACCTCACCAATGAATAATCGCTTGTTTCCTGTAATGAAACCAGGCCATTCATATAGTTCAGTGTTACATTGCAGATGCTACACTCACATTTGCTGTGCACATAGTGTGTCAATAATGAACAATATAGTGCGCAAAAAATACAAAACCACATTATACATTTCAAATTGGTTTTCCTGCCAAAACATAGCACCTAGAAGCATATACTAGACCACATTTAGCACTTAGGTTCTCAAATTTCCCCAAGGGTATAAGAATAGCCCCAGGCTATTTTCAGCCAGTGTAACAGAACTTTTATAAGAATTTGACAATCAAACATTGTCCTATGTCGATGACATATACTTGACAGATGATTACTTAACAACACACTTCACCAGAATAGATCATATAATTATAGGATTTGCTCAGATGGGCTACAAATTTAATTTAAAAAAATCACAAATTGCCTATCTCAGTGTCCTGTTCTTGGGATATAAGCTGTCAAGTAAAGGCAAAAGCCTGGCAACACATTTCTTAGAGAAGCGTGCACTTCTACAACCTCCAAACACATTAAAAAAACTCCAATCAATATTATATTTTCCAAATTTTGGCAGACCGTACATACCAGATTATACACAACCATTTTGCAACTTGATTCGTCTAGACTTTTCAGGCACACATTGGACATCTGATTACATACAGATTTTACGTTCAGCACAAGCTGACATATTAGCTTCACAACACTTACACACACGTGTAAACAAGACAAACTTGGTGATCCACATAATTGCGGGTGCATCAGGATACGCTTATGTCACATTCAATGAAGAAGACTGTACCAATTGCATATAAATCCCATTTACATACAAATGCAGAGATGCACTTTGCACTAATAGAAAAGATCCTGTTGGCGGTACACACAGCTGTAGTAAAAGACAGATCATTTTCTTCAGGGAAAACAAATAATTGTCATAACTCCCATTCCAGCCGTGAAGGCTGTTACAAAAGCCAGTGTTTCAAATGCAAAAGCTTTACATGATACTCAAATATCCATTAGGTTCACAAAAACCGTATTGCATGTTTTTAGATTAGTTCCAATGCATTTTGGGTATCTTGCCCTTCATCAGGGAAACAATCTATAATTAAAAAATGAAATACAATGAGGAAAACCATCCTGTAGGCCGAGCCAGTACATGTTACTGTGCTCTGGTGATGTAGAAAGTAGGACAAAAACATGAATACATAGGTTGCTATCAATGTCTACAATCATGAACCAATCAGTGATGGGGTGTAAAATAGTATATCCAAAGATACTTTGAATCTGGTAAAGAAATGTAAAACAAAACATCCAGAGTGACAATACTGGGATGTGCATTTTACGCTACTTTAGAGGCGAATGAAACGGTGAGGTCAAGTCCCCAAGTGTCTTAGACGTGAGACGAACATTTGGTGTCAGGCACTGTGAAACAGAGCAGTAAATAGTGGCTAGTGCAATCCAGGTCATGCATTACTACCAATGAAAAACATACACGAATTAAGATGTGAAAACAATTTCATAAAACATATGCCGGGCTGGAAGAATCCAGCTGTCAGCACTGTACGGCAGTGATAAACTTACTGGAATGACATGCAGGTAAAGTGTGATTGAAGCTTGAAACACTCCGACGAGTGTATCCGGTGCCCACAACGCGGTGGGTTTAACAACGCCTTAACCGCGCTGGTGTTTCATTATATCTTCGTGTTCCGGGTGAAAAGTGAAAAAGGACTAAACACAATGGGTGCCGAAACAAAATAGAACTACAGCCATATTGAAATGAGCAAGCTCGAACAGAAAAGAAGCATGTGTTTACACTATGACCACAGGTCTAAAATAAGTTTCAGTGAGAGGTATAGCACTGGACTCTACATATGGGCCCGTGCATTCATGAGATCTGCTGTAAATTCAGTTAGGCAACAATCGTAGTAAAAAAAGATCGGTCATAATAATAAACAAAGGACTAAATGAAAACAGTTCAACCATGTTAAAATAATTACACAAATAATACAAATATTCAATAATACATGACAATTAAAAGGAGTGACGGTAAAGAGAATGCGTGGAACGGTGTGACAAGAAGAGACATTTTCTAAGAAGAATGATGTATAATGAAGAATAATAACAAAACAGAAGGATGACAAAAAAAGGTGAATCAGTGCTATGCTTAAACACAATTCCATATGGATTCTAAGTAATAGTAACATATATAGGTAGAATATCTGTTAAAATACAGTGAATGTTCTGTAAATACTATACGTAATCAATCAACGGTTATAGATAACTTTGAAACTCCATTCTTTCATTCATCCCGTGGGGTTTCAGTGCATCTAGGTGTCAGATCCAAAAGTTCTCCCTTTGCAGTACGTGGTTGTTGTTGTCTCCACTTTGGTGATTGTTTCCAGGACTAGAAACGTATTCAGGTTCAAACACTTATCTAGCATTTTTCCCAATGAGCTCATGGAATCAATGATGTTGGAATGCAGTTGAGAGCTGTTAGTTGATTCATCCATTCTTCGATGTCAGGAGACTGTTTGGATGGGGCGATTAAGAGAAATTCTGTTTTGAGAGCCTTTACTTTCAGATGATTAAGGGTCAGCAAACTTTGCGTTTTCTGTAGAGCTGAATTGAGGATCCTGATGTTCCCTGGGAGGAGACTTTCAGGTACTCCTGGGTGTCATCTGCATACATGTGATAGTGGATGTTGCATAGTTTCAGAATTTCTGTTAGAGGCTCCATGAACAGGTTGAAGAGAGTGGGTGAGAGCGTGGAGCCCTGTTTCATTCCAAGAGTGAGTGGTGAGAGATTAGCTAGAGACTGATTTACCTTGAATCTTTGGGTTCTATTGTGTAGAAATGAGGAGAACCAGTTTAGAACGGCCCCTGATAGCCCCATCCTGTGTTCCAGTAGGTTGATTAGGTTGCCCTGTTTAGCCGTAGGTCAAGGAGGACCACAAGGCATGATTCATTCTGAACCAGTGATCTCAGCACATCATGTACAATGTGAGTGAGAGTGGATTCAGTGCTATGACCCTGACGGAAGCCGGATTGAAAGTGGTCTAGCAGTCAGAATTGTTCTATGTGGCTGCAAAGCTAGGTGTGGACACATTTCTTGAGGAGCTTTGCAAGAGTAGGAATGTTGTAAATTGGATGAAAATTATGAAGGTTAGTGTGATATGCAGTAGAGAGGCATTAATTATCTTCATCCAGAGTATGGGTGATCTGATCTCATTGAAAAAGTTGGATGGCAAGGGATCACTAAAGTGGTTGGATGGTTTCAGTGTAGCAAGAGATTTGAGAATATTGCTTTCAACCAAAGTTTTGAATAGACTCCAGGAAGCATTGTTTTTGGGGGGAGAACCAGAGTGGGTTTGGGAATGCCAAACCTAGGGGGAGGGAGGGTGATAGGTCGTGTGGTCGGTAGATTCTCCAAAGCTGACCGCAATTCCAATTTGATCTTTGTTGTCTTTTTATGGTAGATGGAGGCAAATTCCTCAGAGTTAGGCTGCGGACAGAGTTCCACTGAGGGAAGGTTAGGTTGAGTGTTTGAAGCTTGATGAGTTCAAACTATTTTTTCTTTTGTTTTTTTGGCTTGCTCTAGTTGGTTTCTGAAGTAAGTAGCTTTAGAGCATCGAATGCATTTAATATATATATTTCTCAAAGATCTCCGCTGATTTAGATGGTCGAGGGAGGGAAAGGATCTCCACAATTGTCCCGCTAGTCTCAGACTCATTCTTTCTGTATTTAGGCTACAGTACCACAGTAGCAAGGCATGGAGATTTTGGAGGACATTCTTTTTAGCTGTAAAGGTGCTATTGAGTCCAAACTGTTTGCAATGGAGCGGTTATAGAGGTCTGTAAGGTCACAGACGTCAGACATGTCCACAGGAGGGGGCCAGATGTTATCATTCAGGAAAATAAGATAATCCAAGTTAGTTTCACAAACTCCTTTGCCAGTGTCTGGGTTTCTTTAGCTGTACTTTATTAGTTCTTATAGATTCAGTGATGAGGAAGGTGATGCAATGGTGGTCCATCCAGTCTCAAGGGGCAATAGATTCAAGATGAATGGAGTTGACCTTACTGATGACTAGATCTAAGGTAGGTCCCTTGATGTGAGTAGGACTGTCACATATTCGGGTAAGGTTTGCTAAGAAGGATTTAAGGCTATTGACTGCTGAGTCATTTGTGCCATTCCAGTGGAGGTTAAAATCTCCGAGGAAGATCTATGTGTAGTGACGCTCTGCTTTAGTGGAGATGATTTCCATGATTTGTTCTATCAAAGGGAGGTTATCTAGTGGAGGGTGGTAAAGCACGTGAAATTTGCATACTTGCCTGTTGTAACATGCAAGCTCAATGCACTGGTATTTACATGAGGACAGGGAAGAGGATTGTAATTGTCTAACTGATAGATTGTTACAATGCCTCCACCTTGTCCAGTAGATCTTTCTAGCCCAATGATGTTGTAGTCAGGAGGAATTAGTATGTTGAGGATTGGTGCAGATGAATTGTTTAACCAGGTTTCCTTCAGCATTAAGATGTCTGGATCATGAGAAAGGATGAGGGCAGCAATGTCTGCAGTGTGTTGTACTGGTGATCTGCAGTTGAGAAGCTTGCATTTAAGCAGTGGCTTGGAATCATCTAAGATAGTTAGTGTAGTGAGGACTCGAGTGAGGTTATTCTTATTTAAGGACCTGGAGTTTACCTTTGGTTCTCTGAATGGGTCTGAGTAGATTGTCTCAATTTGGCACATATTATCTGTGTTAGCGGCTTATGTTGGATCATATGAGAGTAAGAGGGATGGAATATTCTTGTCATGCAGTAGATCCGTTACTCTGAAAGGCTGAGAGGTGTCATTAGGGTGGGGTGAGGTTTTCCATCTTTGGTGTGTAGAGGTCACAAATGGTGAGGTCCCAACGGGTGTGGGGCATGCAGAAAGTCTGGTGTAAGAGTAAGAGGGATGTGTGTGGTTGTGGTACTTAGCCTTCAGAGACCAACTTCCGATTATCAGACAACTTGGAGGTGAGGTGTAATAGGCTTTGGACATTCACCTTGAGTTGATGGAGGGCAAGTGAGATCTCATCAAGTCTGGATTCTAATGCTGTGTAAGAGCGGGTTTCCGGGACTTGGGTACAAGGGCTGGGAGAGGGGTGAGCTTGGGAAGGGAAGGTTACAAAAATGCTGGCCAGGAAGAGCCTGCGGAGGCAAGGTAGTATTAAAAAGTTTCTCAAGAGGTGGGAAGTGTAGCACCTGGTTAAAAGGAAGCACTGGGTCGTAGTAATCACATTGCTAGCCCGGTTAGGGTGATCAGATTTTGGGCGTGACATCGGTTTATCTATGGGGAGAGTCTTTGGCACGATAGTAGTGTCCGCTATAGTGTGCGTGGGGGTCAGGGCTGTAGATGTGGTGATGGTGGTTAGTGACTCTGGGCTAATTGCTGTAGTAGAGTGGTGAGCGTGCAGACTAGTTTGGGGATTGCAAGAGAGGGATTCAAACCCACCTAATGTTGTAGAAGGATTGCTATTAAGTACGATGGTCCCTATGGCGGAGCAAAGAAGGGAAGGAGTAGGCTCAACAGTGATGTCAAGGTTGTAAGAGGACACACTTTGTGGATTTTGGGGGTTGTCTGAGTAACTAGGACATCCTTGGGAGGGGAAGGATTCATTGCTAGTCAGTGTGTTCTTTATGATGGGCAAACAATTGTAAGAAATGTACAGATTGCTGTCTGATGATTGGATAAGGTTAGTACCATTTTTGTAAAGGTATATGGTTGCTTCTATTCTGTATATAGGTGAGGGGGTAAACGTAAGTCTAAATCCCTAAGGAATCTTTCTGAATGTGATGATTAAAGGTGGGCAGTTACCTGTGCTCCGCCAGCAGAGTTTGCAGAGTTTATGGCACCCAGCACTCCGCTTGGAGGGTGAAGTTTTGCAAAAACTGCGGCACCCACCGTGGAGCAGAGTTTACCAGTGCCGTTTTCAATAAAAAGTCTTTGCAGTGCGGTACTTCCCAAATATGCATGATCGACGGAAGGAGAAAGACGCTTCTGTCTTCAGCTGGGAGTACACTGAGAAAGATGGAGAAACATTCTCTGCTCTCACAGGGTCAAGTACGGCATGTGCTGCCAATGTGTCAGCTGTTGCCGCATGCTGTACCTCGTGCAAGCCATGAACTCATGCCAACGCTGCGAAGCTCCTGGAAGCGATTAAGGCACCTCTGAGACATCTTAGTTGTATGATGTACTCAGTCTGTCTATGCGCGTTTACTGCAAGTGGCTTAGGGCTCTGGCATCACAGTGCAATAATGGGCTCATAACTAGGGGTGGGTGAAATAGCAATTTTTCCATTGCAACACATATGCAATGTGTGCAATTATTACAAAAGTATACTTATCAGGCAAGAATGTAGTTTGTTTAAAAATAGTTTATGACGTCACGTAAGAGGTGGGTGACTGTTTCGAGTGGTAAATGTCGGCTGCTACACACATTCTTTTTAAAAGTCCTGCAAGATATCTCCTGTTCCAGGTGTCTCCAGCAGGCTAAAACTCCATGAAAAACCAAAAACCGTCCAACAAGAAAAATTTCACAAAATACCCATAACACAAAAAAAGAGATTGACCCTGGAATACGCTTTCATAATAACGTTTTACCCAGGCTGACACAAATGTACTTGAGAGCTCTCTGTGTGGAGCTGCTCTTCCTGCACGCAGCTTATCATGCGCACTTGTTCCCACAGTTCTTGCTGTTAGCTGACATCCTCCAGAGTGAATCAGAGGAGTGGGAGCGGACAGCGGAGGCTTCCTCTCAGCATGCCGCAGGCAGCAGCCAGGATCATTCATCGTGACAGAGGAGGCTAGAGTCTGTTGGGCTGCACCACCGTAGATAACCGCCACGTGAAGGTAAGGTGAATGTCCTGCTGGGATTGGGAGGGAATGCAATGCATTAACTCGGGAGGGGGATTTGCACTTGTTCTGAGCGGTGTGCACTATTTTGCACACAAGCAGCTGCTTCTAGCTGGACTCATATACAGGCCCGGGTTTCTCAAATGCAGAATTGTAAAATTAAAGTTCCCTCGGGCATCTGTGACCTACGCTATGGCCAAGCAAACCGGCGATGAGTATTCAATTTCTATCTGTGTTTTTTTTTTTACCCTGGTTCACTCAACACGAGACATTAAAGGTATTTGTGTTGTGCAGCTGCTATGTATCTTGCTTTCAGTTCCATCAGGACTGTGGTGTGGTTGTGACGAGCAAGGACTGCATTAATTTCAAATCAAGGTCTGGTTAAGTTACTCGGCCAGGTTGTGGAACTCTGCGGAATCTCGCAGAGTTTTTTGGTAACTGCGTAATTCTGTGAAACACCCAGACTGAGTGATCATTTGGAGCAGTGAGAAAAGTGCCATCCTCCACTGAGCACGTCTTTTTGTAAGGAAGATAAGATCACTTATTGTTGCACCTTTTTTAATACCGAAATAAGGGTTTCTGGGTAATATTTTAGTAGCCTGTGTTTGAAGTTTTTTGGATGAGTTTTTTGTTAGGTTAGGCGGGTATTTACTATTTAATTGTATAAGTATTACAGCCAGATGGCTCCAAATTCATAAGGATAGGTCTTAATGTTCTCGGATCCTTATCCGGGCTTCATGTAACTGTTGACTGAGAGACAGAAATCTTAAACAGATAGGGTCACGGATCCAGGTGATAATGAGTGAAGAGATTTTTGTAGTCCATATACCTGCTAAAGGCGTTCCCTTGAGTGGTGTGGTGTGGTGGCGATGCAGGTGTTCAGGAGAGCAAGCTATGTTCAGGGCAGGAAGGCATCGGCAAGGGTCAAGGAGGAGAAGCTTGGTGGGGAATGTCCATCTCTAAGCATTTAGGAGAGCAGACTGTGTTCAGGGCAGGAAGGCATTGGCAAGGGTCAAGGAGGAGAAGCTTGGTGGGCAGTGTTCGCCTCTAAACGCTCCTAGTCATCTTCCTAACTTTCCATTAAAGCTCCATCCATCTTGAACTATTAGGATAAGCAGCCACAGCTAGAGAGCATGGTATATATTGACATACGCAGTAAATAATAAAGACATTATAAAGAGAGCAATGCATTCTATTGGATAGGATTTAGTAAAACTGACCTATTCAAGATGTCTGCCACTCAAGGAGTATATATCATTCCTCTTTCTATTTCAGTGTCACTCAGGGGAGATTCAGGGCGCAAAAGAGCAGCAAGTGCCTCTTTTGTTTCTATTGCTTCTAGCTCTATTTATGTTTATGGGGAGCACAAAATGGCTGATTGCTGGGAGAGCAAATGGATGCCAATATATGGAAATGGAGAAGTGAAGCCCGAAGGGTGCCCAGCCGAGACAGAGCACTCAGGAGAGGCACGTTATTTCCTTTTCCGGTGACCAGTGCAGCCACAATGCCCAAAACAGAGCTGAAACTGTACCCAGGTCTAGGCAACGTGCCGAGGTAGCAAGGAGGCAGCGAGCAGCCGGACCTCCAGCCTCCCTCTTGTTCTGCTGACTCCTTGACAACTGGGACCCCTCGCTGCTAGTGACAGTGGAGGCTGTCATGAATCTTAACCCTGCCCTTCTGCCTTTCCGTACACATATGTACGCATTCCCAACTGCATAATGATTTATTTCCCGTTTGAAACCCTCCCCTGTCCTGTGCTACCAGCACTCCAATTGTGTGGGTGTATTTGTGTTTTGATGTATTACTGTACTTGATGTATCACTGTACTTTGCGATGTAATGTTGCTTTTATCAATGCTTGTTTTGTTTAGGAGCTCAGTGTTTCCATGGTGCGACTTTTGAGTATTGTTTACTACTAGAACAAGGCCTGCTTTAGGTTTTTCGTTGAGTTTGTAATACGCTCGCTCTGCATAACTTTGTACACTAATGCAGAGCATGGCGCGTTGGTCTTGAAGCGCGCTGGTCTTGAAGCGTGAAGAAGAAATGTTCCGACCCGGTTTTCTACCGGGATCGGAAGATTCACGCAGCGCTCCGCTCGCATGACATTACGCGAGCAACGTGACGGCCATATCTGGGTGTGGCATGAGTATATAATGCCACACCCATCTTCAGCCCTTCGCTTAGCCTTCCGACTTCGTTCCTGATTTTCGCTGATGCTTTTCCTTCCGTGTGGATCCACAAGAGGGCAGTTCTGCACCACAGAAAGACCTAAGGAAAGAGAAACACGAGGAAAGAAAGCTAAGTGACAATGTTTAATTTCTGGCGCCCATCGCAAGAAAGCGAAAAACAGAACAATCTTTAAAAAGATTGAGGAACAATTTTTGGGACCTTTTTGCTTACAAGCTGTAAGCAGAAAATCAAGAACAATTTAAAGAGAAATTCACAGAGTTATGTTGTATCTTTTTCTGTGTTGCGCATTCTTTATGTCTTATAGATTTGGTGATGGCTTGGTGATGACATAGGAACGTCGCAAACTGAAAAGGAAGTAAGTGAGGGTTTTAGGAAATAAATGTTGAAAGTGAATAACTGAATATAGAAATAAGAAACTGATTTGTGTGTTTTAATGTTTTAGATAAACATAGTTCATTCCCTGATTACCGCTACTGACTACACGTCAACAACATCACATCATCGCCTTCACAAGAACACTGGACGTAATTTACGAATCCTAAAGATCGCAGGTAGGAAGATTTTTATATGACTTGCTCTTTACGAACATCTGAAAGTTAGAAAGTGTTAAAACTGCATTTAAAGGACTACATAGAATACAACTCTTATACATATGTCTTGTTGCCTCGCAGGTGAACAACAGGACATCATTGTACCTTCAGTATCCGGCCCTCCTCCCAGGGTTCTATTCTATAGCCTAGTGTAAGACAACCCATAGGTTATTTAGTAGGGCTCTTGGAAGTTGGCTCATAGCGTCTCTGCGAAACATCATCAAGCACTTTTAAGGTAAGAGTGTTTGCGAACCTGACAGAGGCAGGGCACGCACCTCGGGAGTTGGATCAAGCCCCTGGTTGGCATTCAATGGCAGTGGGAAGCGGGGAAGCAGGGAGTCCCTGCAAGGTGAGTGCTGGGGGTTTGGAACTAGGTCCTACCTCAAGTCCTAATGACCTTCAATGCCGAAGGACTCCAGCATCTCAGCGTGGCCCCACCAGCCTGCCCGAATGCGGCGGGAGCCGTAGTACAGATGCGGGAGCTGGCAGCCCCAAGCAGCCACAGACCCCGAGGCAGCGATCGTTCGATGGGATCCGAGCTAGCATGAAGGACCGGGCAACCAGGTCCGTCCCTTTGTCTGTGTCTGCTGCTCAGCGAGGGACAGGCCAGCATTTGTCCCTGGTCATCCAGGTCAGCTAGAGCAGTGCGAAGCGTTGAGACAGTAGCAAGCTCCGGTCCATATGGTCAGGGCAGCAGGAGCCAGGTCAGACGGCCACAAAGGCAATTCTCCTCCTCTGATCAGTTCCGGATACTCAGATGGCGGGTGGCCCAGGGCATGCAGGGACTTGCACCAATGGTGATCCTGGCCCTCAGGAGCTCACAGAGATTGCTCCTGTTCGATCGGCCAAGGTGCTGTAAAAAAGATTGCCTCTAGATCAGTATGATTTTATAATCTACACTGATGGTTCTGCCCAGCCTGTAATAGGGACAAAACACCAATACTCTTCCACTTTCACAGCGGTAAAGGGTAAAATGAGGGGTGTAGAATTCCAACCTCATAATACATACATGCAGTCACTTGGTGATTGCACTACACATCTGGCTGAACTGAAAGCTCTAGTTCTGACATTTGAGAATACACATCCTGAATTCGCCACACTTAAAGTGTGCAATTATAATTTCTGTGTCCAGTCTTACAATAAGTATTTGCACTACTGGAGCCTGAATAGATTCAGGGATTCCAAAGGGTACAGATCTAGCATAAGATGCTTTGAAGACAAGTGGCAAAACTTAAAGCGAGTTGGCCACGGGCTCATGTCATTCACAAACTGAGACACCAATGTGTATAAATACACATTGCAGGGAATTTAATGGCTGACAAAGCTACAAAAGCAACACTGCAAACTGCTGCAGTCGCTGCAATAAATCGTTTCAGTATGAGAATAGATAGAGACATCATGACCGTTGTGAATGCTGAGCACATGGCACCCAATTACTGAAAGGTTTTCCACTAAAATACTCCCACCAGTTAAACAAGCAAAACTTTTCATTTTCTCATATTCCCAGAGTGGGGGATAGAGTAATACCTAATTCGAATTGTATGTTAGATCTGATCCGAGCAGCCCATGAGGGTCTAGCACCTGCTCATGCAGGGGTGGCAGCTACAATTTTACTATTGCAGAAACACTGTTGGTGACCTGGTCTTTGCAAACAAGCCAAAGACTTTGTCCTTAAATGCGGAATGTGCCAGCAAATCAAAGTGTCCACCACAGCTCGTTCACCACAGACACAACTCTTGATTTCAGACAAGCCATCTGGACCATTGTGGAGCCTTGTACTCAGATGGATCTTACAAATACTTCATGTTAGCAGTGGATTCCTGCTCTCATTTCTTATGGGTATGGCCACAGCGATTGGCTGAAGCTCGAACCGTTAGAAAGGACCAGCAAGTCTTTATCGGCACATATGCGGTAGTCACATTCCATTTAGACCAGGGTTCAGCATTCGCCTCTACAGCATAGAATCGAAAATACAGAGGAAAATTAGGTGTCACTGTGCAGTACTCCTCCCCTATCATCCCGAAGGAAATGCAGTAGTAGAGAGGGAAAACTGTGACTTAAAGCAGTCTTAGGTTCTGGCCGCAGTTGGGTTCACCATCTGTAAGGTGTCCAGAGAGCCTTAAACAATCTGCCTAGAAGATCCTTTGGGTGTTCGGACTCCCTATGAAGTGGGCGTAGTGGGGCTATGTGGAGCATCATGGAGTGGGGGCAAATCTACGCACACTCCGCACACTCAACGTAACCCCACTACACGCCGCTCGCCTCCCTTGCATCCTCTTTTAAATGCCCTTACAATCTTTAAAAGCATGTTAAAAGTAATTAAAATGACTTACCTGAGCTGCGGTGTCCTGGGGCTCCCTCTTCCTGCTCTATCGCTGACTTCTTCCTCATAAATGCGCATGCGCGGGTGTGTTTGACTAAAAAACATACCTTATCCCTCAGTGGATATACATGTGGATTACAATTTTGATACTATTCTTCCTCATTTGGATTGGTTTTGTCATTTTCTTGCTTCTGAATCAACACTATCTTCCAGAATGCTCTGCTTGTGAACTGGAGACAAGGTTTTGAAACCCCATTCTTCATCACACAGTGCGAAGAGACCTTTCCCAGGTGAACATGTTGGCTTTTGCAATTTCTGATGGAATTATTAGGTATAAGGTGTCCTTTGATATATTTGGACAGACAGAAACTTTACAAGTCCTATATGTATTTTGTATATCCTTAAATGATGTTGTTACTCCTGGTACTATCTCTGATGATTGGGACATTAACACAGTGCAAGAAATGCTTCCTAATGTGGAGCATTACACATTTTTTAATAGTGAATAAATGTATGATGGTACATTGAATTATGATGAAATTTTATGTTTTTACCATTATTGTCACCATTATTTACATGAAGCGAGCACTCTACGTGCAGTATTCAATTACACCTGATAGAAACATTGCCTACACCACCACAGGGTAGGTCAAAGACATTTGCGCAGAAATTTGCATATTTTCTTGTCACAATCCAGCAGACCCAGAGTCTTATTATTACAAAATTACACCTTCACCAGCAAAGAAAAATATGTTAACACAAAGTTGATTTATTCTGCATCTTTCATTTCCCAGTTGTCAGCACAAGGGTATGACATTTGGAGAGACAATATAGATTTAAAATCTATATGGGGAACTAGAGATTGGCAGGTTCAGGGAAATTTGTTTTTATTTAGAGCATGACATACCACATCAACTGATTTTCCTAAATAAAACTATGTAGCAGACATCCTGTCTCAGCATGTCCAAGATAAAGGATCTAAATTCACCACAAATTCCCACTTTTGCAAGTTTTGCGAATTGGCAGCAATTCACAAATGACACAGAAGACATATTTGCAACATGCTTAGATATGGGACATACAGTTCTTCACGTTCCATTCCAGAGGGAAGGTTAGTGTGGCCATTAGATACTAACGGATGTCAAGCACATTTTGGGGGAGAATGTATGCATTGTCAGCATTCCGTCCATCATTTGTTTGTTGTAACGCTTTTCGCCCTAAGTGGGATGGGTATTCCCAGACGTGGGACCCGTGCTCACTACGCCACTGGAGTCAAGCTATCCTGGCAGATGACGGCTGATAGCCAGAAACCGGTCCTAGGATGCTTGATTCCGGTCCAGGGAAGACATGGCTTGGCAGTTCGGACTGGACTGTTCCCATGAGGCACAGGGTCAAGACTGATTTGCATATGGCCATGTCTGAACTGGGGTGGTGTAGTGGGCAAAAGAACGATGGATTTAACCCAGATCTCTTGACTGGGGGATAATGTATGCATTGTCAGCATTCCGTCCATCATTTGTTTGTTGTAACGCTTTAAGCACATTTTCTTGACAACATAAAAGGGCTCAGTATAAATTGGCCAGACCCACTTTACGTGCAGACACAACACGTAGGAGTGGTCACAGCATACAACATTGGAAAGTTGTGCCTAGAATGACTAAAACATTCACCGTTGTCTGAGGTGACTTAGAAAGACGCGACATACACTATGGCACACTTAGAAAAGTTAGAAAAAATACCATTTACTGTTACCGAGGTACCATCAACAGATTGGATAATACACAGCTTTATTTCTCTGCCAATTTCAAATTTTCACTTCAATTTCATCAAGTAGGCAGATGTGAAGTGCTAGAAGAAGATTTTTTACATGAGGCACGGACCCTACCTTTCACTTTTCCATGTAGGAATGGTGCAGCTGAGGTGTTTTAGTGGTACAGACTGCGAATCATTTTGCCATTCTCTAGTTTGCAGGGAGGTTACCAGCAGCAACCCCTCCATTAGGGTAGAGGAGGGCTGCACCCCTGCTGCCAGCTCATCAAAGGTGAAAAATAAAATGATGATAAATTGAATTTATCACCATTTTATTTCCCTTTCACCAGCCGAGTTGTGTTTGAGGCCGGGGCCACTGCTGCTGACTGACAGCAGGGGAGTGGGGCTCACTCTACCAGTTTAGAGTGTGCTTGTCAGGCTGGCTGTCTGGCTGTCTTGTGATGGCCAGCCTGACATACTCACTTTAAACCACTCCACCCAACTGTCTTTGATAGCTGGGTGGAGAGCAGGCACAGGTCCCCAGTGTCTGTGGGAGAATTGAGGCAGCCCACTCCAGCCAATCCTGGTGCTGCTTTCATGCTGCTTAACATTATCAGCAGCATGAGAGCAGCATCTGGATTGGTGTGAAGGATTCCATTGGTGCAGACGCAGAGGGACTGAGGCAGAGGAACGGAGGACGCAAGGCAGCAGAGCTGATGAAGTGGGTGGCCCTCATGAAGGAGAGCAGCCTTCCGGTCTCGTGTTTAACTCCCTGAATGGCGTCTGTAGCAAGAGGTGGGTCAGCCAGTCTTGGCTTTTTTTGTGTTTATCTTTGTGTAGTCCTTTGGCACCACATCACTTTTTTACTGGCAGCATTCCTGTTTTTTTCTGGACATGTCCGCTCCTCTGGCACATCTTTAGCAGAAGAATGGGGATGGCATTCATGAAGGACCATGACCAACATTCCAAGCTGCTGATAATTAGAGATTCTGGTGGGCCAAACGTTATATTTAGACTTTTAAATACGTGCTTTATTTGCTTCCTCTTTTCACCCTCAGGTCGCAGCTCACTTTCTCTTTCATTTTACCTTTATCCTTTCACTATAGCTCCTGACTCTTTTTTCTGTTTTTTTTATGCTATTTCATTTGTCTAGTTAAGAAATCGGTATTTTGAGGCCCCCCCTCCCCCCTGTCAACTGACTTGGGAACTCTGTGTCCTACGATTAAAAGCCAAAGATCTTGCAACATGCATGCGACGGGGGAATACTCGGTGGGCTTTCCACACTCCCCTGCTGATAGCAGTTCTAAGCAGAGAGTATATTTTCCCAGGTCCGTGCATATGTAATCCATCCATTACAGTTTTTTTCGTGTAGCTATTGTATCCCTTCGTAAATTGGGACTGCAAATCCCAGAATACAAAGCAAAACCTTAGCCTGAATGTGTAACTTGCGCCTGGACCTGAAAAACTTGAAAGCAATAAGAGACGGGTTAGAGGTGATTTAGGGTCTGTGGGTAAAGAGGCTGACACCAGAGATACTGACAGAGAAAGGATTTACCCGAGGGAACGTTGGAGTTCTGAAGAGGCTGGGTTACACTAGGGCAGACAGACAGCTAGTCCTGTGGAAGCGAGTAAAATGTACATTTTTATTTTTAAACATATTTGAGTTACATTGTCATTTTGTTTGCAAGTTATTTGAAGAAAATCAATGTATAGGGAGTTGTGTTCTGGGCCTAGATTCTAGATGTGACTCCTGGTGCAACTTGGGGCCTAGTGAAGTTGCCAGTATTACATGTTTTTGTTGCCTCACCAACTATTTGGGGTACCAGCCACCACTGGTGGTTATACTGCATGGAACATGTAATGCGTACAAGACACACTTGTCATGTTATCTGAAGGGTTCACTGGCTGCTGTGATCCATCCAGCATTCAGATTGCTCTCTAATTGGAGTGATTTGAATTTGAATAGTCAAGGTAGCTGTGGGATGAAACTGGGAATACCATATCTGCTGACGGGTTCTGTGGTCGTGACCTGTTGTGCACACGTGCTATTTCCAACTGGCCATAAAGTTCAGGATGCGACAATTTGGTGTTCAATAACAATTTCAAATGTGAACTTTGATGCTTTAAGCAGACTGAAAGCCTTATTGTTTCAGAAGGAAGTGGCCTTAACATCTGTGCAAGAGATGTTTGATCTTCAAGTTGCAAGTCCTTGCTCTGAGATACAGTCACTACTTCATACCAATCTCGCTCACAATTTTGGGGAACTTGTGCACAGCATTTTGAACATTTCAAAAACTACAGGGGTAGCACACTTTTTAAAAACATTTGGCTCCGTGTTGGTTAGTACCTTCCAAACGGTCTTTGGAGTTATTCCATCTTCCATACTCTCCATGCTTTGAGGCTCGTCCTATTTCTAGTTGTTGGGACACTGATGTTATTCTTTTTGCACCCACATTGTATGTTTTACCACACAGCCAAATGGGGATGGCACTACCACATTTTCTACAGTGTTGTGAAAGAATTATGCAGTCCTTTGGCACCTTCTTGCTTCAAGAACTAAATGACAAATGAATCTTGTTCTTTAGGCCTGTCTGGCTACTCTGCGTGCAGCCCGTATTCTACTGTCAACTGTTCATTTTTGAGTGTGCTCTGTATATATGCTTGGGTATACAACCGGTTCAATCTATGGACATTGCATTGCTGCTGGGTCTCCTAAAGACTCACTTGTACAGATGCCCGGCGTGATTGCCATTGTTTCAAAGTCCATATTATGAGCCTTCCTGGGATGTTTCAGTTCCTGGTTACTTGGATCCTGGTTCATTCTCTGTGGTTGCACTACTGGCTGTCACTCCTTCAACCGCTGCTGAGGGGGTTGGATATAAACATGTTTGTTTCCTGAAGCTGGTGCAAGGGGTGACGTTGGAACAAAAGTCTTAGGAAGCTGCAACCAGCAATGTTTTGTCTACTTTTTGGAACATTTAAACAAACTGGCAGTTTCGAGCAGGGGAGAGGTTTTTAATTCGGCTATGAATGTATTTGCTAAATTGCTTTTAGAATGAAGCTTTTTATGACTTTAGGTCTTATGAGAAATTGATATTTTTAACATAGGTTTTAGGTTGCTTTTTATTCACTTCACTTCCAAGGAGTGGGTGTTATATGGTCACATAAGTCCTGGGTAGGAACACTACCATGCTACATGTCCACGTTTAAAAGTTATATCAAATCAAGAATGGGGGAGAAAGAAGGAACTGTGATCCATTCAGCTTCCTTACTTATACATCAAATATCAAATGGGGAATGGATCACTTGACCTGAGTAACCAGGATTTTCGTGTATTATACCGATAAAAACCCTCATTCTCGTACCTTTTATGAACATATCTAAAGCAGAACAACAAGCACTGGATGAATTACGGCAAGATGGACAGCTAGTCATCAAGCCGGAGGAATCGTCCTGTTGAGCAAAGAGGGATACGACCTACAATGTGTAGAACTACTCTCAGACAAGAAATTCTACAAAAAATCACGATGGACCCAACAACAAGACTACAAAGAACAATCGAACTTATGATTGACGAAGCAGAATTGAAAACAAAGACTCCGAGGGTGCCGTACTTCTACTCTCTCCCAAAGATTCACAAAGAACGGAGGCCCCCCCCCCACCGGATGACCCATCGTCTCAGGGATAGGTTCCGTTCTTGAACCCCTTTCAAATTTTGTTTTTCCTGATCACTACTGTACTAACCAGTGGTTTACCTCCAGGTGGAGGAAGCATAACAACTAACCCTATGATGATGCTGTCATGTTTGTAAGAGCCAGGCGGAGAATCAAGATATACCGCCATTCCAAACTCTGTACGTGAATGAGGGTTTTTATCGGTATACTACACGAAAATTTACAAACCCTGGTTACTCAGTTCAAGTGATCCATTCCCCATTTGATATTTCACTTTTAAAAGTTGACATCTTTTCTTGACAATTGACATTTGACACACATTTGCTTGCGTTATTGTATGGATAATGTTCCATGAAATAACTGTGCTTACATTTATACATCTTGGTGGGCATATTATCAGAGCCTTGAACATTCTGTATGATGGCTTAAGTTCACTGCACAAAATGTTGTTTGTTATTGTTCGCTCAGCAACAGCTTTGTCAGTATAGAATCAATAATGACAGCTTGACTGGGACTTTGGCATGGCAACATGGGTGAAGTGTATTATATAAATGACATCCCTCCTTTGTTTAGTTAGAGGAGCATTTTGCTGATACTGTCGAGGTCCCCCTATGCCAGATTTAGAGCCCAGCGGAATCTTGTAAACCTCCTGAGAAGGATGAAGAACAGCTCTACACCAATAGGGGCTCCCAGATGAAACATACCCATCGGTAACTGGGGAGTTAAATCAACCTACAGGTATTCTGGCAAATTCACTCACCCTAGGCATACTAGGATAGGGAGCGCTAAGTAGGAGCACAAATATAATTGTACTTATATGCAACCATATAATCTATATAACACAATGGTTGAATTGTTCTTTTTAATTACCATTCTCGTGATGCTTCTATTGATTATTGTAGTGCACTTATTTTACACAAGAATCTTATTGCTTCAATAAATATTGAAATGCCAATTCGAGTATTTCTTATGTCTACCTTTGGGCGTGCATGAGTTACCAAATAAAAGAGTTCTAGATCTGTTTCCATAATTTCCTTGGGGAGTCAGGGTTGTCATGTTCTCAGGTTACACATACCACCTGTTACCTTGCTTGGTTAGGGGTGCAGATGGTGCACTGTGAGCTAACCAGGACTCAGGGCATCATATCCTGATGTTGTGCATAAACTTAGTCTCGCACAGTTTTGATGTTTATGTTGTCCAACAAACGCACAGTTTTACTGAGAAAGTATGAAACGTACAACTGTATATTGTCTGTAATACTACTTCACAAGCACATTGTAATCACTAATATGCTTTTTTTCAGCAGCTTCAATGCACTGATGAAAGTGTATGTGCAGACATTCACGTATTGTATGTAATTGCATTAATGTAGTGCTTACTGGCCCTGACAAGTCATTGAAGCACTTTACTGTGAGTAGCCAGCTACACCTGAACTCAAGATTAGGGGTTAACCCAGTGGGTATTGTTGGTTATTGGGATTAGTTATGTAGTCTCAAGGAAAAACACATTCCATGCATTTACTACAGTTCTTTGCGGTAGATTAACATAAATACCATTTAGGGGTGATCATTATTAGGGGACATGTGATATCAGGCAACTGCTTGATGAGATAAATAAACAGGTTGGTGGAGATTAGGCATTGTTACGTTAAAATAATAGGATTTTAAAGAAGGTGATGTTGTAATCTGTGAAATGAGGAGTGAGCCATTTTGCAGAACTACAATGAGAGAAATTAAGGCAGTCAGCCGCGATACTGAGACAACACTATTCTCAGAAAGAATGGAAAGTAAGAATAGGGCAACTATAAATAAAGAAAGGACAGAAATCAATCAGAAGTAACTCAAGATCAAGTTTTCATGCATGGTTTAGGAGTAAAGTAACAGAAAGCTTTCTGAGATAGCAAGCAATCTGAGGATGTAAGCTGTAGGAAGAAACAAAACTGCACCCTGGGTAGACAGTTTAAACATGCAAGTATGAGTGTACAGATCATTTAAACATTAACAGCCTGAGCCTTCTGTGTGCTAAGCGTAGCGCAACCCTTTTACACATAGTCTGGAGTATCCCAAGATTGGTACAGGATAGGTTCAATGCACAAGGGGCCATGGTGCAAATACCTTCTTTACAAAAACTCTCATTTAATACTCCTCCCTCACTATTATGCATAGTAGGTTGTTTCTTTGACTAAAAAGGAGTAATTTGGCCCTGGATGACAGCATCTCACTAATGCGCAGTCAGATTTGTACCTTGTTTGGTCGAAACCTACCTGACAGTGCAACTGTATGGTTTGCTAAAGACATTTTGGGGACATTCAGAAAACTTCCCTCAGAATGCATTCCGCCCATTGCTTACCATTGGCTTTGTGGTTTGTAACTCACATTTGCTTGGCTTCTATTTGCTAGCTTTAATTGGTTTAGGCTGTCCAGCTTGATGTTGTCCCTTCAGTGTGTCATACCCAATTTACTGTATTTTTCCACCAGTGTTCGATTTCTGTAAAAAGGCTTTCAATTTTGTTTGTATCTAGTCACATTTGATGTGCATTCAAAGACAGAAGTCATATATCAGGCTCTCTCTTCAGAGGGAGTTTGGTGTTTACTATTGTTTTTACTTCAAAGTGAGAGGATGTATGTGACAATCACGCTGTCGTTACAGCTTGTGCTTGAGGAAGGCTGTACAATGTTATTTTTTTTAGCACACAACAACATTTAAATGCATGTAAATAAACTGTGCACATATGAAATAATTTTTTTTTAGTAATTCTGAAGTGTGGTGGAAACAAATATTTTAATACGATCAAATCAAATCACTACTCTAGGTGATGACATTTCCTCACATTATCATTTGTACGTTGTTTACTTTTATCAGAATAACTGTATGTCTGTGCAAATGTAATCTTCATTTCAATTGAAGATGTGTTGTCTGTAATGACAGTGAACTACCACACCATTGATACTCCACTTTACCATACTCCACTCTACTCTGCACCACTCCATACCACTGCACTCTACTCTGCACCACTTCAAACTACACCTCTTCATTCTTTGCCTCTCTACTCTACTCTGCACCACTCTACTCTAGGCAAAATCACTCTACCCTACTCTACTCTACTGTTCACCATTGAATTCTGCGGCACTGCAAGCTCCACCACTCCAGTACAGGCCACTCCACTCTACTCTGCATCACTCCACTATACTCCACTCTATGCCATTCTACTCTGCAACAGTGGACTCTATGCCCCAGCACTTTACGCCAATGTACTCTTCTCTGTACCACTCCACTCTAAGCCATTGCACTCTATGCTAATCCACTCTAATCTACTCTGCACCCCTGCACTCTGTTATTCTACTCTATGCCACTTCATTATCTGCCAATGCACTCTACCTTGCACCACTCCACTCTATGCCACTTCACTCTACTCTAAAACCATCTCCTTTATGCCACTGCACTCAGTGGCACTGCACTCTGCACAGCTCCACTCTGCGCCACTCTACTGTACTCTACGCCACTGCAATCTACGATGCACCACTCCACACTGTGTCACACTAATCTAAGCCACTTCACTCTACTGCAACCACTGCACTCTATGCCAATGCACTCTACACCACTTTACTCAAAACCAATGCAATCGACGCCACTGCACTCTATGTCAATCTACTCTGCACCACTGCACTCTACGCCACTATACTCTACTCTGCATTGCTTGATGCAATGGTACTCTAGGCCACTGCACTCTACACCATTATACTCTATGTCACTGCACTGTACACCCCTCTATGCTACTCTTCGTCACTGACCTCTGTGCCACTGCTCTCTATGCCACTGTACTCTGCACCAATCTACTCTATGCTGCTGCACTCTTCAACAATGCAGTCCATGCCACGCGACACCACTGCACTCTACCAAACATTACTGTGCAACACTGTACTTTCCACCACTGAACACTAAGCCGCTTCAATCTGCACCACTCTGCTCTGTGCCACTGTACTCTATGGCATTGCACTCTACTCTGCACCACTCTACACCACTCTACTGCACTCTAAGCCAATGCACTCTGCACTAATGCACCTCATGCCACTGCACTCTACACCAATCTAATCTACTGTTCATCACTCTACTCCATGACACTGCACTCTACGCCACATCATTCTACAACAAAAATGTGTTGTCTGTAATGGTAGTGTGCTCCCATACCATTGATACTCCACTTTCCCCCAGTCCACTCTACTCTGCACCACTCCATGTCACTGCACTTTACTCTGCACCACTCTATGCCTTTCCATTGTACGACACTCCTCTCCCTCCATGACACCCCACAACACTCTATGCCACTCCACACTATACCACTCTATGATACTCCATTTCTCTCAACTCAATTATACTCTAAGCCACTTCACACCACTCTACCCAGTCCAGGACTCTCTATGCCACTCCATATCACTCATCCCTCCTCCACAACACTCCACGCCACTCTCCTTTACCTAGCTAATTTTTAGCAATGGTGAACAGCAGCCATGATAGTTTACAAAATGGCTAAAACCTATTGGCAAACCCAATAGCTCTTGCATAGATGAGACCTATTGGATTTGCCATTGCTTGTTATGTTATCTAATCCTACTCTAGCTTGTTCTCGGGCACACCAGAGTTTTAGATACAAAAGGTACCTTGCATTAACATCTTAAGTGTATGTTGTGTGTTTTGTGTATGTGGCAAGGGTGGTACATGCATTGTGTGTATAGGTGAAGTAGAATAATGGAGTCCTGTGGTTTCCAATTTGGAAGACCCTGGGCTGTCCATGTGCACAAAATGGAGGGGGGTGAGGTCAGTGGACGTCTATTGCTGACATTCCTGAAGCAGGAGAGAGGACACCTTGACAATGAAGTGGGGACAGAGGAGACAGGGTTCCTACAGAACATCAGTTAGGTAATTTTGATGAGAAGACCTGCTGAATAGTTCTCCTGAGCACTGCCACTTGGTAGATGGAGGAGGTGAAGGGTGGAATTGCACTCTCCACTGTGAGAGGCCAGGCTTTTTATGATCACTGTCTATGTTGCTGTTGATTGTGGAAAGTTCATACCTTTTTGTGCTTCTGTTGGGTGTCCTCACAGAACTGTCCTGCACTGAACTGGGACCGGCCCCTTGATCCTGCACTCGCCTGCTTTCCTGCTGCTCCTGGGGTCCTGACGCTGTGTGTCTCCTCTGCGGCCACTCCATTCCATCGCGCGGTTCCTGCAGGGGGAGACTACAGCTCCCAGGCTGCTTAGCGGCTGTCACGTGCCATTCTCGCGCCCGGAGGCGTAGAAAAGAGAGAGGCTCCCTCGGTGGAGCGGGTGTCCTCACAGAACTGTACTGCACTGAACTGGGACCGGCCACTTGATCCTGCACTCACCTGCTTTCCTGCCGCTCCGGGGGTCCTGACGCTGTGTGTCTCCTCTGCGGCCGCTCCATTCCATCGCGCGGTTCCTGCAGGGGGAGACTACAGCTCCCAGGCTGCTTAGCGGCTGTCACGCGCCATTCTCGCGCCCGGAGGCGTAGAAAAGAGAGAGGCTCCCTCGGTGGAGCGGGTGTCCTCACAGAACTGTCCTGCACTGAACTGGGACCGGCCACTTGATCCTGCACTCACCTGCTTTCCTGCCGCTCCTGGGGTCCTGACGCTGTGTGTCTCCTCTGCGGTCGCTCCATTCCATCGCGCGGTTCCTGCAGGGGGAGACTACAGCTCCCAGGCTGCTTAGCGGCTGTCACACGCCATTCTCGCGCCCGGAGGCATTGAAAAGAGAGAGGCTCCCTCGGTGGAGCGGGTGTCCTCACAGAACTGTCCTGCACTGAACTGGGACCGGCCACTTGATCCTGCACTCACCTGCTTTCCTGCCGCTCCTGGGGTCCTGACGCTGTGTGTCTCCTCTGCGGCCGCTCCATTCCATTGCGCGGTTCCTGCAGGGGGAGACTACAGCTCCCAGGCTGCTTAGCGGCTGTCACACGCCATTCTCGCGCCTGGAGGCGTAGAAAAGAGAGAGGCTCCCTCCGCGTCGCGGGCGGCGCCGGGCTAAGCCCGGGCAAAGGGCGGGCCGTCTGTGGCCGTCCGAGGACGGAGGAGGCCGGGCTGGGCCACATCATATGGTTTTGTAGCACATCACAACTCATACCCACAGGTGACTGCTACACACATATGGGCGGCTGCCATAGTAATTTACTGTTGTTTGTCGCATTGGGGTGTGTTTAGCATCGCATAAGCATGAATCGACGCAAGGGTACGGTGGGAACATTGGATGCATTTATGATTAGGGCAGAGAGCCTACTCACGCATGAGATTGAGCTAACTGAGCGACGATTGTCCCTAGACTTAATAGCGGCTCAAAGACGCTCTTCATTGGAAGCCCTAACCCAGGGAGATATGTTACATCCTCGGCTCTCTGTATCACCCACCCTTTCTTCTACGCTTGAGGCACCTACCCCTCAATCCTCCTCATCAGCAATCCCGGATTCCCCTTCTCTTACCATTCTAAGCAGACAAAAAGCTCGGACCCGGTCCCGCAATGCTAAAACTTTTATACAGCCAAAATCTAAGGAACCACCAGCTAAACGCAAAAGGGGCCCTAACCTTACATCGAAATGTAACAACTGTTCTGGAGCTCTTAGTGTTGGCCCCCTACAAACTTCAGCCGCTCCTACCACTGTGTCCGTTGGTACTCAAACTGATGACATAACTTGCCCTCCAAGTAAAGATGACATCATGGCCGCATTGGAGTCGGGCTTGAGAGCATTAGTTAGCCATTCTAAGGCTTTATTTGATAAACATTAATCGTTTTTACAGGAAAGATTCGCACACATAGAGCAATCGTTAGCCCGGGAGCCTGTTTCCGATCTCCTGGCTGATAACCGTAATCCCCCAATCACAACTACTCACACGCAGGGGGATTTTGCAAACCTTGACCCTAGGTTAGCTGACGCTAACAATAGGACCCAGCGTCCAGCTAGTAGCTCACAGCACCAGCACTCTGTGACTGTCCTCCCTCGAACATCGGACCCTGAAGTAAGACAAGCCACCACAGATCTAATGCCACCAAAGTCCTTTCCTAAATCTGAGGTTCTGAACCTTCCTCCTGCCTCCTATCCTTATGTGATAGTTTTGGCAGGAGTTCCTTGCTTGTCAGGTTCTAGGAAGGAGTCATGGGTGGACCTTCGAAATAAATGTGTGGACTGGCTGAGGAAACACAAAGGGTTTGACCCGGCCAGACTGCACGAAATCCTAATGGTGCGAAGAGTGGGTTGGGTGGGTGAATCTGCTAAGAACATCACAGGCGATTGTATTGTTGTTAATTTTTGTAGTCCCCATTCCGTCCGTTCCCTAATGCAAACCTGTGAGTTATTGCCGGGCCTACAGTCGAATATATGCATGTTTACCCTTGGTTATTTTTATAAACCCCTTACTAATGCATATGCGCCTATGCTCAAAACCTTCCCTCTGGCTAACCGCTTTTCTGCCTTGTCAGATTTAGATGTTCCTGACTGACAACTAAGAGTGAGCGCTGAACCTTTCACCTTGGTACAGATTGAGGCTACCCCTGCTCTTTCTCCATCACTAGTACTTCCTACCCAAAATAGCCTAGACAGTCACCCAGGGAGTGTTGCGTCAAAAGCAGGCACCCTAAACGTTTTAAGTTGGAACGTAGCAGGCCTCCAGCAGAGATTATGCGACCCTGGGTGGCTCAGATTAATTCAAAGCCATGACATAGTTATCTTACAGGAGACATGGGCTACCACGGATCTGCACGCTAACGGGTTCCATTGCTATAACATTCTGGCAACCAAATCTAGAATGGGTCGTCCCTCTGGAGGTTTATCTATTTGGGTCAACATCACCGTTGGAGGCATTACCAGGGTTATACCTACGCACAATCAGAATTTCCAGGCTATATTATTTACCCAGAAAATAAGTTTTTTCTTGGTTAACTTTTATAATAATGATTTTAGCTCATCGCCGAATATTAATTTCATGAATCTTTTTAACTTTATCACTATTTTGGAATCTAGGCACGACTTTGATGATACTAGCAGGCTTGTGTTGGGAGGAGATTTCAATGCTAAACTTAATGTGGCTTGTCCCCCTATGGAGGAAAGTAGCTCTGGTTCTGGGTGTCAAAGGGGAGTAGAATTTACCTCTTTTTTTAATTCACACAATTTGGAGAATGTCATGGACATAACGGCCAATTGTCTGCCAACAGTTCCCCTAATACCTACATTCAGAGGCAGAGATTGCTTTTCAATCATTGATTATATTTTTATTTCTCCTGGGTTGGCTGACCGTATTAGTGAGGCCATAGTAATTCCCATGTCCCAAGGGGATCATAATCCCATTAAGCTTAGCCTAAAATCAATCCACCGCCCGGTATATAATAAGGAATGCGGAGCAAGGAACCTCTCCATATGCTCAAACAATCTTAGACTAAAATGGAGAGGTATCAATATTATGGGGACCTTTCAGACACTGGTTAGAGATAATATACCCCTTTTCCTTTCATGTCTGTCTGACCTTAATCCAAATCCCGTGGCAGTTGAGGACTTTGCTAAAATATGCTCAGCTTGTCGAGCACAATTTATGACCCCGCGGCGCATAGTCTCGGGCTGGCCCGAGATGGTTCGATCACGAGTGTTCTCTAGCCAACCGCGACTTGCGGCGCGTTTTATCTTCCTGCCCGAGGAACCCGACCAACGTGAAAAACGCTAGGATTCGTTATAAATTGGCTGTTAGGAGAAGGAAGGAGGAGATCCTAGAAGAGCGTTGGGAGGTGTTAGCACGAACTGCTGATCGTGGTAGGGGGGACATCTTTTGGGCCGCGGTCAAAGACTTGCGTTGCTCATGCCAGCTTCTGACCCCAATGGACTGCACCATTTCTGGTGCAGCCTGGATGGATCACTTCTCTAAGATTTACGCTGCCCCGCACCCAGTAACAGCTAATCCTGTATTTAATCATCCCCCGTGGGTAGAAATATCATTATTGGAGGTGGAAGAAGCAATCACTCAGTGTGCGGGGAATAAGGCCCCAGGACTGGATGGCCTCCCTATCGACATTATTAAATCTCATCCTGACTTGTGGGGCCCCCCTTTGTTGAATGTTTTTAACAATTTAACACTCACCTCTCCACCACCAACTTGGTCATCGAGCACAATAATGCCAATTTTTAAGAAGGGAGACCGGTCCCAACCATCCTGTTATAGGCCTATCTCCCTTATTGACAACACCCTAAAAATACTAGGCAGAGTGCTATACAATAAAATCTTGGCCTGGGCTGAGGACAATCATATTTTGGAGAGTTGCCAGCTGGGTTTTCGAAATAAGGTTGGTACGGCTGAGCAATGTCTTAACCTGAACCTTATTTTGGGCAAATATACCGTAGCTCGCAAGTCCCCAATTTACCTCGCCTTCATGGACCTATCCACTGCTTTCGACCTTGTTAATAGGTCGATGCTTTGGAGGGCCTTATTGTAATAATGGCTGGATGAACCCTTGGTTCATTTTTTGGTCTACTTGCATAGAGATCTGAAGGTCCGTATTAGGATTGGTCAAGGGGGCGAGGTGACCGACGTGGTAAGAGTACACAGAGGGGTTAGACAGGGCTGTGTTTTAGCCCCTCTTTTATATATTATTTATATTAATGGGCTACACAAGTCCCTGGTTTCTCTAACCTGTGATGTCCCCAAAATAAAGGGCAATTACCTTCCAGCTCTGCTATATGCAGACGATGCGGTCCTCATGGGCCGCACCCCTAATGCGTTACGAATTCTAGTGAATGGTTTAGTCGACTATATGGACTCCTTGGACTTAAAGACCAACTTTAAGAAATCTTTTGTCATGTCCTGTGGCCTGAAGAAACGACACATTGGAAGTATCACCGTGGGGACAGAGAGACTAGGGTCTACTAGTAGTTTCCCGTACTTGGGAGTGGTCTTTGCTGCGAACAACTCCTGGAGTGGGCACATCGCCCACTCCAGGAGTAGGTTCTCAAAGGCCATTAATTCCATCCTAAGCCTCCCCGCCCCAAAAGGACCGGCGCACTGGCCGCCACTTTAAAAATATATAAGGCCCAATGTGTCCCGGTTGCAACATATGGAGCTGAGGTTTGGGGTACAGCCAGATGTCCACACATCCTTGCAGAGGAAAACAGATTTTGCAGGAAGCTCCTTTGTGCCCCTATTTCCTCTCCCCATTACATTTGTCATAAAGAATTGGGGTTGCAATTTATCGAGGATTTTATTCGTGCCCGTCCTGCTCTTTTTTGGCTGGCCATATGGAAAAACCCTGCTGCTAAACTGACCAAGGATATTATAGAGGATTGTTTATGTTGTGATAGAGGTATGTCCATCCCTTGGCTCTCAGGAGTGCAGAGCGTTCTTGGTAGCGTGAACTTCAAAAATGTTTTTTCTGATCCTACCACCATTCAGCTCCCACCCAAGTCTGTACTTAAACAAGCTCTCTATACACTGTTTAGCAATGAAAGGGCCATGAGAGAGTCCGCAAAATCCAGTGTCACTAGATACCTTGTCCCGTAATCTTTTAACTTATCCTATGCCCAGTTACTTAACTCTCCCAATGAGCCACTGGGAGCGTGGCCTTTTATTTCGCCTTAGGGCTGGCACCATCAAACACGCTCTGAGTTTCCCGCTATGGAACTATAATGATCAAATTGTCGAGCCATGTCCATGTTATTGCCGGAGTGACCAAACAATTTTACATTTCTTATTTTTTTGTAAATTTTATATTAAATATATTAAATGGTTTTTAACTCCGTATTTTAAAAGATTAAAACCCATTAGCCTGGATCTTGCACTCTTAATGATATTAACCCTGGATGATTCTGAACTTGTCTTCCGTATGGGTTCTTTTTTAAAAACTGTGGTTCGTGCCCGTTTAACCATGTCCTAAAGCTTGAACGAACTGTTGTTTTTTTTGTTGTAAATATTTGCATATTGTCTATTTGCAATGTCATTTGTATCTTGTGCTTTTATGGATTTTTACAATCCGAATAAAGTCTTTTTGAACTTGAACTTGTGTGTTTTGTGTATGTGGCAAGGGTGGTACATGCATTGTGTGTATAGGTGAAGTAGAATAATGGAGTCCTGTGGTTTCCAATTTGGAAGACCCTGGGCTATCCATGTGCACAAAATGGAGGGGGGTGAGGTCAGTGGACGTCTATTGATGACATTCCTGAAGCAGGAGAGAGGACACCTTGACAATGAAGTGGGGACAGAGGAGACAGGGTTCCTACAGAACATCAGTTCGGTAATTTTGATGAGAAGACCTGCTGAATAGTCCTCCTGAGCACTGCCACTTGGTAGATGGAGGAGGTGAAGGGTGGAATTGCACTCTCCACTGTGAGAGGCCAGGCTTTTTATGATCACTGTCTATGTTGCTGTTGATTGTGGAAAGTTCATACCTTTTTGTGCTTCTGTTGTGTGTATTCCAGGCTGGAGGGGAGACAAAGAGAAGTCTTGTGGGGAAATTGGCATGCCTAAGAGGCTGTTCTAGGAGATACATTCTCCTAATCAATCAATTGCAAGTACAGCAAATTCACTTCCCCTTGTCATCTGCTCTGGATCACCCTGGCTCCACTACCATCCATTCTTGATGCCCAAGATAGCATCAAACACAACAAGATAACGGACGGAGTGCTGAACCTTTTCAACCACTCAACCCAAATCACAAATCTGGGTTAATCCATCGTTCTTTTGCTCACTATGCCACCCCAGTTGGGACCGAGCCATATGCAAATCAGTCCTGACCCTGTTCCTAATGGCAACAGTCCAGCCGAACTGCCAGGCCAGATCCTCCCTGGACCAGACACAAGCATCCTAGACCGTATTTGGGCGATTACCCCTCATCAGCCTGGATAGCTAGAATCCCTCATCAGCCTGGCTATCTTGAATCCAGTGGCACAGTGAGCAAGGGGCCCATGTCTGGGCATAACCTTGGCCACTTAGGGTGAACATAGCAAACACAACAAGATAATGGACGGAGTTCCAAAATCTTTCAACCACTTACTCCTAGTCACTGATCTGGGTTTTATCCATCCTTCTTTTGCTCATTATGCCTCCCTAGTTTGGACCTAGCCATATGCAAATCAGTCTTGACCCTGTTCCTCATGGGAACAGTCCAGCCCAAACTGCTGGGCCAGGTCCTCCCTGGACCAAAAACAAACATCCTGGGACCGGTTTCAGGGGATTACCCCTTATCAGCCTGGCTAGCTTGAATCCAGCAGCACAGAGAGCAAGGGACCAATGTCTGGGCATACCCTTGGCCACTTAGGGCAAATGTAGCAAACACAACCAGATGATGGACAGAGTACTCAAACTTTTCAACCACTGCTTGTCACCCCGAAACTAGTTCCAGGATGCTTGTTTCCGGTCCAGGGAAGACCTGGCTTGGCAGTTCTGACTAGACTGTTCCCATGAGGAACAGGGTCAAGACTGATTTGTATATAGCTGGGTCTGAACTGGGGTGGTGAAGTGCGCTAAATAACGATGATCCCAGATCTAACAGTGCCTGGGGTGAGTGCCCGAAAAATTTCAGTGTTCAGTCCATCATCTTATTGTGTTTACAATATTAGCAGCAGATAGAATAACCTTGAGCTCGGACAGTGCCTGGGTCACAGCCACTAATGAAAACAATAACATCCCGTTCAACTGTGATAGATATTTGTGAAGGGCATATTCACCATATTCTGCCATTGTAGTTGACCATCCCACATCTATGAATCTTGACATCACCCGGCTTCCTGTCACCCTTTCCCAGGCTCATTCCCACTCTAGCAGCTTCACCCTTAAATGGAACTGCTGCTCTCCAAGAGGGGTGGATCTACCAGGCAAGTTAGTTTCCCTGCTCAGATGTAGGAGACTGGATTCTAAGGCAGTGGGGTGCTGTGAGACAATCACTTGGTAAAATCAGTCCAGATGTCCATGTCCAGGGCTGGGGGCATCCTGGTGTCCAAAGATGAGTTCATATGAAAGAGGTGCAATGACTTTCTTGAAAAGGGGTGAGGTGTGTGTGTGCATGTGTGTGTGTGTGTGTGTTTGTGTTGCTCCAAGCACACATAGCATATCATTTTTGGCTAGTCTGATAAAAAGGTATTTGGTAGTATTTGTACAGACAACTAAAAAATTTGATTGCATGCTTTATGCGTTTATAGCTGGAATTTCAGGTGCTACTAGATGGCACTATAGTGAAACTTTCTTTGGCAAACTGTTCTAGTCGTTGCGATTCTCGCTCTCTGTGTGTCATTTCAGAATACAATTCTCCTGGGCATCAGTGCAACCTGAAATAATGGAATACTCTCCAAAAGAGTAAAATAAGGCATCATGTTTTTAAAATGTTCCTTTTTAATCTGCAACTCTAGCCAGAGGCTTCTTTGGTATGGTGCCAGGATGCAGAGTTTAAAACATGGTCGGACCACAATATCTCAGTAAAACAACTGTGACTGAAAAAAATATCATGGTACATAATATTGAATTTAAGTACTTAATTTTTTGAGCCGGTTAAAAATCTTGTTTACTAATATAACATGGTGTTGTATCTAAATAAAATTCACATTGTCATAATTTTAATGATTAGAAGTTTCATTTCAAAAATGTTTTTTTAGGTGGTAGTGTTTTCATTTTTTGGGGGTTTGTTTATTTTAATGTTTTATATGGGTTTTGAGTTATTGTTGCAGTTTCAGTGGGCAATGTTTATTTACAAATAATGCGTTTTAATTAATTTAATAAATGTAATTTTTAAATCATGAATACTTTTTAAAAATCAAACGTGAATATTTAATTATAAAAGCAATGTTGGGGTTAATATTTTTGTTTGGGGTTATTTCATGACTTGATAACATATTCTGTTTCTGCTTATAAATAGAGGTATGGCATAACTCAAGCTCAATTTTTTTTTTTGGTTTTAAAAATCAAAAAATATGATATGTGTTCGAATAATATATTTGCTCCAACTCTCCATTTTTGAACACTTTCACCAATGTTTTTTGTGCTGTAGTTAGAATAGTGAATAATACACTTTCAAAATTATGCATTGTTCTCAATGTTTGGAAGCTTGGCTTTGGAATACCATATTTGTGCGACCTCATTTATGCACTTTTCACAATGGAGATAGAATAGTAAGTTTTACCTCTCAATATTAGAGATTTCCCCCAATGTTTGGGGGCTTGGAGTTAGAAAAGTATAATTGATCACCTCCCTCAAAAAACAGGTATGTACTTTTACCATAATTTGTTGGACTGCAGTTAGCATAATAAATCTTATCCCCCCCAAATGATGCACTTTCACCAATATTTATAGTAACAGTAGTATCTTTAGTCCCCACAACATTGTTAACTTTTACCAATGCTTGTTAACTGGAATTAGAATAGTAAATTTACTCTTCTAAATTATGCACTTACCCCTGTGTATTGGGGTTTGGAGTTAGAATAATATATTTCCCACTAGCTTTATACCTGTTCATCGTGTTATTTTGGTTTTACTAGAGATAGGGTAATTCATACCCTTCCAAACTCTGCACGTTCACCATTGTTTTTGTACTGGAGTTATAATTGTAAATATCACCCCTTCAAATTTGGTGCTTACTTCAATGTCTGTTTATCTAGAGTTAGAACTGTAAATCTTATGCTGCTAAGTTATGCATTTTTTCCCAAAGTCCGTGGTTCAGAGTTAGAATAGTATATTTACTTCCTCCAAACTTTATACACTGCCCAATGTTTGTTAGACTGGCGTTAGGAGAGTAAATATTGTCCTTCAAAATTATGCACTTTCCCCAATTTGGGGGGGTTTGGAATTACAGTAGCATATTTTTTTCACACCCCAACATTATACACTTTCACACGTGTTTGATTAACTGGACATAGTAAATGTTACCTCTCTAAGGTCTTGATTTTGTCTTTGGTGGACGGTGTTAGTATCGTGACCTTGGCAGAGTTCTCCTGCAATGGTGAGAGTACTCCGTCTGCCAAATTTAGAGATGTCCATCAGCCCCGTAAATATCTCCTGCATTTACAGGAACCACCGTAATGGTCCTGTAAATGCATTAAAAGTGTGCTGTGTGGTTCCGTCAACATGACAGCTCCACACTGCACACTTTCAGTTTATTTAATTTTTTTATTTTCAATAACAAAAACCCCCAAAACTGGCCACGTCCAACCACTCTAAGGGGGAGATTTACCAAATCTTGACGCAACGAAATGCAGCCTCCCGCGAGGCCGCACTGCGTTGTGCAACAGGGCTGGAGCAGGAGAGTACCATATTTTCAAAGATATGGCTCTCTCCTTCCCTTTTCCTTGCACTGGCGCTGATTATAGCTGCCGTGCACTATGCACCACCTTAGCGCCATAGTGCTAGGGCGTGTGTGTGTGAGTCTAGCATAGGTTTTGTACAGGAAGGGTTCCCTTCCTGTACAAAATACTATACCTAGACATGAGGGAAAGTTTTTGCACTTTGTATGTGTGCTGCACAACGCAGCACGCATGCAAAGTCGGAAAAGGAAGGAAAAATAATGCATTTCTCCTTCCTTGTGCCTAGTTTAAAAGGGCGCAGTTTTCTCTTGCTAAACCCAATCTATTGTATTTAGTAAATTGGGTTTAGAGTGAGAAACCTTGGGTGGTTGCATGGGAATACCCATGCACCACCCTTGGTACGCCTCCATGGTGCAAAGTAATGTGAAAAAGCGCTTTACTTTTACATTATTTCCAGCACTAAACACGTTTAGCGCTGGAAAGTAAACTAGGGAAAAAAGACTTTGCGCCATATTGTGTCACTTTTGTGATGCAATCACAGCGCAAAATCTTAGTAAATCTCCCCCTTCATCGGGCTGGTGGACACATGGCAAAACCTCCAACATACCTTACTCTCTCAGGCCATCGAAGGGGTATGTAGGTGGTGGAATTGGAGTGGTCGCCGTGGTCTACATACTGAAGAAGCACCCGTCTGTATATCAGGTGAGCAGACCTCTGGATTGACATAGGGGGTACTACATTGACTAGGTGACAGAATACCCTCTGCCAAACAATAAATCAGGGCCAGAGTTATGCACTTCCCCTAATGTTTGGGGATTTAGAGTTAGAAGAGTATATTTTATCCTCATTCAGACACCTACCCAAATGTTAGTTGAACTGGAGTTCGAATAGAAAATTTTACTGTTCAAAAGTAGGCACTTTCGCCAATGTCTGTTAGACTTGAATTAGAATATTACATCTTACCCTTCAAAACTATGCACTTTCCCCAGTTTTGGGGGACTTGGAGTTATTTATTTAAGCAATTTAAGCAATTTATAGAGCGCGCAAATACCCTGAGTTATAACAGTATAATTGCTTTCACCCAACTTCTTACACATTATCTAATGTTTGTTTGACTGGAGGTAAAATAGTAAATCTTACCCTTCCAAATCAGTCAGTCAAATTAAATGTAATAACTTGAAAATAGGAATAAACAGTTAGTCAGCTGTTTAAGCAAAACATAAATTAAAACTGCGTTTCTAAATCTACATAATCATTTACTTTTTTAATATTCGAATAACAATATTTTCTATGACAAATTATTGCCACTAAGTTGCATAGCAAATTTTGAAGTAATAACATTTGTGTACAAGGTGATGCATAACCTTATGTACATTTTATAGTACATTAAAATTCAGAATGAAAATATTTATTTTCATATTTTTAACAGGAAAAAAATTACATTTTACAAGGACTTTAATGTACTTTAGTCTCTCGATCATTTTAATTTAGCTTTTTTTTCACACCACTAGGCCCATTCTACAGCCCATGTTTTCCCGAGCCAATGATGAGGAAGTTGTCTACAGGTTCCCTGTTTGTTGGATCAGGTAAGGAAGCTTGAATTGTATATATGTTTAAATAAAAAAGACTGGGTAGTTGCACTCTAAGTTATATTATGTGTGATATTATGAGTGATTAGTTGTTATAAAATATATAGTTTATCACTTAGCGGTAGAAGGTTTGTGTCTGTTTGGTGTTTCAGCAAAGGACGGTTATTGTATTTATTGTATATATTGGGGTTGGCAACAAAGTGGGAGTCTGTAGTGATAGTTGTAGTACTAAACTTTTTTGTTAGAAATTGGGTTTTTGGTTGAGGGAGTGCTAACCTTCCTCAAGCAACAACCATAATCCCAGTGAGGGTGACCCACAAAATAAACCTGTGCTTTTAAAAAAAACATATTTTATTGATTTTATATAATGTTGCACCTTGCTTAAGCGCCGCTGTAATTGGTACATAACTCTTATAACGCAGGTACAGTGGGCTGGGGCATAACTATCTTAATAATTTACATTCAAGTACAAGTAATAGCCCGTTTGGGATATTGAAATTTTTAGGATCGACCAATTGCATCAGCTGTTTCAGATGTGTGTTGTCAAACAAAATCACATAAAAACATAACATAACTTTTTGTGACACACTGGCAGAGCATTACACTGCCCCTTATTTACAAGGACAGGAAAAGCCACCCTGCGTGGCTTTTCATGTCCTTTTAAATGCGGCCCCTTTACACGCAGCACTTTGCGCGAAAGGAGCGTTCCATGGGTGTTGCTGTGGGTGTTCCCACGCAACACCTATGGAACCAGACATATTTCCAGATTTACGAGGATTCGTAAACCTGGAAATACATCAGTATGCTACGCCACTCCAAGGGTGGCGTAGGGAGTCACAACGAGGAGAAATTTTTCATTTCTCCTCTTTTTTTTCCTCTTTCAATGCGTGTTGCATTCTACAGCATGCATTGAAAGAGGAAAATGCCTGCAGTGATTGTTTTTCTGCAGGAAGGTGCCCCTTCATGCACAAAAACAATCTTCCCATGACGCAGGCATCCTTGCACCATGGTGCAAGGGCCCGTGCACCGGCGCATGGATGCTGTTTGTGCGCCAGCGCAGGGGATAGCACAGGAATGCAACATATCATTGTAAATATGTCGCATTCCTGTGCTCTGAAAGTGCCCCAGCGTGGCGCAGCCAAAGGGCTTGCAGAGCCGTACTGCAGCACCTTCTTGTAAATCTACCCCAACATTTCTAAACTACGCACCCCCCTCCCTCTAGTCTGGCTCACCCCCAGATGAGATGATTCGGACCTGAGATTCTGCCCTGTTCTCATATGTACCTCATTTGGGGATCACTGAATTAGGGATGTCGCTCAGGTTGAGAGGCCAGCGTCAAGCAAAGGTGACTATCACTGCCTCAGGCTGGGAAAAGGGGGTGCTTTGCACTATGTACGTTGTGGCGTAAGGGGGTCAGTGGCCTTAAAAGCCTCCAGCATCAGTTCACATTCCATGGAAATATGTGTTTTTTTCAACCCACGGTTTTCCTCCTATCTAATAATTGCACTTTCTGCTCCAGCCAGTTGGGATATCTCTCTGTGCCAAGTGAAAACTGTTGGGGGAAGGGCCAATTTCCACTTCATTGTAAAGGAGCACTTTGCTATGAGTAGGGTCAGATCAGCTAAACGGAGGTGCACTTTCTGTGACTGAGGGCGACGGAACATTCCTAGTATGCAGCACTCTACTGTGTCCCAGTTTGGGATTCCTGTGACATTTCCTATAAATTGTGCGACTGATGACCAAAGCCCTCTGAGGCGTGGGCACATCCATAACATATGCAAAATGTCCGCCACCTCTGCCTGGCATCTAGGGCGACAAACACGCACGTTGGGCTATATGCAATTGAGACGGTGTGGGATAAGGTAGGCCCTGTGGAGAATCATGTAGTGTATTACACTTAAATTTGGCGTTATGGGACACCTTCTTAGGGTATTCCAAGAGAGAGGACCAGTCCTTGTCCGTTAAGTCCTTTCCAAGATCTTTAGACCACTTTTCCCTTAGAGTCGTAAGGGAGGTCCCTGCGTGTACCCAGGTGCCCCTGTACCGCCATCTAATGAGGTGGTGTCCCTCACCCATCAGGTGTACGGCATGTATTAGCCCATGTGTAGGGGGTTCCTTGCCATTTGGTGACCAATGTTTCTTTACATACCGGATAACAGCTTTGTGTAACAAAGAGAGAATGCAGGACTCCTTGTTCCCGAGCAAAATTCTCGTGATCCATCAGGGCACCGTCTGCAAACAGCGCCCTCACTGTGGAGACCCTCTCCTGAGACCAACAAAGTATACCCTGTCTAGTGACCAAGCCTGTTGTAGTGGGGATTCCAAGTAAGGGGGTGTTAGGGGCATAAGGGAGGCATTACTTGGTGTATTGTGAGGCCTTTTTCCAATAAGAAAGCCCTATTCATGACAACAGGGGGGGGTCGGGGTATCCTGCACCGTGGTAAGAGCAGGGCGTGCAGGGTGCTCCGGGTCAGGAATTGTGGCGTGTAGCCAAGTTCATGCAAATTGTGCCCCATGAGCCAGTATGACAGCCATTGTTACTGACTTGCAAAGCAGTAGGCATGAAAATCTGGCACTCCTAGGCCCCCTTTGTCTGGCCCCAGCTGTAGCGTAGGCAGTCCCACCCCTCCGCGCCCTGTTCCCCAGATGAGATCCAACAGGAGGGATTCCAGTGTTTTAAAAATAGAGGCAGCGAACAGTACTGGCAGATTTGTAAAGAAGTACAACAGGAGCGGGAGCACAACCATCTTAGAGATGGCTATTCTGCCCATCACAGAGAGAGGCAACGACACTCAGAAGGATATCTGAGTACGTAACGCCCTGACCACCCTCATCAGATTGCCCTCTATTAAATCCTGTGGAGTCCTATATATTTGAATACCCATATATTTGAAAGTGTGTGGGGCGACTAAGAGGGTGAGCAGTCCAAACTTAACAGTTTTGGGGCGCTCTCCAGGATGAAAGAAGAACGCATAGGATTTCTTCCCATTTATGGCTAGGCCCAAGATACACTTGAATTGTTTGAAGTTACGTGGTATAGGCTCTAAGTCCCCTGTCAGATCATGAGTGTATAAGAAAAGGTCATCTGCGTATGCTGACAATATGTGCATTGAGTTGCTCAGCCTGATCCCCATTGTTTCTGCTTCCTTATGGAGTCTAATTGCGAGGGGTTCTAGCACCAGCAAGAACAGCAGTGGTGACAGGCAGCCGCCATGCCATGTGCCTCTGCCCACTGGATAGGGTCCTGAGATATGGGAACCAGAGCGGACTCGTGCCGTGTATAGCAGCTTGACCTAGCTCATGTATCCTGGTGGGACGCCAAATGTGTCCATAGCCTTTATCATGTACTCCCAATTTAGGGTGTTGCAAGCTTGGTGCAAATCAAGAGAAATGCATCCAGCACCTCGGTAGTCATCAGAAGTAGCCTCCATAACATGGTGGAGGCGTCTGATGTTCAGGGATGTCCTACGGGCTGTGACAAAGCCACACTAATCAGTGTGGATCAGTTGTGGCAGGTAGGGAAGTAGCCAACGGGCCAGGATTTTGCTTAGGATCTTGTATTCTGTGGCTAAAAGTGATAGTGGGCAGTAGCCTGACATATCCCTTGGGTCTCTGCCAGGTTTAGGGAGGGAGGTGACCAGGGCCTGCATGGTGGAGAGAGGGTGATTACCGGTATCTTGAGCTGTTTGGTATAGGCAATCCAGGTGAGGGGTTAGTTTATCTGAGAAGGTATCGAAGAACAGGAAGGCCATCGAGACCTGGAGCCCTATTACGTGGAAGTTCTCGGATGGCCACCTTAATTTCAGCCTTGGTAATGGCAGCAGACAGGTCTTCCTGGGCCAAGTGTGTGAGTTTGTGATAGGCTAGGCCGTTCAGGAAGGCTGATGTGGGCTCCTCCACTGAGCTACCAGGGACTCGGTATAGTGCCTCGTAGTATTCGCGGAAGGCCAGGTTTATTTCTTGCTGTGTGTACACTATGGTTCCGTCCGAAACGGCTACCTCGTGTGTAGGGGTGGAGGGGTGCATCTCGCAATAATCGTGCCAGGAGTGCTCCAGATTTATCTGCCTCTGCGTGTTTGTGCTGGGTAAATGATTGATAATCTATTACTCTGAGTCGCTCCAGGAGTTCAGCGTATTGCATACACGCCTTTTGCAGTGCCTCTTTTTTCGAGGGGTTGCTGACCGCCTCCTGCTCTTGCTTGTTTTAAGTGTCTTCTACTGGTTTAAGATTATTGTGGATCTCCTGTCTGGCCCCCACAGTGGCACCGATAGCAACACCCCTAATCACTGTCTTAAACGCGTCCGACTCTATGAGGTGTGAAGAAGCCGAATCAGTATTCTCATTGAAATAATTAGTGATAGTCGATGCCATAGTGTCACTGAAAACAGCATCTTCCAACATCTACAGCCACAATCTCCAAGTAGGGACTGGAGTGGGTATTCTTCCCCAGGATAACCTGATCTCTAGCGGGTTGTTATTGGAGAAGGTCTTCCCCAGGTATGTGGTATGGGACACCTGGGTTGTCTTGGAGAGGGGGCAGAATATCCTATCAAGCCGTGTGTGTAATTGGTGGGGCAGAGAGTAGAAGGAGTATTATCGTCTGTTTGGGTTTTTAAGGTGCCAAACATCTCCCAGCGACCAGCCTGCCGCCCACGCATGCAAGGACTCCACCTTCCTAATAGAGACAGCTCCCTGGAGAGGGGGTGAGAGCGGTCCAACTGGACATCTAGAACTGTGTTATAATCTCTAGCCATTACCCATGGGTAGCCCACCCAGTATGCCAGCACTGTGTTGAGGCTTGCTAAAAATGTGTCCTGCTTGTAGTTCGGAGCGTATATGCTGCCAATGACTATGTGTGTACTGTCTAGTGTGCTATGGACCATGACATACCTACCCTGTCTATCTGTATGCTGCTCCAGGGCCACAAACGGGACCCATTGTCTGACTCATATGTCTGTTCCCCTTGCAAAAGCAGAGAATGATGTGGTGAACACTTGGCCTCTCCATGTTTTGCAGAGCTTAACAGCTTAGGATTCTCTGTGGTGGGACCCATGTAGCAGGGCAAACTGTGACTTTCACTTTTTCAATTGGGCATGAATCCTGTGGCGTTTGTGTACCAATCCCATCCCTCTGACGTTCCAGGTGAGTATAGTGTACGTTCCCAGCATGGCCATGTGTTTCTATGCTTGGCTCTTGAATCTCCTTGTGGTCGTGAGACGGGTAATGTATGGAGTGCAGTGGGGGGTAAGCCAGAAATCCTAAGACCCATATTAACTCCAAATACAAGGACCAGCCCCAAAACTATGCTGGTCCAAACAATATACACAACTGTGTGAACGTTCTTTGTTTTCGGTATGCTTTCTCTATGGGGGGGGGGGGTGTTTCCTACGCCTTGGGTAACGCACAGGGTTGTGTGCAGCTAAGTGAATGACTTTATTAGGGGTTTAGAGAATCTGGGGGGAAGGGTAAAAGTGTATAAAATACCTTACATCTCCACAATTAATTTAAAACATCTCTATTTCAATAGGGAATCCATGTGGAGGGTCACAGTCTGTGGAGTGATAGAGGGAAACAAAGCGAGACTGTTCTCTGAGTCTGAGTGCATAGTGGTGTCCTCTGAGGACTCCGGCGATGAGGGGGGGTTGCAGTCTCTAAAGGCAACTGCTGCTGCTTGTGCCGACTCTCTGTCCTGTAGCGCCTGCTCATGCGAGAGGCTCTTCACGTTGGATTTGCAAGTCAATTTGTTGCGACTTGTTCTCTTCTCCATTGTCATCCGTGGTTCCCAACTTGTACTCTGGGACGAACTCTCCAATGATTGAGGGGGGAAAGTGTTCTCCAGCCAGTCACCTGCTGCCTCCAGGAAGTGTGTCTTTTGATCATTTATAATCTTCAAGCGGGCCGCGAATAGTAGAGCCTATTTGTGCTTCAGGGCTCTGAATTTTTTATTAAGCATTTGGTAAGAGGCTCTTTGGCATTGAACCAGGACAGTATAGTCTGGTTATAATGAAATCTGGTGATTTTCGTATTGTATAGGGGATTTCTCCCTGGCCATTTGGACCAGAGTGTCGAGATCCATATAGTTGAGTATACGGGCTATCATTGGGAACGGGGGAGTGCCCATCACTGGTCTCCCTGTTGGGATTTTTTGCGCCCTCTCAACGCAAAAGAAATTGGACATGCCCTCCTGGGCTACATGCTCTCGCAGCCATTGTTCCAGAAAACGGGTGGCATTGAGACCCTCAGAGCGCTCTGGCAGACCTATTATTCGGACAATATTCCTCCGTGCCCTGCCCTCGGCGTCCTCCACCCTGTCGAGGAGGCCAGACACCTGCCGCTGCAGTTGTGATAGTTGCTCTGAATGTTCCTTATGTTGCGGCAGCAGTTCAGTCAGGAGTAGTTTATTGTTCTTTACTGTGCAAGAGAGCTTATCATTATCCGCCTTAAGGAGCGTGAAACCAGTGGTCTGAGAACCTATTTGCTGCTCTATTGCCTTCCACAACTCCCTTACCTATTGCAAGATGAGGTCCAGCTTGTCCAGAGCAGATTCCATGGTGGTTGGTGGGTTGCAACTCATTGAGAGTGTTTGGGTGGTATTGTCCATGTCTTCCTGCAGCTGCGTGCCCACAGAAGCCATCTCCGGTACCCTTTCCTTCATGTGTCTCATGGTGCGATATTCAGTGGGGACAGTCCTTCCCCCACACCAGAATATGATCAGAGGTTATAGTGCGAACAGATGAGTAAGCACTGAGGGCCGTCGCCTGATCCACCCCAGGCAGCGGGGCGAGCCGCACCAAGTTTGTGTTCACAGGTTTAGGGGGGCCCTGGCAGGAGCAGGTGCATGGGCGTTATGCAGCTGGTTAAGGCAGAGGCGACGGTGGGACGATGGATCCGGACACAGCCTTGCAGAATAACCATTCCCACGGCTAAATGTGTAGGCAGGGGGGCACCTTGCAGCAGGCAGTTATGGGAGGAAAGTGCTATAAGGAGTCATAAGGCCTCCAGGCATCCCATGCGTCACGCCGCCGGGGTAGCTCAATGGTCAGGCTTGAGTTGAGGGAAAGTCCCCCTTCGGTAGGGTAGGGCCGACAGCAGTCTATTTCGTCAAAGCTTCTGGGGCCCACAGCTGGCTGATCACCCCTCTATTGGTGTCCTGGGTGCCCAGGAGGCCGCCAACACAGCAGGCACAGCGCTCATTAGGCAAATAGTTTGGAGGGCCCAGGCCATGCAGGCAGCTGCCCATAGACATGCACAGCACGGGCCCGAGGACGAAGGGAGGCTTGTTCGCAGGAGCACCGCACCGCACAGCAGGCATGTTTGACTCACTGCCAGGTAGGACAGTGCTCCAGGATCCACTGTGTGACCTGGTCCCCCATAGCAGATCAAAGGGGGGGTCGATACTGCTCCATTCGGCATCCCGCGTCAGCGAGCACTTCAGGATGGACTGCCGTCACTTTCACGCATCCTAGACATTTGCTGGGCCCCACGGAGGCAGCACAGGCCCTCAGTCAGTGCGCCAGGCCTGAAGTGTGTACAGCTTTCGTCCCCTGCATTCCGGCCACTCTTGTATCCTCAATGGCGTCGTTCGGTGCCACACCGCTCATTCAATGTCTCTACGATCTTTATTCGCAATGGGGTAGATTTGTGTACTGGATGCCCCCCAACGTCGCAGCTGTTTGCAGGATAATTGGGTCCGGTCGTAGAGCTCCGCTAAAGTGCGGCCGCCATGTTCGGCGGTTAGCCACGCACCCCCTAATTAACCTGTGCTAAAGCCTCTGGTAGCTTGGAACAAAAGCAGTCAGGCTTAAATTAGAGACACTGTGTTACGAATGTATGCAGCATACAAACAGTAATAAGGTGAAAACACAACACAAGAAAAATCCCAAGCCAATTTAGCCAAACAGAGTAAAATGTAATACAATAAAAATCCAATCAGTAGAACTAGAGCTATACATTTTGAAAGTTTAATATATCAAAGCTGCAATCTAGTCATTTAAGAACAGGGCAAAATCAAAAGTTATGGCCAATCGTGATGGAGCGCCCTTCAGATACAAGAAGTGGATTGGAGTCGATCTCGGCTTACCTTTGGACTTAGATGAAATGTTGAAGGAAAATGTCTGTGAAGGTAAAGTTCAGTGGAGCAAACCAACTGGCGGTGTCCAAGGAGGAAGTGTTGTTGTGGGGGAGCTATTGGACGAAGTGGCTGTGGAGTATTCTATGTATACTATATTAGTTTCTTTTTGGAACTAAACAATCTCCAGTGGAATGAAACAGGAGGCTTTAGCCAACGAGGGCTCCACAAGGCCGGATATCCCTTCTACCAGGAAGCCGCTGAATAGGATTTACTGCTGCTGAGAAGAACTTAGTAGGAGCTAGTGCAAAAGACAGGCTGACTGGTGATGTACCTTGGGGGATCAGCGAGCAAGTAGGTCCTGGTCTTCTAATGGTTCTCAGAGCACTGTTTGGCAGAAAACTTTCTAAGTCTGAATTAACTTTTTTTGGGCTGTTTGGTACCTTAAGCACCACTTCCAAGGGTCCAGAACTAAGTGGACACACTTGGAAGGTAGAACTCATTTCAGGTAGGTTCTAGGTACAGGGTTCAAATTATTGGAGATTTTTGTGTCTCAGATGCTCAGAACAGAAAGCCAGCCACCTAGCCTTTGTAGTCACTCTGATAGTCCTGGGTTCAAGCAGCAAGGCAGGCCTCAAGCAGCAGGGCTGTCCTCTGACAGCACAAAGTTGGTTTCAAGCAGCATGGCAGCCCTCAGGTATCAGCAAGGAAGTCCTCTGAGGTACAAAGCAGGTCTCAAGCAGCAGCGCAGACCTCTGAATTACAGAGCAGGCCTTCTGACTGTCCTTCACCGGTCCAGGAGTGTACTGAAGAGTAGGTCTGAGGGTACGATTTCCAAAACTGGTGCCAACTTTGAAGTTTAAGACATATTTGGAGTTTTTGTCCCACGGATGGTTCTGGAATCTCCTTTCTCCCTACCCAGGCTCCAATGTCTCTATGTTGACAAAAGGCTACTGTGAAGTTCTTTGTGAGTGTGCTGAGGCAGCTCATTTAAAATGTAAGTGGGCAGTGAACAGCTCTGCACCTCCCATCCTAGCATGATGACCCATCCTGCCAACAACAAGTCCCCTTTTGTCTCACTGTCTGAGAGGAATACACAAACTGCCACTCTAATCACATTTAAGTGATATAGAACACAGGATAAAGGCACCAAATCCTTCTGACAAGAAAATGACAGCGTTCTAAAAGTGCAAAAAGAACAATTGATGGACAAACAGAATGCTGAACAATGTCAAACATTCACTCCAGCACAGAAACCTGGGCCTAGCTCCATCGTTTTTTTGCCCCCCATGCCATTCCAGTTTAAACCCAGCCATATGCAAATCAGTCTTGACCCTGCTCCCCATGGGAACAGTCCAGCCCAAACTGACAAGCCACATCCTCCTGTGACCGAAACAAGTATGCTGGGACCGATTGCAGGGTATCACTCCTCATCAGCCAGGCTAACTTGACTTCTGTATGGGCTGTTCCCATGGGGAGGAGGGTCAAGACTGATTTGCATATGGCTGGGTTTTTATACTGGAATGGCATGGGGAACAAAAACAACAATGGATTTAGGCCCAGATCTCTGAACTGGGGTGAATGTTTGACATCGTTCAGCATTCTGCCCATCAATTGTTCTCTTCGCTTTTGTCATCCTGAGTTGGATGGGTATCCCCAGACGTGGGACCCGTGCTCTCCATTCCACTGTATTTAAGCTAGCCTGGATGATGAGGGGTGTTACCCTGAAACCGTTCCAAGGATGCTTGTTTCTGAAGAATGATGGTTTTAACCCAGATCTCTTGACTGGGGGTAAATATTTGATTTGTTCCACATTTCATCCATCATTTGTGTGTCTATAACTTTCTAAAAGTGGCATTTTAAGAATTGTGCTTAATATCTGACTTTCCCATTTAAGAGGATTTTAAATTGCAATTCTTTAGAGACTGAACATGACATTTCTACCTGTTCACAAGCAAAAGTTATCATATTAAATGTAATAGGGTAACCAAATATTATCCTATGGCAGGGGTAGACCTCACATTAGTGAAAAATGAATTTAGGAATTTGTCACTGCCAGTACATGTAAAACTTAAAGGTAAATGTCGAACATTTTAAATTCAATAAACACTGCCCTATGGGCTGTTTAGGGCCTATCTTAGTGGTGACTTATATGCATTACAAAGGGATGATTAAGCCTGGCAAAGGGGTTATTTTGCAAGGTTGAATTGGCAGTTTCAAACTGCGCACAGGCTAGAAGAAGGAAGGGTAGGTGACTATGATGCACACCATGATGACTGAATTAAGTATCGCAGATGCTGAGCGGGAGGTTTCAACACCTACGGAACACTTGCTCGAGTTATTTTGACAGTCCTGCCTTGTACTCACTTCCATAGATTTTTTGCTGCAGCATAGACGCGGTCTTCTTCTCATAACCCAAGGTGCATGAAACGATTGTCTGTAGGGTAAGAATATATCCATACCCTTACCAGGGGTCATTTATTTCACATTTTTCATCTTTTCTTTTGTGTTTGTGTGTCTGTTATACAACCGTGTCTTGATAATCCTCGATCATTAAAGTCACTCACCTCAATATTCGGGATGTGTGACAAAACGCACCAGAGGAGTTTTGCATTGCACTGCAAGCATGTCTGGATTTTTCAGAAGATATTTATATGTCACTATGTACTCCCTGTGGGTAACCCAGGGTACGTATAATTCTCATTTGATCATAAATTCTTCTCTTTCAGTTGGAACACAGAAAACCTAAGTAGGTTCCTTTCTAGCAAGTGCTTCTCTTGACCTGTCTGCCCTACTCAGCACAGTTTGGTAATCACTTGATATTAAAACTCATTCACCTAACCCTATTTAGAGTAGGGATATTTATTACCACTTATTTGGTCCTTTTGAAATGTCATGGATCCCTCCTGGACCGGTGAGGCGTGAAACATGTCGACCTACACATGGTGTTGGATTGTTTTTACTTCATAATTAAGATGTAAGCAATCAACATGTTGTTTTTGGTACCCCCTAGGTATTTTTAAACTCACTATTTCAGTTATCCCACACACCCGCACTTATCATAACAGCTATTTTTATCAAAATATCTCTGCCAAAGAGACCTCTCATGGGGCCCGTGGTGTATTGCAGCACCGACCCCACGAGGAGCTAAGCCCGATGATGAAGCATGACACCCTTACGGGGTGTGTGAGGGCACCACTTCCTAATAAGGAAGACCCCCTCAGTACTTCCACAAGGAGACACACAACTACAAGAACAGTTACCCTATTAACATTTTTCATACTTGATCTTGGGAGCAAGGGTTCTGGACCTTTTATTAGCTCCCTGTTCTTTCTCAGAATCTTTTGTATGTTGTTTCAAATCTCCACTTTTTATTGTTTTTGTATGTGTTATGGATTGCTACTTATTTTTCACACTTATGTAACAAAACCTTAGGAGGCACCCTTTGAGAAACATTAAAGGAGGTCCCTGTCATACCCATGCCACATGTTCTTCAGTTGCCCGAACCACAGAAATGCAATACAACATCACAGTATTTTGAAGATAAATGTTAGCATCAAGCTAAAACCCGATAACACTGCGATATTTATATGTGCTGTGGTGATTTACCTCAGGTCACATTAAAAGCCACACTCATTGTTACTCATTTTTCTTCTCAGTTTAGTTTACTTACCTCACTTAGGCTTGGAACCTTCCATTTTACCCCTGCTCCAACAGTTATGCTTCTAATGTTCTTCGACCTGAAGTTGGCTTTGAATCCCCAGATTCCCCAGCATTCATTTCATCTCACACGCCCTCTATTATACTCTTTATTCCTCCTTTCCTGTCACGTTTTTCTTCTATCTTTATTGCACTGTCCTTCCATTTCCCATATTTTCTTCCTCCTCTGTCTCTCGCATCATCCTGCCACTGTTCCTTTAATGACTTAATCCTCTTTTTTTAATCTAATTCTCTAGCATGTGTTTGCCTTGATGTGTTTTCCTGCTCCATTCCTCTATTGATCATTCTAATCCTCTCATTTGTTTATTATTTCCTTCTTTCTTTTTTATTATCTTGTTTTCTTCCTCACTTTTTTCTTCCCATCATATCTTTCTTTTATTCATTTTTTCTTTTATGGTCAGTGTTTTTCTTTCCGATCCCTTTTGGCACATCATTTCATTCTTCTTCTTCATTATTTTCTTCTTTCAGCATTGGGCATTCTTTCTGGATTATATTTCTTAGCATTTTCTTATGGTTTTCAATTTTGTCTTCTCTTCCTTTCCCTCACTGTATTTTTTTCTATTTTGTGCCCTTTATTTTCTTTACAAATTTACTATTCTTTTTTCTTTTTCAGTTTTCTTTCCACTTATTTTTGTCTGTCCATCCTACTTTTTTTCTTTTTCTTCCTTTCATCTTCCACTTTCTTTCCTTCCATTTTCCTCATTATTTACATAATTTATTTTTAACTTAACTGCTTCTTCTCCTTCATCAGGTCTCCTTTCATTTTCTTTCCTACATTTCCTAGTTCTTACCTTCTCACTGGTTTTGTTCCATTTCTTTCTTGTTTGCTTCATTTCCCTACACTTCCCTTTCTTTTTCTTCTTTTCTCTTCTTAACCGTTTCTTTTTTCCGTAGTTCTTTATTTATTCTTTTCCATAATCAATTTTCTTTCCTGCTTTCCACTCCCTTTGCTCCATCTTTCTATCTTTCTTTTTTGTATATATTTTTTCTTCTTTTCATTATTTATTCTTTGATCATTAACTTCCTCCCTCTTGTTGTTTACTTATTCATTGCCATCTTTCTTTCATTCTTCATTACTTTCTCTTCCTTTCCATCTTTTAAATGTTCTTGTCCTTTTTTCTTCCTTTCTTTCCTTCAACTCACATTCTCCTATGCTCATGCTTTTCATTCCACTTTTCTTACTTCTTTTCACTTCTTTGCAACTTTCTTCCTTCAACCAGGCTATTCTGTAACTCTGGCTTACTATTATTTATTTATATTGATATTTCTTTCCATATTTCCTCTAGCTTCCTTTCACCTTTCTCTTGTTTTGTTCCTTCAGTGCTAACTGTTGTTTGTTCCAGTAGTTAATTTAAAAAAAAAAATAAGTAACTAGGCTCTCGTCAGGAGCAAGCCTGCACCAGCCTATTTCTCCTGTTAGCGGTGCCTAAAACAGAACCAACTACAAATTTTGAATGTGTGTTGAGGATGTGGCGCAATGTCCAGAGCTGCCAACTTTGGAGCTGGGGAACCAAGTTTGAGTCTCTGCATTGGCTCAACATCCTGGGATTCTGGGCAAATCACTTAATCTCCCTGTGCCAAACATAAATGAATGTGTCCTTAACTGGTGCTCAGGAAAAGCACTGGTGTTGAAGATTAAGCACCGGTGCTGAGGACCGGAAACCACTGTCACAAATTAAGCACTGGTTTGTTCCTTCTTCACTCTTTCATTCTTTCTTTCATTTTCTCTTTCTGTCAAGCTTTCTTTGTTCACCTACTACTTTATTCTTTCCCATTTTTTTTGTCGCTCTCTCTCTTTTACGCTATTGGCGCCGCGGCCAGGGCGACTGACTCCGGAATCTGGGGATCACGGTTCGATCCCCGGCGGCGGCGGCAGATTAGCCCTGCACCATGTGACTCTGGGCAATAGTGTGCTTAATCTTCCCGACGACCCCCAGTGCCTAGAGACCCTTACAGGTGATTGTTCGCGCTTTACAAATGTGGATTACTCGGACACGACTCTGGGTGCATCTCTCAAATCCACAAGTCTATTGGCATGCACTCTTTGTTATCTAAGAGCTACGGTCTGAAGATCTGCAAGTTTCCAATCAAAATGTATGAGTCCCACAAAGAACAGTTAAAATAAATAATGTGATATCAAGCAGTGTGAATCCAAGAAAGTTAGTATACCTCAATGTGCTTTGATTTCTTGATGTGACAAAATTGAAGCCACTTCGCTCAAGTGTCTGCAAATGGTGAATGGCGAAGTGTGAGACATTCTCTTACTAGAATAAGAGTAGCGAGTGAGCCTGGCTCTTTCCCGGTGTTGCTTAAGGGAGGTGATTCTCTCCAAGAAATGCTGAAGAAAAATGCTTCCACACTAAGAATTCCACAGCAAATGTTCCCAAATAATTTGTTTAAAATCCATAGATTATACAGGCAGCTCTGAAGGGAAAAGAATCAAAAATCATTAGACTTCAATGGCTACCACAGGCCCCAACAGCTTTATTTATTGCACCTGGAAATCATACATGTACCATTTTATAACATTATCTACAATAAAATGTTTCGCGAAGGACGAATATTTTTGTGACCTTATCTGCATACTTTAACTATATATGATATGTGTCCTTAAAGAAAAGAAAATTATTAGATAAGCCAGAAAAAGGACTCATTCTTGCACTCATGAAAAGAACCAGATTTCCTCTCAGGTAACAGGTAGCGCAAAGGTAGGAGCAGTCAAAACCACACACACACAATAGGTCCACCACCAAAAAAAATCTAGGCACTTAATGGCAGCAGTGGAAGCTTCCACGCGCCAACCAATCACATAAAAGGCAGGAGCAATGCAACTTCCCTTCACATGGAACAGGCAAAGGATGATCAGCAGAAGTGCAAATGTCCCCATGCGGAGCAGGCACAGCACTCGAAGCAGCTGTGCAAGCCCCCCTCACTTAATTAGGCAGTTGTTGGGCAAGTGTCTCTTGCAAACCGGGCTCACATGACAGGTAACGTAGTGACTGCTTACCATAGGATTCGGTTACCTAATGGTAAAGAAGTGACAGCACAAGTCTCTCTGACACAAAGGGCCTGATTACAAGTTTTTAAAAAAATATATTTTTATTGAAATTTGCAGCATCGTACATTGTACAGATATATCAAACTATTATGGGAACAAAAATAATTAATATTTAAAAGAAAAGACAACATTGGTAGGTACATTTCAGTAATCAGGTGAGACAGCAAGTGTAGTTCAACGGTCCCGCCCTAAATAGCATAATTCAATCATCCCAGGTGAAGCAGAAACCCAACATTGCAGATGACCGACAGAGTCACACAGTGGCAGTTTGGGACTGCAGCAACAAATACTCTCTTAACGGAGCCCAGATGTCTGTGTGCCTGGATGTGACCGCAGTTCCTCTGCATATAGTTCCAACTGCTCACGATAATATACTAGGGGGCTCATTTATGAGCCCCTGCGTCACTTTTGCGCCGCCGGTGCGTCACTTTTTGTGACGCACCAGTGGCATAAAACATGCGCCATGTTGCGCCATATTTACAAAGTGACGCATCTAGGTAGATGCGTCACTTTGTAAACCCCTGCGCCACATTATACCTGCGCCAGGTATAATGTATGCAAGGGGGGCGTTTTGACGCAACAAAGGGTCGTAGAAGTGACGCAGTGAAATCTACGAGATTTTACTGCGCCACTGGGGCTTGCCCCATGTGAAAGGACACATTGCTGGAGTTGCGTCACTTTTGTGACACACTCCAGCGATGCGTCACTTTTGCGCCTACAGATACGTCAGAAATACTGACGTATCTGTGACTCCTTGCGACATGATGCGTCATACTGTAAATATGACGCATCACTGGAGTCGCAGGGAGGGCGCAGTGAAAAGTGGCGCATCACTGTTTTCACGCAGTGATGCGTCACTTTTCATAAATGAGGCCCTAGGTCTTTAATCCATTCGTCAATTTTGGGAGCAAATTTACTTTCCCAAGTGAACATAACTCGCCTTTTGGCCAAGAGGAGGGCTACTCTAATAAACCTACCCATGGTAGCCTTCAAGTAGGGAGCATAACCTAGGAGGCATTCCAGAAGTGTGCACTGCAGTACCTGACCCATCATAGTGTGTATACGTGAAACAACAGTCTCCCAATACTTAAGCACAAAGTCACACTGCCATGCAAGGTGAATGAAATCCGCTCCAGATTGACCGCAGCGCTTACAGCAATCAGAGTCTCTGAGTCCCATTTTATGAAGTTTAACAGGGGTGTGATACAGTTGGTGCACAAATTTAAAATGAATAATCCGCAAGTTGCCTTTTGACGTAATTCGACCAGTCAGTATTCAAATCTGTTCCCACTCTCGTGCAGTGATCGGGGGGGTTTACTATTGTGTTCCACCACGCTAGGCTGCTGTCCTGCGCTCGTACCGTTTCACCCTGCACCGCCCTATACAATTTGGTGATCAGTTTCTTCTTGGTAGGGGCTACTATCAATAGCTGGAGTGATTGTAGTGTGGCGGGCTCTGCCGGGAAATCGGGGTCGTGACCTCTGAGTGCACGCTGCAGGCGACAACATGAGTATTGAAAAAGCAGAGTGGGGTTTTGAATGTAAGCCAGATCATCATCTTCTATGTATGTACCCCCCAGATAAAGGTCACCCAGGTGTGTAAGATCAGCTTCTCTAAATATTTTTACGGGCCCTTGTTCCTGTGTTACAGATAAAGCCGCATGACCCGCGAGAGGCAAAGCAGGAGCGTATAAAGGGAGCTTGTGTGCCTGTTTGCCAATCGCTTGCCAGGCCGCGATAGTGGTGTCAATTGTATTAATCTCAGCCCTGGGCGTCTGCCTACGGGTATGTGTGAGGATATTCTCCAGGGGTACGGGATGAGCATCACCGTCCTCAACCGCAACGTGTGGGATATAATCGTGTTTTCTGAACCAGTAAAAAGCGTATTGGGCCTGTGCGCAGAGATAATAGACATAGAAATCAGGAGCCGCAAACCCCCCTTTGTCATATGCAAGCGTTAGGGTGCGCCAGCTGATTCTTGGCTGTTTGCCCCCCCGCACTAACCTCAAAAGCTGGGTTTGCACTGTTTTAAAAAAATGTTTGGTAAGTTTAATCGGAATGTTACAAAACAGGTAAAGAAATCGTGGTAGTATCATCATTTTGTCACTGCAATACGGTCGGCAAGGGACAGCGGGAGGCGGGATCACTTGTCCACTTGTTGCACCAGGGTGTGGTAGGCTGGGCCGTAGTTCTCCTTAATCACGGTGTCTGGATCCCGGTGTACCCATACCCCAAGGTACTTAACTGGGTCAGCGGACCATATCAATGGGTATTCTATCTGTGGCAGGGACGTGACCAACGTTAACCCCTTCGATGCTCATGACGGAATGGTTCCGTCATGAGGCCAGGGGCACGAAATCACTCTGCTGCAGACAGCAGAGGGATTTCTATTATTGCCCTGTGACCTTGGGAGCTGGGGAAGAGCTTCCCAAGCTCCCAAGGCCCGCTCCCTGGTTTCTGTGCAATGACGATCAGAGCGCACGTCGCGCTGTCATCATTGCACAGAACCGAAACTGTTCAGTTTCACTTTCTATGTGCTCAGGGGGCTATCTCAGCCACCCGGGCAGGTAGAAAGACGGGAGAGGTATCATTGGAAAGGGGAGAATCTCCCCTTTCCAATGGTACCCCTCCCCAGTAGATCCCTGCTTGGGAATCGCTCCAGGAGGGCATTCCCCAATCAGGGATCCACCCACTAGACACCAGGGAACGGGGAGCAGCCCCTTGGGCATGGGCTTTTGCTCCCCCCAAATGTTTTGTTTCTGATTTAGTCTTTTTGCCCCCCCCCCCCCGGGAGGTAAAAAGCCCAATAGACACGAGGGATGTTTAATTTTGGCCGCATAATTATATTAGGGTGGGGGCTGCCCATAAAGGGCATGTCCATGCCCACACCCCGCAAAAGTTACAGCCTTTCTGCCCCCAGGGGGGGCTGTAACCCGTAATCCCCCCCCCCCCAGTGGCAGAAAGCCCACTATACGCCAGAGATTTTTTTTTTAAATTATAATTTGTGGTGGGGGCTGCCCAATATGGGCATGCCCATGCCCACCCCTGCAAAAATGACAGCCTTTCTGCCCCCCCTGGGGGGCGGATGGGGGCATTAGCCCCAAATCTGTCCCCCTAGGGGGCAAAAAGCCCAGTAGACACCAGGGATTTTTTAGGCAAATTTTAATTAGGGTGGGGGCATTGGCATGCCCGTTTTGGGCAGCCCCCAACCCTAATTAAAATTTGCCCAAAAAAACCCCTGGCGTCTTGTGGACTTTCTGCCCCCTGGCGGGCAGATGGGGGCATTAGCCCCCAATCTGCCCCGCCGGGGGGGGGGTGGCAGAAAGCCTACAAGACACCAGGGAGTTTTTTGGGGCAAATTTGAATTAGGGTGGGGGCTCCCAAAACGGGCATGCCCATGCCCCCACCCCCACCCGCAAAAATAACAGCCTTCCTGCCTCCCCTGGGGGGCAGATGGGGCAGTAGCCCCCAATCTGCTCCCCGGGGGGGGCAAAAAGCCCCCTAGATGCAGGGAATATTTTTGCAAATTTTAATTAGAGTGGGGGCATTGGCATGCCCGTTTTGGGCAGCCCCCACCCTAATTAAAGTTTTCCCAAAAACTGCTTGGCATCTAGCGGACTTTCTGCCCCCCCGGGGGGCAGATGGGGCATTAGCCCCCAATCTGCCCCACCGGGGTGGCAAAAAGCTCACTAGAAGCCAGGTATTTTTTGTGGCAAATTTAAATTAGGGTGGGGGTTGCCCATGCCCCCACCCCCTCCCTGCTAAAATTACAGCCTTCCTGCCCCCCCTGGGGGACAGATGGGGCAGTAGCCCCCAATCTGCCCCTCCGGGGGGCAAAAAGCCCACTAGACGCCAAGGATTTTTTTGGGCAAATTTTAATTAGGGTGGGGGCATTGCAATGCCTGTTTTGGGAAGCCCCTACCCTAATTAAAATTTGCCCAAAAAACTCCCTGGCGTCTAGTGGACTTTCTGCCTCCCCTTGGGGGCAGATGGGGGCATTAGCCCCCAATGTGCCCCGCCAAGGGGGCAAAAGGCCCACTAGACGCCATGGATTTTTTTGGGGCAAATTTTAATTAGGGTGGGAGTTGCCCTAAACGGGCATGCCCATGACCCACCCCTTCACCGCAAAAATTACAGCCTTCCTGCCCCCCGGGGGACAGATGGGGCAGTAGCCCCCAATCTGCCCCCCCCGGGTGGCAAAAAGCCCAGTAGACGCCAGGGATTTTTTTGGGCAAATTTTAATTAGGGTGGGGGCTGCCCAAAACGGGCATGTCAATGCCCCCACCCCCCACCCACAACAATTAAAGCCTTTCTGCCCCCCCCTGGGGGGAAGATAGGGGCAGTAGCCCCCAATCTGCCCCCCAGGGGGGCAAAAAGCCCACTAGACGCCAACGATTACGCTGGCTTTTTTTATGCGTGGGGTTGGGGGCTGCCCAGAATGGGCATACCAATGCCCCCCACCCCCCCAAAAAATAGCCACAGTGTTTCTGCCCCCCTTGGGGTCATATCGGGGCAACCCCCTATCCCCCATACCCCCCGCGGGTGGCAGAAAGCCGACTAGGCACTGAGTTGTTTTTGGCAATATGCCTACCTGTGGATTTTGTGCCCTAGCGCAGCCAGCACATAGGGAAAGCTACCAAACCCACACATTTCTGGAAACTAGACACCCGGGGGAGTCCAGCGAGGTATGGCTTGCGTGGGTCCCCTAAGGTTTTCCTACCCACAATCCCCTGAAAACCTCAAATTTAGCTGAAAAATTCACTTTTTTCTCAAAGTTCTGTGTGGGAAAGTTCTAGAATCTACGTGGATCCACAAATTTCCTCACACCCAGCATTTCCCCAGGTCTCCCGATAAAAATGATACCTCACTCGTGTGGGTAGGTCAAGTACCCAAGACAGGCAAGGGCCCAAAACCTATTGAGGCGATATCAAAATGACCTATCTCAAAACCACCTGGTTTTGCAAGGGGGTCACCTGAGTTTTTGGCCCCGTGCTCGGCGGCCATCTAGGGAAACCTACCAAGCTCACACATTTCTGAAAACTAGACACCCGGGGGCTTCAAGGGAGGTATGGCTTGCGTGGATCCCCCAACGTTTCCTTACTCAGAATACCCTGCAAACCTCAATTTTAGCTGAAAAAATCTCTTTTTTCACACATTTTTGTGTGGGAATGTGTGCCATCACCTGGCTCACACAAATTTCCTACCACCCAGCGTTCCCCCATGTCTCCCGATAAAAATGGTGCCTCCCTTGTGTGGGAGGCCCAGGTACCCGCGACAGGGAAGGGCCCAAAAAATGTTTTGATAGGCAATGTTGATGTGTCCTTGCCTGTCGCGGGTACTTGGGCCTCCCACACAAGTGAGGCACCATTTTTATAGGGAGACCTGGGGGAATGCTGGGTCATAGGAAATTTGTGTGAGCCCGGTGATGCCACACTTTCACACACAAAAATGTGTGAAAAAAGTGATTTTTTCAGCTAAAATAGTGGTTTGCAGGGGATTCTGGGTAAGGAAACGTTGGGGGATCCACGCAAGCCATACCTCCCTGGAAGACCCCGGGTATCTAGTTTTCAGAAATGTGTGGGTTTGGTAGGTTTCCCTAGATTGCCGCCGAGCACGGGGCCAAACACCCAGGTGACCACCCTTTCAAAACCAGGTGGATTTGAGATAAGAAATTTTGATGTCGCCTCACTATGTTTTGGGCCCTTGCCTGTCGCGAATACTTGGGCCTCCCACACAAGTGAGGGACCATTTTTATCGAGAGCCCTGGGGGAACGCTGGGTGGTGGGAAATTTGTGTGAGCCCGGTGATGCCACAACTTTCCCACACAAAAATGTGTGAAAAAAGTGATTTTTTTCAGCTAAAATTGAGGTTTGCAGGGGATTCTGGGTAAGAAAACGTTGAGGGATCCACGCAAGTAATACCTCCCTGGAAGTCCCCGGGTGTCTAGTTTTCAGAAATGTGTGGGATTGGTAGGTTTCCCTAGATGGCCGCCGAGCACGGGGTCAAAAACCCAGGTGATCCCCCTTGCAAAACCAGGTGGTTTTGAGATAGGCAATTTTGATGTTGTCTCACTACGTTTTGGGCCCTTGCCTGTCACGGGTACTTGGGCCTCCCACACAAGTGAGGCACCATTTTTATTGGGAGACCTGGGGGAATGTTGGGTGGTGGGTAATTTGTGTGAGCCCGGTGATGACTCATCTTACCCACACAAAAATGTGTGAAAAAAATGATTTTTCAGCTAAAATTGAGGTTTATAGGGATTCTGGGTAAGGAAACGTTCGGGGATCCATGCAAGCCATACCTCCGTGGAAGCCCCCGGGTGTCTAGTTTTCAGAAAAGTTTGTGTTTGGTAGGTTTCCCTAGGTGCCGGAAGAGCTAGGGTTCACAAACTAGAGCTAGGCACTTTGCCAAAAAAGGGTTATTTTTCACTGCGAAATTGAGGTGTGACCATGTTGCGTTTTGCACCGTTTCCTGTCGCGGGCTCTAGGCCAACTCACACAAGTGAGGTACCATTTTTCTCGTTCGACTTTGGAGAATGCGGGGTGGGTGGATATTTGTGGATCCACGCAGATTCCAGAACTTTACACCACAGAAATGTGGGGAAAATGTGTTTTTTTGGACAATTGTTTAGGTTTGCAAGGGATTCTGGGTAACAGCCACTGGTGGGAGGCAGTCAAGCCACCCCATCCTGGATTCCCCTGGGTGTTTAGTTTTCAAACATGTATAGGTTTCCTAGGTTTCCCTAGGTGCCGGCAGAGCTAGGGTTAAAAAGCTACAGCTAGGCGCTTTGCCAAAAAAGGGTCCTTTTTCACAGCGAAATTGAGGTGTGACCACGTTGCGTTTTGCACCGTTTCCTGTCGTGGGCACTAGGCCGACCCACACAAGTGAGGTATCATTTTTCTCGTAAGACTTTGGGGAACGCGGGGTGGGTGGATATTTGTGGATCCACGCAGATTCCAGAACTTTACACCACAGAAATGTGGGGAAAATGTGCTTTTTTGGACAATTTTTTAGGTTTGCAAGGGATTCTGGGTAACAGCCACTGGTGGGAGGCAGTCAAGCCACCCCATCCTGGATTCCCCTGAGTGTTTAGTTTTCAAAAATGTATAGGTTTGCTAGGTTTCCCTAGGTGCCGGAAGAGCTAGGGTTCACAAACTAGAGCTAGGCACTTTGCCAAAAAAGGGTCATTTTTCACTGCGAAATTGAGGTGTGACCATGTTGCGTTTTGCGCCGTTTCCTGTCGCGGGCTCTAGGCCAACTCACACAAGTGAGGTACCATTTTTCTCGTTTGACTTTGGGGAACGCGGGGTGGGTGGATATTTGTGGATCGACGCTGATTCCAGAACTTTACACCACAGAAATGTGGGGAAAATGTGCTTTTTTGGACAATTTTTTAGGTTTGCAAGGGATTCTGGGTAACAGCCACTGGTGGGAGGCAGTCAAGCCACCCCATCCTGGATTCCCCTGGGTGTTTAGTTTTCAAACATGTATAGGTTTGCTAGGTATCCCTAGGTGCCAGCAGAGCTAGGGTTAAAAAGCTACAGCTAGGCGCTTTGCCAAAAAAGGGTCATTTTTCACAGCGAAATTGAGGTGTGACCACGTTGCGTTTTTTGCACCGTTTCCTGTCGTGGGCACTAGGCCGACCCACACAAGTGAGGTATCATTTTTCTCGTAAGACTTTGGGGAACGCGGGGTGGGTGGATATTTGTGGATCCACGCAGATTCCAGAACTTTACACCACAGAAATGTGGGGAAAATGTGCTTTTTTGGACAATTTTTTAGGTTTGCAAGGGATTCTGGGTAACAGCCACTGGTGGGAGGCAGTCAAGCCACCCCATCCTGGATTCCCCTGGGTGTTTAGTTTTCAAAAATGTATAGGTTTGCTAGGTTTCCCTAGGTGCCGGAAGAGCTAGGGTTCACAAACTAGAGCTAGGCACTTTGCCAAAAAAGGGTCATTTTTCACTGCGAAATTGAGGTGTGACCATGTTGCGTTTTGCGCCGTTTCCTGTCGCGGGCTCTAGGCCAACTCACACAAGTGAGGTACCATTTTTCTCGTTTGACTTTGGGGAACGCGGGGTGGGTGGATATTTGTGGATCCACGCTGATTCCAGAACTTTACACCACAGAAATGTGGGGAAAATGTGCTTTTTTGGACAATTTTTTAGGTTTGCAAGGGATTCTGGGTAACAGCCACTGGTGGGAGGCAGTCAAGCCACCCCATCCTGGATTCCCCTGGGTGTTTAGTTTTCAAACATGTATAGGTTTGCTAGGTATCCCTAGGTGCCAGCAGAGCTAGGGTTAAAAAGCTACAGCTAGGCGCTTTGCCAAAAAAGGGTCCTTTTTCACAGCGAAATTGAGGTGTGACCACGTTGCGTTTTGCACCGTTTCCTGTCGTGGGCACTAGGCCGACCCACACAAGTGAGGTATCATTTTTCTCGTAAGACTTTGGGGAACGCGGGGTGGGTGGATATTTGTGGATCCACGCAGATTCCAGAACTTTACACCACAGAAATGTGGGGAAAATGTGCTTTTTTGGACAATTTTTTAGGTTTGCAAGGGATTCTGGGTAACAGCCACTGGTGGGAGGCAGTCAAGCCACCCCATCCTGGATTCCCCTGAGTGTTTAGTTTTCAAAAATGTATAGGTTTGCTAGGTTTCCCTAGGTGCCGGAAGAGCTAGGGTTCACAAACTAGAGCTAGGCACTTTGCCAAAAAAGGGTCATTTTTCACTGCGAAATTGAGGTGTGACCATGTTGCGTTTTGCGCCGTTTCCTGTCGCGGGCTCTAGGCCAACTCACACAAGTGAGGTACCATTTTTCTCGTTTGACTTTGGGGAACGCGGGGTGGGTGGATATTTGTGGATCCACGCTGATTCCAGAACTTTACACCACAGAAATGTGGGGAAAATGTGCTTTTTTGGACAATTTTTTAGGTTTGCAAGGGATTCTGGGTAACAGCCACTGGTGGGAGGCAGTCAAGCCACCCCATCCTGGATTCCCCTGGGTGTTTAGTTTTCAAACATGTATAGGTTTGCTAGGTATCCCTAGGTGCCAGCAGAGCTAGGGTTAAAAAGCTACAGCTAGGCGCTTTGCCAAAAAAGGGTCATTTTTCACAGCGAAATTGAGGTGTGACCACGTTGCGTTTTTTGCACCGTTTCCTGTCGTGGGCACTAGGCCGACCCACACAAGTGAGGTATCATTTTTCTCGTAAGACTTTGGGGAACGCGGGGTGGGTGGATATTTGTGGATCCACGCAGATTCCAGAACTTTACACCACAGAAATGTGCTTTTTTGGACAATTTTTTAGGTTTGCAAGGGATTCTGGGTAACAGCCACTGGTGGGAGGCAGTCAAGCCACCCCATCCTGGATTCCCCTGGGTGTTTAGTTTTCAAAAATGTATAGGTTTGCTAGGTTTCCCTAGGTGCCGGAAGAGCTAGGGTTCACAAACTAGAGCTAGGCACTTTGCCAAAAAAGGGTCATTTTTCACTGCGAAATTGAGGTGTGACCATGTTGCGTTTTGCGCCGTTTCCTGTCGCGGGCTCTAGGCCAACTCACACAAGTGAGGTACCATTTTTCTCGTTTGACTTTGGGGAACGCGGGGTGGGTGGATATTTGTGGATCCACGCTGATTCCAGAACTTTACACCACAGAAATGTGGGGAAAATGTGCTTTTTTGGACAATTTTTTAGGTTTGCAAGGGATTCTGGGTAACAGCCACTGGTGGGAGGCAGTCAAGCCACCCCATCCTGGATTCCCCTGGGTGTTTAGTTTTCAAACATGTATAGGTTTGCTAGGTATCCCTAGGTGCCAGCAGAGCTAGGGTTAAAAAGCTACAGCTAGGCGCTTTGCCAAAAAAGGGTCATTTTTCACAGCGAAATTGAGGTGTGACCACGTTGCGTTTTGCACCGTTTCCTGTCGTGGGCACTAGGCCGACCCACACAAGTGAGGTATCATTTTTCTCGTAAGACTTTGGGGAATGCGGGGTGGGTGGAAATTCGTGGATCCACGCAGATTCCAGAACTTCCCACCACAGAAATGTGTGGAAAATGTGTTTTTTTGGACAACTTTTTAGGTTTGCAAGGGATTCTGGGTAACAGAACCTGGCGGGAGGCAGCTAAGTCACTCCATCCTGGATTCCCCTGGGTGTCTAGTTTTCAAAAATGTATAGGTTTGCTAGGTTTTCCTAGGTGCCGGGAGACCTATGGTTAAAAAACGACAGCTAGGCACTTTGCCAAAAAAGGGTCATTTTTCACTGCGAAATTGAGGTGTGACCACGTTGCGTTTTGCGCCATGTCCTGTCACGGGCACTAGGCCAACCCACACAAGTGAGGTACCATTTTTCTCAAAAGACTTTGGGGAACGTGGGGTGGGTGGAAATTCGTGGATCCACGCAGATTCCAGAACTTCCCACCACAGAAATGTGGGGAAAATGTGTTTTTTTGGACAACTTTTTAGGTTTGCAAGGGATTCTGGGAAACAGACACTGGTGGGAGGCAGTCAAGTTACCCCATCCTGGATTCTCCATGGTGTCTAGTTTTCAAAAATGTATAGGTTTGCTAGGTTTCCCTAGGTGCCGGCAGAGCTAGGGTTCAAAAACTACAACTAGGCACTTTGTCAAAAAAGGGTCATTTTTCACTGCGAAATTGAGGTGTGACCACATTGCGTTTTGCACCGTTTTCTGTGGCGGGCACTAGGCCGACCCTCACAATTGAGGTACCATTTTTCTCATAAGACTTTGGGAAACGCGGGGTGGGTAGAAAATTGTGGATCCACGCAGATTCCAGAACTTTCCACCACAGAAATGTGCAGAAAATGTGGTTTTTTTGGACAATTTTTTGGGTTTTCAAGGGATTCTAGGTAACAGAACCTGGTGGGAGGCAGTCAAGTCTCCCCATCCTGGATTCTCCTGGGTGTCTAGTTTTCAAAAATGTTTAGGTTTGCTAGGTTTCCCTAGGAGCCGGCAGTGCTAGGGTTAAAAAACTACAGCTAAGCACTTTGCCCAAAAAGGGTCATTTTTCACTGTGAAATTGAGGTGTGTCCACGTTGCGCTTTGCGCCATTTCCTGTCGCGTGCACTATGCCGACCCACACAAGTGAGGTACTATTTTTCTCGGAAGACTTTGGGGAACGCAGGGTGGGTGGAAATTGTGGATCCACGCAGATTCCAGAACTTTCCACCACAGAAGTGTGGGGAAAATGTGTTTTTTTGACAATTTTTTAGGTTTGCAAGGGATTCTGGGTAACAGAACCTGATGGGAGGCAGTCAAGTCACCCCATCCTGGATTCCACTGGGTGTCTAGTTTTCAAAAACGTATAGGTTTGCTAGGTTTCCCTAGGTGCCAGCAGATCTAGTGTTCAAAAACTACAGCTAGACACTTCGCAAAAAAGGGTAAATTTTCATTGTGAAAATGTGGTGTGTTCACATTGGGTTTGAGCCATTTCCTGTCGTGGGCACTATGCCTACCCACACAAGTGAGGTACCATTTGTATCGGGAGACTTAGGGTAATTCAGATTTGTAGAGCAACTGTTATTACCTATTGATTTTTGATGCATTTCTGCCTTCCAAATGAAAGACATTGTGTAAACAATAAGTCATTTTGAAAAATTACCGATAATTCTCATGCTAGTATGAGTATTCCCAATTTCGAAAATGTGCAGATATGTACTGTTTCTAAACTCTATAGTTTGTTCCTATTTCAGAAATACGTAGGTGTCTCGCATACCGATTTTTCCATGTATACATTTTCCCACAATAATTGCTATATTCCCGGAACATATTAAAAAATGATTGCAAATTGCTGCTCAGGTTTTGACTCTGGGTGCGTCGGGTTCTTGGTGAACCTACAAGTGCTATATATCCCCACAACCAGGAAGGTCCAGCGGATGTAACGGTATATTGCTTTAAAAGAGCTGTCATAATTAGAAGAAGTTACAGGTGAAAACGTTGACACAAAAGGCTGTTTTTATCAACCAATTTTCAATTTTTTCTAAATGTAACTGTTAGTTTCTATAAAGAAACCTTGATGGATCTACACAAATGACCGCTGGCTGAATTCAGAATTTTGTCTACTTTTTAAAAATGTCTAGCTTTCCAGGATCCATTACTACTTTCAAACCCATTTCTACTATTAACTGGAAGGAGGTTGAAAGCACAAAAAATAGCAAAAATAGGCTATGTCCCAGAAAAATGCCAAAACTGTGTAAAACATTTTGGTTTTCTGACAAAAGTCTGTCATTCCCTAAAAGATGGGAAAATGGTGATTTCAGCCCCACAAACCCTTTTTTGATAACATTTGCAGGGAAAAACCCAGACGCTTTCATTTGCAGCCCGTTTTTCCTATTTTTACCCCAAAAAACTAAATTTAGCTGTATTTTAGCTAATTTCTGGGTCCGTTCCAGGGTAATCCGCAAACCCTGGGTACCTTTAGAATCCCCATGATGTTGGAAGAAAAGGGTGCAAATTTGGCGATGATACCTTATGTGGTCAAAAAGTTATAGGGGCCTAAGCGTGCACTACCCCGAATAGCCAAAAAAAGGCTTAGCACGTGGGGGGGAAAAGGCCTAGCAGCGAAGGGGTTAAAGGAATAATAACTGATTTCTCCCAATTAATCTGGAGTCCGGAGAGAAGGCCAAAATCTATATTCACGGATAAGTGGAGACAAATGAAGTTGGGGATCACGGACAGATAGGACCATATCGTCCGCGTACATGGAAATTCCGACCGGTCGGTGATTGAAATTGAGAGCAGCTTCCCTATGACATTGACGGATTTTGCTGGCCAGTGGTTCTAAAACAAGGGCAAAAAGAAGGGGGGGCGAGGGGACAACCCTGCCTTGTACCCCGTTCTATACAAAAAGGTTCTGAGGTGAGCCCACCGACGCGCACACTTGCAGAAGCGTCAGTATATAAAACCTGTATCCATCTCATTAAGACAGGAGGGAATCCCATCCTATGCAGCAGGCGCATCATGTAATTTCATTCTACGGAGTCAAATGCTTTGGCCGCGTCCAACCTGACCGCTGCAGCAGATAACTCAGGGTTAAGAACGTGAAACATAGCGAAAATGGTGCGCAGATTATGGGAGGTGGATCTCTCAGGAATGAACCCGGACTGGTCAGGAAGTACAAGAAGAGGCATCAAAGGTTGTATTTTTGTGGCCAGAATCTTTGCAAGTATTTTTGCATCTAAAATTATCAGCAATAGTGGGCAATATGATTCACATCGCGTGGGTGGTTTATCTTTTTTGAGAAGGGTGATAATTAGCGCTTGTCGTAGGGAAGAAGGGAGGGTCCAGGACTCATGGGCCTCTGCGTACATTTCCAAGCTGTGAGGTATGAGGAGATCGACATAGGGTAAACTACCTTCACCCCGCATCCATGACCCCGCATGCTGTCACAACGCGGTGGTAACAACGACCGCGTTGTGACAACGCATACCATTACTCTGCAAGTCGTTACAATAACTTGCGGAGGGGGAGAAGGTGTTGGATTTAAAATCCAACACCTTCCCTACAGTCCGCACAGACTGGAGGTGGAATAGTAAATTTTACTATTCCAACATCCAGAGCCCCGCCTCCGCAAGTCGTTGTAACAACTTGCGGGGTAATGGTATGCGTTGTCACAACGCGTCATTGTTATGACCGCGTTGTGACAGCATGTGGGATAATGGTATGCGGAGTGAAGAGGCATATTCTCAACATAGGCTTTGTAGAACTCTGCCGTTAGGCCGTCCGGCCCAGGGGCTTTATTATTGGGAAGAGAGAGAATGGCCTCCCTGACATCAGTGTCGTCGATGGGCTGGCTCAGATATTCCCTGTGGGCATCCGATAACCATGCAGAGGCCGTGTCTGATAGATATGCATCCATGTCGTCATCTTCCATTCCGCCTCTCGTGGTGTACATAGTGGAGTAGAATTGTCGAAATTGATCCACTATGGCATGTGGGGTAAAATGTGCAATCATGTGATGGTCAGCTCAAAACCGCAGTTTAGAGGCCAGATTCCTACCGGGACGTCCCCCCTCACCATAAGCCCTGGCCGTGCGACGCCTTGCTATATGCCGTGCCTCGGTGTCCGCTACAGTATTATATTCGGCCACTAATTCATGTATGCGAGCCAGTGTGTCTGAGATACTGTCTCTCCAAGTCCCCCAGGAACTATTCCGTTTCTGACAATTGGCCCCTAATGTCTTTTAGGATCCCAGCAGTGGTACCAATACACACTCCGCGTATCGTCACTTTAAATGCCTCCCATAACTGTCTACTGATCCCACATTTAGGTCGAGATATTGTACAATAGCTGTTCTCACGGCTTCATTATATAAGGGATCTAGCAATGCCTCAGCCCGAAACTGCCAGGTGAAAGGACGATGGGGGGTGTTAGGAACGCAGATGCTGAGTGAAACCGGGTTATGATAAGATAATGTGCGCGGGAGAATGGAAACCTGTGTGACCCACCCCTTAGCCTCCTCGTTCAGCAGCCAATAGTCAAGCCTAGACCAGCTGTTGAATGCCGGGGTGATATGTGTGCCCTCTAAAACGTCTGCATTTCGCAGACACCAAGCATCAAGCAGACCCATTTCTGCCATGGCATCCCTGATACACTGGACCACCTTAACAGCGCGCGCTCCCGCTGGATTGGATTTGTCAACCTGTGGATTAAGATGAGTATTTAGGTCGCCTCCCTATATGACTGCGGATTCAGGCCATGTTCGCTAAATTTGAAACATTTGAAGGAAGGGTGTCGGGTCATCTATTACGGGACCGTACATGTTGACTATTGCTATTAAGGACAATCCCAACTTACCTTGTACTATAGCCTAGCGACCCTCCCTCTGTAGCTGTGCAAGTATGAATGGGTAGGAATGATACTCCCTTTTTAAGTAGAATAAGCACCCCCCTGGAGTAGTAGGAATATGAAGAGGCCAAGCGGAACGCCGCCCATCTCTGCGCCACCCTGTCCTCCGATAGATTACTCAGGTGTGATTCCTGTAAGAGAGCGATTTGCACCATGTGTCTGTCTAGATATGTGAGCACTTGACAAACTTTCTGTGGGGTGTTAAGACCGCGGATATTCCAAGTTATGCATTTATACATTTCATCCAGTTTCAAGACCGTACACGGTGAACACACCCTGAGTGTTGAACGGCGTGCGGGTTGTATGACCAGTTACCTCCTTTGCAATCTGCATTATGACCACCGTACCTACAACTTTAAGAAAATAAAACCTGTGCCCTCCCCCCACTCACTTCAGCAACCCCAATTTGCCAAAGACAAATCCCAACAGTGTGAGCAGTCCCAACAAACCCACAATAACACTACACCTCAGTTGGGGTATACCCATTGGGGGTCGTAGCGGCATGATCCACTCCCAGATGAGGTCAGGAGGGGGCCGCCACAGGGATGCGATAAACTCCTTCCCATGAGCCACCCCGCCGCGCCCAGAAAATACACCTAATGGGGAGCATTGTGTGCGAAGTATCAAGACTACTGTAGTTTAGCATGTGACATGTGGCAGAGCAGAGGAAAAAACCCCAGCCAGCCCCAAATCCCACGGAAGTGCATCACACCTATGCCCAGTGGGAAAACATAATAATTTGAGTCTGCCATGAAACCTGAACCGGGAGAGGCCATACCCCCAAACCTGCAATGCAAAATATCAGAATCCCGCCAAGGCCCATGTGAGCACAACAAACAAGCATGCACTTCTGTCCTGCAATTCAACCTGACCCACTAACATAGGGACAAACAGCGGTTAAGTAGGACAATGCGGTTGTAGGATTCCTTCCTACTCAGTCATCAATATCCGACGTAGAGGCTGAGGAGCTGCGCCAGCGACACAGAGATTTGGCGTGTTCCATAGCCTGCCTCGGGTTCGAGAAGATCTTGGGGTTGTCACCTGCACCTATGCGGAGTCGCGCAGGGTAAAGCATAGCATACTGAACCTGCGCTTTGATGAGCAATTTCTTAACCCCCTGGAACTCTTTTCGTGCCGCCTGCACTGCAGGTGTAAAGTCTGGATAGAATGATAAGACATTGCCTTGGTAGTTGATCGTGCCTTTTTGGCGAGTGATACGCAGCATAGTGTCTCTGTCTCTGAAATTCAGTAACCTAGTGATGATCGGTCTGGGGGGAGCACCTGGCGGCGGGCGCGCCGTCAGAGCCCTGTGTGCCTGCTCTACGGCAAACATGGCGGAAAGGCTGTCAGCTCCACAGATCTCCTGCAATAGAGTCTCTACATAATCCTCTAGGTGCCCAACATTCGTTGATTCCGGCAGGCCTAAAATGCACACATTGTTTTGCCTAGAGCGCGCTTCAATGTCCTCATTCTTTGCCTGAATGACGGCCAGGAGTTTTGTAATGCCTGTGGTTTTGGCGTCAACTTGTTTAAGGGCCAAGTTAGAGGGCTGCAGAGGAACACCAAGGCGTTCGCCCTCAGGACCAGGCAAAGGGGCAGACCACCAACACAGTCAGCGCTGCTCAGGGAATCTCAAGCCTCCGCAGGATAATGGTCGGGCAGCCAGCACCGGAAAGTCTCAGCGCCTTACCTCCGCGATCACAGCGACCGGCGCAGGATGCAGATCGACACTTCTTCAGTAGGCGTAAGGTCTCTAGGCAGGCGCGGAGATCCGCACGATGCCGCAGGCCGGCGGCCACGTTCACAGTGCGGCCTACCTCCCAAATTGAAGGCGGACGCTAGCGTAGCACAGAGTGCCGTGTGCACCTAAGTCCCTTAGCTGGTCGGGTCCCGCTGAGTCATGCAGGCTCCACCTACACTTCACCGCACACCCTCCAACGCAGTCGCGGTCACCGCCGCAAGCCTCGGAGGGCGCCCAGACTCCAGCGACAGCACACCAATGCTGATCAGGCCCTCAGAGGAGTCCGCTCGGCCGCAGCACAGCAGCTGCCATCATGGCCGCAGGCCAGCGCGCGGCGGGCACCCGCAGTCCAGGGAAGCAATTTCAGCGCTAGTCAGCACAGCAGCAGCACTCTCCTGATGTCAGCAAGCACTCTTATGCAAAGGGCAACGGTGGATGGTTCATCAGGAGCAGGATAGATGAAGGATTGATTCGGCGGCCGGCAGAGCAACACTACTGTGCGGCCATCTTGCCGAGCACCAGGCTACGCCCCCAAGGGCCTGATTACAAGTTGCTTGTAATATTCAGACCCTTGCATTAACCCCTGTTTAGGCATTGGTCGGAATTATGAGTTTGAAGGTATTTAACGCAACCGATGTTGATCAGATGCGTTAAATAACTCACCCATCTTCAACTTTTGGCATGTAAAACCTTTGGCGCTATTTGCTGTATCATGTGGATTTTCATATGTAAATACCCAAATCTGCATGTTATCGCTATAAACTTGTAACAGCTGTTATTTATCACACACAATAAATAGCGTACCACGTGATATCGTTATTTATCAGGGACGATAAATAACGCCTCAACTCGTACTCAGGCCCTAAATAGTAAAAGCATAAGAAGCATTTGCACATGCAATTCTAAGAAAAGATAAAACCCTTTGGAAATTCTTCACAATGCACACATCAGCAAGAAGCAGCAGTGCATGACTCCTTTAAAAATATGAACAAAACGAGAATATATTCACCAGTTAAAGCATGAGCCCAAACTGAGCATGCCTTCACCAGGAAAACCTGTCCTGCATAGGCAAATGTTGTGCACTCTTTCATCAAGCCTGGAAATATGCACAAAGTAAAGTAAACAACACATCACCCTGAAAGGGCAAGAAGCAGGGCTCCCTGCGCAGTCAGATGATTTGTCTATGAAGTACAGATTTGTTGAGAGGTAAATGGAGGGACCAAGGTGACGTGAGAAAATGAACTTACTTCAGCTCTCATGGTCTTATATGCAGTGGGGCCCTTTGCTGTGGGGTGGATATACACTTATTTTAATTTCAGTCCGCCCTCCACCCATTTTTCGCATTTTCTATTACTCTAATTATTAAAATTTTCTCCTCAATTAACTAATCTTTGATTATGCCAGGTTCCTCAACATTGCTTTCTTGCCAGCCGCGGTCCGCGCAGGTAAGAGCGGTGGCGTGGTGGGGCTGGGTGAGGGGGTATTTTGAGGGATGATGCAGAGGGAAAATGTATTATTTATTTAATTATCCCTCGGCATCGTCCCTCGAAATACCCCCTACCGGCCCCACCTCTGTTGCCTGCACGGACCACGGCTGTTTCTTGTCCTTCATTGAATCTTACACAGTGGCAGCCGCCACATACACAAAGTGTAGCGGGGAGGGGGAAGCGCGGGGGGAAGCGCGGGACAAAGCGCGGGAGAGGACGCGGGGAGGGTGGAGGAACATATTAAGTATATTAAAACATTTTAAAAAAGTTAAACTTACCAGCTGTTGGAGCGCCTTCCGTGTCGCGCATTGGTGCTGGTACATGCTTGTCCCAGCAGACACTGCAGGCTAGTCACAGACTCCCTGTCCAATTCCTGGCCTACAGAGCAGCATGGGATTGGGCTGAGCAGGCTAGAAAGCCACTATGCACAGACCAGAGAGTCTGTGGGATTCCTCTAACTCGGCTGTTCAATACAGCTGGGTTAGAGAAACATAAGTGTGCATGTGAGTTTTGGTCGGCCTGAAACTGCTGGCCAAACACATATGAGCACTTAGGGCGTGCACTAGCACTCCTCCTCACCCCTCCCATGCCTCAGCCCCGTCCTTCCTTGCACACACTGGCTGAGCCAGAGGCTTAAACATAAAGCAATATTGAAATATTGTTTTATGTCTTTTGCTCATGGCTCTGAGCAATTGGGGCGACGCTCCTATGCCATTGCGATGGAGCCACCCCTGCTCTTACATCTCCATTTCTTACACGAACTATCACATAATAAATAAATACTCACTTTAGATTCGGTCCATATGGACAAGCCCAGAAAGACACTGAATGAAATGCAGTAAGTGGAGTAAGAAGGAGATTCGAAGAGAAAAGGAATGGAAAGAGAAAAAAGTGGGTGAGTACTGTGTCATGTAGAGATGGAAAGCAAAGAGAAAAAAATGAACCCTGCAAGATATGCAGTTGGAGGGAAACAGAGAAAGAGAAGCAGAGAGGAGGAAAGGAGAGTTGTGGAGAGATAAGAAGGAGAGGGATAAAATAGTGAGGTGGAGAACATAAAGAGCTTGCAAGAGATACTGAATGAAAAGCGTGAGGAATAGGGTTAGAGGAATGAAAATAGAATGAAGACGAAGTTCAAGTCCCAAATTGATTTCCCAACCCAATAAATTGATCATTGATGTTTCACCTGCTTTGAAGCAGACCATATTCCTGCCCCTCAAAAGTTCAATATTTGGGAAGCAAAAACAACTGTGTACTGTATTGACTGTAATCAAAATTGCTGCAGATTTCTGTGTATAACAATCTCTTCATGAGACCCAGTCTCCCAAGGGGCCTACTCCTACACGCAAACCTAGGTCCCATGAAAACTAAAGTAGACATGTTTCCTTCATGCATGAGTAAAGGTGGTACCAATGTGCAGTGAAGAGAAGCTGAATGGGGATGCAGTTGCCTCTTCCTTTCTTCTCTCCTCCAACTGGTATACAATATTATTTATTGTTTCCATTTCCTGCAGCTCCTCTCTTTCTCTCTTCTCTCTTCTCTCTCTCTCTCTCTCCCTCTCTCTCATTCTCTCTCATTCTATCTCTCTCTCCCTTTATCATCATCTGTCTTTCTTATCTCATCACTAACTTCTCCCTACCCTTTATTTCCCCTTCCTCAGCTCATTTTTGCACTCTCCCCTGTTTATTGCCCAGCTATATTTCCCACCTGCTGTATTCTCCCTCAGCTAAAAGGCTCAGAGACAGGGGGGGACATAGAGGTGTCTGTCCTTTTCTCTGTGGCCCTAACTATCAGCACAAAAACAAGCAATAACTTTATTTTTGTTCATACAATAGCAGGGATAGCTGCTCTTAATTCTTTTATTTCCTTGCAATCTCATTTTACAGCAGCGGTGGCTGATGTGCCCCCTCTGGGCTCGGAGCTTTAGGGACCTCTGCATAAAAGGGACTTCAGGGCATTCCGTCACTCCTTTGATCTGTGATGTATCTCTCTCTGTACTTAAAATATTTGTGCTAAGAATACTGTTATCTTTTGATTCGTAGCTCTTTATCTCACATTTCATCCTAATCTTTTCACCAGCTGCTGGCTCTGGGGACACCTTATCAGCCCAAGATTCAAGGATACTGGCTCATGAGCTGACATCAAGGATTCACTCCAGAAAACAAGCATACTTAGCTGGAACAGGGGAATTGCCAGTACAGAAGTATATATTTTCCATGCATGGATATATCCTTCCCTTCATATGTGAAATTACACAATCAGATGTAATTTCTAAATTGCGATTTCTTTCCACAATCTATTGTGAAACAAGCTTGGTGAAAGACTGAACAGAAACTTTATTTTATGTATTTCAACATTTATCATCTTCATTTTGCAGGAACTAGCGACACTGAGCATGATAATGATTCTGCACCATCCACAGGCAGAGGAAGACTGGCAATCCCAGTGAATATCTAATCCTCTTCCAACCAGCTCTCCACAGCCAGCACAGCAAAAGAAAAAGAGGAGTAAAAGCTGAAGATGGTAGTGAAGGTGAGTGAGGAAGAGGAGGAGGACATGGTTGGTGCCCACTCAGAAATCATCACAGAAGACCACCATATGGCTGGCTATCAGTCTTCCTCCAAGGTCTCCCCTGAGAATTGCTAGTGTGAGAAGTTGACCTGGGATATGCTGTCCCCCAGTTCTAGTGGGCACCTTGCACCAGTCCAAACAACCCTTATTGATGATTAGGTTAAAGACAACCTTTACTGAAAGCTATTCTAGTGGTAGCTATGGAGAGCAGCCTTCAGGCTAAGTCTCGAAGGAATGTAAAGAAGCTTGGTTTACCAGATTATAACCTCCTGAATGACCAAAGAAAGGAGAACCACACAAGATATATATAAAATATATGTATTTATTACTAAACACTCTCTACTAACCTCTTTATGAGATTAGAGCACAAGATACACCATATTAAAATGCTAGAACGACAGTAAATAGCACAATACACATTGGGCCCCAGGGGGAGACCAAACCATATATTAAGAAAGTGGTATATCAACCACGACTTGAATAGACATAGTGCCTAGAGCACGTAGAATCGCTGGGACCCCAAGGAACCACCCAAGGTAGTGACACAGGGGACCCATGGGGGACGCGTGCAGTGGGAGAACGCAGCCACGAGCTCCGTACAATCATATGGGAAAGTCACTGTTGAAATTCGGCGAGGACCAGCAAAGCCCTGGTGACTCCCCAAGCAATGGAGAGTCAGGGCACATCTGGAGCAACCAGGAAAGCCCACTGAAAGTTAAAGTTGCCCTTAAAGGGACCCACAGGTCGTTGGACCAGGGATCGTGAAGGGACCTTGAGAGGAATCACAAAATACCAGCCCACGGAACACTCGTGGAGTGTAGGCCAATAATCTTGGGTGAAAACACTGCTCGGGGTCAGGACTACAAGTAGCCTAAAGCACAGCCTCAGGGATTGCCAAAAAGCATATGCTGCTGCAATTCTTCACGGTGTCCAGGGGTACGGGTTGCATGGCCCCCACGAGGGCTGCGGGTCTCAAGATTGCTGAGAGTACTAGTTGACCTCGGGGAAGCTTGGGAACCCACCTCCTGTGTTGCAAAATTTTGGAATCCTTCAGGAGCTGCATAGATGCAAACCGGTCAGATGCGTTTCAGGTTCCTGCCTTGCAGGGGAGTAACTCCTTTACTCCAAGGGAGATTCTACAGTCTCCAACGAAGTATAGATAGGCAAAGTACTTGGTTTATGTAGCAGAGTTTCTTCCAGGTAAATCTAAAGTCCTGTTGCCAGGAGTTTTTACTTTATACCCATGGAAAGGTTGGGACAAACTCTGGGGACCCTTCTATGGGAGGGTCAGGACAGAGGGGTGGCTAAACCCATGTCCTTTGTCCAGTTTTGCACCAGAGCAGGGCCGGATAGCCCCTGAAACCGGTTTGAGCTGGACTATGCACAGGGACACCAAATGTGCCCCCAGTGCAGACTTCCAAGCACTCTCAGAGTGCACCCACCCAGCCCCAATGCACTAAAGCCTGTCTGGGAGGTAGTCACACCTCCCTGTGACAGGAAACCTATTGTCCAGCCATCCCCTGCCGGAGTTTCGTCCAGCAGCAGGAGGGCAGACTTGTGTCTGTGGCTGGCAGCATCCATCTTGTGATGCCAGGGTCGAGAAAGCTGGTACCGGGTGTACCGGTGTTGTCATATTTCTCGCTCTAGTAGGGTGGAATCATACCTCCCACACCAGTTACTGGTGTGGAGGTATGATTCCAAGGTGTTTGACAGCAAACACAACATGTTTCCATGCAGCCGTTTTAAAGTTAGCATTTACCGCGAGGTTATAATGCACTTGTATGTATGTAGGGAATTTATAAAGCGCAGGAATCACCCCCACAGGGGTATCTCCGCGCTAACATAGAAAACAGAGCAGACTGACATAGCTTTCCGTAGCTCATATCTTGAATAGTATAAGGTTGGCTGCATCAGAAACAACCCCAGAATAGAGGTTCCGAAGGTTGCAGAGGGGCTATGCTCATGCAGGTGAACCCTCTCACATAAAACCCAGCACCCTGCCTTCAGGATTGATAAGGCCTGCTATAGGGGTGACTGATAGGTTTATATGTGCAGTGATACGGATAGATATAGTGTACCTATATATAAGTAAGGGGTCCATGCATCACCTTACACAGGCTGCTGTAGCAGACCTGTTGTGTCATTTTGAACGGTCTCCCAGGAGTGGCATAATACATGCTGCAGCCCCTGAGAGGCCTCTGGGGTACCTATGCCCTGGGTATATAGTATACCATACACTAGGGACTTTTAAGGGTACCCCAGAATCTAATCTGGAGTGTACCTGAAGAATATGAACAACAAATTTAAGGAGAAAGCAGATAGACTGGGGTCCTGATTAGCAGGATCTCAGTCAAACTAAGTCGAAAATCAGCAAAACACCAGGCAAAAAGTGGGGGTAACCATCCAGTCAGATTCCTCCTTCCTACAGCCCTCATCCAACAAGTACCTCAGTTGAATCCCCTAAACACTTACCCCCATTCTGTTAAATCTCTAGTTTTCTCTCAATCACTAGGTGGGGCGGGCACATATGGTGAGGAGGAGCTCTCCCCAATCAACCTCGCCCCCACAGCTTCCTAGGTGGCAACCCTCTCCATGACAGACAAAATACTGGTTCATATCAGCAGTCACACATGTGGCAGGATAGTTGTCATGGCCTAATCCTGTCCTTTGGGAAGATCAAATTTGTCACGTTAAGTATTTATGATGTCATATGTATGCAGGGACTTAGCCTTATGCCTATAGACAGAAACATCAGTTCATCAAAAACCACTTAATCCAAAAAGATCACTAAGGGTCCAGTTATGAGATTGGCGGTTCATAGGACTGCCAAACTCATGGTGTAGGTGCGGTGGCAGTCGGAGACCGTTGCACCAGCAGTCTGACCACTGTATTACGACTACAGTGGTCGGACCTCCAGGGGACTACCACAACCGACAGGGATCCGCGATTCCTGGCGGTCTTAAGGGCGGTCGGGGGAAGCAATATGTTTGGTTGTGTTACTGCAGCACCACCAAGCATATTACGAGTTTTCCCACCCCCAGCCTTCCATGAAAAGGCTGATGGT